>NW_027507903.1:354436412-355173079 GCF_037356315.1 Lithobates pipiens | reverse complement strand
ACCTTTTAAGTTTGATTTCACTACCAGATCATTTGGTGATTTATGTCTAGGTTTTTTACATTTTTTGACATTATAGCGCTACATTGTTTGTTATCATTCAATCTTGGAACTGCTCCCGGTTGGGCGAATAATTTGAGCAAAGGGAGGTTTAGATTTGTCTAGGCCTTGGTTGAAGACTGTATTAGAGCCCCCCTGAAGATTATAGAGCCTTTTAACAGGGGGCCTAACGTCTTAAAGAGTGCACGAAAACACGTAGGGGTGTACTCACTTTTGTTGCCAGCGGTTTACACGTTAATGGCTGTGTGCTGAGTTATTTTGAGGGGACAGCAAATTCACACTGTTATACAAGCTGTACACTCACTACTTTACATTGTAGCAAAGTGTAATTTCTTCAGTGTTGTCTAGGGATGAGCCGAACACCCCCTGGTTCGGTTCGCACCAGAACTTTCGAACGGACCCCAAATTCGTACGAACGTTAGAACCCCATTGAAGTCTATGGGACTCGAACATTCGAAATGAAAAGTGCTATTTTTAACGGCTAATATGCAAGATACTGTCCTAAAAAGGGTTTGGGGACCTGGCTCCTGCCCCAGGGGACATGGGTCAATGCCTAAAATGTTTTTAAAAATGGCCGTTTTGGCGGGAGCACTGATTTTAATGACGATTAAAGTGAAAATAAAAGTGAAATATTCCTTTAAATATGGTGCCTGGGGGGTGTCTGTAGTATGCCTGTGAAGTGCCACGTGTTTCCCGTGTTTAGAACAGTCCCTGCACAAAATGACATTAAACGGAAATAACACCATTTAAAAGTGCTTGCGGTTTTAATGTTATATCTGGTTCCTGCAATATGGTTGAAAATCATTGAGAAAAATGGCATGGGTAGCCCTCCCTGCCCATTACCAGCCTATTTGGGTCTTGTACGCATATTAAGGGGAACCCTGTACCCATATTAAAAAAAGGAAATGCGTGTGGCCCCCAGGCCCTATATACTCAGAACAGCAGTATACAGGCGGTGCAAACAAGACAGGGACTGTGTAGGTTTGTTGTGTTAAGTTGAATCTGTTTGTAATTTTCAACTGGTACATTTTTAAAGTGTAGCTCCAGTCAAAAAAACTATTTTTAAGCTTTTTGGAAAACATAGGGAAGGGTTATCACCCCTGTATAATTTGTTTTGTCGTCCATCTTTTTTCATCTCACTTGCTGTTGTCTCCTTCCGTTTGCAAGTAGGAGATGTTTGTAAATTGGATGTTTGAAAGTAGGGGCCTACCCTATATGCTCTGCAGAAATGGCGGAACAAGGTGTTGGTTTTGCCACAACATTGTAAGCCCTCAAAATGACTCTTGGTGGGCGCTGGAGCGCCCTGCTGTGAATGATTATATCAAGAATTGTAATTACATGCCATTGTTGAACAGTGGTAGAAAAATTTACCTTTGGTGGTTGTGGTGCTGGTGCCACAACACTATAAGTCCTCACCGTTACTCTGGGTGGGCACAGGAAGGGGCCCTCCTGTGAAATATTATATCAAGAATTGTAATTACATGTCCCTGTTAAACAGGGGCAGAAAAATTGGGCCTTAGGCACTGCTGCTGGTGCCACCACACTGCAACCTCTTCCATATACTCTAGTTTTATTGCAGGAATTAGCCCTGCTGCAAAGCATTGCATCAAAAATTGTACTTAAACGCCCCTGTTAAACAGGGGCAGAAAAATTGGGCCTTAGGCACTGGTGCTGGTGCCACCACACTGCAACCTCTGCCATATACTCTAGTTTTATTGCAGGAATTAGCCCTGCTGCAAAGCATTGCATCAAAAATTGTACTTAAACGCCCCTGTTAAACAGGGGCAGAAAAATTGGGCCTTAGGCACTGGTGCTGGTGCCACCACACTGCAACCTCTGCCATATACTCTAGTTTTATTGCAGGAATTAGCCCTGCTGCAAAGCATTGCATCAAAAATTGTAATTAAATGCCCCTGTTAAACAGGGGCAGAAAAATTGGGCCTTAGGCACTGGTGCTGGTGCCACCACACTGCAACCTCTGCCATATACTCTAGTTTTATTGCAGGAATTAGCCCTGCTGCAAAGCATTGCATCAAAAATTGTACTTAAACGCCCCTGTTAAACAGGGGCAGAAAAATTTGGCCTTAGGCACTGGTGCTGGTGCCACCACACTGCAACCTCTCCCATATACTCTTGTTTGATTGCAGGAATTAGCCCTGCTGCAAAGCATTGCATCAAAAATTGTACTTAAACGCCCCTGTTAAACAGGGGCAGAAAAATTGGGCTGATGGCATCAACCAGAACCAGAAATGTTCTTCCAACATATCAGCGGAGGAGGAAGAGGATAGACAATCAACATAACAGGACAGTCACTCAGCATCAGCATAGGCAGTCTTGAAGGGATGTGATATTTAAAAAAAAATTATTCTGTTACATCAGCTTCAGGTGCTTGGTAGCTGTGGGTGATCCAAGACTGATTCATCTTGATGAAGGTCAGTCGATCAACTGATTCGGTGGACAGGCGCACCCTGTGATCGGTAACAAAGCCACCAGCAGCACTGAAGGTGCGTTCCGAAAGAACGCTGGATGCAGGACAGGCCAGTAGCTCAATTGCATACTGTGCAAGCTCTGGCCAGTGATCCATCCTCAAGACCCAGTAAGCCAGAGGATTTTCGGTGGGAAAGGTGTCCAAGTCTGACCTTGCCCCTAGGTATTCCTGCACCATGTAAATCAGACGCTGGCGATGGGTACTGGAACCGATCATACCTTGGGGCTGCGGACTAAAAAATTGTCTGAAAGCATCAGTCAGACGGCCACCTTCTCCACCGCTCCTTCTGACCGATGCCTCAGCAACACGTTGTCCAGGACCAGGAGTTTGTAACCTCCCAGTCTCTGGGAACGCGTTGCACAGACCTTTCTGCAAGGCCTCCCGGAGATGTCTCATCCTCTGCTCCCTCTGCGATGGCAAGATAAGGTCGGCAACCTTACCCTTGTACCGTGGATCAAGGAGAGTGGCCAGCCAGTAATGGTCCCTCTCCTTGATCCGAAGAATACAAGGATCCTTCCGCAGGCTTTGCAGGATCATGGAGGCCATGCAGCGTAGGTTAGCTGAGGCATTCGGTCCGGAGTCCTCTGGGTCACTAAGGACAACATGATCCACAGCTACCTCCTCCCAGCCACGTACAAGTCCACGTGTTTCTTGGGACTGTAAATCATCCCTACAAGACTGCTGCTGCTGCTGCTGCTGATGCTGATGCTAAGTGCCAGCCTCCACCTCCATGCTGACACAATCATCCTCCTCCTCCTCTTCCTCCTCCTCATCCTCTTCCTGTGTGATGGGTGGCACAGCAGGAACACTGTCTGGATAAAGGGGGCCTTGAGAGGCAAGGAAGTCCTCTTCTTCTTGCCTCTGTTCTGCCTCAAGTGCCCTGTCCATTATTCCACGCAGCGTATGCTCCAAGAGGTGGACAAGAGGTACAGTGTCACTGATGCATGCACTGTCACTGCTCACCATCCTTGTGGCCTCCTCAAACGGTGACAGGACAGTGCATGCATCCCTGATCATGCCCCACTGGCGTGGTGAGAAAAAACCGAGCTCCCCTGACCCTGTCCTGGTGCCGTAGTCGCACAGGTACTCATTGATGGCCCTCTGCTGCGTGTGCAGCCGCTGCAGCATGGCCAATGTTGAGTTCCATCTGGTGGGCATGTCACATATAAGGCGGTTCTTGGGCAGGTTCAACTCCTTTTGGAGCTCAGCCAGCCGAGCACAGGCATTAAATGATCGGCGGAAATGCACACAGACTTTCCTGGCCTGCTTCAGGACATCCTGTAAGCCGCGGTACCTGCCCAAGAACCGCTGAACCACCAGGTTAAGGACGTGAGCTACACAGGGCACATGGGTCAGTTGTCCCTGTCGGAGGGCGGAGAGGAGGTTGGTGCCATTGTCACAAACCACCATTCCTGGCTTAAGCTGGCGTGGCGTCAACCACCTCTCGGCCTGCCCCTGCAGAGCTGAGAAAACATCCGCCCCAGTGTGGCTCCTGTCCCCCAAACAAACCAGCGCAAGCACGGCATGGCATTGTTTTGCCTGCGTACTTGCGTAGCCCCTGGAACGCCTACGAAGCACCGCTGGTTCTGAGGACAGAGCACTGGAAGAGGCCATGGAGGAAGAAGAAGAGGAGGGGGTGGAGGAGAGAGGTGTGTCACAACCAATAGTAGCATTTTGGAGGCGTGGTGGCGGAACAACCTCCAACACTACTGCACCTTGTCCTGCATCCTTCCCAGCTGCCAGAAGAGTGACCCAATGGGCCGTGAAAGACAGGTAACGTCCCTGTCCATGCCTGCTGGACCATGAGTCAGCGGTAATATGCACCTTACCGCTGACCGCCCTGTCCAGCGAGGCAAGGACATTGCCTTCCACATGCCGGTAGAGAGCCGGAATCGCCTTCCGTGAGAAAAAGTGGCGTTTGGGGCCTGCCACTGAGGAACCGCACATTGTACAAACTCACGGAAGGGGGCCGAGTCTACCAACTGAAAAGGCAGCAGTTGAAGTGCTAGCAATTTAGCCAAGCTAGCATTCAACCGCTGGGCATGTGGATGGCTGGGAGTGAACTTCTTCCGCCGGTCCAGCAGCTGGGGCAGGGACATTTGCCTGCTGTAATCGGACGTGGGTGTACCGCTAGCAGAGTTCCCGGAAGCACTTGGCTGTGACACACCTAATTCTACACCTTCATTCCTCTCAGAGCAGGTTTCAGAGAGGACTGAAGGTCTAGTGGGGTTGGAGATGCCAGCTGATGAGGAGCAAGGAGAGGTCCGCTTTGTTCTTTGGTGTGGGTCTTTGAGGTACGCTTGCCAACGAGCTGCATGGCAGGTCAACATATGTTTGGTCAAGCATGTGGTGCCCAAGCGGCTGATGTTTTGGCCACGTGAGATACGCTTGAGACATATGTTGCAAATAGCAGCGGTGCGATCTGATGCACACGTCTCAAAAAAGGCCCACACCAAAGAACTTTTAGAATAACGCGCAGAGGCAGCGCTCTGCACAGGCGGAGCTCTGCGGTGTGAATCAGTCGGTGTGCTGCCCCTAAGCTGGCCCCCGGAGGGCATCCTGCCTCGTTGGACATGTGCCTCCTCCTCCTCCTCCTCCCTCCTTCCAGGCACCCACGTGGAGTCAGTGCCCTCATCATCCCCTCCCTCTTCATCGCTGTAGCAAACCTGGCAGTATGCTGCAGCTTGTGGAACATGACTGCCAGATTGCTGTCCTTCTTGAGCATCCCCTCTCTCTGCGCTCACGCTACTGCCTTTCTCTAGCTGAGTGTCATCATCAGAGCCTACAAAACACTGGGCATCCTCCTGGAGCATGTACCCAACACTGTGCTCAAAGAGTTCAGGAGACTCCTCAGGAGGACGTGGTGGGTCTAGGGAAGGAGTCACTGATGATGACATTGAGAGGAGGGAAGACGATGCGTTGGCAGCTGCTTTGCTAGTACCCTGAGACTGGGTGAGAGAGGATGAGGAGGATGAAGAGGGCTTGGTCATCCACTCTACCAAGTCGTTGGCATGTTGCGGTTCAACATGTCCAGCTGCCGAAAAGAAGGACAAGCGTGTCCCATGGCCACGTGCTGATGACAATGCACCGCGTCCACGACCAGCACTGTTGTCTCTAGACACAGAGCCTGCTTGCCCTCTTTTATCGGCTCGCGCCTGTCTGCCTCTCCTTGCTGGCCTTCCAGACATGGTAATGGCCTGAAGGGAGTTGGGTAAAAAAGCAGTTGGGTAGTGTATATTGTGCTAGAGGCACACAACACCCACTAACTCCTGCAGATGCCTTTATTATAGAACACCAGCGATAAAGGGGTATATCTCCTAACACTACTGACTGCAAGCTCTATTATAAAAGATAGATCACTAGCTATATAGGTGAGGTGAATATAGCGGTGTATACTGCGGTCAGGGCACGCAGACAATAACCAGAGAACACCAGAGATAAAGGGGTATATACAGATGTATACTGTGCTGTGCTGGAGGCACACACAACTTCCAATAACTCCTGCAAATGGCAAGTGGGCTCAAATAGAGAACAGCTATGTAGGTGGATATAGCGGTATGTACTGGGTACAGAGCACGCAGACAGCACGCACTATCTCCTAACACTACTGATTGCAAGCTCTATTATAAAAGATAGATCACTAGCTATATAGGTGAGGTGAATATAGCGGTGTATACTGCGGTCAGGGCACGCAGACAATAACCACTACACAACAGCAAGATCGAAAATCGGCCGAAAACGATCGGTGTGTACTGTGTTGAAGGTACACAGAACACCCACTGCTTCAGACGCCAACACACTACACAAGGCCGCCACGCTGGCGGCCTTATATAGTGTGGGGCGTGCACTACACAGCCTGAGCTATGATTGGCCACACGCATCCTGCCTGTGGCCAATCATGGCTCTCCTCGCTGCTGGCGCTGCGATTGGCCAAGCATGCGGGGTCACAGTGCATGCTTGGCCAATCATGAGCCAGCAATACACTGCGCTATCGCAGTGCATTGTGGGCCGTGAGCGCCACACAAATTTGGCGCGAACGGACCAAAATGTTCGGACTTCGCCGAACGGACGAACAGCCAATGTTCGAGTCGAACGTACGTTCGACTCGAACACGAAGCTCATCCCTAGTGTTGTCACATGAAAAGATAGAATAAAATATTTACAAAAATGTGAGAGGTGTACTGAGATACTGTATATATCAAATACACTGCCACTAACTGAATAACCTGCCTGCTTAATCTGACTAAAGCTATCTCTCTGTCCACGCCAACAACACCACACACGGCCACCGTGTAAGCAGCCTTATATAGTGTGGGGCGTGGACATAGTCCCCCTGAGCCATGATTGGCCAAAGGCACCCTGTCTTTGGCCAATTATGGCTCTCTCAGCAGAGCATGTTGTGATTGGCCAAAGCATGCAGATCAGGTGCATGCTTTGGCCAATCCTCATACAAAAATGCACTGCCAACTTACAGTGCATTATGGGGCATTCCACAGTGCTCAAAATTTCCATGAACGCCCCATATGTTCAGTTTGTTTTAGAGCAAATGATTACCCAATGTTTGCATTAAACCTACAATCGATTCGAACTGTGGTCTCATCCCTAGTTGGAGCTTGTTTAAACCCAGACCTGCTGTGTGGACTTGTGCTACCTGTTTAAACAGCTCCTCTTTGATACTGTCTACTCCAAAGGACAACTATGTGTCCTAGAGGCAATTCAGTTCGCATTGTGCCCTATACAAGTATTTAATTCATTCAATTCAATTCAATCATATATACTGTCGATATATAGATGTACCCTGGTATAGGAGGACACTTTCATTCTCATTAAGCCAAACAATAATCTTCTCGATTTTATTTATACATTGCACACACTCCATTCAGTGTCATATGCAGAGGCACACAGTTTGGAAGTTTTTCCTTAAATGTGTGGTCTCTGTAAAACATTGAATGCTTCAATAATAAAGCTTAAGTTTTTAAGATCTGAGTAGCAATTATTCTAATGTTGAGTAAATATGAATGACTAATCTCCCATTGATTTCAAAGACCCGTAATGATCATGGTTATCTGTTTATATAACATATTATGGTGACATCTGCCGTATTCACTGCAGGGACCTAATTAATAGGAGACCAGCTAATTACTGCTAAAGATGCATATAAGAATGTGTTTTTTTTTTATTCAGTCATCTCAGTAACATACTCACTTGCGCATGTTACTGCCGAATGCATAGTATGTGGCCTGTTGGAGCCATTCAATTGCTGCTATAATGTCTTTCAGCTAAGCAACGTCTTCTGTGCATGCATTGAAAAATTCAATTTATTCCTATTTCTTGTAAGAAGCACAAAACAGTAGCGTGCTATCATGTCAAGGAGAAATTATTTATATAAAATAGTATTTGTTGTTTAATGAAATGGCCTTTTAACAATGGCTTTTAAATCTGATACAGAATACAGGTTCCATGCTTACTTGCTTTACTTACCACCAAAGGACAAGGTGGTAATGAAGAGACGGTGGATGCTCAAAGTGAAAACATTATTAAATCACCCTCTAAAGTTTGAAAAGCAAGCACTAAAATGAGATGTAGCTAATACATCTTTTCAATCCCCTGTTAAACATCATTGTGTAGGTGCAGCCAGATATTCTGCAATTTGACTTAAATGAAACTAGGAACAAAGCCAGTACTTTTAATTAAAATAGGTTTGGAGCCTTGCAGAGACAAACAGCTTGCACAGGTGGTTGATTGACTTGAATGGCAACAATCAACACAACTGTCTGATGTTTTCTAGGGTTATTTTATTATCATACAGAAATCCGCTGTCACTGTTTATCCACCAGTCAGCTCATCTTTATAATAAAACATAACAGAAAGAATAGCTTGTTTCTCACATCAGCCATCTAATGAATTATTATGTTCTAGTCTCTGTGTTCTTTGAAATGAAAAAACAGTCACCCTCACAGAGATCGGGAACAGTTTGCCTTGCTTCTCTCTTTTTGTTCTTGAATGTCCTTGATAGATTTTCTTTACACATTTACAATCTGAGAAATGGAGAGCTGACTAAATAGGGATGCATTTTCCTGTGATGTACTTGAAACTTTCTCATATGCCATGAAGCACACATTTAAGTCCTACTTGATTGTATTTACAGTATATATTCTTTAAAAAAAAAAAAACTAACAAGTAAGACTTTGGCTTTACCTACAAGTAACATCTGTTAATACAGTAAATTAAAGCAAATTTTATATTTGGCCAAAATAGCAATAGGCAAACATTACTTCCAGTTTATGCTGTCATATATTCCACAATAAACATATGAAGATCACATTGTGTTCCTTTGTTATGTTCTGTTGCTTTATTTTAATATTGTAATTTTTTTATTTTATTTTTGCGGGTGTGAGGTTAACTTTTCCAGTTATCCAAAGCTAAAATGTATATGTTAGGAGGGACCTCTGGTTTACAGAGAAACTAAATATGAAACTGAAGGAAACACAATAAAGTAAGTCTGTATTGATAACTTTTAGAACCCGCCATTGCTTTCGTTTTTTTCTAAAAAATGTTAGTTGCCATGCTTATTATACTAGTCTATTGCCTTCAATACATTCTGAGGAATTGGCCTGAAACAAGTACGGAGAGCAAAAGTTTAGACTTTTTACTACATATATCTGCATAATTGTTTAGAAATTACTGAAGTCAGGCACAGTAAGGCAACTAGTATTCTTTGAAAGAGGTCAGCATAACATTTACATGTTTCTTTTAGTTTGGGTTTCTTTTAAAATTCAGAGGAGTCTCAAATTGTTTCACTGCAGCCGAGTATCAAAATGAACGCCTGGGTAGCATGTTGTACCTCAGATCAGTATATTTGAGAGTTTGTTCCATAATGGTACTTTTTCTTCTCATTAAAGTTTTTTATTGATAGAAATAAATGTATACATGTACAGTATACTGTACTGTTTACAAGTCAAATATAAAAGCAAAGCTAAGACAAAATTGAGTATAATGCAGAAAACATTACTTGAACAATAGACCGTGAGATGTCAGCTTAATCTATCAGCTGGTACCTTAATATAGGTGTCCACATATGGTCCTACCCATATCCGAGAGTTTCTTAAGAATTTAAAAAAGGAGAAAAAAAGAATGAGGGCAGCACAGCGTTGTAGTGGTTAGCAATCTCACGTAGCAGTAAGAAGGTCGCTGGTTCAAATCCCAACCACGACACTACCTGCCTGTAGCTTGCATTTTCTCCCTGTGCCTGCGTGGGTTTCCTCTGGGTACTCTGGTTTCCTCTCACAATCCAAAGACATGCAGGTAGATTAATTGGCTTCTGTCCAAAACTGGCCCTAGTATATGAATGGGGACCTAGGATTGTGCGAGTGTGCAATGTACAGGGATAGGGACAATTGTAGACACTCACTCAGGTTGAACTGGATGGACTGGTGTCTTTATTCAACCTAACTAACTATGAAACTATCAATTGAGGCAGGAAAGTGATAGCAAGAAACTGGGAGGTTGGAGGAAGGGGAGAAAGAAGGATGGGATGAGAGGGGTTAGGGGTAAAGTTATGATTAGACAGAGAGTGTAACATATTATATGTAATTCAATCTTTTGGAAAGTAACAAACAGTCATGATTCGTTTTTATGATATAACATAATCTCATATTTTAAGGTGAGCTCTAGATTGATTTGACTTTTACAATAATTCAGGTCCAGGTCGAGGCTCATTTGGGAGGAAAGTTCCCCATTCAGTCTGACTACAGATTTTAACCTCTCATACTCCTGTGAGTATTTAAAGGTGAACCAAGGAGACCATGTTTAATGGTAGCGTTCAAGTGCATCATTTGATTGTGTAATAGTCTCCTCCATATCGCAGATGTCTGTGATCCTATGTAACCAATCCTGAATGGATGGTATACTGGTTGATCTCCAGAACAGCAGAATGAAAGATTTCATTCAGAAAATATTTAGACAAAGAGATTTTGTACTTTCTGAATGAGAATTTTGTGATATGGAGCAGACTGCAAGCCGCATCAAGATGCAGGTTAGTCTCTGTGATATGACAAATGATCTCCTTAACCTACATTCAGAATGGGGAGATTAAGGAACATTGCAACCAGATGTGGAAAAGGGTTCCTTTGTCTTTCTGGCATCGGCAGCACACATCAGAGGTCTGAGGAAATCATGTATGCAGCTTGTCTGGGGTGGCATACCATTAATTATTTTGAATGCTGTTTCTTGCATTCTATTGCTAAGAGAACATTTGTGGGAAAATATACAAGCCCTTTGCCACTACCTGTCTGTTATTACCATATGTAGGTCTTCCAACCAGCTCTCTCTGAATCTGTCCACAAGTGGCTTATTTGATTTCTGTATCTAAGCATATGAAACTGAAGTGGCTTTATGAATTTGTTTGCCCTCCAGGCACACTGACTCCAACTCAGCTATTGGTCTACTGAAGATACCTTTACGGAGATTATTATTGGCATAACCATGGACCTGGAAGTAGGTCCAAAGGGGTAGGGGTGGAATATTGTCTGCCTTGAGCACACTGAATTCATTGACCAGATTGTTCTGAAAGCATTTTTTGCTAGGAGAGGTTTTTCTGAGTCGGGGGTTTGTAGTAAATGGTTCCCAACCCCTGGGGGATGTCAGGGCTGTTCTTTAACTGTGTAAGCAGGCTTAGTGATGTAGATATCTCAGTTTGTTTGGCCAAGAGATGAAATATTGTTAAAGTGGTTCCTAACAAAGCATGTGATTTCAGAGTCGACAAATAGCTTGTTCAAGGGATCCAGGGGGAGGATTTTAAGGGTATGGGGCTCAGTTCGGCTTCTAGGGGTACCCAATCATTGAGGTCATGGTGACAGTGACAGTCAATAATTCCTGTGATATGTGAGGTAAAGTAATAGTTACAGAAGTCTGGTATGTCCATCCCACCCTTCTCCTTGTGTCTGGTCAGCAATCTAAATTTGATTTGGTATTTTGTGTGCCAAAGTGAATTTACATTTGAATGAGTGTAAGGCCTTAAAAAAGCTTTGAGGTATTTTATAGATAGAGTTCGAAATAGATAAAGAAGTCTGGGTAAAATAGACATTTTGCAAATGGCATTTTGACCAAACCAAGAAAAGTGTTTTGGGTGCCAGGTTTGTAGATCTTTCGCTATTTCTTTAAGAAGAGATAAGAAGTTGTGTTCATATATTTGAGAGAGTCATAGGGTCAGCTAAATCCCAAGATATTTAAATGCTGAAGCTATCCATTTAAAGGGGCTATTGTCTTGTATATTTTTAAGGTCATTCTTTGGGGTGGTGATATTCATCACTTCAGATTTTGTGTAGTTTACTTTTAAATTGGATATGTAGCCATATTTGGAGACTTCCTTCAGTAGGGTGGGTATTGAGTTATACGGTTTTGTTATAAAGAACAGTAGGTCATCAGAGTAAGCGACCTTGAACTCTGTTGGCTACCTTAAACCCCTGGATCATTCTTTCGGCTATTACACTTCTGATGAATGGTTCAAGTGAAAGAATGAAAAGTACTGGCGAAAGGGGGCAGCCCTGTCTCATACCATTGGTGATGCACACATTTTCTGATAAAGATCCATTGATTTTTAATTTGACAGACGGTTTTTGTAAAGCACAGGCCATCATATGGGTTCCCAAGCCAATAAACCTGCAGGTCTCCAGCATGAATTCCCAGGCCACTTGATCGAATGCCTTCTCTGCATTCGTGAACAGGAGAAGGCCCTGGATCTTCTGCATCCGGGCAGCATAGATTAGATTAAGTGATTTGGTTACATTGTCCTTTGTCTCTCTACTTGGCATAAATCCTGCCTGTTCAGGGCCAACCAGGCTGTGTAGCAGAGGCCTCAGTCTATTGGATACAATTGTTGCAATTAGCTTGACATCTAAGCTAAGTAAGGAAATTGGTCTATAGTAGGAACAATCTGCAGGGTCTTTATCCAGCTTGGGAATGACCGTTATGAATGCTGAGAGAAAAGCTGGGGAAACTTCCTTTGGATTTGGGAGAAAATTCAATGCCTTGGTGAGAGTTCCTGTAAGAATATTATCAAATGGCTTATAGTAAATGGAAGAAAGGACACCTGGACTGGGGTTCTTCTCTGCCTTTAAGTTCTTAATAACCTGTCGGATTTCTGATATTTCAATAGGTCTTTCTAGGAGTTCAATGTCTACATTTGTTAATGTAGGACATTTTGTTTCTTTCAGATAATCTTGTATGATTTGTATTCTGTTGCCATGGGTGTCTTCTGGCTTGTGTTGTCTTGGGAGGTTGTAAAAGTTAGTGTAAAAGTCATGGAAGTGGTGTGCAATTTGCTCATTGGTGAAATCAAGTTTCCTGTCTTTGTTTTTTATGCCCAAGATATTGTGAGTGGCCTGGTGTCCTTTCAGAGCCCTAGCCAGGAATTTGCCTGTCTTGTCCCCAAATTCATATTTTTTTTTTTCAGAAAGAAAATAAAAAGTAAAGTCTCTTCCTTCAGGGTTGAGAAAGCCAATAATCTATTAGTTGTAGGGAATTTGAGGCTTTTTAAGATTCTGTAAGTGATGTAGGTTTTGCCTGATGAGGTGTAGTTTAAGGGTAAATTGAAATCCCCACCTAAGATTAGACAACCTGAGCTAAAGCTTTTGAGTTCTTTGAATAACAAAATGTTAGGTGTGATGTGTTTGGAAAATATAAGTTTGCTAGTGTGACATCAGTCAGTTCAAAAGAAGCTTCCCTACTAACCAGGATTGAAACTCTCTTTGACTTGGCAAGATCTTTAATAGCATGGTAGGCTTCAGTGAAGGAGTCAGTAAGCTTGGGTACGTGGTGAGCAGGGATGAGCTTTATGTTGAAGTCGAACTCATGTTCGACTCGAACATTGGCTGTTCACCAGTTTGCCAAACAGCAAACAATTTTGGGTATTCGCGGCAAATTCTAAAGCCGCAGATCACCCTTTAAGAGTTTATGGGAGAAATCAAAAGTGCTAATTTTAAAGGCTTATATGCATGGTATTGTCATAAAAAGTGTTTGGGGACCTGGGTCCTGCCCCAGAGGACATGTATCAATGCAAAAAAAAGTTTTAAAAACGGATTTTTTTGGGGAGCAGTTATTTTAATAATGCTTAAGGTGAAACAATAAAAGTGTACTATGTCTTTAAATTTCGTACCTGGGGTGTGTCTATAGTATGCATGTAACATTGTGCATATTTCCTGTGTTTAGAACAGTCTGACAGCAAAATGACATTTCTAAAGGAAAAAAAAGTAATTTAAAACTAAAGTAATATTTGAATTATTAAACCAAAAGGAAAATATAAAAAGAAATAAAAAGAAAACAAATTACAATAGACAATAATTCTCTCACTCAAACATTTCTCACATAGGAGCATGCATATTATACACCCTAGCCCCCATTGGCGTTCTATACTGTATACGGCTTATCCAGCCACTTTGCCCATAATTTGTCGTACTTGCTAAGGCAACCCCTATTCATGCAGGTATCTCTATACAGTGGAAGATTATTATTTACCAATTGCTTCCAATACGAGTGCGTGGGGGGACGAGGTTTTTTCCAATGCAATGCAATAGCTTTTCTTGCATAAAATAGTGCTATATTAGCAAACACTTGCTCAGACACTATTGGAAAAATATTCTCTGCCAGACCCAATAGACAAACAGACATTGAAATCGGCAGAGGAGAGGAAGAGAGAGAGTTCAACAAATCCACCACTTCCGCCCAAAAAATAGCTATATATGGGCAAGTCCAAAAGATATGTGTAAAATCCTCCTGTATTGCTCCATGATGCCAGCACTCTGAAGAGTAAAGAGGATTTATCTTTTTATTACTGTATGGCGTAATATACGCTCTACATACCAGTTTGTATTAGATCATACGGTCTCTCAAGGATATCAAAGATCGAAAAGGATTACCCCACACACCCCTCCAATCCTCCACATCTAAGTCTGGTATATCTTGCACCCATTTAGCTCTAATATCCTCTAGTGACAGGATAGAGATTAATGTAAGATGTGAGTATAGTCTTGAAGTAGACTTATCCAGGCACTCAGATCTAAGCACTGATTCTAAAATAGATTGTCTAATCACTAAACTATTTTGTGGGAATTGGGCATGAAAGGTATGGAGAAGCTGAAAATATCGAAATAGATGGGAGCCTTTAATATTAAAATTCGAGGTAAGTGCGGAGAAAGTGGATAGTTTCTGACCTGTGATCACTTGGGAGAGTCATTTAATGCTATATTTTGTCCATGCGATGGGCTCTGGTGCTTTAAAAAATTGAGGAAGAGTAGGATTACGCCATAATGGAGCACTTGGAGAGAATGCACCCTTAGGATAATGCTCACATCTAAGAACGGCTTTCCAAGCACGAACAGTAGTGAGCATTGAAGGAGTCAGCTGATATGGTGCCTTACGGCCCCTAAATAAAAGGGCCTTAAGAGCATCTATAGAACCTACTAATGCCGCTTCAAGCCAGGTTGAGGAATTATATATATCAGGATTCAGCCACCATGTGGCCATAACCAGCTGAGTGGCTAAAAAATATTTATATAGGTCCGGAAAAGCTAATCCTCATTGGTCACAAGGGAGTATTAAAGTGGTTAATTCTATATCTGGGATTCTTCAAACCCCATAAAAAAGATGAAAAAAGTTGATTTACTTTTGTAAAAAAGGACATAGTGAGCTGCTGAGGGGACTGTCTAAAAAAAATACATACATTTTGGTATAATTTTCATTTACAAAAGATTAATACGTCCCAATAAAGTCAACGGAAAGCACTTCCATGCCTTCAGTTTCAATCCGATATCTCCCAGAATCTGAGTCAGATTCAGGGGAATAAATTCAGAAACTTGACTGGAAATAACAACTCCTAAATATTTAAAGTTCTCCACTCACTGCAATAGAATGCCATTAGAAGCCATACTTTTCACCTCTGTATCTATTGGAAACAACAAAGATTTGCTCCAGTTTACCTTCAACCCTGTGACCATTGAAAAAGAGTCCAATATCTTCAAAGCCACTTGGAGAGAGGGTCCAGCATCACTTAAGAATAGTAAAAGGTCATCGGTGTACATGGCCACCCTCTCCTCCAGCCAACCAATCCGCAGTCCCTTAATGTTAGGGGAGGTGCGCAGAGCCTCCACCACAGGCTCCATGGCAATAGCAAAAAGGGTCGGAGAGAGAGGGCAACCCTGCTGAATTACCCTAAACAATGAGAAAGCAGTTGACAGTCCACCCCCCATCTTTACTGCAGCTGTTGGATTTCTATATAAGACCTGTAACCAATTTATAAACACAATTGGAAAGCCCATTCTACAGAGAACTTCCCACAAAAAGGGTCACTCCAACGTATCAAAGGCCTTCTCTATATCTAGTGAGACAATTACGCTAGAGTCTATATTAACCACTTAAGGACCGCCGCATGGCAATGTACGTCGGCACAATGGCACCGACAGGCACAAGCACGTACATGTACGTGCTTGCCTTCCAGCGGGTGGGGGGTCCGATCGGACCCCCTCCCGCTGGCTGCGGCGGTCCGTTTTGCTTCAGGAGCGATCCGGGATGAGGGGATGGCCGTTGGTTTCTGGCCATCCCCTCTCGATCGCTCCTGGCAAATGAGAAGCTTCCCCCGCTGTGTAGTGTAAACACAGGCAGGGAGGAAGTTATGTCATTCTCCTCGGGGCGGTTTTTTTGACCGGACTGCGAGGAGAACACAATAGTAAGTGCACCAACACTACACTGACACATAAGTACACATAGGAACACAAATTACGCCCTGATCACCCCCCCGATCGCGCCCCCCCCCCTCCCAGTCACAGTGTCACTGATTGCAGTGATCATTTATTTACTGATCACTGTGTTTAGTGTCAGTTGTGACAGTAAAAACTGTCAGGGCAGTTAGTGTTAGGACCAGGGTAGCCCTCTACCCCCCAATAAAGGTTTAACCCCCATATTGCCCCTAGAGTTAACCCTTTCACCCCCTTTTGCCAGTGTCACTAAGCGATCGTTTTTCTGATCGCTGCATTAGTGTCACTGGTGCCGCTAGATAGCTAGTTATTTTTTTAGGTTCACCGCCAGGTTTTTATAGCGCTAGGTACCCCTATATAATACCCAATAAAGGAGTTAACCCCCTGATTGCCCCTAGAGTTAACCCTTTCACCAGGGATCACCGTATAAGTGTCACTGGTGACGCTGGATAGCCAGTTAGTTATTTAGTTATTTAGATTCCCCGTCTGGTTTTTATATAGTGTCCGGGACCCCCATATATTACCTAATAAAGGTTTTAACCCCCTGATTGCCCCCCAGGTAACCCTTTCACCCCCTTTTGCCAGTGTCACTAAGCGATCGTTTTTCTGATCGCTGCATTAGTGTCACTGGTGCCGCTAGGTAGCTAGTTATTTTTATAGGTTCACCGCCAGGTTTTTATAGCGCTAGGTACCCCCATATATTACACAATAAAGGTTTTAACCCCCTGATTGCCCCTAGAGTTAACCCTTTCACCAGCGATCACCGTATAAGTGTCACTGGTGACGCTGGATAGCCAGTTAGTTATTTAGGTTCCCCGTCAGGTTTTTATATAGCGTCAGGGACCCCCATATACTACCTAATAAAGATTTTAACCCCCTGATTACCCCTAGTTAACCCTTTCACCAGTGATCACCGTATAAGTGTTACAGGTGACTCTGGTTAGTTAGTTTGCTTTTTATAGCATCAGGGCACCCACCATTTATTACCCAATAAAGGTTTAACCCCCTGATCACCCGGCGGGTGATATCAATTAGGTTTTAGGGTCAGGGTCTGCGTCGCCCCAGGCAGCGCTAGGTTAGTGCCAGTACTGCTAACACCCACGCGCAAAGCATACACCTCCCGTAGTGGTATAGTATCTGAACAGATCAATATCTGATCAGATCAGATCTATACTAGCGTCCCCAGCAGTTTAGGGTTCCAAAAAAATGCATTGTTAGCGGGATCAGCCCAGATACCTCCTAGCACCTGCATTTTGCTCCTCTGCCCAGCCCACCCAAGTGCAGTATCGATCGATCACTGTCACTTACAAAACACTAAACACATAACTGCAGCGTTCGCAGAGTCAGGCCTGATCCCTGCGATCGCTAACGTTTTTTTTTTGTAGCGTTTTATATTTAAATCCTGAAGGCAGTGCTTGGTTTAGGGGTCCTGTACGTGGCTAGGCTCCCAAAAAGTCCCCCACATGTGGTATCCCCATACTCAGGAGAAGCAGCAGATTTTATTTTGGGGTGTAATTTCACTTATGCCCATAGCATGTGTGAGCAATATATCATTTAGTGACAACTTTGTGCAAAAAAAAAAAATCTTAATATTCCTGCAACTTTTAGCAAAATATAAAATATTTCATGGACTCAACATGCCTCTCAGTAAATAGCTTGGGGTGTCTACTTTACAAAATGGGGTCATTTGGGGGGGTTTTGTGCTATTTTGGCATTTTATGGCCTTCGAAACTGTGATAGGTAGTGAGGAGTGAAATCAAAAATTTGCACCCTTAGAAATCCTGAAGGCAGTGATTGGTTTTCGGGCTGCCGTACGCGGATAGGCTCCCAAAAAGTCCCACATATGTGGTATCCCCGTACTCAGGAGAAGCAGCAGAATATATTTTGGGGTGCAATTCCACATATAACTATGGCATGTGTGAGCAATATATCATTTAGTGACAACTTTTTGTAAACTTTTTTTTTTGTGTCATTATTCAATCACTTGGGACAAAAAAAAATATTCAATGGGCTCAACATGCCCCTCAGCAATTTCCTTGGGGTGTCTACTTTCCAAAATGGGGTCATTTTGGGGGGGTTTGTACTGCCCTGCCATTTAAGCACCTCAATAAATGAGATAGGCAGTCATAAATTAAAATGCTATGTAAATTCCAGAAAATGTACTCTAGTTTGTAGACGCTATAACTTTTGCGCAAACCAATAAATATATGCTTATTGACATTTTTTTTTTCTAAAGACATGTGGCTGAATACATTTTGGCCTAAATGTATGACTAAAATTTAGTTTATTCGATTTTTCTTATGACAAAAAGTAGAAAATATCTTTTTTTTTAAATTTTCAGTCTTTTTCCTTTGATATCGTAAAAAATAAATATCGCAGAGGCAATCAAATACCATCAAAAGAAAGCTCTATTTGTGGGAAGAAAAGGATGCAAATTCCATTTGGGTACAACATTGCATGACCGTGTGATTACCAGTTAAAGCAGTGCAGTGCGAAATTGTAAAAAGACCTCTGGTCCTTAGGCTGACAATTGATCCGGGGCTGAAGTGGTTAAGATGTGAGGCATGAATATTGGTATATAATCTCCTTAGATTTACATCAGTAGTCCTACCAGACATAAATCCCGTCTGATCTGAATCAATAATATTAGACAACAAGGGTTGTATTTGCCTAGACATGAGCTTGGTCAAAATCTTAAAGTCTACATTCAATAAAGCAATAGGCCTGTATGAAGCACAAGCAGTTGGATCTTTTTGGTGCTTGTGAATTAAAACTATATGGGCATGGCTCATTGATTCCAGTAGAGCTCCTTCCTTCAAACATTCAGAATAAAGAGAGGACAATAGACGTGCTAAAAGCACTCCATGAGCATTATAGAATTCAATGGGAAGGCCATCCGGTCCCGGTGACTTCCCCAGAGGAAAGGAACTGATCACTGAAAGGACCTCATTCGTTGTTATTGAACATACTAGCGTCTCCCTCTCACCATCTCACAACCAGGCTAGTGCACCCGAATCTATCAAGCTGCCAATTTCGTTGCCTGGAAATTAGGGCGCAACTGAGATGTATACAGTGTCTAATAAAATTGCCGAAAAGTCTCCAAAATTTTAGGCTGTGTACTAACCATATCTCCAGAAGCAGTACGTATTTCTGATATCGGAACACTAGTTTGATCTTGTTTGGCCATCATGGCCAGAAAACGACCATTATGATCTCCTTGCTCATAGAGCTTCTGTTTACTTTGGTATAGATCCAACCCTGTGGTCTCCATCATATGTAAGTTAAGTGCCTGTTTATCATGGAGTAAAGCATTAAAATTTAACTCGTGGGGATCTGCAGCATATTGAAGTATATTTTCCTCTACTATACATTTTAAAGCTTCACTCCTTATTTGCCGTGCCTTATTGGCCGCTTTGATAGCAGATATATACTGTCCCTTGTATAAGCCTTAAAGGCATCCCATGTCATTGCTAAAGTAGATGACCCTGCATTAATTTCCCAATACTCTTTTAGAAGATTTTGAATTTTAGTGGTCACATCTGGATGTGAAATCCAGTAGGTCTCCAGTCTCCATTGTGCTGCATCGCGAAAATGGTGCATGCGGAGTGTGAGCATAAGCGGAGCATGATCAGATAGCCCACTTGGCAGGTATTTGACATCCTCTATATCCGCTAGTGTCGCCAAATTAACGAACCCTACATCTAAACAGGAGGCAGTCTTATAAGAAGTTGAAAAACATGAATATCCTCTGATTAATGGATGTTTCCACCGCCAAGCTTCTACCAGATCTGCCATCTTAGCCAAGTTATTGAGTTCTCCCGAAAAATATTTAGGGGGATTTGGTTTATCCAAAACAGGATCAAGTATAGCATTAAAGTCTCCCATTATCAATAATTTAGCTGGACCATACAAGGATATCTTTTCCATAATACTATACAGAAGAGTCCCCATGAAAGGAGGCGGTATATATACACTAGCAACAATATATTTTTGACCCCACAGAAGAAACACAACAAAAACATATTTACCCCAGGGGTTAGAAACCCCTCTAGAAAACGTGGAGTATGTAGCATGATATGCATTATGTACCCAGAGCCTCTTAAGGGTCTGAAGCTTACTCCCTGTTAAATGAGTTTCTTGAAGTAACACTATCTGTGGAAGATAACTTTTCAGATATCTAAATAACAATGTTCTTTTACATTTAGAATTGAGACGTGTATAAACAAATAACAAAAACACACAACTCGGGCATAAAAAAAACGCTCTTCCTTCCTTTCTCCAATGCCATCCCAAAGAAAAACAACATGGCATTGAGAAGGCTTTATCCTAAAAAAATATAGAAAAAAAGAAATAGGCAACTATATCTACTTTATCTGTAAGCTAAAACAATAAACACAGACCCCCCCAAAAAAAGGGGGGGTGGGGAGGAAAATTGAAAAAGGGAGAGGAAAGAAGGAAAAGGGACAAGGAGAAAGGGAGAGGGAGGAAAAAAAACACTTCTTAAATAATGGAGGGCGTGGCCACCCGGTGACCTATGGCTTTCTCTGTGATGTCAGAGGGGGGTGGGGTCACTCGTTTACGTAAAGAAGAAGAATTTAATAAAGGACTTGTCAAAAACTGTCTTTTGTCTTTTTTAACTTTTTTGTCACTTTTTTTGTGAAATGATAGGGGTACATTTGTACCCCATTAACAATTCACACAGGGGGGTCCCCTTGTTAAAGGGGGCTTCCAGATTCCAATAAGCCCTCCACCTGCAGACCCCCACAACCCCACAAGGGTTGTGGGGATGAGGCCCTTCTCCCCATCAACATGAGGAAAAGGTGCTTTGAGGGGCTACCTCAAAGCACCCTCCCAATGTTGAGGAGGGGGGCGCTCTCTCGTCCCATCTCTCTTCCTGCGGCCTGCCAGGTTGCGTGCTCAGATAAGGGTCTGGTATGGATTTTTGGGGGACTCCACGCCATTTAAAAAAAAAATTGGTGCAGGGTTCCCCTTAATATCCATACTAAATTTGAATGGCCTGGTATGGAATTTAGGGGGAATCCCACTTTTTTTTTAAATTTAGGTTCGGGGTTTCCCCTGTGGGGAAATCCCCATGCCGTTTTTATCAATGAACTTTTATGTGTATTGCGGACCACAATTCATTATAGCCACGAGTAGTTTTAAATGACTTTTTTTCCTTTAGAAATGTGATTTTGCTGTCAGACTTTTCTTAAACACAGGAAATATGCACCCCTTTACAGGCATACTATAGACACACCCCAGGTATGAAATTTAAAGGAATATTACACTTTATTGTTTCACTTTAAGCATTATTAAAATGACTGCTCCTGAAAAAACGTAAATTTTTTTAACTTTTTTTGCATTGATACATGTCCCCTGGGGCAAGACTCAGGTCCCCAAACACTTTTTATGACAATAACTTGCATATAAGCCTTTAAAATTAGCACTTTTGATTATTCATGTTTGAGTCCCTTAGACTTTAACAGTGTTCGCACAAATTTTTTACCTGTTCGCATGTTCTGGTGGGAATCGGGGAGCCTCGTCCTGTACATTGAACTGTATAAACTGTGAGATTATATAAATATGACATTGCCAGTTACTTATTGGAGGTAGAGAGAGTCAGTACAGGGAAAGGGATGAAAGAGATAAAAGAAATAGAAAGTACAATAGATGATGATGAGTTATGAATCCAACAACATTTAGATACACTATCCTTAGGCTCATAAACAGTGCACTTTAATAGAAGCTGAATACTATATCAAAGGGCACTTTGCAGGGTCAAGGGAGGTGTTAGCTGGTATGAACAGCACCAATTAGGATTTCTAAGAATTACAATAACAAGTGACAATCTATATAGGCAGAGATGAGTGGGTCGCAGCCTTGGAGAGCGGTGACATGGAGGCTTAAATAGCAACTCTGCTCTTTAAGGCTCCGTTCACACAGGGGGCGACGCGAGGCGACACGACTTGCCGTGCCGCGACCTGACAAGTCGCCCCCGTTCTGTACTACGGAACCGTTCTAAGAGGAGCGACTCGAGTCGCTCCGACTTAAAAAAAAGGTTCCTGTACTACTTTTGGGCGACCTCGGGCGACTTGCATTGACTTCTATACAGAAGTCATTTGCAAGTCGCCGCTGAGGTCGCGGCGAGGCAAGTCGTGTCGCCTCGCATCGCCCCCTGTGTGAACCGAGGCTTATTAGTGTCACAAAATTATGAGAACCACCATATTTGTGCAATGGAAGGAAAGGGGGGGGGGGTACATTTCTCCACTTCACCTTCTACCATTTGAATGTAGGTTATGGGTTGCAATTATATGCAGCCAATCAATTTAAGATGCAGAGCAAGAGAATAGAACTTTGACAGAAACAAATAAATGCAAAGGACATAAAATCCTCTAAACAGATTAATATGGCTGGTCTACTGGCAAAAACTACATGGAATATTAAAGAAATTTATATTGATTCTGGATTAAGGATTTACAAAATCCAGAAGTCTATTTCAGTTATACCTAGGGTGAAAGTAAAACATATTAGTCAAAATTATAGTACTTTAAGAAAGGTGGTAAGAGTATGTTGAGCACCATAGTTTCAGGCATAATGTTGTAGCTTCATTTTTAGCCTGTAAAATTTAGGGACAAATAAAGCTTAGGTGCAAACATTTTCAAGCTGTTCCCGGAATTGTGTAGAGACCATGCTGTCCTCATAACTGACTGGAAAGGATCAGGCAACATATCCAGGGGCTTGAGTAAGAGGGTAATGTCAAACAGCTTATCCAGTAGTCAACTCAGAACAAAACAGGATGAACTTCACATATAGCAAAATAAAGAGAAGGTAACTTGGTGAAGTTGGTAGTCAAAGACCAGCACACATTATTAAGGGCTGTTATTCTGTAAGCAGACATCATCTAGTGCACTGGAAGAATGGGTCCTATTTGGGGTTTCGCAATCAAGCCTCCTTGGCTGTTTGGTTTCATCTTTTTTAATTGGCGTTTCACATGGGATGTGAAGGGAGAATGTGGAGGGCTCCTTTCCAGGGGTGGTAGTAGAAATTCCTGGTACCAGTCTGGGAGATCGACCTGGCCTAGTTGAAGTGAGTTACAGAATTCTGGTAAGTCCTTAGGAGAGCATAAGAAATGACGGCCATTGTGGGTTACAAGTAATGCAAATGGGAAATGCCACATGTACCTCGGGTCTTTCTCGTGTAATTTGTCCAGGAGGGGGCGTAGAGCCCTACGATCTTTTAGAGTTATCTGAGATAAGTCATGAAGAAGCATAATTGTTTCTCCATTAAAGGTGATCTGATCATTCCTTCATGCTGTATGCATGATATCTTCCTCCAGTACAAAGTTCTGCAACCAGCAAGTTAAATCACACTGTGTGCATTGTGTCAGGGCATCATGCCCTCAGGGCTCTATGAGCTCTCACAAACTCAATTTCTGTGTCTTCAGGTCTTTCCAACAAACTGTTGAAGACTCTCTCTCTGACCCTCTCAGGATCCACCTGACTCTTATATTGTTTTGCCTCCATCTATTGTCTATTCAGTTCTATGAAGTGGATAGAGTGTGAAGCTGTCACTTTTTCCAGCAAGTGAATTGCCTCCCTGCGTTTCCAAGCCACTTCAGCAGAAGCCATTTTCTCACTGAGAACCAGCAGATTGATTTTGAGATCAGTTATGGCTGCTGAAAATGTGGATTTAATGTCCGCAGAAAAGCCCAACATATTGGCATACGTGAGGGGGTGATTAGAGTGAGAGATCCCCCTACCGTTATTCTCTGTGGCCGACTGTGATTCCTCACTAAAATCCTCTCTCTGTTGGGTCCGCACCATCTTGCCTCTGGCCATGCTGCTTCTAGAAGATGACTGGCTTTTAAAGAGTTCAGAGATGTTTCTCCCTGTGTAAGCAGCCTAAGTGTATTGGGATTGGGTGTGCGGCGTTTGATGGTTCTATCTGCCCATTATAGAGTGTCTAGAGTGCAGAGAGAGGGATTGAAGGTTGCAAATCCTCTGGAGCTCCCCTAGTGTGCTGCAATCTCAGCCGCGAACCAAGCCACGCCACTCCATAATGGTCCTTTCTTCATTGGTTTATAATTGGAATGCTGGTCACACACTTATGGATTCCTACATCAATACTAACCCACACTGGGGTTGATTTACTAAAACTGGAGAGTTCAAAATCTGGTGCACCCCTGCATGGAAGCAAGAGTCAAAACTGGGGGGGGGGGGCATGTGCCCTGGGTGCAGCATTTAGTAGGGTGCCATGGCTGTTTCTGTTACCAATCCTCCTGCAGCAGCTGAAAGGCCACTCCTGTGCTACCTCCCACCAGCATTCAGCTGCTGCAGGAGGAAAAATACAGGGTTCTGTAACAGTAAATGCTGACCCAACTGCCACTCCTGTCCATTCCCCATCTTCAGCTCCCCACTTCCCTCTGCGCTCATCTGGTCCACCCAGCAGTACTAACCTCCTCTCCCTGGCTAGCTGTGCATTAAGCAGGTGGGCTAAATAAAGGTATAATCCTCAGCATGGAGAAGCTCATCATGCGATCGGTAAGACAACCACAAAGTTGCTACATGCCCTTCCTCTGCACTTGTTCTGCAGGTCATTTCCTTCCCCCACTCTCCATAAAGATTCCCTGCAGCAGACAATAAGATGGAGAGCAGGGGAAGGATGGAGAGCAGGGGAGAGCAGTGGACATAGACACACCGCTTTCCTCTATGGGCTGTCAGATGTAAATGGACTGCCTGTCCATTTACATCCAACTGTCATCTGATCTGCCAGAATGATGGGGAACGGCTCCCCATATGTCTGTTTTTAGTGGATCGGATGTCAGTGGGTATCAATGGACACATAGAGGGGTGGCATTTATTAGAACCGATTAACTATATTTTCCTCCTGCAGCAGCTAAATGTTGGCTTCTCCTCCTCTACCACTGGCATTTAGCTGGTGCAGGAGGAAAATACAGGTGACCCACACCTCCTGTAGCCCAATACAGGATCCAAGTGCAGGAACAATGTGCACGGGCATCAGTCACAACTGGCCCTCATGTTATCCAGGTTCCAAAATACCACAATTCCATCTTTCTATGACAGCCAGCATTTCTCTCTCCACCAGCTGCTTTTATAAGCACTCACTGCAGAGCAGACTGAAGCTGTGGAAGGGGGGGGTAGAGGACATGTGCTAGAGAGTGATTTGGAAGGGAAGAGTACTTGTGCTAAAAGGGGGGTCAGTTCTGCAGATTTTAATAATTTTTTTGGACTCCTATATTTTAATTTCAAAAAGTTTTTTTTTATTTAGAATAGACAGCAATACATTTGTATACAGAGAGACAGTATCTCAAACAAAAATCAATTGTAAGGTAATAATAAAGGTGACACATTTACTAGGCCAGGGTAAGAGCGGATATGCCCTATTCTATACTACCTCAGACTTGGTTTTTGGCTGATTGAGATGAATCTTAAAGAGGGGATTGAACTGTTCATCATTGGCCCCTGCTCCCTCTGACACCCCCAAGGGGATCAAGCTGTGTCAGAGGGGGTCGGCGCCAACCATAACTGCCAATGAGCAGCTCCTCTAAAACTAATATTTGAGGTCATTTCCAGGCACCAGGCATCGAGCAAACCACTGTGCGGTCATCTGCTTGAGATCTGGGCATTTTTACCTGAGCTGATCAAGAACACCTTTAGCTCAATATAAATCTTGAGATACAAGAACCTGAACTAAGTCCTTGATGGACTAACATAAGTGAAAAGAGAAAAAAGAAAAGCAGTCAGAGATATAGAAAGGGATAGAAAAGAGGGGTGGAGGAGGAGAGGGGAAGGAGCACCACTACCCGATCAAATTTAATTTCATGTGTATGACACAAAGGGAAAGTTAGAAATTCCCATTAGTCGAGCCCACGGTTCCCAAATGGCTTCAAATTTGTTAGTTGTGTCCTGTAACAGACTGGTGAGCTTTTCCTGAGACAATAACCACACTATTTTCCTTTTTGCCATTGGGATGGAAACACCCATTTTTTTTTCCAAGCCCTAGCAATCGTGAGTTTAGATCCCAAGAGTACAAACTGTACCAATCTACCAGAGGGCTTAGATATGTGTGGGATTGGTTCATTTAGGAGGGCCACCATGGGAGACCTGGGAATACAAGAGCCTACCAATTTATCAATTATGTTGAAATTTTTCTTTCCACAAAGAACTAATCTTCTGACATTCCCACCATATATGTGACATTGTGCCTGTGAGTTGGCAGCCTCTGAAGCATAGAGAGCTGGCAGCAGGAAACATTGAGGCTCTTCTGGAAGGCGTGTAGTACCATCTGGTCATTACTTTTAGGCTAGTTTCCATCAACGTGGTATTAAGAATTCCCCTGAAAGATTTAGAGCATACAGAATACCATTTCTCCTATTTTTCCCAGGCATCCATGAAGGACGTTTTAGAGACAGGAGCGATCAGTGACGAGTAGATTGTCGAGATCCCCCACCTCTGGTCCATGGCCCAACTGCACCACATTTCGTAATCCGTGAATATTGGAGGGTGAGGATTGTCTTTACATAAGGATTGCAGAAAATTTTGAATTTTATTAAACCAAAATAGTTCAGAGTTGGGGAGGTCTAGCTTTTTGTGCAATGTTTAAGAGTGAGCGGTCCTGCAGCCGTGAAGAAATGCCCTATCCTACAGAGGCCTTTATCAACCCACCATTTAAAGGCTAGGACGTTTCTACCCAGGCGAACGTTTGGGTTATTGAATATGTGGGTCAAGGGTTTGTATGCCGAGACTAGAAGGCTGACGAGCGCAAGGAGTCCCAGAGGGCGAATGAGTGGGACAGGATTGGGGCAAGAATCGGAGGTCTATTTTTCTGTGGGGTCCACAATAAGAAATCCAGAGTGAAATTGGGGACTGCATGCTTTTCTATTTGGACCCAGTCAGGCTTCTCAAATCTGGAATAGACTATTGACAGTTGGGCTAGCCTGGCCGATTGATAATATTTATAGAGATGGGGGAGTCCCAAGCCCCTTTTTTTCCTGTGCGCGTATAGGATTCCTTGGGATAATCTGTACTTACCCCATATGAACTTCAAGATCTTGCTTTGGAAGGTTTTGATGTGGTCTTTCCGAATGCGAATGGGAAGAGAGTGAAAGAGATACAATAGTCTGGGGAGTAGTGTCATTTTAATGGTGTTTATCCTTCCTAGCCAGGAAATGTTATGTTGTGCCCAGTTGTGTAAGTCTGTTTCTAGTTTATGGACATGGGAGGATAGTTATGACTGTACAGGTTTTCAACTTTAGCTGTGAGGTTAATTCCTAAGTATCTGATGGAGGATTCACTCCATTTAAACTGAAAGGACTTTTTTAGAAGATGTAGGGGTGTCAAGGGAGACATGTAGGGGTGTCAAGGGAGACATTGAGGGCTTGTGATTTGGAATAATTTACCTGAAGGCCTGACATCTTAGTGAAGGTATCTAGTATAAAGCATAGATGGGGTAGAGTGGTTATTGGAGAGGTGAGATGTCATCTGCAAATAGGCCGCACTTATGAGTTTGGGGACCGCAGGAGACACCTTTAATATCTTGGTTTTGACGCATCGCTATGGCAAGCGTCTCTATCGCCATCACAAAGATTAGTGGTGATAGCGGGAATCCCTGTCTGGTACCCTTTCTTATTGGTGTGGGCTTAGAGTAAAAGCCTTGGAGCCAAACCCGTGCAGAAGGAATGGAGTAAAGTGCCTGTATTAAGCCCATAAAACGTCGACCAAAGCCCCATCGTTTTAATATGGTGAAGATGTAGGGCCAGGAAACCGAATTGAAGGCCTTTTTTAGATCTAGTGATAGGAGCATTCCCGATTGTTTGGGGCCACCATCCCAGTTAGTTTGGAGAGTAGACATTACATCAATTGTCCTCTGTATTTGGTCTGGGCCTTGCCTGCCCAGGATGGAACCCACTTGTTCCTTGTGAATGTATGTATTAATGAAGAGGGCAATGCAGTTAGCAAGAATTTTGGTCAGAATCTTGACATCTTAATTCCCCACTTCTTCTGGGTTTTTGTTTGGCTTTGGAATGACTGCGATAAACATGTTGTTAAGCTGAGGATTATCTTTTGTTGTAAAGTTAAAGAATTTGGACAAATATGGGGCCAAGATGTTGGCACATATGTTTTGTAATAAGGATTTGATAAACCATCCGGCCCAGGGGCAGAGCCGGTCTTCAGGGTTTTTATCACTCCTAAGACTTCCCCATCTGTGAAAGGGGCTTCTAGGCTGTCTTTGTGTTCTGTGGAGTCAGTTGGAGGGGGACTCGACGAGTAAAGTTTATTGTAGAATTCATAGAATGAGTCCAAGATCTTGGAGGGATTGGCTGTGGTGGCTTGGCCTGGGATTTTTATTTTCGGCATTGTATGCGACTTGAGTCGGGGTGTCAATTTGGTTGCCACCATGGAGCCCATCTTGTCCCCTTGCGTGTAAAACCGGTTTTGAGACCAGCGGATTTGTTTCTCTGCCTTAGCTGTCAGGGCTAGATTGAGTTCCAACCTGACTTTGTCGAGTTGTAGAATCATGGTGGGAGAGGGATTTAGTTTGTGAAGTGCCCTAAGTTTAATGTACTCCGTTTCTAATCTCTTGATGTCTGCTTCCCTTTCCCTCTTGATGGTGGAAGCCAGCCTGATGACTTCCCCTCCAATGAAGGCCTTATGAGCTTCCCACAGCGTTTCAGCTGAGATATCCTCTTGATCATTGAATCAGAAATATTCTTTAAGGGATTTTTCCAACATTGATACTCAGACAGGGTCAGAGAGAATGGACTTGTTGAGTCTCCACTGTCTCTGGTCCGGTCTGTTGTAGTGGGAGTGGAGTGTCATGACTACCATGGAATGATCAGACAAGGTAGAGTCAACAATGTGGGATTTCACAATAACTGGGATTGATTGGGTACAGACTAGAAGATGATCAATCCTAGCATAGGTGTTGCGTGGGTGAAAAATGGGTATAGTCTCTTTTATTGGGGTTCAGATGTCTGCCAACCCCTGGGAATGTATCAGTTTAGCTATTCTGAGGCTTTCATTGGTAGGATGGGTAAGTTGTGCTTTCAGAGGTCTAGCCCTTGATCGATGGCCAAGTTGGAGTCACCCCCAAAGATGACCGTATCCTCAAGTAGTGGGGTTAGGGTTTGAAGGAGGCGTCTGAAGAAAACTGCTTGCCCCTTATTAGAGGTGTAGTAGGAGATCAGGGAGTATAGCTGGCCATCTATTGTGCCCTTGACCAAAATGTATCTACCACAGGGTCTTTAGTATCAGAGATCCAATTGAAATTACACGTCTTAGCTATTGCCACTGCCACTCCTTTGGTTTTATTTTCTGCATTCGCCATATAAAACTTGGGAAAAGGGGAGTGAAGAAATTTGGGGTTATATCTAGTGGGGAAATGGGTTTCTTGCAGAAAGATGATGTCCAATTTAGATGATTTATATGCATTGAAAACCTTTTTGCGTTTGAGGGGTGAATTTAAGCCTTGAACATTATGGGTAGCTACCCTCCAAACATTATGTGTGCGATCAGCCATGGGCCCAGGAGGAGGGCGAGCCGCCAGATCCAACGTCACTTACCCTCATTTTGGACTGGTGGAGAAATGCCAATCGGGAGCGTGGTAAGCCGTTCTTGCTGGCAACGCCCATCGCTTCAGTCTACCGTGTAATGGGTCTGAAAAAAAAAATAACGAGTGAGTGGTGCTCCAGACAGGGGGAGGGGAAAGAAAGAGAGTGTCAGGGATGGCTTAGCCCTTCCTTCTCTGGGCTGGCTGCTCAGCTGTCGGCTAATTACCAGCTCTCATCTCTCTCCACAGTTACCCAGCTGTCCCTGATCCTGCTCGTCTGGCCTGCCTACTTAAAGCTGTCCAGTTCACTTCATCTCTGCCTTCGCCTTGGTCAAATCACAAGAAACCATCTCCTGCAGTTCTGTTCAAAGACTGGCTTGCTGACATCCCTTCTGGCTCCTTATCCTACTTGCTGTTGCTCCACTTGGATCCCTGACTTCTGGCCTGCCTGATTACCTGATCTGGTTATTGAACTCTGGACTGGCTGACTAATCGATCCAGTTACTTGACTCTGGCTATGCTTTGACTACGCTTACTCTATTTACCTTTTTATTTTTTTATTAATAAACAAGTGTGATTTAATTGTACTTCTGTCTCGGTCTGATTCATGGTTTCTGACAGTAGGAGAAGGCCATGAATTCAGAAGATACAGACAATTCACTTGTTGGTAATATTTTTTCCAGATTGGATTAGCAAGATCACTGCATGGATCAGTTTGCCATGGCATTACAAATGCTCCTGAGTCGCACGGCTCACCTGGAATCCCCCACGGTGGCTGCTCTGGTACAACCTGAGTCGCAGGCCGTCCCTGCTGCTGCGCCAGTCTGTGTGCAGGCACCCGCCTCAAGTACTACCTCTATAAGAGGTATGTCTGGTTCCACTCTGCTTCCCAAGCGATTTGGGGGTGATCCAATTCAATGCAGAGGGTTTTTCAATCAGGTTGAGATATACTTCGAGATGCTGCCCCAGGCGTTTCCCACGGACAGAAGCAAAGTAGGTTTCGTGATATCTTTGCTTTCTGAGAGAGGCTTTGCCTGGGCTAACCCTCTGTGGGAGATGCAAATACCTGTTGACTTGACTTACCCTGAGTTTGTGGCCTCCTTTAAAAGGATATTTGATGTTCCCGCATGCTCTGCTTCTGCTGCCAAGTGCCTCATGTCCATCAGAGTACAAGAACTGTTGCCAACTACGCCATTGAATTCCGTACTATGGCAGCAGAGGTTGCTTGGAACAATAAGGCCCTCGTGGCTGCTTTTTCTCATGGTCTCTTGGATTCCATCAAGGATGAGATAGCAGCCCGAGATATACCTACTGAGCTGGGGAGCTTTATCTCGTTTGCCATCCTCATTGACTCCAGACTCAGAGAAAGACTTTCTTTTAAGGAGTGCTTGCGGAAGCCTCCTGTACATTTGCCTCTGAGCTTTGCAGTCCCACCCGTGCCTCCCTCACCTCCCTTGCCTCCTGGTACCGAGTCGGTCAGTGAAGATGAACCCATGCACCTGGGCTTCACGCGTCTCTCTGCAGATGAGAGAGCCTTTAGGAGGAAGGCGAGATTGTACCTTTATTGTGGCCAGGCAGGTAACTTTTTGAAGTCTTGTCCTACCCATCCAGGGAACGCCCGAACCTTGAGGTCCTGTCATGGACAGATCTTAGGTGGCATTGTTTCATCCCCAGTTATCCAGAAGGATAAGCACCTGGTTTCAGTCACCCTTTCTTGGGTCGTCTATCGAGATACAGGCTCTAATCGACTCTGGGGCTGCAGGCCTGTTCATTGATGCTGTATCAAAGCACTCAGTTCCACTGCAGCTGCGTAACACTCCACTTGCCATTGATGCTCTTGACGGGAGACCTTTACAGCCTGCCCATGTGACTCATGAGATGGTTCTATTGTACATGGCCATAGGGGCTCTTCACCATGAGATAATCCAATTCCAAGTTATTTCCTCACCCAGGTTTCCGCTGGTTATTGGTTATCCTTGGTTAGAGAGGCACAACCCCTCTTTTGATTGGCTCTGTGCTGAGGTTCTCTCCTGTCACCACAATGCAGTGAGACATGCTTCCTGAAGGTATCCAAGGTCCTGTGCACCTCTTCACTCTCCTCCCAGCCGGAGGAGTACCGCGATTTTAGCGATCTCTTTGACAAAGGTCAAGCCGGTAGTTTGACTCCAAACCACACGATTACAGAGTTATTTGATCACCTCAAGGGAGCGACATTTTTCACAAAGCTTGACTTGAGAGGGGCATACAATCTTGTGCGCATTAAGGAGGGCGACGAGTGGAAAACTGCGTTTAATACCAGAACAGGTCATTATGAGTACCTGGTAATGCCTTTTGGCCTTTGTAACGCCCCGGCAGTTTTCCAGGAATTTATTAACGGTGTCCTCTGAGATTTGTTGCAGTTATGTGTGGTGGTTTATCTCTATGACATCCTCATATTTTCCAAGTCCCTGGAGAGCCACCACACAGATGTCTGTCGTGTGCTTCAGAAACTAAAACGGAAAAATCTCTATTGTAAACTGGAGAAGTGAGAGTTCCATCATGAACAGGTTACATTCCTACATTCCCATTTCATTTCCACTGCTGGTTTTTTGATGGACCCAGAGAAACTTTCGGCAGTCCTACAGTGGCCTCGAACCGTGGGTTCACGTCCTCTGCAGTGTTTCCTGGGCTTTGCCAACTACTATCAGAAGTTTATTCGTAACTTTTCGTCTCTTGTCAAGCCCCTGACTGATATGACTAGAAAGGACTGTAATCCCCAGAGTTGGTCTCCAGAGTCCATTAAGGCCTTTGAGACTCTCAAGGCTGCCTTTGTTTCTGCTCCTGTGCTGGCACATCCTGATCCTTAGTTGCCATTTATCCTAGAAGTTGATGCTTCTGGGACTGGAGTTGGTGCCCTTCTGTCTCAATGTCCTAACTCTGAGAGCGCTATGCATCCGCGTGGCTACTTTTCCAAGAAATTGTCACCTGCTAAGTGCAATTATGAGATTGGTGACAGAGAGCTGTTGGCAATCACTTTAGCCCTAAAAGAATGGAGACATCTCCTTGAAGGTACCACTGTGCTGGTTCTTATTCTTACTGACCATAAGAATATTACATTCTTGTCTGAGGCTAAGCGCCTCTCTCCCAGAAGGGCGCCATGGGCTTTTTTCTTGTCGAGTTTTAATTACTTTGTCTCATTCTTACCCGGTACTAAGAATGTAAGGGCTGATGCCTTGTCACGACAATTTTCCGAGTCGGAGTCGGAGTCGGTTCCGGTTCCTGTGATTCTTCCTGATCGCATCTTGGCTACGGTTTGCACCAATCTTACTTCTCCTTTGGGTGACAAAATTCTTCCTGCTCAGGTCCATGCTCCTCCTGAGAAACCTTGTGACCGCTGCTTTGTCCCATAGAGTCTCCATACTGCCGAGCTCCAGACTTACCATTCTCCCAAGGCAGCTGACCATCCTGGGAACTCATTTGGACCACTTCCCAACAATTCTGGTGGCCTAGTCTACGGGCTGATGTTACTACCTTCGTAGCTGCCTGTTCCGTGTGTGCTCAGAGTAAGGCCGCGTACACACGGGCGGATTGTCTGCCCAACTAAGTTCGGCAGACAATCCGACAGACAGTCCGTTCAAAATGAGCATGAACGGACTTGACCACACACGATGAGCAGACAGTCCGCTGAAAGCGTGCGTGATGACGTGTACAGCACGTACGATGGGACTAGAAAAACGACGTCCTATACACTGAAATGCATCCTTCGGCCGTGTAAACCCTTTCTGAGCATGCGCTATACTTAGTCCGTCCAACTTGCCTACACACGAGCGGACTGTCCGCTGAAACCAAGTTTGGACGGACAAAACCAAGTTTGAACGGACGGTCTTACGGAAATTCCGTAAGACTTTGTTCGTCAGACTGTCCGCTGAAAAAGTCCGCTGAAGCCCACACACGAGCGGATTGTCCGCTGAAACACTGTTCAGCGGACTAAGTTGGGCAGACAGTCCGCCCGTGTGTACGCGGCCTTAGACTCCACAACACCTTCCAGTTGGCCTCCTACAACCCATACCCAATGGAGAGAGGCCCTGGACCCACCTGTCAATGGATTTCATTGTGGAGTTGCCCAACTCCCAAGGCAACACTGTTATCCTTATGGTGGTTGACCAGTTCTCAAAGATGTGTCATTGTATTCCACTTAAGAAGTTGCCTACTTCTATGGAACTGGCTTCCATTTTTTCTTGGGAGATCTTTCGCTTACATGGGCTACCAAAGCTGATTGTCTCGGACAGGGGCAGTCAGTTTGTCTCCCGGATCTGGTGAGCCTTTTGTGCACAGTTGGGAGTCCATCTTGTGTTCTCTTCTGCGTATCACCCGCAGTCTAATGGGGCCACAGAGCAAACCAATCAGTCCTTGGAGCAATTCCTACGTTGCTATATTTCTGACCACCATAACAACTGGTCAGACCTATTACCATGGGCAGAGTTTGCTCACAACAGTGCCTTGAATTCTGCCTCCTGATTGTCTCCATTTATGGCGAATTATGGTTTCCAACCTTCCATGTTGCCTGACTTGTTTGTTCCACCGAGTATTCCTGCATTAGAGGAGCAACTCCGTGGTCTTCGTTCCACTTGGGTACAAGTCCAGGAGGCTTTGCGTCATGCTAATGATAGGTACAGACTCCATGCTGACTGCAGATGCCTGCGCCTTCCTACCAGGTTGGGAACAGGGTCTGGCTATCATCTCGCAACCTCCGACTTTGTGTTCCCTCACTAAAGTTTGCACCTCGGTTTATTGGGCCTTTCTGTGTCCTTCGCAGGATTAACCCAGTGGCTTACGCATTGGACCTTACTCCTAGTATGCACATCTTAAATGTGTTTCGTGTCTCCTTATTGAAACCGCTGGTCTGCAACCAATTTACCACCTTGGTGCCATGTCCTCACCCTATTCAGGTTGAGAACCATGAGGAGTATGAGGTACAATCCATTGTTGACTCCCGTAGGTTCCGTGGGCGCATACAGTACCTGGTGCATTGGAAGGGGTACGGTCCGGAGGAATGCTCCTGGGTTTCATCCTCGGACGTATATGCCCCTGTCCTCCTCTGTGGATTCCATAGATGTTTTCCCCTCAAGCCCAGTGGTCCTCCGAGGGAGAGGGGTTGTTGAGGAGGCAGGGGCGGATTCCGAGCCTAGTCTCGGGAGGGGCACTGCCAGAAAATATGTTTTTTGGGGGTAAATTTATCAGGGAAATTGCTGGTGTTAGCGATTCAATCATCACGGCGCTATGGTTGTTATGGTGTCAGGATGATTGAAGCACATTACTATTATTACATTGTTATAAAAAATTTAATGGTTCAACTTACCATAATGCAGAATCAGTGGGAGCCCCGAACGTGTCACCTGCCGCTGTCACCTGCCACACATTGCAGATTGTCACTTGCCACGTCGCCTGTCACCAGATGCAGATTGTCACTTGTCACATCACCAGATGCAAATTGTCACTCACCACATCCCATGCCACACATTGCAGATTGTCACTCACCATGTCCAATGCCACACGTTGCAGATTGTCACTTGCCACGTCACCTGCCACCAGATGCAGATTGTCACTTGCCACGTCCCATGCCACACATTGCAGATTGTCACTTGCCGCGTCACCTGTCACCAGATGCAGATTGTCACTTGCCACGTCACCTGTCACCAAATGCAGATTGTCACTTGCCACATGTTGCAGATTGTCACTTGCCACGTCACTTGTCTCCAGATGCAGATTGTCACTCACCACGTCCCATGCCACAAGTTGCAGATTGTCACTTGCCATGTCACCTGTCACCAGATGCAGATTGTCACTTGCCACGCCCCATGCCACACATTGCAGATTGTCACTTGCCACGTCACCTGTCACCAGATGCAGATTGTCACTTGCCATGTCACCTGTCATCAGATGCAGATTGTCACTTGTCACGTCACCTGTCACCAAATGCAGATTGTCACTCACCATGTCCCATGCCACATGTTGCAGATTGTCACTTGCCACATGTTGCAGATTATCACTTGCAACGTCACCTGTCACCAGATGCAGATTGTCACTCACCATGTCCCATGCCACATGTTGCAGATTGTCCCTTGCCACGTCACCTGCCACCAGATGCAGATTGTCACTTGCCACATCCGTGCCACACGTTGCAGATTGTCACTTGCCACGTCACCTGTCACCAGATGCAGATTGTCACTTGCCACGTCACCTGTCCCCAGATGCCGATTGTCACTTGCCACGTCACCTGTCACCAAATGCAGATTGTCACTTGCCGCATGTTGCAGATTGTCACTTGCCACGTCACCTGTCACTAGATGCAGATTGTCACCCACCATGTCCCATGTCACACGTTGCAGATTGTCACTTGCCACGTCACCTGTCACCAGATGCAGATTGTCACTTGCCACGTCCCATGCCACATGATGTGGATTGTCACTTGCCATGCCCCATGCCACACAATGCAGATTGTCTCTTACTCTGTCCCAGGCAGCAGATTACCAGTCAAGCAGCAGAGAGATGAAGTAATCTCTCTGCTGCCGCGGCTGCCTGCACACTGCACAGTGAGGGCGGAACTGCAGGGATGCAGGGCGGGCGCCTCCGGTAAGAGATGATGTCATCTCTCTTCTCCCCCACCCACTGGCTCCCTGATAGGCCAGCAGCTGCTCACACACTGTCAGTGAGCCGAGCCACCCGCTGTCTCTCAACAGAGCAGCCCGTGCTCTCAGCCGTGGAGCCACCCGCTGGCTCTCTCACCCATGGCAACACCTGCCCTCCCACTCACATTCTCGGAGGGGGCAATTGTCCCGTTGCCCCCCCTGGATCCGCCCCTGTGAGGAGGGGGTACTGTCAGGGCTGGCTTAGCCCTTCCTTCTCTGGGCTGGCTGCTCAGCTGTAGGCTAATTACCAGCTCTCATCTCTCTCCACAGTTACCCAGCTGTCCTTGTTCCTGCTCGTCTGACCTGCCTACTTAAAACTGTCCAGCTCACTTCATCTCTGCCTTTGCCTTGGTCACATCACAAGAAACCATCTCCTGCGGTTCTGTTTAAAGACTGTCTTGCTGACATCCCTTCTGGCTCCTTATCCTGCTTGCTGTTGCTCCACTTGGATCCCTGACTTCTAGCCTGGCTGATTACCTGATTACCTGATCTGGTTATTGAACTCTGAACTGGCTGACTACTCGATCCGGTTATTCGACTCTGGCTATGCTTTGACTATGTTTACTCTATTTACCTTTTTACTTTTCAATTATAAACAAGTGTTATTTAATTGTACTACTGTCTCGGTCTGATTCATGGTTTCTGACAGAGAGAAAATGAAAATCCAAAGATAGAGGAGTTTACCCCCCCCCCAAGGGTACCAAAGGCCCAGGGGAGAGCAAAGCCCTCAGTGGTGATCTCACTGTGTACCATGAGGTGTGAAAGAAAGAACCAAATAACAACCACAATGGTTGGATGTCCAATTCCCCCGACGACCAAGAGGTCAAAGGAATAGGAGGAGGCGCATGTGAACCACACCATGCCCAAGCGCCCTAAAACCTGTTATGCTATACCACTAACAGAGCTGCCATTAAACAGTTGTGAAAAAGCAGGTTGTGATAACTGTAGCTATGGGTACCACCCATAGGGCTCATCGAGCCCCAAAATTTTTTATACCCGAGACCCTCCCCCCTTGGGGAAAAAAAACCCCAAGGGTAAGGAGAGGGGGAGGGGAGGGGGAGGGACAGGTCCACCGTCCTCAGGGTGGCAAATTGAACCACATCAAAATCCGATTTCTCCGGAGGGAGGTGTAGGTGCAACCATTCCCATATGTAGGGAAACATCCTGGCTCTTAGGCCCAGAAGTGACAAAAGGTCCAAGAGCAGAGACTTAGACGATAACCAGTTTTAGGTTTCAGATGAGACCCCTGTTCAAGCAAGACCGTTGTGAGATAATCTTCTGGACTTGGTCTTGCTCCATAGAGGGTTCGGAGAGCTTTTCGGGGGAGGGCGCTTGTTGGAGGAAGGGACCTCCGTGTCCATTTCCTGTGAGATTATTTTCAGATTAAGGAGTAGCTTCTCACCCGAAACGAAGGTGGAAAAGAAATGTTACTGACCTTTGTGGGCGAACTTTACCGTAAATGGGAAGGCCCACTTGTACCTAATTTCCCTCTGGGCCATGGCCGTCAAAAGTGATTTTAGAGCTCTTCTCCATTGGATGGTGGAGGGGGAGAGGTCAGCAAAGATTTGAATGGGATTACCTTGGCAGGTGACCTGGGGGAGAGCCCGGGCTTGTTTCATTACAGATTCTTTGACAACATAGTAATGCAGCTTAGCAATGATGTCCCTGGGAGAGCCATCCTTCCTGGGGGAGCCCAAGGATCTGTGTACTCTGTCCAACTCAAGGTGAGATGTTTGGAATGAGCAACTTAATCAAGTCCTGTGTGGCAGCTGTGACATCAGTAATCGATTCTGGCAGACCTCTGATCCTGAAGTTCAGTCTCCTAGACCTATTTTGCAAGTCATCTATGCATGAGAATGCAGTGTCCAGCTGGTCTTGCAGTGTTTGGATTAGGTCAGAATTCTGATGAGAGGCTGCTGTTGTCTGATCCAATTTGTCTTCTATGGCATCCATCCTGAAGCCGGTGTTCTGTAGATCCGCTTTGATTTCTCCCATAATGGTAGCAGCAGTAGCAGCCAGACCCCTTTCCAGGAGTGTTGAGAATTTGAGAAATAAATCTTTCACTGAGAACTGGGGGGTATGGGTGGAAGGGCCATGAGGGCCAGAGGCAACCATGTTAATCGGAACTGCCAGGGATAAGGCCTGATCTCCAAAAGAGTGGTTGAGCAGGGACTCTGTGAAGGCTGGGGAGGAAGTCTGGGCTTGAGCTCCGGAGCCAATGTATCCCTGGGGCAAACTGAAGGAGAGCAGGGGCTATGACAGTCCTGTGCTCTGGGGTAGCTTCCAGGTGAGAATGAGAGGGCTGAGGGGCTGCAGCAGTCATGGCGGCCTTCTTAGTATCCCCGGGTTGTGAGGCGGCAGAGAATTGCTGCTGTAGGCTCCTTCTGGCACCAAGTCTAGACATACAGGGTGGCTCTCTAAGGAGGGGGGTATTATATACCTTGTGCTATGCCTTGTGCTATTGCAGGTGGAGGGGGAGAAGAGCAGCTTTGTATCCTAGAAAAGGTCCAGTGGCCATCTTGGTACTCCCTGTATGAACGGCGGTGGCCATGTGGGAGTCAGCGGCCAGCCTGTATAGCAGAAGAAATGACCGGGAATGGTCACCGGGTGGCAGAGGTCCCGGTCCACAGTCCGGCGGCACTGGAGCAGGGCTGGGTGGCGGGCTGTGGGCGCTATAGGAATGGCATGGCGTGGAGCTCCCAGCTTAAGCGGCCATATTGGGGCTCTCGCGCATGCGCACTCTGACTCTTCCTATATTTATATGCAATTCCTCTCATCTTCAATTAAGATAAATCACTTTAATTCATTGATCTATTATTGGTAGATAATTTGATATCCATTTTTGTCATATAAATTTACAGGACATATACATAGATCTCAATCACACCATGTGTATTTCAACTGGGAGAGTATCTGCCAGTAGAATCCCTAACAATGCTATTTTTGGATCAAGATGAACCAATGTAGAGCACAGGGAGTTTAAAATATTAAATACAGCTTCCCAATAGCGATGTAATTTAGGACATTGCCACAGCATATGTATAAGTGTACCTATATCAGTGGTACACCTTGGACAGTTTGGTGTAGTTGCTTTCCCTCAGGAGTATATCTTTAAAGGAGTATAGTGGGCTCTATGAATGAAAAATAACAGAGTCAAACACTGTGAGGAGGATAGGGATACTCCAAATAAATTCAGAGCTTGCTCCCACTTCTCGTCACTAAGTGTCTACATATCTTTATGCCACTGTGCAAAGCTCCCCTCTTGTAGATTTTTTCTGGCTATTATTTGTAGAGAAGAATATATACCCCTTATAAGTCCCTGTTTAGAGCATCTAACAATTATTGCCATAGCTAGAATGGATGAAGGGTTATATTTTAATGAAAAGGTTCTTGCTTGGCACTGCAAAGCATGCTATAGCTGTAGGTATTGAAACAATGATTTATTAGGCAAATTATAGTTCTCTGTCAGTTTATCAAATGGTTACAAAACCTCTTTATCAGAAAGTTAAGGAAGAAGCAGAATATCAGCCGTTTTCTATAAATCAAAATTTTCAAGCTTCGCTACCTCAGGTAATTGCAAATTATTCCATATGGGCAAATACTGTGTGTATAGCTCATAGTGAGTATCTTGTTGAATAGTAGTCCACATTTTATTAATTGAATAAAAAGTGGGACAGCTATGTTTACTGTAAAAGTGGTAAGCCACTATTTATTGTACCAGTGGTTCTATCAGAAATTGAGAAAATATGATTTGCTGTATGGGATCCTCACAGTCTATAGTATTCAAATCATGTAATTGCTGGAGTTGAGATGCCAGATAATACAATCTGGCATTAGGAACAACCAGACCTCCTTCATCCTTAGGCAACTGCAAAATTTCCAATCTAATCCAGGGATGTTTATATCTCCAAAAAGGATCTCTAAACAAGGTATCTATTTGTTTAAAAAAATTCCAAGGAAGCCATACAGGGCAATTATGTAGAAAATATAATAATTGTGGCATCCATATTATCTTTATCAAGTTTGCTCTACCTATTATTAAGGCAGCTTACTCCAAATTTTTCCCCACTTGTTTAAACTGCTTTAATAGTGGGGCTAAATTCCTCTTCATATATCCACTCACTTGCGATGTAACTTGTACGCCTGGATAATTAAATATAGAAACTACAGCTATTTGAGAAGCAGAGGTTGGCAGATTGGTCACCAGGAGATCTACAGGTAAAATAATTGATTTATCCCAATTTATTGTAAAACCTGAGCCATATGTATTAATTAAAGACATCACTGCCTTTGGAGAGGGTGAAGTATATCCCAAAAATAAAAGTGAATCATCAGCATATAAAGCAATCTTATCCTCTCCCAGAGGTCTATGAAGCCCAATAATATTCGATGATTGACAAACAGAGGTGGCCAGAGGTTCAAGAACCAAAGCCAAAAGTAAAGGTGAAAATGGACATCCTTGTCTTGTTCCTCATTGCAGTGAAAAAGTCTCCGATACATGTCCATTTACCTGTACCCGCGCCACCAGGGCAGTGTAAAGGAGTTGTATCCAGCCTATAAACTGTGGTCTGAAACTACATTTTTCCAGACAATGCCACAAAAAATCACATTCTATGTTATCAAAAGCTTTTGCTGCATCAAAAGACAATATAGCTCTGTTACCCAAATTTTCATCTGTAGGTTAAGAAATAAGCTGCTTATATTCACTGCGGTAGATCTATTTGGGAGAAAACCAGTTTGACCTATATGCGCTTAGATATTAATTTTGCCAGTCTAATGGCTAACACTTTTTTCCAATAGCTTTACATCTGATTTAAGCAGTGATATTGTGTGGTATGATTCAGGGTTTTTAGGAATTGTATCAGGTTTTAACAATAAATTGCTTCATTCATAGCGGGTGGGAAATAACCAAATTCCAATGCTGTATTAAATACCTCTAATAATTCAGGCAGTAACTCAGCTCCATAAACCTTATAGACTTCCCCCAGCAACCCATCTGCACCTGGGGCTTTATTGTTCAGCAAACTAGCAGAGGCAGTTTGAAGTTCCTCTAATGTCAAGGGTTGATCCAGCATCTGCCTATCAGCCACTGATAATTCTGTTAGCGTAATGGAATTAAGAAAAAGTTGCAGTGCAGCTTCCTTATAGGATACTTTACTACTATACAAGTTTTTTTTTTTTTTTAATTGAGAAACACTAATGAGATCTCTAAGGTAGTTTGTACAGTTTTGGTTTAAATAAATAAGGATAAATAAACATCTCAGATAGGCTTTTAAAGAGTCCCAATAGATCTGTGAAGATACTGAGGGTTTATTAACAGTGCCATAAGCATAGATGTCAAGCAGTATTTTCTGTTTTGAAGGAAAAAGGTCAAACCAATAAGGGTTAACTTTCCATAAGGTGTGGCTCTGTCTTACATAGTTACATAGTTAGTCAGGTTGAAAAAAGACAAGTCGATCTAGTTCAACCATAAAAAATAAATACATAAAATAAAAAAATATCATACAATCCCATATACCCAATCCTATACAGTTTATCCAGAGGAAGGTGAACCCCCCCCCCCCCCCCAGAAAAGCATGATATAATTTGCTACAGCAGGGAAAAAAATGCCTTTCTGATCCCAGAGAGGCAATCAGATTTTCCCTGGATCAACTTTACCTATAAATGTTAATACACAGTTATATTATGTACATTTAGGAAAGAATCTAGGCTTTTCTTAAAGTAATCTACTGAGCTGGCCAGAGCCACCTTTTTATTAGAGGTAAAATTTGATAGTTTAAGTACCTCTAAGGAATATGGAGGTGGTGTATATATATATATATATCTTATATATATCTATATATCTATATATGTATAGATATATATATACACACACACAGACACATATGTACGTACATACGTACGTATGTATGCATATATATATATATATATATATATATATATTTATATATATATATATATCGTGGGAGAATAGCTTGTGGGGATCACCTTTTCTTGAAATGAAGGCCAGCATGCAGGCAGTTTCTTTAAAATCTGGCGGGTTGCCAGCTTTATTTGCAAGTGGCTCGCAAGTCATACAAATAAACAAAAATAGTAAATTAAATCCTTGCCTGAGCATGGACTCAAGTGGACCACAAGACCTGGACCGGAAACCATGCCTGCCACAGAGGCTGGAAAAACCCTGGCTGGATTCCTGTTCAGTCTCCTACAATAGAACGAATGTGAGGTGAAATATATTGATTATCGATGACCTCACCTCACATACAGCCACAATATGTATATATATATATATATATATATATATATATATATATATATTAGCTAACACATATGAATTTCTATACATTGTGCAATATAAAAAAAAAACATAGTGTCTGTTTGTACCTGCCTGCCGAAGAATTCAACATCATTTGCTATCAATATAGATACACCTCTAGAATATGTTGTGTATGTAGAATGATATTGCCTACTATATTGTGTACGTTTAACTTATGTGTATTTACTGTAAATGGGTCTCCTGCAGACAGATAATAGATGGAGAAAATGCAGTAAACATTACTTGTCTCTTTACTGAGTCGCTAAACCCTCTAACGTTCCAAGATACCAAGACTTGCATTAAAGTTGACATATTACTAAATTATAAAGTTTTAGAACCATGACCCTAGGTCAAGTAATCCTTACAATTAGTGAATATAAGATGGAAAATGGTCCCATCCGATACCCATTGTAATAATGCCCTCAGGTCAATGTCTCTTAAGTTTCTTTGTAAGAAAAACATTGCTATATTAATTTTAATTGTTTAAATGTAGAAGCATGTAAAATAATGCATTTGGGTGGAAAAAATATGAATGCAATTTATACACTGGGGGGAGAACCTCTGGGGGAATCTAGGATGGAAAATTACCTTGGGGTTCTAGTAGATGATAGGCTCAGCAATGGCATGCAATGCCAAGCTTCTGCTAACAAAGCAAACAAAATATTGTCATGCATTAAAAAGCGGATTAATTCCAGAGATAAAATAATAATCTTCCTGCTCTACACGACTCTGGTCCGGCCACATCTAGAGTATGCCGTCCATTTCTGGCCACCAGTCCTCAGGAAGGATGTACTGGAAATGGAGAGAGTACAAAGAAGGGCAACAAATCTAATAAAGGGTCTGGAGGATATTAGTTATGAGGAAAGGTTTGAAGCACTCAACTTATTCTCTCTGAAGAGGAGGCGCTTCAGAGGGGATATGATTTCAGTTTACAAATACCGTACTGGTGACCCCACAATAGGGATAAAACGTTTTCGTGGAAGGGAGTTTAACAAGACTCCTGGCCACTCATTTAAATTAGAAGAAAATAGGTTTAACCTTAAACTACATAGAGGGTTCTTTACTGTAAGAACAGCAAGGATGTGGAATTCCCTTCCAGAGGCGGTGGTCTCAGCGGGGAGCATTGATAGTTTCAAGAAACTATTAGATAAGCAACTGATCGACCACAACATACAGGGATTTACAATGTAATACTGACATATAATCACACACATGGGTTGGACTTGATGGACTTGTGTCTTTTTTCGACCTCACCTACTATGTAACTATATGTGTAACTAATTCTCTGGTGAGCACAAAAAGAAAACACACAACACTTGTACAAAATTCACATAGACCCCTAAAAAAACAGCTTACTATGCCCCTCAATAGCCACTTCCTGAAGGGTCTTAAAAAGTTACAATAAACATACAGTGCATTTTCTTTGGTAATTACAAACATATATTGAGAATTCTTTAAAAAAAATAAACATTTTTTACATATTCCTATGTGTATTCCTAAAGGAGGAAAAAAAAATAGCTAAACACTTTTCCCACAGGAACAAAATATAGAGAGTCCATTCTGGACAAATAAAAGTAAATTCTTCTTTAAGTCCTTGCATTTTCCCAGTTAAATTGCATAACGTAATCTGACATTGTTGCACTCCTTTTAACATATCTAGTAATTTGGGCTCTGATGGCGTTAATGGTGTTGTTAAAGTATGTAGGTCATTTTGCTGTTTGTCAGTGTGCTGTCTTGCACTCCTATCCATTTCTTCCACTTCACATATCATTTGATTTGGATATTTATGTAGAGCAGTTTACAGTGCAAGACTTTTCCAATTCCTAACTGGCTTCATGCTGAAACAATTCATTTTCACCATCTTTAGCTATAAGTGCAAATTTTGCAAGTTTGGCAGCAGCAGCTTCTTTAGCCTTCTCTCTTACTAATTTAGCACTTTGTATTTGTGGAGAAACCTCCCTCTTTCCATAATTTTATAGTTTTGTTTCCACTCTTTTCCATTTCTCCTGTCCTCTCTCTTCTTCTTAGGCCGCGTACACACGGGCGGACTGTTCGCTCAACTTTGTCCGCTGAACAGTGTTTCAGCGGACAGTCCGCTCGTGTGTGGGGCTTCAGCGGACAGTTTCAGCGGACAGTTTGACGAACAAAGTTTTTCGGAAATTCCGAAAAACTGTCCGCTGAAACTTGGTTTGAGCGAACAGTCCGCCCGTGTGTAGGCCACTTTCAAAATGAGCAAACTGTTCCCGCTCGGAGGGAAGTCTGCTCATTTCGAGCGCGTGTGCAGGTAGGCGGGGCCCGCGACGGAGACGTCGCGGGCTTCGCCGCCTGGAATGGACTTAAGGGGGAACCCCAACGCCGAAAAAAATCGGCGTGGGGGTCCCCCCAAAGTCCACAACAGACCCTTGTCCGAGCACGCTACCCGCCGCCGCCTTCCGTTCTTGTTCTTCTTCTTGTTCTTCTTGTTCTTCTCCAGGAGATGTTGACACGTCGCTCTCTCCGGCCGGAATGCCAGAGCCGCGCTGTGCGGCCACTTATATAGTGACAATGGGGCGGTGTCACATGGTATATGTCACATGGGTTGGTCACATGGGTTGATGTCACATGGGGACTATGACATCATAGGGGGCGGGGTCACCATGTGACCAACCCATGTGACATATACCATGTCACACGGCCCCATTGTCACTATATAAGTGGCCGCTCAGCGCGGCTCTGGCATTCCGGCCGGAGAGAGCGACGTGTCAACATCTCCTGGAGAAGAACAAGAAGAACAAGAAGAAGAACGGAAGGCGGCGGCGACAGCGGCGACAGAAGACCGGGCCACCGCCTGCAAAAGAGCTATAAGAAGGCGCGGTGGCCCGGCAGAAGAACCGAAGAGGGGGACAAGACCCGCTCGCTCGCCCCCCTTTCCTGGCCGGCCGGGTAGCGTGCTCGGACAAGGGTCTGTTGTGGACTTTGGGGGGACCCCCACGCCGATTTTTTTCGGCGTTGGGGTTCCCCTTTAAGTCCATTCCAGGCGGCGGAGCCCGCGACGTCTCCGTCGCGGGCCCCGCCTACCTTGACACGCGCTCGAAATGAGCGGACTGTTGCCTCGTGTGTGGGCGAGTCCGCTCATTTCAAAAGTTGCACGGACTTAGTACGACGAACAAAGTTTGCCGTATTTGTCCGCTCAAAAAGTGCCGTGTGTGGGCGTGTTCGTTCATTCAAAAGTTTGAGCGGACTGTTTGACGAACTTAGTTTCGGCAGACAGTCCCCGCGTGTGTACGCCACCTTACTCCTTCCTTTCTCCTCTTTGCCCTCTTCACTTCACTTCTTACCCCTTTCTAAATTGTATATTGCTTAAATAATTTTCCAGGTATTTGGCTTTGCAACTCAGCTTTCACCAGATTTTTAACTTGTTAAAAGTTACTTGTCCTTTTAATCGGATTACCATGAATTCTGCTGATTCAAGAAAACCAAAACCATTTGCGGTTCCTGTCACCGCCAAATACAACGATATTGTCAGCATCTTTACTTGAGCCTCTCCGAGGTTTCCCAAGTGTCCCTGGGGTGCTCCTGTCAGGGAAGCAATCACAGAACTGGCGATCCTGCCAGGAACCATCACGGTCACGCCGAACGAATTCCCGGGCACATGTGTGCACACAGGTGCACGACAACGGCAGGAGCATGCAGATGCACCAGTGCGCATGGACGCGTGCCAACGCGCACGCTAACACATGTGCGCACACGGGCACACGCATGTGTGCGCACGCACGGTCATGGTAGTTGGCACCTGCTGGTCTATTTAGGCCTGCTGAAGACTATAGGCAGGTTGCTGGATTATCGCCAGCTCCTGTGTTCCCCGCTGTACCCGCTGTCTGTACCTGATTGCCTGATTTCCGTTACTACCCGGCCTGCCTGATGCTCCCTGCTCTCTGCCGGTACCGACCCCTGGCTTGGACCTGACTAGGCAGACGCCTGCACCTCCTGTACCTCCGCTTGTCCGCATGGTGTTGACCATTGGCCTTGTTTTCAACTCTGCACCTGATTCACCCTGCTGTACCTCGTATCGGATTGGATCTGTTGTGTATGACCCCTGGCCTGGCTTGACCCTGTTCCTGTTTGCTCCTCTGGAACCTGTCCTCGCACGGTTGCCCAACCTGCTTACCTGCGCTCCCCAGCAGCCCAGCAACCCAGCAACTATACCTGGCAACCCGTGCACCTTTGGGTACCGTATCCCCTGTCCCACTCCCAGGGGTACGCTGCACTCAGACGCAAAGGGCACCCTCTCAGCAACCCGGCCTCCCACCAGAGACTTGATAGTATAATCCAGCCATGGCCGAGGCCGGCAGAGGTGCGGCAGAGGTGTGTCCCCTGTAGAGACTTTGTGCCAACAAGCTTCCACCCTCACTCAAATAGTCCAAGAACTACAGGAAAGACATCTGCATTTACAGGGTAGGTTAAAGCTACTTATGGAGCCAACTACTCCTTCGGTGATGACCCCACCTCCAGAGCCTCGAGTACCCACTCCTGAGCGATTCACTGGAGATCGATTAAAGTTCCGATCTTTTCGGAATGCCTGTCTGCTGTATCTGGCCTTGCAGCCCCGGACTTTTCCCACTGAAACTATTAAAGTCGGATTCCTTATTTGCTTTGCTCTTCGGTGACCGTTTGAAGCTTGGGCTCATAGTTTATGGGAACATAAAGACTCAGCTACACGCACAGTGGACACCTTCTTTGCAGCCATGTCACAGCTCTACGAGGACTCCCAGCTCACCGTCACTGCTGAGGCTGCTTTATATTCTCTCCGGCAGGGACAGCGGCTGGTGGAGGACTACATCATAGACTTCCGTCGGTGGTCTATGGATACAGGCTGGAATGAGGCTGCTTTAAAATACCAGTTCGTCTAGGACTTTCTGAACCTCTCAAGGACGAAATGGCTAAAAGTGGTATCCCTACAGTTCTTAAAGGCTCTTATCCAACTAGCCATCCAGCTGGACAGACGTCTATGGGAGAGCCAAGCCGAACGGTCACAGACTTTCAGTTTGCTTACTCCAGAGACTGGGGCTATGCCCATTAGCATGAAGCGAGCCACATTGACCCCTGAGGAGAAACAACATCGACGCCAGTCCAAGCTATGTCTTTACTGTGGAGGAGATGGACACTTCCTTTGCAGCTGTCCTATTAGGCCCTGCAAGCTACCTAAGTATACTCCAGCATACTTCCAGGTTTCCGGAACTTCCTCCTCCCACCTTGTCCTTCCTGTTATGCTGAAGTTGACAGCACGGATTGTTCCTCTGCAGGCCATAGTGGACTCCGGGGCCTGCAGCTGCTTCTTGGATATAAAACTAGCTAAAGAACTTGGTGTACCCCTGATCCCGCAGAAACACAGGTTGGAAGTTCTCCTGGCCGATGGTACCTTGCCTAGTTCTGGCCCCGTTACCTTAGAGACTGTTCCTCTCTTTGTTACCACTCCTGATGGCCACCAGGAGTTCATACACTTAGATGTCATGAGTTCCCCCATGTTTCCAGTTATCCTGGGTACTCCCTGGCTCCAAGCACATAACCCTCAGATCAACTGGATCAAAAGAGAGATTCTGTTCACCTCTCCTTACTGCTTACAGCATTGCCTTGCTCCCAGCCACAAGGATACCTCCAGTTGTCTGTCAGTCCAACCTGTACACGCCAGTTATCCAAATGTGCCTCCAGCCTATCATGAATTTTTGAATGTCTTTGATAAAAAGAAAGCTGATGTTCTATCTATCTATCTAGAACCTACGATTGTCCGATTGAATTACTCCCTGGGGCTGAAGTTCCTTTTGGACATATATTGCCCCTTTCTTTTTTTTCTTTTTTTTTATTTGGTTTCGTAAGAATATAAACATAGAACATAGCCATACAGTAAAGACAGGATAAAATACAACAGCATATATTGAAACCTGCAGAGGGAAGTATGGTTAGTTGACAGTGTAGTAACACATATAGGTGAAGGAGACCTAACGAGGTCCCAGTAGCCTATAACGATCTGGTTGGACCACATTTATGTTTACTAGCAATAGCTTGGGGCTGTATGTCCTCGGGAGTGAAGGGGGGGTGGGGGTAACTTATAGTCCCGATTACCGGAGGTCAATGTATCCACTGGAAGTTCATGGTGACCGATAAGCAGAGGGGTCACCTTGTATTGTCAATTTGAGTCTGCCCAGAGATCCGGTAAGGTTGTTTTTCAGATACCAGGCCGTGAAGCGAAAAGGTTGCATGACTGTTTGGATATCTGGTTGAGCTAGTGTGGCCTCCATATACTGGCTCCATCTTGCAAAAAACCTGTGGGTAGGTTGGGGGTTTCTCAGGAGGTTGTCTAATCTTTCCAGGTAGAAGAGCGATTCCATAGCCTTTTGTACTGTTGGTAAAGTAGGTGGATCCTTAGAGATCCAGGATTGCATGATCCTTCTACAAGAAGGACTAGCTGTGCCCATTGTAGAACAGAGATCTGTTTCTTGCTGCCTCCCGGAGGCGATTGAGGAACATAGCCAAATAAACTGAGCAGTGTATCCTTCGGAATCTGCTGTTTGGTTATAGTACCAACTACCAACGTAGGTTATGACCAAATCCCAGTAGCTATTGATAGTTTGGCATTCCCAGAGACGATGGAGCAATGTGGGGCGAGGTATAGAGCACCATGGGCATTTTTTCAGGTCTGCATTGTCTTTGTCAATGTAGAATGGGTAATAGGCTCTGTGGATTGTTTTAAATTGTGTTTCACGCCAGGTTTCTGATAGTGTAAGTTTACAAACTCGTCTGTAACCGTCCAGGATTTTTCCGGGAGATTTTCATCCCCAAAAAGGGTCGACCATTTTTGAAAGGGTTTGAAATGGTATTTCTCAGATTGGTGCTGGACAGGGTAGGAGTATAAGTTGGTAATGGAGTACTCCCCCACCTGCAATACTGCGCCTATGAAGGACTTCTGGAAGGGGTCCGATTTCGGACCGAAGTGCGAGCCCAGGTAATCGATTAGCTGGTTGTAATAAAAGACGAGTGCTGGCGGCAAGGAGAACTCCTGTGACAGAGCCACAATGGATTTGAACTTGTCATGACTGGCTTGGTAGATGACTTTTGTCGATGTGAGACCTTTGACTTTCCATTGGCTGTATACGTCATGCAGGGTAGATGGGAGGAACATAGGGTTCCCTTGGATGGGTAAGTGGCTGGAGATGGTCAGTGGTAGCCCCAACAGTTTGCACACTTCTCTCCAGGCAATGTTCGTGTCCCTGATAAGCAGATTGGATTTCAGATGGGGTGGGAAAGCATTCAGGTTGGAGTGTAAAATTGCCGCTAAGGTGAACGGGGAGGCCATAGCCCCCTCTAGAGGGACATTGCAGTATCTAGATTTTCCTGATATCCAGTCAAGACCCTGTCTAAGTAGACATGCAAGATTATAAAAACTAATATTTGGCATACCCGCACCACCTTCGGTCGGCTTAATTTAGGCAAGGCAATGCACGCTTTTTTGCGAGACCACAGAAAGGTAAACAGTGCCTTGTGTATCTTTTGGATATCTGAGTGTTTCAGCAGAAGGGGTATGGTCTACATCGGGTATAACAATCTGGCGAAGGATACCATTTTGAATAAGTGGCATCTCCCGAAGAGCGAAATAGGCAGGGTCACCCACATCTCCAATTCCTGAACAATCTTAGAAATGAGCGGGGGGTAATTAAGCCCATACAGCCAGGCCGGTTCACGGCCAATATGAACACCCAAATAAATTATAGTACGTTGGGCTATTGCAAATGGGGACAGGTGTTTCCATTTTAGAGTCAGTCTGGGGTGGAGAGGTAGAATCTTGCTTTTATCAAAATTTATTCGGAAGCCCGAGCAACTTTGAAAGGTTCCAAAGAGTTCCCTCAATTTGTCAAAGTCAGACATGGGGTCAGTGGAGAACAGTATGTCGTCCGCAAATAGTGCAGGACGCAGAACCTGTGCCCCTATAGGTATGCCACTGACCCCATCTCGTGAATTGAGTATCCTAGACAGGGGTTCGATGGCCAAATTAAACAGTAGGGGTGACAGTGGGTACCCCTGCCTTGTGCCTTTAGTCAGGGGTATTGACCCAGATATGAAATCTGGGGTAACCAATCGTGCTGTGGGCGATGTGTACATCTGTTGGAGGAATTCCAAAAAGGGGCCCTGAAAGCCAAATTGTGTCAGTACTCTGAATAGCCAAGACAAACTCACATTGTCAAAGGCTTTTTCTGCGTCTAAGGATATAATTGCTACATCTCGGTTGGGTGTGTTTTGGCATAATTTAGGGCCATAAGTACCTTGCGTATGTTTAATGTAGCTGATCGGCTGGTGACAAAACCTGATTGGGCTGGGTGAAGTAAGGATGGGAGTATAGTGGCTAGATGTGAGGCTATTATTTTGGATAGAATTTTAGCATCTACATTTATCAGGGAGATGGGGCGGTAAGATCCTGGCAGTATAGGGTCTCTTCCTTTTTTTCAGATTAATTTGATAAAGGCCTGTGTGCCCGTAGGCATATAGGGTCTTCCGTTCCAAATGCCTGCATAAACATGTTTAAGTATGTCAGGTATATAGTCAATGGTTGATTTGTAAAATTCTGCAGTATATCCGTCTGGCCCTGGTGATTTGGCTGTTGATAGTGTCGCGATTGTGTGCCTAATGTCTTCTAAGGTAATAGGGGCATTTAGTTGTTCCAGGTGTACTTGTTGGAGTTTAGGTAAGCTTATCCTAGAGAGTAAAGTGTCAGCCTTAGCCTGGTCCGTGGGGTCAGCCGTGTATAGGTCTGTATAAAATGTAGTTAGTATGTCACTAATTCTGTCTGTGGATGTGGTCAAGGAGCCATCCGTATCCCTCATAGCGGTGACACGAGTGGGTCGTCTCGGCCCAGCACACAATTTCGCTAGCAACTTGCCTGCTTTGTTCACGAATCTATGGAATTGTAATTTGGTATATGATAGTTTAGCTGTTTCTTGTTGTTCTGCCCAGAGGTCGAATTCCCTTTTAGCCTGTTGCCAACTCTGGACATTATCCAGTGTACGGCTCAAGAGCAGGCGTTCATGTGCTGTACGGAGTGACTCGCTGGCTTCTTTGTAGTGTAGCCTATTGTGTTTCTTGAGTTGTGCAGTGTAGGAGATGATCCTGCCTCTCAGAAAGGCTTTGCCAGTCTCCCAGAATAAGTTGGGATCAGTTATGTGTTCACTTTTAGTGGATGTGTAGTCTGTCCAAGCCGTTTGTAGTGTGTTCTTGAAGTCTGAGTTTTCCACTAAGTAGGAAGGGAATCACCACGACGGCGAAAAAGATGGGTATCTTGGCCGGGACAAATGTACTACTATGGGGCTGTGGTCTGAGATTCTGGCATCCAGTATCTCTGAATCGCTCAGGGAAGGCCTTAAAGTAGGGGAGGCAAAGAAGTAATCTATGCGTGAAAAAGATTGGTGTGGGGGAGAAAAAACGTATATTCCTGATTAGTCGGGTGCTGCAGACGCCACATATCAGTAAAATGTAAGGTTGAAATGGCTTGTGCAAGTTGGGTTCTTTTGGGCTTTGGAGGGTTTGAATTGATTGTGTGATACGAGTATTGTTTTGTACGATCTGCTATGGTAGACATGACGGAGTTGAAGTCATCCCCGACCAGGTGTCTAATTTCAGGAGCAGTTAGTACCCACTGGGCCATGTCTTGAAAGAAGGCTATACCGGGTGGGTTGGGGGCATAAATGTTAGTGATAGCAATGGGGTTGGAGTCTATCAGTATATGGATAGTTGCCTTACGGCCTTCCTTATCAGCCCTGACATCTATCACCTCGTGCTGCCTGTTTTTGTGAAGTAAAATGGCTACTCCACCTTTGCACCCAATAGCTGTAGAGCCAAATACTGTGCCTATCCATAGTTTGCGCAGTCGTTGCAGATCGTCAGCTGTCAGGTGGTTCTCCTGCAGTAATGCCACATCTGATCGGAGGCACTTTAAGTGTCTCAGAATAGCCATAAGCTTACAAGGTGATCGAAGCCCCTTGACATTCCAAGAGATAATTTTTAGGTGATTCCCACTATCTGAAGAGGTCATGTCAAAATTGGGTAGGTAAATTTGATTGACTGTTTGGAAAGAGGCCTTCTGTAAACCCTCCGCACTAGGAGGGAGCCTTGGCTAGGATTTAGGCCCTTTATGGCTAGGTTAAGGTAGAGGGTTGGTGAGCGAAACTGCGTGGTATAATAACAATACACTATAAGGTAGGTATGCTAGTAAAGAACATTAATAAACAACAACAACTAGCCTAGTTAGATAGGTGTTGGGTGTATACGCCCAAATCAAGGCAAAATCAAGGCAACATGTGCAATCCCACCTGCGACCCCTAGATGGCGGTTGTATCCGCATAGTTCAAATACTTTACTATAACATGGCGAGGTTTGGCACGGATTCAGACGGCTGTCCGATACGATGAGCCCGTTCGATCGTGCATGGTATGCGGAGGCCCAATTGCTCTGGGATTATCTTAGCATAGATCGTGGTGAGCTGGGCGGTGGTGACCGACTCAGGGAGACCGATAATCCGCAAGTTGTTTCTTCTCGAACGATTTTCCAAATTGACGAGTTTCTCCCAGATCTCTTTGTGTGTGGGTGTCACTTATGCGAGCGACACGGATGTGCCAGCAGCTTCATCCTCCAGAGAGGATATGTGCTCCTCCGTGTGTGTTAGTCTCGGCGCCTGGGCCTGCACTTCTAGATGAAGCTGCTCCAGCCCTCTGTGCACTACAGTGGCGGCTAGTGTGGGTCCTAGTAGGAGGACAACTGCATGGGCTATTCCCTCTAAGGAGGCAGGGTCAGCCGGAGCCGTTACTGGGGCAGCAGGAGGTTCTGTTTGCAGGAGTCCGTGCTCTGTAGAGGTCGATGCGGCCGCCATGCTGGCCGCGTGTGTCTCTCCCGCCGGAGGGATGCCCGCCCAGGCTGCCTTGGCGTACGATCACTCCACAAAGTGATCCATAGTAGCTCACCCGTCTGCCGATGTAGCTGGGGATCCCCCCGAGGCTGGTGCCGGTGTCAGTGGCGGATTTTGCGGGGAACTAGCGGCGATCACCTCCTCCTCATGTGGCGCCGGAACTGGAAGTACTTCCCCTTTCTGAGACTGAACTAGGAGCTCTACTTCAATACATTGATGAAAACCTAGAAACGGGCTTCATTAGGCCCTCTTCCTCTCCTGCAGGAGCTGGAATCTTTTTTGTTGAAAAAAAAGACAAGTCCCTTAGGCCCTGTGTGGATTACTGGGAACTTAACAAGATTAATGTAAATAACCGGTACCCTCTCCCTCTTGTTCCAGAGCTCTTCCAGAGATTTCGTACTGCCCAGATATTCACTAAACTCGACCTATGAGGGGCCTACAATCTCGTTCGCATCCGAAAGGGTGATGAATGGAAGACCGCGTTCAGAACATGCTTTGGACACTTCGACTATCTGGTAATGCCTTTTGGACTTTGCAATGCCCCAGCCACGTTTCAACGTTTTGTAAATGACATTTTCCGTGAATACTTAGATTTCTTCGTCATCATCTATCTGGATAATATCCTCATATTTTCAACTACCCTGGAGCTTCATCGGTGTCAGGAACCATGAATCAGACTGAGACAGAAGTACAATCAAATCACACTTGTTTATTAATAAAAAAAAAGGAAAAAAAAAGAGTAGTCAAGCACAGCCAGAGTCCAGTAGCCAGATCGGGTAGTCAGCCAGTCCAAAGTTCATTAACCAGATTGGGTAATCAGCCAGGCCTGAAGTCAGGGATCCAAGGAGAGCAACTGCAAGCAGGATAAGAAGCCAGGAGGGATGTCAGCAAGCCAGTCTTGAAACAAACAGCAGGAGATGCTTCCTTGTGATGTGACCAACGTGAAGGCAATGGAGAAATGAGCTGGAAGGCTTTAAATAGACAGGTCAGACGAGCATCATCGGGAACAGCTGATAACTGTGGAAAGAGAAGAGAGCTGGCAATTAGCTGACACCTTGGATACCTTCAGGAAGCATGTCTCACTGCATTGTGGTGACAGGAGAGGACCTCAGCACAGAGCCAATCAAAAGAGGGGTTGTGCCTCTGTAACCAAGGATAACCAATAACCAGCGGAAATCTGGGTGAGGAAATAATTTGGAATTGGGTTATCTCATGGTGAAGAGCCCCTACGACCATGGACAATGGAACCGTCTCATGAGTCACATGGGCAGGCTGTAAAGGTCTCCCGTCAAGAGCCTCAATGGCAAGTGGAGTGTCACGCAGCTGCAGCAGAATCGAGTGCTGCGAAAGAAATGCAGCATCAATGAACAGGCCTGACGCCCCAGAGTCGATTAGAGCCTGTATCTCGATGGACGACTCAGTCCAAGAAAGGGTGACCAAAACCAGGGGCTTATCCTTCTGGATAACTGGGGACGAAACAACGCCACCTAAGGTCTGTCCATGACAGGACCTCAAGGTTCAAAAAGTGACCTGCCTGGCCACAATAAAGGCACAATCTCTCCCTCCTCCTAAAGGCTCTCTCATCCGCAGAGAGATGCGTGAAGCCCAAGTGCATGGGTTGATCTTCACTGACCAACTCGGTACCAGGAGGCATGGGAGGCGAGGGAGGCATGGGTGGGACTACAAAGCTCGGAGGCAAACGTACAGGAGACTTCCGCAAGCGCTCCTTAAGAGAAAGTCTTTCTCTGAGTCTGGAGTCAATGAGGATGGCAAATGAGAGCAAGCTCTCCAGCTCAGTGGGTATATCTCGGGCTGCTTGATGGAATCCGAGAGACCATGAGAAAAAGCAGCCACGAGGGCCTCATTGTTCCAAGCAACCTCTGTTGCCAGAGTACGGAATTCAATGGCGTAGTCGGCAACAGTTCTCATACTCTGTTTGATGGGCATGTGGCACTTGGCAGCAGAAGCGGAGCGAGCGGGAACATCAAAAACCCTTTTAAAGGAGGCCACAAACTGAGGGTAACTCAAGACAACAGGTTTTTGTGTCTCCCATAGAGGGTTAGCCCAGGCCAAGGCTCTCTCAGAAAGCAAAGATATCACGAAACCTACTTTGCTTCTGTCCGTGAGAAACGCCTGGGGCAGCATTTCGAAGTATATCTCAACCTGATTGAGAAACCCTCTGCGTTGAACTGGATCACCCCCAAATTGCTGGGGAAGCATAGCAGAACCAGATATACCTCTTATAGAGGTAATACTCGAGGCGGGTGCCTGCACAGAGACTGACGCAGCAGCAGGGACAGCCTGCAACTCAGGTTGTACCGGAGCAGCCACTGTGGGGGATTCCAGGTGAGCCGTGCTATTCAGGGGCATTTGTAATGCCAAGGAAAACTGATCCATGTGGTGATCTTTCTCATCCAATCTGGAAAAAATATTACCAACAAGTGGATTGACTGTATCTTCTGAATTCATGGCCTTCACGTACTGTCAGGAACCATGAATCAGACTGAGACAGAAGTACAATCAAATCACACTTGCTTATTAATAAAAATAAAAAATAAAAAGCGTAGTCAAGCATAGCCAGAGTCCAGTAGCCAGATCGGTAGTCAGCCAGTCCAAAGTTCATTAACCAGATTGGGTAATCAGCCAGGTCTGAAGTCAGGGATCCAAGGAGAGCAACAGCAAGCAGGATAAGGAGCCAGAAGGGATGTCAGCAAGCCAGTCTTGAAACAAATAGCAGGAGATGCTTCCTTGTGATGTGACCAACGTGAAGGCAATGGAGAAATGAGCTGGAAGGCTTTAAATAGACAGGTCAGACGAGCATCATCGGGAACAGCTGGTAACTGTGGAAAGAGAAGAGAGCTGACAATTAGCTGTCAGCTGAGTGGCCAGCCCAGAGGAGGAAGGGCTAAGCCAGCCCTGACAATCGGACTCACGTAAAGACAGTACTACTCCCACTGAGAAAACACAGGCTCTACGTGAAATCAGATAAGTGTTACTTCGAGAAGACATCCATACAATTTCTGTGACTAATCATCTCCACAAGCGGTGTAGCCATGGACCCGCAGAAAGTACAGGCGATCCTAGATTGGCCAACTCCATCTGACAAAAAGGGGTACAATGATTTGTGGGCTTCGCAAATTTTTATAGAAGGTTTATTAAGAACTTCTCTTTGATCTTTTCACCGATATCACCCAAATCACTTGTCTACATACGCGATTCCTGTAATCTCCAGAAGCCCAGTCTGCCTTTGACAAGCTGAAGTCTCTACCTCGGCCCAAATTCTGCAACACCCAGATAGTGCTCTGCCTTACATCCTGGAGGTTGAAACCTCTGAGGTAGCCACTGGAGCAGTTCTCTCTCAACGCCAGGGGCCTAAACTGCTACTGCATCTCATAGCCTTCTCTTCACGGAAAATGAGCCAATCTGAAAGGAACTATGATATGGGTGATCGAGAACTCTTGGCCATTAAGACTGCAGAGATATACACCACCGCTCAAAGGCAGGTCCTGGGAACTTAGAGATAATGGCTCCAGGTGAAGGGATCCGGGTGCGAGCCACAGCATGCAGATAATGTGGATAATGACAGAACTCTGGACGGCCGCACTGCAATGCTAAAACGATGCTTTATGCAAATAATATTTAGGACACAGCAAATAACATCACAGCGAAAGATGCTAACAGCTGAGGCGTTTTGCACTAAGGCTAGTGCTTACTCATAGCTGGTTCGCCAGCTATGAGTAAGCTCCAGCCTTATTGCAAAATGCCTCAGCTGTTAGCATCTTTCGCTGTGATGTCATTTGCTGTGTCCTAAATATTATTTGAATAAAGCATAATTTTAGCATTGGAGTGTGGCCGTCCAGAGTTCTGTCATTATCCACATTGCCATTAAGACTGCACTAGAGGAGTGGAGGTATCTCCTCGAACGGGCCCCTCACCCCATAATGATCTTCACAGAATTTAGAGTACCTCCTCACTGCAAAGCGCCTGAGACCTCGGCAGGCTCAATGGGTTCTATTCTTTGCCCGATTCAATTTTCATATTACTTTGCGCCCTGGATCCAAGAATGGGAAGGCCGATGCTCTGTCCCATATGTTCTCTGACACTCCCAGTGTGGTGACTCCCAGCACCATTCTGTCTCCACAGAATTTTCTGATAATCCAACCCAATTAGAGCTCTTCACTCAGACAAGCTTCTTCCCACTACTCAGAACCAGAAGCATCCTCCCTAAGAAACATGGATGGTTTCCTTCTCTACCAGGATAATATCTTTGTCCCCTAACAAACCAGAATACAGGTCCTGAGGACCTTGCACAACCATCAGATTGCTGGCCATTTCGAGGTATGGAAAACAATGGAGCTGGTCCAACGGTCTTTTTGGTGGCCATCTTTGAAGTCTGACTGTAGGAAATATGTAAATTCTTGCACCATCTGTCAGCGGGAAAAAAAAGGGGTCCAACGTGAAATCTTGGGGGCTACTACATCGATTGCCAGTACCGGAGTAACTATGGAAAGACATTTCAATGGACTTTATTGTAGAACTACCCCCCTCTGAAGAGTCTATGACTGTTCTGGTTGTCGTGGATTGGCTCTCCAAGATGGCCCACTTTTTGCCCATGAGGGGTACACCATCTGCCGCTGAAACGGCAAAGACTTTTATCAAAGAAATAGTCAGACTTCACGGCTTACCCAATAGCATTGTATCCGATAGAGGGGTACAATTTACCTCCAGATTTTGGAAGGAGCTCTGAAAAATGCTGTCAATTAAGATACATCTATACTCTGTCTATCATCCCCAAAGAAACGGTCAAACCGAAACTACTAAGCAAACTTTAGAACAATACTTAGGCTGCTTCTGCTCCTTTTCCCAGGATGACTGGGACTCCTTACTCCCATGTGTGGAGTTCGCTTATAATAATTCAATCTGTGTAACCACCAATCAGTCCCCCTTTTTGGCTAATTACAGGTTCCATCCCTCATTCTTGCCCAAACGTCATTCCGGAAGCTTCAGTCCCAGCAGTTCAGGACAGGGTGAACGCTATCCAGGCCAACTATCAGACCCTCCAGGCGACTATGCAAAAAGCCCAAGAGGATTACAAGAAACAATATGATAAGAGAAGGAGGAACCCTGTGTTTAAAGTTGGTGATAGGGCATGGCTCTCTTCAGCAAATTTTAAACTTCCTTGTCCTTTCCAAAAACTGGGACCTAGGTTTATCAGGCCATTTACAATTAGACGGGAAATTAACCCTGTGGCATTTGAACTGACGTTGCCAAGTTCCTATAAGATACACCGTGTATTTCATGTCTCTTTGCTTAAACCTGTTGTCTCTAGTCCCTTTCCAGGAAGAGAAGAAATTCCACCACCTCTGGACTCTGTGGGAGATGAAACAGAATGCGAAGTGGAAGCCATCCTGGACTGTTGGCGGAGAGGTAGAACAATTAAATTCCTTATTAAGTGGAAAGGTTATGACATAGAAGAAAATTCTTGAGAACCGGCAAAGAATATTCAAGCTCCCAGACTGTTACAGAGGTTCCATGCCGGCTATCCTGAGAAATGGGCCCGATTGGGCATCCAGAGGTTGCCTCTTGGGGGAGCACTGTCAGGGAAGCAATCGCAGAACTGGTGATCCTGCCAGGAACCATGACGGTCACGCCGAGCGAATTCCCGGGCGCATGCGCGCACACAGGTGCACGACAATGGCAGGCGCACGCAGATGCGCCAGTGCGCATGGATGCGCCAACGCGCACGCTAACGCATGTGCGCACAGGGGCCCGCGCGTGAACGTGTGGGCGTGTGCACGGTCACAGTAGTTGGCGCTTGCTGGTCTATTTAAGCCTGCTGCAGACTATAGGCCTGTTGCTGGATTATCGTCAGCTCCTGTGTTCCCTGTACCTGCTGTCTATACCTGATTGCCTGATTTCCGTTACTACCCAGCTTGCCTGACGTTCCCTGCTCTCCACTTGTACCGACCCCTGGCTTGGACCTGACTACGCACACACCTGCACCTCCTGTACCTCCGCTTGTACGCATGGTGTTGACCATTGAACTGGCTTTCAACTCTGCTCCTGATTCATTCTGTTGTACCTCGTATCGGATTGGGTCTGCTGTGTATGACCCCTGGCCTGGCTTGACCCTGTTCCTGTTTGCTCCTCTGGAACCTGTCCTCGCACGGTTGCCCAACCTGCTTACCTGCACTTTCCAGCAGCCCAGCAACCCAGCAACTATACCTGGCAACCCGTGCACCTTTGGGCACCGTATTCCCTGTCCCACTCCCAGGGGTACCCTGCACTCAGACGCAAGGGGCGCCCTCTCAGCAACCTGGCCTCCCACCAGAGACTTGATAGCTCCTCAAGTGCCACTCACTCCTATCAGCTCCGAGTCCATGGCGAAGGTCTCTGAAAACTGACAAGTGCCTTGGATCCACCAAGCACCACGAGCAGAGGAAAACAGAGGTGGAGACAGGAGCATACACATAAGCCAGCCACAGAACAGCACAGGACAGCACCACAGTGCAAAAAAGGGTAAAAGGGGGAAGCCTAGCAAGCCCCTTCCTGGAGTCTCAAAGGTATCTCGAATGCATCAGGCAACAGCTCTGCAGCGAGAGACAACTCTGGATATGGTGGATACGGTGAAGCAGAGGGCAATATAGCACAGAGAGAGTATAGCTGCCAGATAAAACAGACACAAGCTGACAACGTCCATGTCCCATCCAAGCTAGTTCTCAGCTAGCATGTGTCTGTGCTTCAAAGTCAGCAAGTTCATTTGAAAAGAGAGGGGAGGATGAAGACAAATCAGGTTAGCTGCCATGAACTGGAGTGGAAACAAAAATTGCAGATGCACAAATTTCAGAGAGACTGAGGCCGCGTACACACGGGCGGACTGTCTGCCCAACTTAGTCCGCCGAAACACATTTGAGCGGACAGTCCGCTCGTGTGTGGGCTTCAGCGGACTTTTTCAGTGGACAGTCTGGCGGACTAAGTCTTTCGGAATTTCCGTAAGATTGTCCGTCCAAACTTGGTTTGAGTGGACAGTCCGCCCGTGTGTGTGCCAGTCCGCTGTACTTTCGAAATGAGCGGACTTTTCCCGCCCGGAGAAAAGTCCGCTCATTCCGAGCGCGTCTCCAGGTAGGCGGGGCACGCGACGGAGATGTCGCGGGCCCCGCCGCCTGGTATGGACTTAAAGGGGAACCCCAACGCCAAAAAAAATCGGCGTGGGGTGCCCCCCAAGTCCACAACAGACCCTTGTCCGAGCAGGTTACCCGGCCGGCCAGGAAAGGGGGGCGAGCGAGCGCCCCCCCTCCTGAGCCGTACCAGGCCACGTGCCCTCAACATGGGGGTGCCTTGGGGAAGGGGGGGCCGTGCGCCCCCCCCACCCCAAAGCACCTTGTCCCCATGTTGATGAGGACAAGGGCCTCTTCCCGACAACCCTGGCCGTTGGTTGTCGGGGTCTGAGGGCGGGGGGCTTATCGGAATCCGGGAGCCCCCTTTAATAAGGGGGCCCCCGGATACCGGCCCCCCACCCTATGTGAATGAGTATGGGGTACAATGTACCCCTACCCATTCACCTGTGAAAAAAAGTACAAAAAAAAACACAACACAGGGTTAAAATATTTTATTGCACAGCTCCGGGGGTCTTCCGTCTTTGGGGGTCTTCTCGCCGGACTCCTCCGCTATCTTCTTGTAGCTCTTTTGCTAGCAGAGGAGTCCGGCTTTCTTCCTCCCCGCCGCCGGCCTCTTCTTCCGACTTCGGGGATCTTGTCCCCCTCTTCGGTTCTTCTGCCGGGCCACCGCGCCTTCTTCTAGCTCTTTTACAGGCGGTGGCCCGGTCTTCTGTCGCCGCCGCCTTCCGTTCTTCTTCTTCTTCTTCTTCTCCAGGAGATGTTGCCTCGACGATCTCTCCGGCCGGAATGCCAGAGCCGCGCTGCGCGGCCACTTATATAGTGACAATGGGGCGGTGTCACATGGTATATGTCACATGGGTTGGTCACATGGGTTAATGTCACATAGGGACTATGACATCGTAAGGGGGCGGGGTCACCATGTGACACCAACCCATGTGACATTGTACCCCATACTCATTCACATAGGGTGACCCGCACACCCCGACAACCAACGGCCAGGGTTGTCGGGAAGAGGCCCTTGTCCTCATCAACACGTGCCCTCATCAACTCCGCGCGGCCCCCCCTTCCCCAAGGCACCCCCCATGTTGAGGGCACGTGGCCTGGTACGGCTCAGGAGGGGGGGTGCTCGCTCGCCCCCCTTTCCTGGCCGGCCGGGTAGCGTGCTCGGACAAGGGTCTGTTGTGGACTTGGGGGGCACCCCCACGCCGATTTTTTTCGGCGTTGGGGTTCCCCTTTAAGTTCATTCCAGGTGGCGGGACCAGCGACGTCTCCTTCTTCCGCCTACCTGGAGACGCGCTCGAAATGAGCGGACTTTGCTCCGCGTGTGGGGGCGAGTCCGTTCATTTCAAAAGTAGAGCGGATTGTATGGCGGACTTAGTCCGCCGTATTAGTCCACTCAAAAAGTGCCGTGTGTGGGCAAGTCCGTTCATTCAAAAGTTTGAACGGACTGTCTGTCGGATTGTCTGACGAACTTAGTTGACAATCCGCCCGTGTGTACGCGGCCTTAGGCTCGGTTCACACCAGACGCGGCATGACTTTAAGCACCGCGACCTGACAAGTCGCCCCCGTTCTGTACTACGGAACCGTTCTAGTAGGAGCGACTCGAGTCGCTCCGACTTAGAAAAAAGGTTCCTGTACTACTTTTGCGGCGACCTCGGGCGACTTGCATTGACTTCTATACAGAAGTCATTTTGCAAGTCGCCGCTGAGGTCGCGGCAGGTCGCGGCGCGGCAAGTCGTGGCGCGTCTGGTGTGAACCGAGCCTTACCCCAAAAGACTGACAGCTGTAATGGCAACCAAAAATGGTTCTGCCATGAATTAACTCATAAGGCTGAATAATTATACAATGACCTGATATTATCTTGCTTTTTTATTTAAAATGTTTTACACATAACTTATGCAAAGTGCAGTAAGCAATGGGGATACTGGGAACTACTAATGAAATATGCTTAAATAAGTACTCCATGTAGTCATCAGCGCAATGTAGTGATATTAATTGAAAAGGGTATTTATTCTTTCAATTTTATAAATCTCAAGTAAATATATTTAATACATGCATTACAATTTGCAAATTATTATACAATTATTATTTATTTGATAAATGTACATTATATTACCAAAAGTATTCTTAAGTCCCATACACACTATCAGATTTTATGCTGATTTTTTTCCTTCAGATTTACCAAAACCATATAATATGAGGTCAAACCTCAGGAGTTTCAATTTGTATGCAATCAGGCAGGCCTTTGCACTACATGATTTTGGTAAATCTGAAGGAAAAATTCAGCAGAAAATCTGATAGTGTGTATTAGAGGTCGACCGATATATCGGCCGATATTTGCCGTTTTTTAATTAATCGGCATCGGCCGATTGTGCTGATAAAAAGCCGATTTAGAACTACAGCGGGACTTTGAAATGACTTCTGTATAGAAGTCAGTGTAAGTTGCCTGAGTCGTCATGGAAACGTCTTTCCTCCTCTCTGGGCAGGCTGCCAAGAAAAGAACAAAATGATACAATGTTTACACTTGAATGAATGAAATCATCTCTGTGTGTAGAAGTTCTCAGTTTAACCATTTAAAGACTAAATCTTTTCTGACACTTGTTGCTTACAAGTAAAAATCCTGTATTTTCTGCCAGAAAATCACTTAGACCCCCCAAAAATTATATATATATTTTTAGCAGAGATCCTAGGGAATAAAATAGCGGTTGTTGCAATATTTTATGTCACACGGCATTTGCACGGAGGTCTTTCAAATGCATTTTTTTGGGGAAAAAATACACTATTTAAAAAATAAAAATAAAATAAAAAACAGTAAAGTTAGCCCATTTTTTTTTTCGTCCAAAAGTTTTGACTACCTGTTTTTATTTAATACATAGGTTTTTTTTTTTTATCTAAATCATACATACAAGTAAACTGATTGGAGGTTTGTTTTGTTTAATAAATGTTTAAATGTAAGAAATTTTCTGTATCACTTATGAAGGCTACTTTCACACTGGAGCGTTGATGGTAAAGCGCAAGTTTTAGCGGCTCTTTACCATCATTTTAGCGGTGCTATTTGGCTGCTAGTGGGGCACATATAACCCAGCTAGCGGCCAAGGAAGAGGTTAAATGCGCCCATGAAGCACTGCTGCCAAATCGCATTGCATGCGCTTCGGCAGTGGTGCCCATTCATATCAATGGGCAGGAGTGGTGGAGGAGCGGTATACACCACTCCAAACGTGCTGCTTGCAGGACTTTTTTTTAAGATCCTGCCAGCGCATCGCCTCAGTGTGAAAGCACTCTGTCTTTCACACAGACTGCAGGGGGGCCATTTTGCAGGCACTTTACAGGCGCTATTTTTAGCCCAAAAGCGCCTGAAAAACGCCCCAGTGGGAAAGGTGTGTTAGATCAAGGGGGATTAAAAAAAAAAATTATAATAAATAAAAAAGAAAAAAAAATTATATTTACTTTTATTTTTGATATCTATGCATTGTATCATAGGAGAAGACCTAAGTAGACACATCCAATAATGAGATATTTGCAATCTTTCTATTATGAAACCTTTTTTGGGATGTGTCATTTTTAGGGAATATTTTTAGGGAATATTTTTTGTGTGTTTTTCTCTGGTGGGTTTGACATTTAATGAGCCCATGTATTGGCATGCACACACATTGAGAGTTTGTTTCTTTCTCTCCTTTTTTTTTTGTGTGTCTGCCAATGCGTGTGAAAAAATATATAACATTTTTTTTTACATACAAAATGAAAAATGTTTTTACTTATGTCATTTTTTATTTCTTTAGGTTACACCTATACCTCTTCACCTAAGGATAAGATTTATCATGTCATTCATTTATTACCATTATGTATGCTTTCAACGTGTCAGCTTGATTTTGGTGTTTTAGGGGAAAAAGTATTTTTGCTTTTATCCATTTAAATGTTAATCTTCAGACTTTGGATGTTCACAGGTGTCTCCTTAATTGCTATCTTGTCATACACATATTTTATTCATTTGTCTAATTGCTTGTGTGTGTATATATAGCTCTGTATGTATATTCTGCTCATTAGCTATGACTAAGCACCGTGTTCGGTGTGAAACATGTCAGCGGCCATGCAGTTAGTCTGTTTACCAGCCTAGATGCTATGATTTTAATTATATTTTTGAAATAAAATTGAATAATTTGGAGTGCGGCTATCCAGCTACATCTTTTCTACTTTAATAAATAAAAAAGGAAAAAAATAAATAAATAAAATAAAATCGGCCTAACATATCGGCCCAAAAAAATCGGCATCATATATCGGCTATCGGCCGCCATGATTTCTAAATATCGGCATCGGCCAGAGAAAAACCCACATCGGTCGACCTCTAGTGTGCATGGGGCTTAAGAACTGCATTGAAATGCACTTGAACTTTATTGGCATACCAGTCTTAGTCCGTAGGAAATATATACAGTTAAGAGAATAGGGACTTTAAAGATACTTATTAATACACAAATAATGTTAAAATTTAACCATTTTTTATTTCATATTCAATTAAAAAAGTTTATTAAAACCATAAATCTCACTGGTTCTAATCAACAGTTTATTCCATGTTACAGTAGATGCGTCAATCTCAACATGTTTCGCCAAATGCTTTTCTTCAGGAGCTTATGCCTCAATCTGAACTGTATGACAAACTATCTACACATATTAAGCATTCAAAAGAAGTCTGCATGTATACACTAGAGTTAGAACAAGAAGTAAAATTACATATATTTTACATTTGTCCTAAAACAATTGTACTACACATCTAATAACATGCTGGCTGTTTTTAAAAATATTTTGATTACATATCTGTTAAATCATGAAAAATTATGAAAAAGATGAACAATGCTAAAAAGTCCAAGCTATACAAAAACCACACATTCATAATTGTGTATTAGATTTAAAAATTAATGAATATGATTTGTACTACATTTTATATGTAGTGACTAGGGGAAGACAGTCTTCCAGGGGCTATTTAATATCTGTCTATGCTGGAAATCAATACATAGGGACAATCTAATGGGTCTATGCACAGGATTCCTTATGTGCTGGCCATTAGGGCAGTCTGGCTGTGTTGCCCTAGTATTCTGTGATGTGGCTACCGGTCGTGGATCACTCTGTTTGGCAGTGCTGTTCCCCTGTTTACAAACCATTCAGTTACTATTTTTGATCTATTTTTGATCATCAAATCTGGCTTTTTCCAATTGTCTGTATATTAACACCAGGAAATAACCCCTCCTGTTGGTAGTCTATTTCATCCATACTACTTGAACATCTGTATATGAGGCTTTCTCCTGCAAGACAGTGAGATTTTGGCTCTTTTTTGTTACCTTGAATACCTTGATTGTGTTCTGAAGAAGCCTAATGGTGAAATGCATCAATACACAAGGACTCAGTGTATACTCTGTATCATTTTATATGATTTGTAACCTCTGATTGCTCTATGCATGTATTGTATGTTCATAATAAACATTGCTATTTTTCTATATCTTGCTAATTTTTTTGTATGCCTTTAAAGTATGACTAAAGGATACCTACCAAGTATCCTCTCTTCTTCTCTGTTCCCCCTAAACTTTCGGATGTGACAATGTGAGTATATATATATATATATATATATATATATATACTCTTGGGGAACCCCAGGTATAATTGCGATTAGTCAGCCCTGGGAATTGCGGTAAGCAGCAGTTGTTTTAAAGTGTGTCCAGCATGCCCAAGTTTTTAGAAATTTTGCAGGGGTTTCTTTAACCTGGGGATTGATGTCTTCCATTTCTGCAATTCTTTCTATGCAGTGAAACCACTGAAAAATTGTTGGGGGGTTACTCTGGTATACATTGCTTGGCGGTCTAATGAGATGAAAGATGAGGAATTTTTTGTATGTGGGGAATGGACGTGTGATAGAGGAAATATTTAGCAGGGGTAAAATATGTCATGTAGGTCGTGATTTGGGTGATAAGAAGATGTACCTTAACTTAGGGCAGTCCCACCATATGTGGAGGAAGGAGCCTGGAGAGTCAATACACCGCCAACAGAGGGGAGACAGGTTTGGATAGAATCTATGTATCTTGATTGGGGTTCTGTACCATCTTGAGTATATTTTATAACCGTTTTCTTAGGTAGATACATTGAATGAGCCTTTATGGATGTGGTCATAGATCTTCTCCCATTCAATGTCATTTAGGTTAATTGCAAGTTCCTTTTCCCAACGCTGACTAAGTGTGTTGGATTTGGGGCTACACTCTGAGAATAGAAGTGTGTATAGAGAAGACATCAGATATCTCTGGGGTTCTGAGGAAGTGAATATTTGCTCGAAGGGGGTATGTTCCCAGTACCACTTGCTAAGAGGTTTAGAGCCATATATGAAATGTCGGATCTGTAAATATTTGAAGAAGGGGAGAGGATGCTTGGGAAAGCGGGAGGATAGGTTCGCATAAGCCATGAACTCTCCATTATGGAAGAGGTGTTCCACTCTGAGAGTTGATTTCTGTCTCGATGACCCCACGTTAGACTGAAACAGGCCTGGGGGGAAGTCAGGGCTATTATCAATAGGTGTTAACGGTCCTGATAAGGATGCTAAATTGTGGTTATTGCAAGCCTTCCTAAAATAAAAGAGGGTTGGTGAGATGAGTGGGTGATTTTTACAAACCGGAGGGATAGTTGCTGGTGAGATCCAAGGGAGGTGTGCAATTGGGATACCTGCAATCATTTCTTCCAATTTGACCCAGTCCTTTGTGTCAGAGGGAATGTGCCAGTCTGCAATTCTAGTCAGAAAACAGGACCAGTAGTATCTGAAGATATCTGGGAGTCCAATTCACCCTTTAGATTTGGGAAGAGATAGTTTATCCCAACTCAATCTGGGTGGCCTGGAGGACCAGAGGAAGTTTCTACAGAGATGCTAGCAGGTCATGAAAAATGTCAAGGGAATGCGTATTGGGAGGATTTGAAAGAGGTATAGGATCCTAGGTAAGACATTCATTTTTATAATGGAAGCTTTACCAAACCAGAAAAATAGTCCCGTGTTCCATCTCTGAAGATCTTGCTGAATAGAATGCAGAATGGACGGGAAATTACTGGCATAAGGGTTTGCCAATTTTTTAGGGATCTTAATGCCCAGGTATGTGATAGCATTGGGTTCCTAGTCAAAGGGAAAATTTGCCTGACATTGTGCTTCCAAGGGGGGTGGGAGGGAAACATTTAACTCCTTAAATTTGGAAAGGTTGATTTGGAGGTTAGAGAGTGTTTTGAAATGGGAGAGATCTTTTAACAGGTTGGGAATGGATATGAGTGGGTCCGTGAGAAAAAGAAAAATGTCATTGGCGTATGCTGCAATTTTGACGTTAACACCTTTAATATCAGGGTTGTTATTGATTTTACGAAGCAGAGGTTCCATAGTGAGGATAAAGAGCAGAGGAGATAAAGGGCATCCCTGGCGCGTACCGTTCGATATGGAGAAGGTGTCCCACAGGTGACTGTTAACTCTAATCCTTGCTGTCGGAGTAGAGTACAGTGCAAAAATAATTTGAAGGAAATGGTCAGGGAAGCCCATCGTTTGTAATGTAGCCCTCATATAATCCCAAGCCACCCTGTCAAACTCTTTTTCCGCATCTAGTGATAAAAAGCAGCCTGACTTTGAGGAGCGGGACATCCAATGGTGGATGTTGATTGCTTTTATGGTATTGTCCCTGGCCTCTCGACCAGGGACAAAACCAACCTGATCCAGAGAGATTAGGTTAGGCAACAAGGGTAGGATACGGTTAGCCAGGATCTTCACATATAATTTTTCATTTATGTTTAGGAGTGATATGGGCCTATAATTCATTACTAGGGTGGCGTTTTTTCCTGGTTTAGGTATAAGCATAATATTGGCAGCTAGGATATCTTTGCTAGCTATATTTGAGGAGGGTAAGGCATTAAATGCTGACGTGAATTTAGGGATTAGGATTTCTGTAAAAGATTTGTAGTAGCTAACAGTTAAGCCATCAGGGCCTGGACTTTTGGATGTTTTCAATTGTCCTAGAGCCTGAATAGCTTTTTCGTTGATAATTGGCTGTTGTAGTAGGGCAACGTCTTCTGGTGCAATGGGCTTGGGGCAAGAATGGGCGAGGAAGTTTTCGATCTCTCGTATCTTTTCAGATGGTTGTGTGTGCTCCGATGGTTGGGGAAGATTATAAAGCTTAGTGAAATAATTTACGAAAAATGTGCTGCTATGCCATCCGAGGTTACTATAGAGTTGCCAGAGGGATCATTGATGGTATGAATGGTTGCCTTTTAGTTTGTAGAGCCCTAGCCAGCAGTTTACCAGCCTTATTACTGAACTCGTAGAATTGTCATTTTACTAGAGCGAATTTACGTTTCACTGTTTTTCCTAGTTCCATCAACAATTCTTCTCTGGCCTTAGGTAAATCTTCCAGGACTTTTGTGGCTAAGGTTTGTTTATGTATTCTTTTAAGAGTATAAATGTGTCTAGATAGATTGTCAATATATTCTTTTCTGAGTTTGCGGCGACGTGCAGCAAGAGAAATAATTTCACCTCTAAGTACACATTTGTGTGTCACCCATAGGGTCTTGGGAGAGGTATCTGTGGACTCATTCTCTTGAAAAAATTTAGTGATGCATGTTGCAATCTTTTGGGAAATGTCATTGTCTGTCAGTAATGAATTATCAAGGCGTCAAACGGTTGAGGTAACCGATGGGGTATGGAAGTTTAGGGTCATAGTGACAGGATTGTGGTCGGATAAAAGCATAGGCTCAATGGAGCTTTCCTTGAGGAGCAATAGATCAGATTATGAAAGAAAAAAATAGTCAATCCTCGAATATTTGTTGTGCATGGAGGAAAAAATATATAATCTTTTTCGTTCGGGTGAAGGGTACGCCATACATAATGTAATGTGAGATCGCATAGTTGTGTCTTCATCGCACGAAGGGCTCTGTATGTCACGGATGAGGATCCAGTGGATGTATCTTGTGTGGGTAGAATTGGTTATGAAGTCTTGGGATGTTGTCTGATCGAAAATTAGTCTCTTGTAAAAAGACTATGTGGGCTTTGTAGGTGTAGTAGTGTTTGTGTTCTCCTTTCCAGGGGAATTTAGTCCCCTAACATTAAATGAGTATAGTTGGACAGTGGAAACAGGTCATAGTTGGAATATTGTATCCCAGTGGGATACTGGGGGAAGGGAAGGGTGATTTTGAGGTAGAGAGAAGGATATTATGTGTATCCTCAGGTCACAGGAAGATAACGTTTCGTAAACTAGTTTACCGAAAAGAGGGAGGGTTCCTGCCCACCCTACTTATGAGATTGTAATTTGTAAATTCTGTGAAAAACAGTGCTTTCTCAGCTAACACTTACTACTAGGCAATTTACACCATAGTGGAGCACTGTGTGGGGGTTGGTAAGAGCTGACTAGAGAGAGGTGTAGAAAGGTGACGCTTACCCACCGTTACCACATCTGGAAGGGATACAGTGGAGGAATGGTGAATGCATAGCGGATATCTATATTCAAATGACAACCAAACAAAATTACATAAGGATCTAAGATCAAAACATAAGTATCTATACTCTACAACATATAACTTCAATAATGGATATTGATTATGAACCACGTGTCATACAGAGAACAGCTTAGTAGATGTAGTATTGTGTACCGTTATGAAAGGTCACTCTATTGCGCTGTTGGGTGTTGGGTGTTTGTAGTCTAGTAAGAGTAGGGTATTTTAGCATGTGCTGGTCAAATAGTTGATTTTGTGATGTTTTCCAGTGTGAGTGCTATTGCGTAGTGGGAGTAAGGTGTTACAGCCTATTATAATCTCAAATTTAGTAGGGGGAGTGTATATGTCTAGGTTATCCAGTCCAGTCGCAGTTAGGTATGAGTCCCCAACCAAGAAGAGGGGAGTAGGACGTGACGAGTATAAGTTAAAAGACCCCGAGGGGGAATCAGGTGCAGTCTATATTTCTGTGAATGCAGTGAGCACTATTTGTTAGTGACCGTTATTATAAACGGAGGTCATAGCTGGATATTCCTTGAGGTAGAATGTTTAACTTAAAGACTGATACTTTACCCCCTAGTAACAGTTAGTTTGTGTGGTCGTTAGATCGTGAGGTTAGTAGAGTTGGGGGGGAGGGTCACATCAGAGCCCCTACATGTATAATGGCAGTCATGTCCAGCTAACCAAAATGGCCAAACACTGGGGTAATTATTGTACAATGGGGAGCTATGGTGCTCCATTACAGACTCCTGGGGGTAATGAAAAAAAAAAAGAAGGGGAAGCTGCTTGTAGAATCATCGAGAGTCCTGTAAATGCAGTAGTGACATTATATAGCAACTGCGGGTGCTACCGTCAGTACCTCTTACGTGTTCTCTTAGGCCGCGTACACACGGGCGGACTGTTCGCCCAACCTTGTCCGCTGAACAGTGTTTGGGCGGACAGTCCGCCCGTGTGTGGGCTTTCAGCGGACAGTTTCAGCGGACAGTTGGACGGACAAAGTCTTTCGGAAATTCCGAAAAACTGTCCGCTGAAACTGTGTTTGAGCGAACAGTCCGCCCGTGTGTAGGCTACTTTCGAAATGAGCAAACTGTTCCCGCTCGGAAAGTCCGCCCATTTCGAGCGCGTGTACAGGTAGGCGGGGCCCGCGAGGGAGACGTCGCGGGCTCCGCCGCCTGGAATGGGCTTAAAGGGGAACCCCAACGCCGAAAAAAATCGGCGTGGGGGTTCCCCCAAAGTCCACACCAGACCCTTGTCCGAGCACGCTACCCGGCCGGCCAGGAAAGGGGGGCGAGCGAGCGCGCCCCCCCTCCTGAGCCGTACCAGGCCGCGTGCCCTCAACATGGGGGGTGCCTTGGGGAAGGGGGGGCCGCGCGGCCCCCCCACCCCAAAGCACCTTGTCCCCATGTTGATGAGGACAAGGGCCTCTTCCCGACAACCCTGGCCGTTGGTTGTCGGGGTCTGCGGGCGGGGGGCTTATCGGAATCCGGGAGCCCCCTTTAAGAAGGGGGCCCCCGGATACCGACCCCCCACCCTATGTGAATGAGTATGGGGTACAATGTACCCCTACCCATTCACCTGTGAAATAAAGTACAAAAAAAAACACAACACAGGGAAAAAATATTTTATTGCACAGCTCCGGGGGTCTTCCGTCTTCGGGGGTCTTCTCGCCGGACTCCTCCGCTATCTGTGTGTAGCTCTTTTACTAGCGGAGGAGTCCGACTTTCTTCCTCCCCGCCGCCAGCCTCTTCTCCTGACTTCGGGGGTCTTGTCCCCCTCTTCGGTTCTTCTGCCGGGCCACCGCGCCTTCTTGTAGCTCTTTTGCAGGCGGTGGCCCGGTCTTCTGTCGCCGCTGCCTTCCGTTCTTCTGTCGCCGCCTTCGGTTCTTCTGCCGGGCCACCGCGCCTTCTTGTAGCTCTTTTACAGGCGGTGGCCCGGTCTTCTGTCGCCGCTGTCGTCGCCGCCGCCTTCCGTTCTTGTTCTTCTTCTTGTTCTTCTTCTTCTTCTCCTGGAGATGTTGACTCGACGAGCTCTCCGGCCGGAATGCCAGAGCCGCGCTGTGCGGTCACTTATATAGTGACAATGGGGCGGTGTCACATGGTATATGTCACATGGGTTGGTCACATGGTGACCCCGCCCCCTTACGATGTCATAGTCCCCATGTGACATCAACCCATGTGACCAACCCATGTGACATATACCATGTGACACCGTCCCATTGTCACTATATAAGTGACCGCACAGCGCGGCTCTGGCATTCCGGCCGGAGAGCTCGTCGAGTCAACATCTCCAGGAGAAGAAGAAGAAGAACAAGAAGAAGAACAAGAACGGAAGGCGGCGGCGACGACAGCGGTGACAGAAGACCGGGCCACCGCCTGTAAAAGAGCTACAAGAAGGCGCGGTGGCCCGGCAGAAGAACCGAAGGCGGCGACAGAAGAACGGAAGGCAGCGGCGACAGAAGACCGGGCCACCGCCTGCAAAAGAGCTACAAGAAGGCGCGGTGGCCCGGCAGAAGAACCGAAGAGGGGGACAAGACCCCCGAAGTCGGGAGAAGAGGCCGGCGGCGGGGAGGAAGAAAGCCGGACTCCTCCGCTAGTAAAAGAGCTACACACAGATAGCGGAGGAGTCCGGCGAGAAGACCCCCGAAGACGGAAGACCCCCGGAGCTGTGCAATAAAATATTTTTTCCCTGTGTTGTGTTTTTTTTTGTACTTTATTTCACAGGTGAATGGGTAGGGGTACATTGTACCCCATACTCATTCACATAGGGTGGGGGGCCGGTATCCGGGGGCCCCCTTCTTAAAGGGGGCTCCCGGATTCCGATAAGCCCCCCGCCCGCAGACCCCGACAACCAACGGCCAGGGTTGTCGGGAAGAGGCCCTTGTCCTCATCAACATGGGGACAAGGTGCTTTGGGGTGGGGGGGCCGCGCGGCCCCCCTTCCCCAAGGCACCCCCCCATGTTGAGGGCACGCGGCCTGGTACGGCTCAGGAGGGGGGGCGCGCTCGCTCGCCCCCCTTTCCTGGCCGGCCGGGTAGCGTGCTCGGGCAAGGGTCTGGTGTGGACTTTGGGGGAACCCCCACGCCGATTTTTTTCGGCGTTGGGGTTCCCCTTTAAGCCCATTCCAGGCAGCGGAGCCCGCGACGTCTCCTTCGCGGGCCCCGCCTACCTGTACACGCGCTCGAAATGGGCGGATTTGCCTCCTCCTTACGTGGGCGAGTCCGTTCATTTGAAAAGTTGAACGAACTGTTTGGCAAACAGTTCGCTGAAACAGTCCGCTCGTGTGTGGGCAAGTCCGCTCATGCAAATTTTGAGCGGACTGTTTGCCGAAACTGTTTGACGAACAAGGTTGGGCAAACAGTCCGCGCGTGTGTACGCGGCCTCACAATGACTACTATACAAGCAGACAATGCATTGGGCAAAACTTAAGCAAAAGGGGCCTACATAGGCAGTAACCCACTACGCTCTGCATAAAGTGTTCATAACAATTTGTGTAGCTGATGCATACTGTATTATTATAGAGTCTAACCAGCAGGTCGAAGCTATCTGCATAAGTTTGCACTAAGCGATAGCATTCAACAACTATTGTCAAAAAGAAACCTTAATGATGGTATTGCCAAAACGTGTCAATGATACTTAGCCTGCTGAAAGAGTTTGTGTAATCAAGTCTCTTGTTAGGATGTGCGCTTGGGCATAGGTCCGTATCAAAAATTAGAGCGAGGCCACCGCAGTGAGCTCTCCTTCTCTGTCTAATCTTCTCTGTCTAATAAGCCGGACTCTCTATCATCTAGAGTGTACAACCATAGGATCTTAGCATGATTAAAACAGAGCACAGACCCGGTAGGGCTCAAGTGTGAAAAAAGGCTGGAATTTTCGGTTCAGACTGGTCAAATACTCATCTTGGTTGCAGTCTTATGGTTATGGAGGATATCAGCTGAAAGCACAGAGCTGTGAATCGGCTGGTCATTAGCATCTTCAATTGATTGTGGCACAATTTCCCTACGACTGAACAGTAGGTGGTAAAGAGGCAGGCGGTACAGCCTATTTTAAGTGAGGAGGATTGTTAGTTCGCTATCCAATGTATGGGGTTCACAGATGAATAAACCATGAAATCAAATTCCATTCACACTTCAAACTTGTAAACTTGTGAACATGTATAGTTAACGACGACTTAGCCATTTAGAGGCTTCTGTATTGTGGAACAGGTTGTGATTCTATCAGAGAAAACGACTCAGTCGTTATCATGCAGGTGAAACACTTGGTTCTGGAGTTTGGATCCAGTTGGGGTCCACAAGGTGTTGAGTGAATTCTAGGACTCAAAGGGAATCTGCGTCTGCGATGGCGGGTGATTTGAGCTTCCATGGGCTCTTCCTGGTGTGTGTCCTTTCTCGTGAATGCACGGCGGAATTCGGCGTAACGTTGTGCGACGTCTACAATTGGGATGCCCAGGGTGTCACAGAACGATGGTAAGTTCTCAGGCACCTTCAACAGTGCTGTCTGACCTTGAGAGGTTGCAGATAGGCCGAAGGGGAACTTCCGTTTGTAGTTGATTCCTTTAGCACGCAGTGTATCCAGAAGAGGTTTAAGATCTCTGCAGTGTTGCAGCGTTATGCTGGAAAGGTCTTGAAATATTTGGATAGTGGCTCCATCATAAACCAACTGTATTCTATTTCTTGCTTTTTTTCAATATTTCTTCTTTTATTTTGAAATCAACAATGCAACATATAACATCCCTAGGAGGATCTGTGCTTCTGCCTTTTGGCTTAAGTGCTCTATGGATCCGTCCCATTGTTATTTCTGTATGTACTGGGCGATCCAAGATATCATTAAACAGGCTAGTGACTGAGGCTGTGAGTTGGTCAGGTTCAATTGTTTCAGGGAGTCCTCCCATCTGTAAATTATGTCTCCTGCCTCTATTGTCAAGATCCTCCATGTGGCATTGAAGGTCTCTCAACTTGAGTGTATGTGAATCAATTCTCAGAGTGGCTCTCCTCAGAACCGTGCCCTGTTCTGCTGTTGCTTTCTCTGCCTCACGGACCCTGTCAGTCAGCGCATGAATGTCAAGGCGTAGCTCTGAGATGGTGGCTGACAGGGTATCCTTTATGTCTGCAGCAATTGTTTTTAGATCCTGTATGCTTAAGTGCTGCTGGAACTGGGCGGAGCCGTCTCCTCATTCATTAGAGCCCTGTATATCCCTCTCTGGAGCAGTCTCTACAATCCCAGCGGATGATGTCTGTGGATGACTGTGGCGGGAAGCCATGTTCCTCCTCTGTGACCAGAACATCTCCAGAATGTGGTGGCTCGTACCTCGTTGTGCTCCTCTAGATTTCATGGGGAGAGCGGGATCTAGAGGAGAGCGGGATCTAGATGCCGAGGACGTGCGGGAGGCTGTCCCCATTCTTTTAAGATTCATCCGAGAGTGTTCAGGGAGCACCCCCCTCCTGTATAGTGATGTTAGCTGCAGCAACAGCGGGAGCTCAGAGTCTAAGCTGCCATTTTCCAGTCAAGCAAGTCCAGGCCCCCGGCTGCATTTCTTTGGCACTGATAAATATTTTAGTACACCATTTGGTTCAGAATATTTTTTTTTTGTGTTTTCCTCCTGTAAAACCTAGGTGCATCTTATGGTCAGGTATGTCTTATGGAGCAAAAAATACAGTAACATCTTATGAATTAACACCCAAACAGAGTGTTAAATAATATACTTCAATATGGTAAGCAATATTATTTACTTCAACAGCCAACAATATTAAAGAAGTGCAGTACATTACAGAGTAACAATACGAATATACAGTACATAACATAGTAGGCTGAGAAGTGTAAATCAAGGTTAACTTAAAGTGGGAATCTTAAGCCGTAGGGTTCAATATTGAGTTGGCCCACGCTTTGCAACTATAACAGATTCAACTCTTCTGGGAAGGCTGTAAACAAGGTTTAGGAGTGTGTCTATGGGAATGTTTGACGTGCATGTTTGAAGAGCATTTGTGAGATCAGGCACTTATGTGGACGAGAAGGCCTGGCTCACAGTCTACACTCTAATTGATCCCAAAGGTGTTCTATCAGGTTGAGGTCAGGACAGATAGGCCAGTCAAGTTACTCTATCCCAAACTTTCTCATCCATGACTTTATGGACCTTGCTTTGTGCACTGGTGAGCAGTCATGTTGAAACAGGAAGAGGCCACCCCAAACTGTTCCGACAAAGTTGGGACCATGGAATTGTCCAAAATGTCTTATATTGCTGACCTCTTAAGAGTTCCCTTCACCGGAACTAAGGGGCCAAACCCAACCCCTGAAAAACAACCACACGCCATAATCCCCCTCCGCCAAATGATTTGGACCAGTGCACAAAGCAAGGTCCAAAAACACATGGATAAGTGAGTTTAGGATGGAGGAACTTGACTGACCTGCACATAGTCCTGACCTTAACCCAATAGAACACCTTTGGGATGAATTAGAGTGTATTTTACAAGTCATGCCTTCTTGCCCACATCAGTGTCTGACCTCATAAATGCGCTTCTGGAAGAATGGTCAAAAATGTCCTTAGATACACTCATAAACCTTGTGGACCACCTTCTCAGAAGACAGGAAGCTAAGGATGGGCCAACTCAATTTTGAACCCTACGGACTAAAACTGGGATGCCATTAAAGTTCACCACGTTATTCGTTTCTCTCTCTCCCTCTCCTTCACCTCCTCTCCCTCCAACCGCCTTAAAGTTATCCGCAGAAACCTATGTCATCTCAACTCTTCTCTACTATGCTATCGACAACCTCTTCGACAAAATCTCACCCCTATCCTGCACCAACCTTCACTTCTAGCTTCACTGGACTCACTGCCCCCCCCCCCCCCACTACACACAGAATCAAGCCCCAACCCCTTCAACCTTGGCAAACAGATGTTACTAGAAGTCTGAAAAAACATAGTCGTGCTCATGAGCGCCTGTGGCGTAAGACCAAGTCTCAGAGAGATTTCAACCAATATAAATCTGCCCTCCAAAAATGCAATTCCGGCCTCCTCTCTGCCAAGCAGACTTATTTTATCACTCTCATTAGCAACTTATTATCCCATCCCCGTCAACTCTTCTCTACCTTCAACTCTCTACTTCGTCCTCCACCGCCTCCACCCACCAATTCACTCACTGCCCAGGAGATTGCCAATCACTTCAAACAGAAGATTGATACAATTTGCACGGAGATCTCTACTGTTCTGATAACCTCCGCACTTTACACTTCATGCCCACAGGCACAATCATTACTTCCCTCTTTCAACCCCACCACTATAGACAAAGTTGCTAAACTACTTGGTAATGTCCATCTTACCACCTGCCCCCTGGATCCTGTTCCCTCACAAATGTTACGTTCACCCTCTGGCTCTATGCTACACTCTCTAATCCACATCTTCAATCTCTCCCTCTCTTCTGGCAACTCTAAAACATGCACTTGTCAGACCCATACTTAAAAAGCCCTCACTGGACCCATCCAATCTTAACAACCTATGCCCCATCTCCTTGCTCCCCTTCTTATCCAAACTCCTCGAACATCTGGTCTACAACCGACTGAGCGTCCACCTCGCTGATAATAGCCTTCTTGATCCCCTTCAGACTGGATTTTGTCCTCAAAACTCCACAGAAACTGCTCTCCTAAAACTAGCAAACGATCTACTAATGGCCAAAAACAATCAACATTATTCTATATGCCTACTCCTGGACCTCTCTGCTGCCTTTGATACAGTTGACCACCCCATCCTCCTCAAAAAACTCCACACCTTTGGTCTCCATGACTGTACTCTTCGCTGATTCTCTTCCTACTTATCCAACTTCACCTTTAGCATTTCTTACAACTCTACTTCCTCCTCTCCTCTCCCTTTCTCTGTTGGGGCCCCCAAGGTTCTGCTCTGCGACCACTCCTATTTTCAATCTACACCTCCTCCCTGGGTCAACTGATAGCCTCCCATGGTTTCCAATACCAACTCTATGCTGACGACACCAACATCTATTTCTCTACCCCTCAGCTCACTCCCTCTGTCTCCTCACGTATCACTAATTTACTATTAGATATATCAGTCTGGATGTCACACCACTTCCTCAAACTCAATCTATCCAAAACCCCAACTTACAATTTTTCCTCCCCCATATGCCCCTTCCCCTGATCTCACTGTCAAAATCTATGGCACAACCATAAGCCCATCCCCACATGCCAAGGTTCTAGGTGTAGTCCTGGACTCTGAACTCTCCTTCAAGCAACAGATCCAATCACTGTACAAATCCTGCCACCTCAACCCCTGCAACATCTCCATAATATGCCCCTTTCTAACCAATGAAACAACAAAGCTCTTAATTCACTCGCTGGTCATCTCTCACCTCGACTACTGCAACACCCTTCTCATTGGCATACCTCTACATAGTCTATCACCTCTTCAATCCGTTATGAATGCTGCTGCTAGACTCATCCACCTTACCAATCGCTCTGTGTCAATCCCTCCACTGGCTTCCGCTCGGCCAAAGAATTAAATTCAAAATACTAACAACTACGTACAAAGCCATCCACAATTTCTCCCCCAGCTACATCACTAGCTTAGTCTCTAAATAACAACCTACTCATTCTCTTCGTTCCTCTCAAGACCTCCTGCTCTCTAGCTCCCTCATCACTTCCTCCCATGCTTGCCTCCAGGACTTTTCCAAAGCTTCTTCAATCCTATGGAATGCCCTACCCCAATCTGTCCACCTATCTCCTACTTTATTAGCTTTTAGACAATCCCTGAAAACCCTTTTCTTCAGAGAAGCCTACCTTACCTACACCTAACTACTGTATTTTCATTTTCTCCATCAGCTCATCCCCCACAGTTATTGCATTTTGTTTCAACTTGACCCTCCCTTCTAGATTGTAAACTCTAACGAGCAGGGCCCTCTAATCCCTCCTGTATTGATTTGTACCTCCCTTCTAGATTGTAAGCTCTAATGAGCAGGGCCCTCTAATCCCTCCTGTATTGATTTGTATTGTAAGTGTACTGTCTGCCCTCACGTTGTAAACCGCTGTGCAAATTGTTGGCGCTATATAAATCCTGTAAAATAATAATAATGTGCGTTTAAATGCAGGTGTCGCAATGCTTTTGGTAATATAGTGTATCTATACAGTATCCTTCTGTATTAATCATCATCATCATTCTAACAGTAATAATAATAATGTTGGGAATAATAATGTTGTTGAATCATAATATCAGTATACAAACTGTTCAAATTTACTAATATCTATTAAAATGTTTGTCAGCATTAATTAGTACTTGATTTTATATAACATTGTTATTTAATTACTTCCATTGATATTTTGTATAGCATACAATTCGAAATACTAGAATGCATTGATTATCAATATGAGTTATATATTCAATGCACACACAAATAATATTAATCATATAGGACTAAAACACTGTTATTATTCCCTATTGCTCTGGCAAACCGAGATAACTGTTTTATTGCAAAATAATATATGCATGGAGAAAAGCTTTATTTGTTTTACTTCTTAGTTTTAAATGAGAAATATTGTATTAAAATTAGTACTTATCATAAACACAGAATAGTCATTCACTTTGCTTTATCATAGGTGGTTTATAGCACTGAAAAAAATAATTATTTTTTGCTATATTTGAAACTATTCAAGGAACCTTAAGGGCCCATTTACTTCTTTGTGGTGCTTTGATATACGTGTGTCAATGCTTGTTATTTCATACATTAACGTGTGCTACATTAAGGTAGCCTATTCAAAATGATTTAGCAGCCAATGCACCCTAACATGCTCAGGATCATACAGGGCTCTTTTTTTTTTCTAAACTCCAAGGCAACATACATTTCCTAAATAAAAGAAAAAAAATGATTTTGTTCCTTTAACCACTTCTCAACCGGCGCGACGATGTTCGTCGGCAGAATGGCACGGACAGGCATAAGGGGGTACAGGTACGTCCCTTTAAGAACTATGCCGTGCCATCGCGCGTGCATCGCTGGCAGCATGCGCGCGCACTGGTCGGGACCCCCGTGAGTCCGATCGCGGGTCCCATGGACTCGATCGGCATGGCGATACCCGTGATAATCTCACGGGAGGCTGAACGGGGAGATGTGGAAGTAAACAGCATCTCCCCGTTCTGTTTACCAACAAGTGACACTGATCTCTACTCTCTGTGATTGGAGCAGAGATCAGTGTTCACTAACACACAGCCATGGCCCCACAGTTAGTAACATGCCCCTAGGACACACTTAACCCCTACACTGTCCCCCCCCTGGTTAACCCCTTCACTGCCACTGATTGCTGTATAAATGACAATGGTCCCAAAAATGTGTCAAAAATGTCCAATGTGTCTGCTATAATGTCGCAGTCACAATAAAAATCGCTGATCGCCGCCATTACTAGTAAAAAAAAAAAATATACAAATGCCATAAAACTATCCCCTATTTTGTAAACGCTATAAATTTTGCGCAAACCAATCAATAATCGCTTATTGTGATTTTTTTTACCAAAAATATGTAGAAGAATACGTATCAGCCTAAACTGAGGACATTTTTTTTATATATATATATATTTTTGGGGGATATTTATTATAGCAAAAAGTAAAAAATATTGATTTTTTTTCAAAATTGGCGCTCTTTTTTTGTTTATAGCGCAAAACTAAAAACCACAGGGGTGATCAAATACCACCAAAAGAAATCTCTATTTGTGGAAAAAAAAGGACGTCAATTTTGTTTGGGAGCCACATCGCATGACCGCGCAATTGTCAGTTAAAGTGACGCAGTGCCGAATCGCAAAAACTGGTCTGGTCTTAAGCCAGCAAAATGGTCCGGTCTGAAAGTGGTTAAAACATGAATAACAGCATAGTGATTGTGCTGTGTAATTTGTCCCTTTCTATCATCTAAAATACCTGGCTGATCCTGCCTGGTGCTGCCCCCCCCTTTAACCTGACCACATTTATCATGGCCCTGACACCATGATCCCTTTAAATGCCTACATCATCCTGCAATCTATCCTCTTTCTCCCTCTCCTCCCCCTCCCTGCCTGTCAGCTGGTTCCAATGCCAATCTGCTCCCCGTCCCTCCCCTCCTGCTGCTATAATAGCTGTGTTTCCTTAATAGAATCCCCAGTGTTTCATTAAGTTATGTGCCCCAGTGTATATGCTTTATAAAAAAAATATGTAGCTTGATACCCTATTTCCGAAAAACGATCATTGCTTCTGTGACCACTCCTGCTCTCCTCCTCTCCTTTACGTCATTGGGGGATTCTAAGCCCCTCCCACTGTAGTTATCAGATCGGGGAGGTCACAAGAGCGCTGAGCGGCGCTCTGAAATATGGCAAAAAGCTACATATTTTTTATGAAGCACATACACTGGTGCACATAACCTAATGGAACACAGGGGATTCTATTAAGAAAACAAAGTGGCTTTACAACCACTTTAAGTGAAAGCAAGCCATGATGAGCAAGATTTTCTGTTCAATGCTTCTTTGTTTACCATAATAAAGACATTCTAATTATGATGATGATTATTTATATTTAGTAATTAATCAATTATTGGTACAAGAAAAAAAATATATTTGCTATTTACTCTCATAAGGTTTTAAAGCCACCAAGTGTTATCAATTGAACACATTGATTTCTTATAAAAAAAAAAATTGCATTCTCATGACTGACACCTGCCCTAAACCCGGATTACTCTTTGAATCGCCTCCTGAACGTGACATCGAATAGTTCACTGAACTATGCTAGTTCTGTGCCTGCCCTAAACTGTCAATCGGATTATGCTTGTTTGTATTTACCCTAACTTCAGGACTGTTTTGAGATTCCCATTTCTGTTTGCAGAGTAGGGAAAATTTACCTCAACATTTGAGCATTATGTATACATAATGAAAATATATTAAACCCTTGGTATGGATAGATTAAACCAAGACATCCAGTACTCTTTAGTGGAAAAATCGAATTGTAAATTTAACAACTTCTATCAATAAATTCACCCAGATGGGCGTAATCTCATAGTACACTCTTAAGCCTTGTACACACGGTATATTTGTTGGCAGGGGATTGTCTGTTGACAGACTGTTGTCCTAAAATTTTACCTTTTGACAATTTTGTTTTTTTCCAACTTTTGGCCAACAAATGACAGGCTAGAATTTTTTGGCAAATGGACAAACATGCAGCGCTCAATGGGTGCCAGCAATGAGAGATTGTTGTAGATAATATAAAAGATCAAGTTCATTTATTGGATGCACATCAAAATGAAAAGTCTGTCATTGAAACTTAAAATCAAACAGTAGTTAAAAAAAAAACACTGTTAAAATTGAAGTACTCCGAAATAATAGTGCCAGTGATCCGCCGTGACTCCAGTAAGCAAAGGGTTAATGTCAGCAAGTATGCTGTATGTGTCTCAAGCCTCAATGGCAGACTCTGTGGCTGTAATGTACATAAATATTGGAATGGGGTGTTACAGCTCGCTGAAGTGTAACAGAGGATGGAACGAGGAATTCCAAACTCACTGTGTCCAGAGATATGATGTAAACCATGTCAGAAGATTCCACTGGTCCCGTTGGCTGGCCAACCATGCTGGGACCTGGCTTCCTGAACAGCACTCTGGCTTGTACACCTGATTCCGAGGACCAGAAGGACCCAATCTGAGCCGATCAGAGCCGAGGAATGCTGGAAGTGAGGAGAGACCACTGCTGTACGGAGACCAATGCTGGGCAGATCGCAAGCCCGGTTATGTTGCCCTGGCGACCGTGACTAACATGTTTCATGCACCTGCGCTTTGTCAAAGTTATGGGCACTGATGGCAAAGCAAGATAAATAGGCATGTGAATGGGAGGGGGAGGAGAGATTCAGCTCTTGTGACATTAACCCCTTGTATACAAAAAGTAAGACAAATGTACAATTATTGCATGGACCCACAATTATAGATACAAAGAATATATTGCAATCAAGAAAAATTGTAAATTAAGTAAAGGACCAGAAGAAAATATTATAATGATAAAAATGGGAAAAAAAGAAAATAATGATAAAAAATAAATAATAAATAATTAAATAAGTAAAATGGCATTTGAAATCGATATTTAAAATGGACCTAAATAAATATAAATATAAATATGTATAGATTATTATTATAAAAGATACTGAAAAAAATATATTGTTATTAAAGAGAATTAATAATTGATTAATTGTTTAATGACTAAAACATGTTACAGGAAGGAAACAGGTGTGGGTACAGAGAAATGGACTAGAGGAATTTTTAGAATTAAAAGAATATTTAAAAAATGTTTTCTTAAAAAAATCAGTAAAATATTTTGTACTAACAGCCTGGACTTAATCATTATTGAATCACACTGAGGACATTTATTTCCTCATTGAGTCGTGAGGGAACCCAATAAATATATCCAAAAAGTCTCCCTACGGCACAAGAGGGAGAACCTTTCATTTTCCGTTAGAGTACCTCTAGGAATGGCCTCGATGGCAAGTACTTCTATTTGTCAAAAATCTTTATTGTGTACCTGGCGGAAATGTCATTAAAGACTATGTTTAATGCATCCCTTCTTAGTTATTCTGCGATGCTCATCTATTCTAGTTTGCAGGGTACTTATCGTACGACCTACATATAGAAGACCACATGAGCAACGCAAGACATATATAACAAATTCCATAAAACAGGTAATAAATTGTTTAATCTTGAAGGACTTGCCTCTATTGGTAGTTATTTCAGAGCAACCATGGGGAACTGATTGGCAAGTGAGGCAAAATCCCAGTTCTATTATCGAAAAAGGTTCTAATATCAATAAAGGGTCCCCTATTAGTCAGTTTGGGTTTGGTCAGTTTGCTGGGGGCAATGATGTTCTTTACCATGCGTGAACGTCTAAAAGTTACCTGTGGCCTAGAAGGAAGTAGGGGGGCTAGGTCTTGATCAAGTTTTAAGATGTCATAATGTTTATTTATTATTTTAATGATGGCCCTGTATTTACTATTAAAAGTGGATACAAATCTTGCTGTGTGGGTCGTTGTCAATGACCTGTCGTCTTTATTTTTGTTTTTTGGCAATTGTGTCTTTTTTTGAAGAAATGTGTCCATCACTAAAACCTTGGGATATCCTTTCTTCTCAAACGTTATTTGCATAAGCCATCCTTGTACCACATAATCTTCTGTTTTGGTGCAGTTTCTTCGTAATCTATGGAATTGACCCTTAGGAATGTTGCCTTTCAATGTGGGATGATGGCAACTATTATAATGAAGATAAAAATTACCAGATGTGGGAGTGCGCATGCGCGGCAGCTCCATGGACGGTCGCATGTCCTGAGGGCTCCGTTCGCCCCGACCGTGATCCGCAGCCTTTGAGCCACACGAAGAAGAGCTCAATACCGCAATTTCACCCTCTCGTCCCCGCGGATCAGCGCCACCCACTTACCGTTCGTTCATCACGGCGAGACGCAGCTTATCCCGGCGGCTGACTCCGGAGTTCCAGGCCGCATCCACCGCCATGATGGCGGACGCCGCTCCCGTCGCACAAGGCCTTCGTCTTCATCCGATGCCATCCATCGCGGATCGACTCCCGTCCGGCCCTAACTCCACGGAACCGAATCTTCATTCTGTGAGTTACCCGCTGCCATCACTTTCATCCCCAGCATCCACGGAATCATTGCTGGGGAGATTTCATGGGGGATCCCCGCTCACTCCTATGGAAGACTATCTCTCCTCTCCGGCGGCGCGTGGGGCTGCCCCATCTATCCAGACTAATCCCACTGATATCCCGGCCCTGCTAGAGACATTCTCCCACATGCTATCCAGAGGCCTTGCTCAGAACGCATCGCATATTACCTCAATTATTCAAGCTGACCTACAGCAACTTGGGGCCAGGATTGAGGCAATAGAACTTAAAACTGATCAGACTGTTGCCAGAACCATACAAAATTCTGACAGGATCTCTGAACTACAGGAGCAGCTGGACACCGCTTACTCTAAATTAGATGACCTCGAAAACAGGAATCGCCGATATAATTTTAGGCTCCGAGGCCTACCTGAATCTTTTAAAGAAACAGACGAGGTGGTACGCGCCTTTATTTCTTCACTATTACCTGATCTGCCTGACCATCATCTAGAGCTAGATCGCGTTCACCGAGCACTTCAACCCCCTCGCCAAGATGGCCTACCCAGAGACATTGTGGTCAAACCCCACTTCTTTAAAACTAAGGAAGAAGTCATGCGCAAGGCCAGAGAAACTGAAAATCTTTCCTTCCAGGGCCATCCAATCCAAATCTTCTCGGATCTATCCCCATACACGATCCAGCTGCGGAGATCCTTGAAACCACTCTTACAAATTTTAACACAAAACTCCATAGCTTATCGCTGGGCTTTCCCATTCAGACTGCATTTCACTTATTCCAATAAACAATATGGCTTCTCCAACTTCACCGATGGCGAACGCCTGCTTCTTCAATTGGGCCTCATCTCTCAATCTCCTGTTGACCCTGCAGATCCCAAGTCTTCCAGCTCTGCGAAGAGGCCTCCACCTGCAAGCCCCGACAAGCCCCTCTGGCAAAAGCAGAAGGCGAAGCGTCCCAAGGATGGACGCCCAACTTGAAAGACAGACTTTGAATATGTCGACATTGATTACCGTTTTCTGCTAATAACTCTTTGTTTTGGATTCCATGATTACAGCGCGTATTTTGCGCAATCTCCTTTTTCTCCCCCCTTTTTTGCAAGGGTACATTTCTTCTCAGATGGGTGCGATTAGCACTACCACAGACTTCCTACATGACTTTTTAAAAAAAATTTTATGCCTGTTTTGTGTTTTAGCTATTGGTTTCCTCCTTTTATGTCTTATCCCTAGATGGGTTTTGATACTACGAGCGACGGCTCTTCTCCACGTGGCTTTCGATAGCTATCGTAAGCTTACGGCTCTCCCACTTGTGATTGTTTTCCCATTCTTGTTCTACAGTTTTTTTTTTTATTATTTGTTTGGTTTTTCATATTTTTTTATTAAGCGGGTTTTAAGATGCCCCTCATTTCATTTGAAGGGGCATTGGGCCTTAGGTGGGTCCCGGTCGGGGTGGTTTGCACTGCGCCCCCTCCAGTCTCCGAGTGACGGGCCTTTTCTTCCCCTCACTCAGAGGCTCCCACACTTTTCCCTTTTTGGGACTTTTTCCCGAGACTAGGCTTCTCGGGCCTTACATGCAGGGGACTGACGTGTGTCATCCTCCCCTGCAGATTGTTTCATGTATTGTATGTGTTTTATCTGTTTTTGTTCTCTCAAAGATATCCATAGCTTTCAGGTGGTTAAGATGTCTTTTGCTCTTTCTCTGCAGGATCAGTCAACTCCTCCCTTACCCCTTTTTTCCTCCCCTCTTCTCCCGGGTCTACCAGGGCTCCTCTAAGCCGACAGCGTCACTTCCTTTTGCTGAGGCATTCCTAAGCCAGGATGATCCCTCTCTTCGCAAGGATATGGTAAGAGATCCCTATATAACATACTGGCTATTCCCTCTGACTCGCTATGCCTGATCAAACACCCCCCCCTTCCTTCTGTATAGCAACACATAATGTGCAGGGGATGAACTCTCCCGTCAAAAGGAGAAAACTATTTCAATTATACCAAGCCCAAAAGATTGATGTAATTCTCATGCAGGAAACTCCCTTTAAATCCACGTTTAATCCCTCCTTCCTACATAGTAGATTTCCCCTCTTCTTCCTGGCTAACGCCAAAAACAAAGCTAAAGGGGTCGCAATATGCATATCTAAGTACCTTAGATTCACCGCTACGGACATATTTAGAGACAAGGAAGGCAGGTTTGTTTTAGTTAAAGGATCCCTGGAAGGAACTATTTACTCATTTGTGTCGTACTATGCCCCTAATAAGGGACAATCAGCTTTCTTTCACTCCATGATGTCCACGTTGGACCCTCTACTAGAGGGTAAGGTAATAATGGGGGGTGATACTAACATCCCATTTGACCATTCCCTGGATAAAACAGGAAAAGGGTCAGCTCGCAACAGAAAACCGCCTAAACAGAGCACTAAGATAGCGGCTACCCTACACTCGAGAGGCTTAGTGGACATATGGAGAGAAAAAAACCCCACTTGTAAAGACTTCACACATTACTCAGCCCCCCACCAGGTACATGCCAGGATTGATCACATTTTTGTGCAATCACACACTATTCCATTGGCTTTAAAATCGGAAATCAGGGACACATCACTATCTGACCATTTGCTTGTACTACTTCACGTTCAGTCCACCCACAACCTCAGCAATAGATTCACGTGGCGACTTAACGAAGGTCTCCTTAGTGACCCAGCTCATAGTGCAGACATCTCCACTGCCATAAAGGAATACTTCTCCCTTAATAAGGATCCCTATACAGCCCCAGAAGTTGTCTGGGCTGCACATAAAGCTGTGATCAGGGGGAGAATCATCCAAATATCGTCCCAACTGAAAAGAGGGAGGAAGGCTCACGTAGACTCTCTATCCAAGGAATTCCAATTACTAAGCAAAGCTCATAAACGTACCCCCACTAGAGAATCCCTGGAAGCCCTGCAAGCAGCTAGGACTGCGCTCAATTTGGCTCTCACCACCGAGGCTGAGAAACACTTAAGATGGTCCGGGGCCAGGTTTTATTATCAGAAAGACAAGATAGGTTCTAAACTTGCAGCCAAATTATCCCCGAGGCCTCGTCCTTCGGCGTTCCCGAAAATTAGAGATCAGGACGGAATTCTAACACAGAATCCCCTCCGCATCATGTCATCCTTTCATAAATTTTACTCCTCCCTATATAAAGATGATGAGGATAATCCACAACCCTCCGTGGATCAATTCTTGGATACTGTCTCCCTCCCAAAATTGTCACCAGACCATGCAAACCTACTGGAGGACCCAATTTCGGTCACTGAAGTCCTAGAGGTGATCAAACATCTTAAAAGTAATTCTGCCCCAGGTCCTGATGGCTTCTCGGTGGGATATTATAAAAAATTTCCCCCGGTCCTTGGCCCCTTTTTGGTTGATTTCTTCAACTCCATCCGGTCCGGCTCTCCCTTGGATAAAGCCCTGAACTTAGCCTATGTTTCTGTCATTCCTAAACCCGGCAAGGACGCATCCTTGGTGCAAAATTATCGCCCAATTTCGCTTATCAACAATGACCTAAAAATCTTAACTAAGGTGCTTTCTAATAGGATCTCATCATTTATTTCACGATATATTCATAAGGATCAGGTGGGCTTTATCCCGGGGAGACAAGGTCCAGACCAAATCAGGCGAGCAGTGGATATCATTTCTATTCTTAACTCACATTGGGATGGCGGAACCCCACAGGACGGCTTTTTGTTGTCCATTGACTTGCAAAAGGCTTTTGATACGCTGACGTGGCCCTTTCTGTTTAGAGTCCTAGAGAAATGGGGCTTTGGTCCCCTTTTTCTGGGGACTCTCAAAGCCTTGTACTCTACCCCGAGCGCACAAGTCCGTCTACAAGGCTGTTACTCAGAGACGTTCGACATCAAAAAAGGCACCAGACAGGGGTGCCCACTATCACCCCTGCTGTTCGCCATTGCTATAGAGACTCTAGCTATTGCCATTAGAACTCACCCTGACATTAAAGGAGTCCGTTGTGGCCCGCAAGAACACAAATGTGCTTTATTCGCGGATGATCTCCTCCTCTTTTTAACTTCCCCACTGATCTCCACACCTAATGTTTTTGCCCTTTTGGAAGCATTTGGACTAGCCTCGGGTCTAAAAATGAATGCATTAAAATCCCTAGCACTCAATGTCTCAGTTCCCCTGCCTATAGTAAATACACTACAGAATCATTTCCCTTTTACATGGTGTCTCGATTCCTTACCCTATCTGGGCATCTACCTAACATCTAATATGAACACTCTCTACTCGGCCAATTATCCTTCCGCCCTTGCAAAATTATCTGCAGACTTACTAACCTGGTCCCATCTCGGTCTCTCCTGGCTAGGTCGTATCTTTGCGGTCAAGATGACCCTCCTTCCCCGTATCCTGTATCTGTTTAGATCCCTTCCTCTCCCCGTAAAGAAAGCCCAACTCCAACCACTTCAATCTAAAATTCTCCAATTCATCTGGGGTTCCAAGGGTTGCAGAGGATCAAAACAATTATTGTATAGACTCAAAAAGCAGGGAGGCTTAGCGCTACCTAACATTTGGTGGTATTACCAAGCAGCACAATTAACCCAGATCTCTATGGTTTATTCCCGGGGCCCCAAACCTGATTGGGTTGCGATTGAAAGACTGGCTGCCCCCCATTACACCATTGACTATCTCATCTGGGCTCCGCCTAGAAGCTGACCCCCTATCATGTCTCCCACCCTCTCCCATTCGCTAACCCTATGTGATCGATTACATAAAAACCCTGCATTGATCTCCAAATTAAGGCCGTTAACGCATGTTTTTCACAATCCAGACTTCCCGCCGGGTATGAATATCCTGGCCTTTAGTTGGTGGCTCAACAAAGGACTACTCAGGATTGGTAATTTTTTTAACGCTTCAGGCCCTATCTCACTTTCTTTCTGCCTGAAAAAACTCGAGATGCCCCTAACCGAACGATTTAGATTCTCCCAACTAATCCATTTCTTGCACTCCAAATGGCCCGATAGACCAAATCCTCCTGCTATCACGACATACGAGTCATGGTGTTCAGACATAGCGAGTCAAAGGGGAGGGATCTCTATGATTTATACAGCTCTAGCTTCTGTTACGGCCAAACCTACCTATGCATTGGCCTGGGAAAATGATCTCAATATTTCTTGGAATAGTGACCTATGGTACTCTTGTTTCCAAAGATCTTTCAATGGGATCCTCAACGTGTCCCTGATTGAAGCTAGCCTTAAACTTGTCACTAGGTGGTACAGGGTTCCCGCCCGACTAGCACAGATCTTTCCGGAGGCGTCTCCTCTTTGTTTCCGTGGCTGCGGACATATAGGTTCATTGCTCCACACCTGGTGGTCTTGCCCACATATCAGGGGCCTTTGGAACAGAGTATTTGCCCTAATTCGCAAGCTGATATCGCTTCCGGTTCCCCAAAATCCGGAAGTGGCATTGCTTAACCGCAAAGTGGACAAAGCCAATAAATCATCTCAGACACTTATATTCTTTATCCTTTTAGGCACCAAAATCACTATAGCAGCCCACTGGAAACAACATACAGTCCCATTCGGGGCAGTTAAACGAAAGATCTCCTGGATTATGGCGCAAGAGAAGTTGGTCAGTCGCATACAGGATAAGGCCTCCTTCTTTGAAAAAGTGTGGGAACCCTGGGCCACATTCCACAAAATCCCCCTTGTTCCGGGGTTATAACTTGAATTTTTATAACTTGTATTATCCTTATGCTTGGACACCCTGGTAGACCCCCCCCACCCCCCCTTGATCCCCCTTAACCTTCCTCCTTCCCCCTCTCCTACACCCCTTTTTTGGATTGATCTAGGACGAGCTTGGAGCGGACTGATCCCATTCTCTCCATGATACCTGCTCAGTTGTCTGTTCTATTTTCCCACCTGATAGTTTATAAGGCCTTACACTCCCTCATAGATGGTACAGGGTGTAACGGTTACTATAGTTATTGTTGGTTATAGTTGTTGTGCACAGACTGCGCCCGGCGCCGCTCTGGCTTCCCGGGCTTGCTTAAGGTACTCGGTCTTCTGTGCTACTAGTTTATTAATAATTAATCCTTCATTATGTTTTAACTAGTCCAGTCTCTGTCGGCCTATCCAGGTCGGGGCGGGGTGGGGGGGTCTCCTACCACAGCAAGTACCCTTTTCGGGGTGGTGGGGGGCCTTCTGTCACTCTTCCCTAGACCGCCCGCAATAGGGTGTAGGTGTGAGATGCACCCCTAATAACATCACTGAGCAGTGACGACTTCTTATTTACGTTACCGCTAACGGGCCAACTTGCCTGGATAGCTGAGTCCCGCGCCCATTAGATTCCCTCAAAGTTTATCTCGTTAGGGCGATTTGGTCTCCTGATGTGTCTACATAGATCCTGACCGAAGCTTAATACATGTTTTATTCTGTTAGCTTTGGATCTTGCAGTGTGTATTACTGATTTTTACCAATAACATGTGCCTTTTTCGTAATGGTCATTGTTATTTAACAACCATCTACTGTAATACTGCTTGATGATGTAAGGTGGACATGTCATGTCTTGTTGTTCTTTCGGTTTGCATAAAATCAATAAAAATATTGAAACTAAAAATTACCAGATGTAGGCTTGTTGTGATTGCTAGTGATGATAGTTTGTTCATCATGGGACAAAACCTGATCCAAAAACAGAAGTTTGTTCTGATCTATGTGTGAAGGACAATCCCAATGAATTGTCATTGCAATAGGCCACAAAGGTGGAAAAAAGGTCTGGACCTCCAAATCAATAGGACATCATCTATATAACGGGCGAAAAAAAACAATGTATTAGGAGAAAGGATTGTCAATCCATATTTTCAAATCCTCCCAATAACCCATTGTCAAATTAGCATATGACGGGGTAAAGGTGGCTCCCATAGCTGTGCCCCTCCTTTGCAGGTAGATCTAGTCCAAGAACATGAAATAGTTGTGACACAAACAGAAGTCTATGATATGAAGCAAAAAATCTGTTTGCCTGGAATTCATATCACCATTTTTACCTATAAAGTGCTGAACAGCAGCAATACCCACCTCATGGGGTATTGATGTATATAGTGACGTGGCGTTTGTGCACCTTTGGAAGAAAATTTTCGACTGACAGCGGTTTGACTTCTGATTTCCATATGGTCAGTACACAAATCCATCACACAAATCCGTTGCACATTCTCTTTTTCTTTAATGGGATAATAATGAAGCTACTTTGTTGGTGATACTGATGAAGTTATGGCAAACGATTGTAAAAGAAATTTTTTTTTCTAGTGATGTCACGATTATTATTATAATGCTTGTTTTTTTTTGGGCAAGTTACCACAACACAATTATCCCAGAGTTTTTAAGATCAAAGATACAACTATGTTGGTGTCCCTTGTTAATTTTACATTGTATTTTTTTTAATGTACTGCTCCTGCCTGCTACTGCTTACTCCCAAACTGTCATTTGAAGTAAAACACATGATTATTCTACACAATTTTTTTATTGTGCAGAAAAAAATGCAATCGGACATGCTATCTTACATCCAAATGCAAAGAACTTAACCAAAAAGTACATTCCATGCATACAAATATATAGAAAAAATAACAAATAAAAACATTATAAAAAAAATTAAAAAATAAAAGAGTAATAGGAATTAGTAAGTGGTGAAGGGGTTAAAATCCCCAGTTCAGCGGGGTTGTTGGGGTTCTTGTGGCTGGTATTGCCACTGACTGCTGTGGTGGGTGGGTTGGCTGTGGAGATGGGGCCACAAAATCATAAATGGGCGAATGGGCGTGGTTTCTGAAATTTGGCCCCTTGCCCCCTTGTTAAGGATTGCAGAATTAGTTCCTCACACCTGCTCCTTTGCTCACCGGCCATCTGCCTTAATTTATTGGCCGTTATACACCAAAATGCCTCAGCCTCATCTGGATCATTACAGAGAGCAGTAGTGGCCTGGCTGAGAAAGGAAGTTGTGGCTTCCTCCAGATTCTTGATCTTCCTGGACCTTTTAGCAGGCGGGCGTAGGGGAGGGATCTGGGACTCTGCCTGGCTGCTGTTTGCTGGCTCCTCCAGACTGAAACTTTCCTGTGTATGAAAATTGAACACAATTAGAATCTTTTTTAGGGTTTGGTCATCAACCACACACAATTTTTATCTCCTCACTGCTGCAAATTGAATGTGGAGAAATGGAAAAGACTATCATTCTGACCCCAGCATTTTTCATTCTTCTTCACTACTGTCTATTGATATGGAAACCACTTTGTTAAGGCAGAAATATTTTCCCAATAACATTTAGTTATCATCATTGTGTTTTTGGATACAAATATGTTCAACAATGCTATACCTGTGTCAAGCTGGGCTCCTCCACATCATCATCTTGCACAGACCTCAGGAGCTGTGCAGACCTCAGGAGCTGTGGCCTCAGCAGATGTCTAAACTTTGGCACAGGGTTCCACTTAATATCCATACGAGACCTGAAGGGCCTGGTATGGAATTTGGGGGGACCCCTGCGCAATTTTTTTAAATTTTGGTTCGGGGTTCCACTTAATATTCATACCAGACCCAAAGGGCCTGGTAATGGAATGTGGGGGATCCCATGCCATTTTTTTCAATTACTTTTATCTGTATTTTCTGGGACCAACAATTCATTATAGCCGCTAGTACTTTTAAATGACTTTTTTCCTTTAGAAATGTCCTTTTGTGCAGGGACTGTTCTATACATGGGGAAAATGTGCCACTTTACAGGCGTACTATAGACACCCCCCAGGTATGAAATGTAAAGGAATATTTCACTTTTATTGTTTCATTTTAAGCATAATTAAATTCACTACTCCTGAAAAAACTTCCACATTTAAAACTTCCCTGGGGCATTACCCGGGCCCCCAAACACTTTTTTATGATGATAACTTGAATATAAGCCTTTAAAATTAGCACTTTTGATTATTCATGTCCCATAGACTTTAACCCCCCTGACGGTATTCCCGAGTATGGCTCGGGGTGGAATTTTCATACCAAAAGCGGTATCCCCGAGCCAGACTCGGGACTGCATCGCTGGATCCAGGAGGACGTTTACTCACCTTCTCCCTCGGATCCAGCGTTGTCTCCCCGCTGTACGAGCGAGCCGTGTCTCGCTCGATGCATCACATCGCCGATCTCCGTGCCCTGCGAGCGTTGCGACGCACGGGGACGGAGATCGGCGCCAAATTCAAAAAGTGAAACAAACAGTAAACATACAGTATAATTACAGATTACATTGCTGTATATAAATATTTCACATCCCCGTTGTCCCTAGTGGTCTGCCCAGTGTCCTGCATGCAGTTTTATGTAATAAAAACTGTTCTTTATGCCTGGAAACTGGAGATTGTCCATAGCAACCAAAACTGTCCTTTTACATCAAAAATGGTTTTAGACCAGCTAGAAAACAGCGATAATAAATTGGAATCGCTCGGAGAATTGAGTGATAGCGATTTGTGGGGAGATCCGTCATCAAATACTGAAAAGTAATGACAGTGACAATTCTGCAACTGAGCAAATTTCAGTGTTTTTGATTTGATTACATTATTGAATAATTTTTATTATTGTTATATTATTATTTGGTACAATTATTTATAATTATTTATTATATTATAATTTATGATTTCATTTTTCAAACTTTATAATACTCGGGATGTCTGCTAGACTCTGGTTTGGACAGATTTAAGTGAGTTATTCCTAAGAATTGCAGGACTACAATATAAAATGCCAAATTTTCATGCAAAATAATTGTACCGCTTTTAGCACCTAAAATCCGAAATAATCGTACTGCCAGGGAGGTTAATGGTGTTTGTGTATTCTGCCAAATTTTTTGCCTGTTCAGTATCTTATGGTGCAAACCACATCAGGGGGGGTGTTCGGCCCATCCCTAGTCTCTACTCTTTACCTTCCAGAGACAGGGCAGCTCCCGGTACAGGTCAATGAATTGGCGGAGAAAGTCAGGCAAAGTAAATTTATCTGTCTTGATACAACAAAATATCCAGTTAACAGATAGGATGTCGTGAGACTACGCAATCTCCTAACATCCACTGTCACACAGAGAAGCAGCGCTCATTTAACATATCCGTTTTTCTTATGTGTAAGTAGATATTTGCTGATACTCAATTACCAGATTCAAATGATGTACAAATATACTGCAAGCACCATTTAACAAAAATAAATAACTCAATCACAAAGCATCACTCTAAATTCGTGTGCAAAGTAGTCCCAAAAAAAATTCTACAATATAGGCTCTTTATGCTGGAGGTATTTTACCACCTATCTGTATACAAATAGTCCAAAAAAAGAATTCTACAATGTGGGCTCTTTGTGCTGGAAATCTTTCACCGCCACCGTATTCTCCACAACACCTTCACACGTGAATTCCACACTAGGGGGGTTGTGGCAAGTGAAGCCCCCCTTTTTTGGTAATACACACATTGAGCTCATCAATACTGGTTTGTTGATTATTCATCATCTTCCCTTAAAACATTATTTATTTTTGTTAACTGCTTTTCAGTGTAACAGTGAATGTTAGGAGATTGCGTAGTCTCATGACATCCTATCTGTTAACTGGATATTTTGTTGTTTTATTTCATGAACGCATTCTTAGGAATGATGAATACAAGTAGCTGCTGCATTTTAAATTCTACAGCCTCCAAGAGACACATATATTGGTGTAACAAGCGCTTGTGTTTATACAGATTGTTGATATAGTGCACGAGAGTATAAACAATTTTTTGGTTATCTGTCATGATAAATTATATTATGCCTGCAAGACAGAACACAAGACAAACCATAATGTCTGGCTTAACTCATAAGCTGCTCTCAATATAGGTTTCAATCTAAGCAGTATAGGCCACTGCCCATCTATGCCCCAATTTCCAATTGTACCTTCTTTTTATGTCTCCTTTTGTGCATTGGCGATCGATCGACCTCCACTCCAAGATCGTTGCTACAGCCGATCTATTGACCGTGCATTCTGGCTTTACACACTGCACATGCCTCAAACTCGGCTCTCAGTGCGTTGTGACGCTGGGGTGTGACAATCTCTCTTCTGCATGTGACACATTGTGGAACATTCTGGAGAGACAAAATGCCAGATTTGGAGGATTACAGCCAGCCCTGCGGTGGTGGAGCTCATAGGAGGCACAAGCTGCGCAATTACAAAAGGCCCAACAGCCGAAAGACATAATATTAGAGAAGGTTGTCGCCATTTTGCAGTGCAAATTTTCGGTGGAATGATCAAAAAGACCAAATCTGAAAATTATGGTCTGATCTCAAACACCGTGAACAAGACCATTTGGAGTACATACATCAGATCATAAAAAAGTAAGCAATGATTGGATTTCAACTATATGTGTAAATTAGCTGTCTGTATATGTTCTTTCTCCAATTAGCTCTATAGAATTCTATATAATCTGTTCTAAAATATATGTATGATTTGGTATTCCAAAGATGAATGTAAATATAAAGCATATATGAACATTCTTATTTGGTCATGTTTTGGGACATTCCATTTTTTGTTAACTTATTGTTTTTTCTTATGTCAAGAGGGAGGCACCAAAAAAGGAGGTTCCAGTCAAGCCACCACAAGGGACGAAGGGAGGCTACCCTCACTCTGGCCCCAGCAGGGGAGGCAACAAGGCCATCTTCTCCCAAAAACGTTAGTGCCAACTTCAAATACACTAATTTAGCCACTGACAGGGGTGTTTCTAGGTGGGCCAAAGGCTATGGGCTTAGAGCAGAACTTAAGGGGTAAATAACACTTTCTGGTTGCTGCCTGGCTCATCAATACCCATTAATGCAGCCTTGCCAGTGTAGACATGGGTAGAGGAGAGGCTCTGTGGCTCCCAGTTTGCCCTCTGGAAAATGCCATCACCTTCCCTTTTCTATGCATTTTTCACAGAAAAAAAACAGAGTGCAGCATGGTGGAGGCCACTAGTCAGGAGCAAACATTGACATCAGACCAAGTGCAAGGTTGGTCAACTACTGTAGCAAAGTGGATGCTAGAAACAGATGTGACTTGGGGTGGCTTAATTAATGGTGTATTGTTTCTTTTTAGAGGAAAGGGGGAGTGGTCATCTCACCCAGGATGTTTCTTTGGAGCCATGGGATCTGATTCCTGGACCCAGCACAGGCATTGCCATTGTGGATGTCAAATCCCCTGATGCAAATCACGGTGAGGGCCAAAGCAAACCAGAAAAGGAAGAAAGTATTCAAGAGCATCTTGTTTGCGTAAGTATTCTTGGCAACTTTCTTCAAATGTGTATACAAGTCGAGTGCTTAGATTTTCAAACCAAACACTCACTCCACACATTAAAAAAGTATGTAGTGCCTTAACATTAGCATGGAGAAGGAAGAGGTGGAAGGAGCTGGCAGTGTTGCTAGGTACCCACGTTTGGGAGACCCAGGCACCAGGGTCAAGATTACAGAGTAGTTGCAGTGTGTACATTCCTAGTAGTGCAGGTGTCTGAAGAGCAAGTCACCAGAGAGGTGACTCGGGAGAAAGTAGAGAGGGGACATTGCTGGAAGTGGCAGTAGAGGAGGAAACACCTGCCCGCTGATCACCATTTGGAAAGGAGCACAATCTGGGTACCAACTACAAAGCAAGGAGGTGGAAGTATTCGATACAGGGCATACACAGGTGGAGATACTACATGCCCGTAACTCCTTAGGGGGTAGGAATCTGGTGAGTGGGGAACCAAAGGGGCATGAGCACAGAAGTCACTGGATTTATGTGAACACAAAAGTCACCTTTTTAGAGGCATCTGGAACTTCATGAGACATCTATTGAACTTTATATATACAGCTTTCCCTGAGCCCTTTTTGGGACATTACTGTTGTATACTTTAGCAAATTTCATAATTTTTTTCTCACCTCCTAATTTTCTTTCTCACCTGATCATTGTAGGTTGTTGTTGAGTATAGACAACATAATACGGCTGTTTGTACAGTCTAAAATATTGCTGCAATTGTTTTTTTCTGCACTGTAGCTTTTATATTTATTTTTTGCATTTTTTTGCATGGGTTTTGTGTATAACTTTTTTTTGATGGTTTTTACTGCATTAGGTTTTTTTGCACGTATTGCACCTTAGCACTATTTGCACCTTGAGGACACTTTATTAGTTTATAATATTTTTTAATGGCGTTGGATTCTATAGTATCTGTGAGATAAGGGTCTGTAGCTTGTACTACATCAGATACAAAAGAGCGTTCTTGTGGACACTATCTAGATCCTTCCTGTAAGAAGGATACACTAAACACGTATAGTTACTGGTTTATTGGAATCTTGCATTTTTTATTAGTATTGTTCACATTTCACCACGTATACTGGAAGGGACATTTATGTAGCTTACGCCCACTACCTACCTCAGGTTAAATATATTTTGAGCGCACCACAGTTGGTGCGTTAGGAGTAAAGGGGCTTTTTGATAGGGCTTCTATCTACATATAAGATATTGATTTGAACACCCTTCCTCTTCCTTTTCTTCTTGTTTGGGTTGCTATCTCCTTTATAATAGTATAGAGCATATATGACTGGTAACGTGGTGTGTGGATAAGCCAATTCCCTTGTTTATACACTGGCACGAGCACTGGGAAATATAACCAGGGTATTATATTATAGATAAACTAGCCATTCTGCTATAGGTAGTGCTACAAGCCCTATAATAATAGTATAAATAGTTAAACAGCCATAGCTCCCTAACAGGGGCCGAGGACCTAGAGGGTGTCAGCAACCTAAAAATATTCTGCTTCCTAAAGTGCTATTATATATATTTTTTCTAATTCCTTTAGTAAATAACCCCCATTGTCACCTTATGTAACAATTAAGGTACATTTGCACTATTGGAGCAAGTGGCCAAAATAAATCCCATTTGGGAACATATTAGACATATAAGAAACACAGACAATAGTAGTTCAAATGAAATATGAGCTTATGATCTACAAAAAATATATAAATGATCAGCTACAATTTGCTGCCAAGCCACTGCCCCTCTACCCACAAAATATTCCAGGTATTTCTGCAGTAAATCTTGGGCAATTTGTGAGGGCAATCCAGCATGGGCAGCTGGGCACATCACTTGAGTGAGGCTAGATAGCTAGTAGCATTCCTCATTAAACAATGACCGTATTTATCGGCGTATAACACGCACTTTTTCCCCCTTAAAATCGGGGAAAAGTCGTGGGTGTGTGTTATACGCCGATCCCCACTGTCTGTGAGGCTAAAAGCGAGCGGCACCAAAAAAGAACGAACGGCGCCGAAAAAGACTGAGCCGTCTGCTCGGCTCCGCTCGTAGTCCCGCCTCCCTGCTGTTTCTGGAGCGAGCACTGCCGAAAAAGACCGAGCCGACTCTACTGTGTACTCGGCTCGGCTCGGCTTGCAGTCCCGCCAATACTGGGTGGGACTGCGAGCCGAGCCAAGCTGAATACACAGTAGAGTCGGCTCAGTCTTTTTCAGCAGAGCTCGCTCCAGAAACAGCAGGGGGGCGGGACTACGAGCGGAGCCGAGCAGACGGCTCGGTCTTTTTCGGCGCCGCTCTGTCTTTTTCAGCGGCGCTCGCTCGGTCTGTCTCGGCGGCGGGATATTTAAACATGGACAAGGCTGCAAGCGGCGCTAGGCGAGCTGGAAATGACACTGGCAAGCTGCAAATGACACTCTGCAAGGCTGCAAACAGCGGTGGGCAAGCTGAAAATCACACTGATCATTCTGCAATGATGGACAAGGCTGCAGATGCACACTGATAAGGCTGCATTGACGGGCATTTAAATGTAAGTTTTTTTTCCCTTAAACTTCCCTCCTAAAACTTTTTTCCTTAAAATGCCCTCCTAAACTTGGGGTGCGTGTTATACGCCGGTGCGTGTTATACCCCGATAAATGCGGTATGTAGAATACAGCAGCACAGGACCACATGGTTTATCTTGTAGAGTGTCAGGTTGAACGACTCAATATGATGCCATTTTCAACCAACCTTAGGCATTTTCAACCACCCTTCTGGCACAAGAGCGCCTATAATTGAAGAGTCTTTGCTTTGGGTTGATGTTCCTCATAGGAAACAGCTTCATCAGATGCTTCCCCAGAGCAAAGGCCTCATCTGCCACAAAAACAAAATTGAAGCCCTCAACATTCTCCTCAGCAGGTGGCAAGTTTCAGGTGCCATTCTGGAGCCACTTGTAGAACTCTGTCTGCATAATCACTTCTCCATCAATGTTTCGGCCATTCTTCCCAACATCCAAATACAAGAACTCATAATTGGCAGGCACTACAGGTAGCATGACTATGCTGCAAAAGCAGTTATAGTTAAAATAATAAGAGCTAGAGTTGGGTGGTGGTACAATCCAGACATGCTTGTCATCAATAGCACCACCACAGTTGGGAAAATCCCACTGATGATGGAACTGGGCTGCAATGTCCTGCCATTGCTCTGGGTTGAACGGAAACTGTGGATTAAAAAAAGAAAAAAGAAATGATTACTTCTGCACATAACATTGCAAGCATATTTGACACAAACATGCTTAGACAACATAAGGATACACTTAAATGAGTATTTAAATACAAAAGTGGAGGATCAACTTATCTGATTCCTCCCCCCTCTGGTGGCCCATTAGACAAATTTTAGGGGGGTAATGGGTAGATATTTTGGAATGGCAACCCTCTCCACTTCCATGAGAGCACTTTCCATAAATAATCAGCGATACTTTGACCAGCCCGTCCTTACTTACACTATTGGCAGCCCAGTGGACAGGTAAGAAGTGTCATAATCTAAAAAGCTGAATGCACACTGTCCAAATTGCAGCCCATTTTGACATTATGATTTAACCAATCAATATAATAGAAGACAAAAATGTAAAAAGTTAAAATTTGTAGGTAATCAGGCCGGCTCTTGCACTACATGGTTTGGTGAATTTATAAAGAAATTTGAACACAAAAGAGGGATAGTGTGTATAGGTTTTGCAAAGTCAACATATAGAGTATTTAGATCTGTTGACTTTGAGCATTTTTTTTGGGGGGGGGGGGGGTTCCAAATGAGTCTGGGCCAAAAAAAATGGCCTCCTGCACTCTGCCTTAATTTGAGGACAACAATAAAATTTGTACACATTTTAGGGGTTGTTTAGGGTAAGCCCCAAATATAGCTGACAAAAACATTGTTAAGTTACTAGGCTATGTGTGTATGGGCCCAGAATAGCATGATGGGGAGGTTATTATTATTTTTAAAACTTTCTTTGCATTGATACATGTCCCCTGGGCAGGGCCCAGGTCCCAAACACTTTTTATGACAATAACTTGCATATTAGCCTTTACAATTAGCACTTTTGATTTTGAACATTCGAGTCCCATACACTTTAATAGGGTCCTAAAGTTCACACAAAGTTTAGGTCTGTTCACAGGTTCTGGTGCGAACCAAACCGGGGGGGTGTTCGGCTCATCCTTAGTCCCAAAGAAGAAAAAACAGACTTCCAATGAGGACCATAGAATTATTACTACCTATACCAACGACCATTCTAAAATATTAAAAATATGCAAAAAATACTGACATCTACTAACCTCAGACCCATCAGCAGGACCTTTTGTGCCCCCAACATCCGCAGTTACATATAGACGGGCCAAGTCCGTTGGTGACCTTTTGGTTAGAAGTGAGTTTTGATGTTCTAATCGAGGTGATCCCTGCAAAACAGTGGGGACTTTCCCATGTGGATCCTTTACTTATTGCAAGTATATGGATTCCAGAAAAACCATACATCTACCTAATGGTATGCGTTTTTTCCCTAAACATTATTCAAACTGCCAAACTGCAGGGGTAACTTATCTCATAATCTGCAGTTGTAACTGTTTCTATGTAGGGAAGACTATTCAAAAGCAAAGGCTAAGATTGTATTGACATATCAAAGCCATGCAGACCTGTAACCCACGCTTGCCATTAGGAAGACACATTATGCAGACACACAGTGGGAACTGTCCAAAGATATCGGTCCTAGTTTTGAACCGTTTACATCCCAGTCCCCAAGGGGGAGATTTCATCAAACATCTCTTGCAACGTGAACTCAAATGGATATGTAACCTAAATGCTACCCAACCACCTGGTCTAAATGAGGCTTTTAATCTAAAGCCCTTTTTACCAGGCTATGCTACTAGAGGTTTTGACAGAGATCTCTAGAATTTTTTGCCATTTTCTGTATCATTTTCTGAATATATCATCTTCTTGATTAGTTCTCATATAGGGATCTCTTATGCACTCCTGTATAGTCTCATTTGCCATTGACGGGTCTCTGCATCCCAATGTTAAATTTATTACTTATACCCGTCATCATCATTATCCATATTTGGCCTGTACTGACCATCAAAATGCTTAAGATTGTGACACTTTTTTTAATTTACATTCGTTTATTAATTTACACCATCTGTATCTTCTATCATGTGTATGTATATAACTTTGATGTGTTTGAATAATGGTTTTGTGCTCCATTTTCTTTTCTATTTTTCCAGCACCTTGACATTGAATTTTACCCATATGTAAAGATGATGATCTCATGCCCTCTCCTCTCTGTGGTATCACCTTCCCCAAACATTAAAATAGTCCACTGAGTATTTGTGAGTCTAGAAAAATGTTGGCTGGAATACCTAAATAAGGATGTACCCCGTGCTTTCGGAGTGCCCCAGCACATGGGGCCTCCAGACCTTTCTTTTAATCTGGAGGCATGACCCCCTTTTGGTTTGCGGCACTTTGTGCATCTGCAGGGGCACCTTTTTGTCCTTCACATGCGCACAGCTCTCTCATCTTGCCAGTAGTTGTCACCCTGTTTACGTGTTGGTGGTTCTTTCGACTCCTGATGTCACTGCGTTGTCTATGTGGTGACGCCGGGTGCCGCATCAGCCGAGGGACTGCCCATCTCAGACTGTTATTGTGTGGGCAATCAGCTACAGGTGTCCGAGCGTGTCACTGAGCTTGGATTCACTCGGTTCACCTGTCAGCTCTCTACACACAGGTGCACAACACTGATACATGTGGCTGATAGGTGCACTACCTCTAGCCACCCCCACTCTTGTAAGCGTATATACCTGGCATACTGCAGCTAGTTCAGTGCTACACAGCCAGGATATCCGCTCTACCCCAGGAATTTGGAGAGGTGTTACTGTTGAAGGTAGGATACTGATTCCATATAGCCGGATGCATCTTCCCTCTATTTACATTTTACTTTCCTCCACTCACCACTCTGCATATCAGATCTACATATCATTGTGGTAAGATAGTATATTTCTTTGTTACAATTTAAAGTAGCGAGGAGGGGATTATCGTGGTGCCCCAGACAATTCAACAAGAACATTTATATTAGAAAGACTTTTATTTATACAAATTATACAAAAATTTGGTTTAAAAAGAGAGCCATAAATACAAAGCAATTGATCACATATCAGCAATAGAACAAAATTTAATGACCAACTAGAAGGATGGTAAATAGCAGGCCAGATTCTTCCCTACTAGTTTCGCCAAAACATTGGCTTCATCAGAGGAGTGGAATATAACAATGATCAAAATTGCTTTAACACTAAAAATAAAAAAACAATAATATTGTTAAATTAATACAAGCTACAGTGAATGATTATTCATCTGGCTTTTAAAGGTCCCATACCTAGCCCCCCTTCTCCCATGGGTGTCCTCAGGAAGGATAGCCCCCCATTTAAACACTGCTCAACCAACATACCATGTGCACCAGGCAGAGCAGGACAGATGTTCCCAAGCGCCAGGAAACAGCCAACAAACACAGCCAATACAAGGTGGCTACAGGGGGCTTGAAGTGGAACACTATAAAAACTAGAGAAAAATAAATATAAAAATAAAAAAAAGATTTATAATAATATAAGGCTATAAGCTCAATTAATATTAATAAAAAAATAATAAATATATAAATAAATCTCTATACATACCAAAAATTCAATATAAGTTAGGATACAAGGGGCACTGATGAGACAGAAATATCTATTAGCTATAAAGAGGCCAGGTGGTGAAAGTTTAGAGGCAGCCAAGCAAGGCTAGATAAAACAAAAAATAATAAAATTAAATAAAAAATGTGTGAAATGATGTGTGCAGCAAAAATAAATTATATTAAAAATAAGTACAATTAAATTAATAAGGAATAAATAAGGAGAACGCTGCTCATACACATCAGATTGAATAATCCCTTGCCAAGATAACAGTATGTGGACTCAAACCAATAGTCACACAGCCAGTGAGCCTATATTGAAAAATAAAAAAACAAAATGAACGGAACAGCAGGCATTCAGCGCCAGCAAAAGAAAATGAAACAGCCAAGACCTGATTGTTACAAAAAAGAGAGATGAACTAGGCAGCAAGCATATTGATATCTGGAAAAAAAAGTTTTGTAACTGTAATTGTAACCAAATGTTGTAAAACAATTAAATACCTTTAAGAGTTAATCCAACGCCCCAACAGCCAACGGAAAAACCTAATCAGCCTGTCCACTTATAAAGCCCCCCACCCGATTGACAAAGGAAATAGCCAATCAGGAGTGGCCACAGAGTGGCCAGCACACCAATCCTTGCAGTACCCAGCCTACAAACCCCAGAATGCAAAGACAACGTTGTTTCTATTTGGCTTTGCCACACCCACTCCCTTTCTATTATATCTTCTCTTGTATCTGTTGTATCTTGTATCTTTTTTCTCAGTCTTCCATACCTTTTGATTCATATCTCAAGGTTTTCTCTGCATGTATTGTTGCCCACCATCCATGCATTTATTGCCTGTAGCCCAAATCATCCTTTAGGACTTTAAATATATACCCCTTTTTTGGCCTATATATATATTCCGAACGTTATGGGCCGTTCGCGCCAAATTCGTGTGGCGCTCACGGCCCACAATGCACTGCGTCATCGCAGTGCATTGCTGGCTCATGATTGGCCAAGCATGCACTGTGACCCCGCATGCTTTGCCAATCACAGCGCCAGCAGCGAGGAGAGCCATGATTGGCCACAGGCAGGATGCCTGTGGCCAATCATAGCTCAGGCTGTGTAGTACACGTCCCACACTATATAAGGCCGCCAGCGCGGCGGCCAAGTGTAGTGTGTTGGCGTCTGAAGCAGTTAGTGGGTGTTCTGTGTACCTTCAACACAGTACACACCGATCGTTATCGGCCGATTTTCGATCTTGCTCTTCTGTAGTGGTTGTTGTTTGCTTGCCCTGACCGCAGTATACACCGCTATATTCACCTCACCTATATAGCTAGTGATCTATCTGTTATAATAGAGCTTGCAGTCAGTAGTGTTAGGAGCTTGTGCGTGCTGTCTGCGTGCTCTGTACCCAGTACACACCGCTATATCCACCTACATAGCTCTTCTCTATTTGAGCCCACTTGCCATCTGCAGGAGTTATTGGAAGTTGTGTGTGCCTCTAGCACAGCACAGTATACATCTGTATATACCCCTTTATCTCTGGTGTTCTATAAAAAAGGCATCTGCAGGAGTTAGTGGGTTTTTTGTGCCTCCAGCACAATATACACCTGTATCTACCCTTTATTGCTGTTCTCTAATAGAGGCATCTGCAGGGCTTAGTGGGTGTTGTGTGACTCAATTACAGTATACCCCTTTATCTCTGGTGTTCCATAATAAAGGCATCTGCAGGAGTTAGTGGGTGTTGTGTGACTCCAGCACAATATACACCTGTATCTACCATTTATTGCTGTTCTCTAATAGAGCCATCTGCAGGGCTTAGTGGGTGTTGTGTGACTCCATTACACTGCTGTTTTACCCAACTCCCTTCAGGCCATTACCATGTCTGGAAGGCCAGCAAGGAGAGGCAGACAGGCGCGAGCCGATAAAAGAGGGCAAGCAGGCTCTGTGTCTAGAGACAACAGTGCTGGTCGTGGACGCGGTGCATTGTCATCAGCACGTGGCCATGGGACACGCTTGTCCTTCTTTTCGGCAGCTGGACATGTTGAACCGCAACATACCAACGACTTGGTAGAGTGGATGACCAAGCCCTCTTCATCCTCCTCATCCTCTCTCACCCAGTCTCAGGGTACTAGCAAAGCAGCTGCCAATGCATCCTTTTCCCTCCTCTCAATGTCATCATCAGTGACTCCTTCCCTAGACCCACCACGTCCTCCTGAGGAGTCTCCTGAACTCTTTGAGCACAGTGTTGGGTACATGCTCCAGGAGGATGCCCAGTGTTTTGTAGGCTCTGATGATGACACTCAGCTAGAGAAAGGCAGTAGCGTGAGCGCAGAGAGAGGGGATGCTCAAGAAGGATAGCAATCTGGCAGTCATGTTCCACAAGCTGCAGCATACTGCCAGGTTTGCTACAGCGATGAAGAGGGAGGGGATGATGAGGGCACTGACTCCACGTGGGTGCCTGGTAGGAGAGAGTAGGAGGAGGAGGAGGAGGCACATGTCCAACGAGGCAGGATGCCCTCCGGGGGCAAGCTTAGGGGCAGCACACCGACTGAATCACACCGCAGAGCTCCACCTGTGCAGGGCGCTGCCTCTGCACGTTATTCTAAAAGTTCTTTGGTGTGGGCCTTTTTTGAGACGAGTGCATCAGATCGCACCGCTGCTATTTGCAACATATGTCTCAAGCGTATCTCGCGTGGCCAAAACAACAGCCGCTTGGGCACCACATGCTTGACCAGACATATGTTGACCTGCCATGCAGCTCGTTGGCAAGCGTACCTCAAAGACCCACACCAAAGAACAAAGCGGACCTCTCCTTGCTCCTCATCAGCTGGCATCTCCAACCCCACTAGACCTTCAGTCCTCTCTGAAACCTGCTCTGAGAGGAATGAAGGTGTAGAATTAGGTGTGTCACAGCCAAGTGCTTCCGGGCACTCTGCTAGCAGTACACCCACGTCCGATTATAGCAGGCAAATGTCCCTGCCCCAGCTGCTGGACCGGCGAAAGAAGTTCACTCCCAGCCATCCACATGCCCAGCGGTTGAATGCTAGTTTGGCTAAATTGCTAGCACTTCAACTGCTGCCTTTTCAGTTGGTAGACTCAGTGGCAGGTCCCCAAACGCCACTTTTTCTCACGGAAGGCGATTCCGGCTCTCTAACGGCATGTGGAAGGCAATGTCCTTGCCTCGCTGGACAGGGCGGTCAGCGGTAAGGCGCATATTACCGCTGACTCATGGTCCAGCAGGCATGGACAGGGACGTTACCTGTCTTTCACGGCCCATTGGGTCACTCTTCTGGCAGCTGGGAAGGATGCAGGACAAGGTGCAGTAGTGTTGGAGGTTGTTCCGCCACCACGCCTCCAAAATGATACTATTGGTTGTGACACACCTCTCTCCTCCACCCCCTCCTCTTCTTCTTCCTCCATGGCCTCTTCCAGTGCTCTGTCCTCAGAACCAGCGGTGCTCCGTAGGCGTTCCAGGGGCTACGCAAGTACGCAGGCAAAACGATGCCATGCCGTTCTTGCGCTGGTTTGTTTGTGGGACAGGAGCCACACTGGGGCGGATGTTTTGTCAGCTCTGCAGGGGCAGGCCGAGAGGTGGTTGACGCTACGCCAGCTTAAGCCAGGAATGGTGGTTTGTGACAATGGCACCAACCTCCTCTCCACCCTCCGACAGGAACAACTGACCCATGTGCCCTGTGTAGCTCACGTCCTTAACCTGGTGGTGCAGCGGTTCTTGTGCAGGCACCCCGGCTTACAGGATGTCCTGAAGCAGGCCAGGAAAGTCTGTGTGCATTTCCGCCGATCATTTAATGCCTGTGCTCGGCTGGCTGAGCTCCAAAAGGAGTTGAACCTGCCCAAGAACCGCCTTATATGTGACATGCCCACCAGGTGGAACTCAACGTTGGCCATGCTGCAGCGGCTGCACACGCAGCAGAGGGCCATCAATGAGTACCTGTGCGACTACAGCACCAGGACAGGGTCAGGGGAGCTCGGTTTTTTCTCACCACACCAGTGGGGCATGATCAGGGATGCATGCACTGTCCTGTCACCGTTTAAGGAGGCCACAAGGATGGTGAGCAGTGACAGTGCATGCATCAGTGACACTGTACATCTTGTCCACCTCTTGGAGCATACGCTGCGTGGAATAATGGACAGGGCACTTGAGGCAGAACAGAGGCAGGAAGAGGAGGACTTCCTTGCCTCTCAAGGCCCCCTTTATCCAGATAGTGTTCCTGCTGTGCCACCCATCACACAGGAAGAGGATGAGGAGGAGGAGGATGATTGTGTCAGCATGGAGGTAGAGGCTGGCACTCAACATCAGCAGCAGCAGCAGCAGTCTTGTAGGGATGATTTACAGTCCCAAGAAACACGTGGACTTGTACGTGGCTGGGAGGAGGTAGCTGCGGATCATCTTGCCCTTAGTGACCCAGAGGACTCCGGACCGAATGCCTCAGCTAACCTACGCTGCATGGCCTCCCTGATCCTGCAAAGCCTGCGGAAGGATCCTCGTATTCTTCGGCTCAAGGAGAGGGACCATTACTGGCTGGCCACTCTCCTTGATCCACGGTATAAGGGTAAGGTTGCCGACCTTATCTTGCCATCGCAGAGGGAGCAGAGGATGAGACATCTCCGGGAGGCCTTGCAGAAAGGTCTGTGCAACGCGTTCCCAGAGAATGGGAGGTTACAAACTCCTGGTCCTGGACAACGTGTTGCTGAGGCATCGGTCAGAAGGAGCGGTGGAGAAGGTGGCCGTCTGACTGATGCTTTCAGACAATTTTTTAGTCCGCAGCCCCAAGGTATGATCGGTTCCAGCAACCATCGCCAGCGTCTGATTTACATGGTGCAGGAATACCTAGGGGCGAGGTCAGACTTGGACACCTTTCCCACCGAAAATCCTCTGGCTTACTGGGTCTTGAGGATGGATCACTGGCCAGAGCTTGCACAGTATGCAATTGAGCTACTGGCCTGTCCTGCATCCAGCGTTCTTTGGGAACGCACCTTCAGTGCTGCTGGTGGCTTTGTTACCGATCACAGGGTGCGCCTGTCCACCGAATCAGTTGATCGACTGACCTTCATCAAGATGAATCAGTCTTCGATCACCCACAGCTACCAAGCACCTGAAGCTGATGTAACCGAATATTTTTTTGAAATATCACATCCCTTCAAGACTGCCTATGCTGAGTGACTGTCCTGTTATGTTGATTGTCTATCCTCTTCCTCCTCCGCTGATATGTTGGAAGAACATTTCTGGCTCTGGGTGATGCCATTAGCCCAATTTTTCTGCCCCTGTTTAACAGGGGCGTTTAATTACAATTTTTGATGCAATGCTTTGCAGCAGGGCTAATTCCTGCAATAAAACAAGAGTATATGGGAGAGGTTGCAGTGTCGTGGCACCAGCACCAGTGCCTAAGGCCCAATTTTTCTGCCCCTGTTTAACAGGGACTAGTAATTACAATTCTTGATATAATATTTCACAGGAAGGCCCGTTCCTGTGCCCACCCAGAGTAACTGTGGGGACTTATAGTGTTGTGGCACCAGCACCACAACCACCAAAGGTCAATTTTTCTACCACTGTTCAACAATGGCATGTAATTACAATTCTTGATATAATCGTTCACAGCAGGGCGCTCCAGCGCCCACCAAGAGTCACTTTCAGGGATTACAATGTTGTGGCAAAACCAACACCTTGTTCCGCCAGTTCTGCAGAGCATATAGGGCAGGCCCCTACTTTCAAACATCCAACTTACAAACATCTCCTACTTGCAAACGGAAGGAGACAACAGCAAGTGAGATGAAAAAAGATGGACGACAAAACAAATTATACAGGGGTGATAACCCTTCCCTATGTTTTCCAAAAAGCTTAAAAATAGTTTTTTTGACTGGAGCTACACTTTAAAAACGTACCAGTTGAAAATTACAAACAGATTCAACTTAACACAACAAACCTACACAGTCCCTGTCTTGTTTGCACCGCCTGTATACTGCTGTTCTGAGTATATAGGGCCTGGGGGCCACACGCATTTCCTTTTTTTAATATGGGTACAGGGTTCCCCTTAATATGCGTACAAGACCCAAATAGGCTGGTAATGGGCAGGGAGGGCTACCCATGCCATTTTTCTCAATGATTTTCAACCATATTGCAGGAACCAGATATAACATTAAAACCGCAAGCAGTTTTAAATGGTGTTATTTCCGTTTAATGTCATTTTGTGCAGGGACTGTTCTAAACACGGGAAACACGTGGCACTTCACAGGCATACTACAGACACCCCCCAGGCACCATATTTAAAGGAATATTTCACTTTTTTTTCACTTTAATCGTCATTAAAATCAGTGCTCCCGCCAAAACTGACATTTTTAAAAACATTTTAAGCATTGACCCATGTCCCCTGGGGCAGGAGCCAGGTCCCTAAACCCTTTTTAGGACATTATCTTGCATATTAGCCGTTAAAATTAGCACTTTTAATTTCGAACATTCGAGTCCCATAGACTTCAATGGGGTTCTAAAGTTCGTTCGAATTTGGGATCCATTCGAAAGTTCTGGTGCGAACCGAACTGGGGGGTGTTCGGCTCATCCCTAATTACAGATTTGGAGGATAGGATTGGTTAATTTATAAGCTAAAATGGGGGATTTTCAACCATTCATAACAAGCTATTCATCAATCACAATTAAGTGATTGATGACTTATAATGGGTTTAAAGTGGTTGCTAAGCCACTTAATACACTTTATACCATCTTGTCTGTTTAATAATCCTATGTGCCCCTGTGTCTGTGTTTTATAAAAATAAGCTGTTCTTTACCAGTTTTCAGAGCGCTGATTACTGCTCATGTGACCCGCTGGCTCTCTCATCTCCCCTTCTGACAGCTGCAGCGAGCAGGGCTGAGGATTCCCCACTGATGTCAGTCGGGAGGGGAGGAGGAGAGGAAGAGAGAGCCGGCAGGTCACGTGAGTGGTGATTGTCACTCTGAAAACTGGCAAAGAACTGCTTATTTTTATAAGGCGCAGACAAGGGGGCATATAAGATTATTAAACACACAAGATGGTATAAAGTTTAAATGAAACTTCAGCAGCAAGAGGGGAGGGGGTCAGCACTGACACAGGAGTATACAAGCAGGGAGGGAGGGGGGAGAGAGGACAGAGGAGGACAGGAGAGCTGAGGATGATGGAGGCACGTAAACTGACCATGGTGTCAAGGCTCAGCAGTCATCGTGGTCAGTTTACAGAGGGGAGGGCAGAACCAGGCAGGATCAGCCAGGTTTTTTAGGTGTTACAGAGGGACAAATTACAGAGCACAAGCACTGTGCTGTATAACATTCTTTAAGGGAACAGAATGGATATTTTCTTTTAGGTTAACAAATACTTTAAGCTAAGTTAGTTGATTTAGAAGACTGCTTATGGTGGAATATTTTTTTCAATGAAAACATGGATTCCTTTGATTGACCAGAGAAGGAAATGAGGGCAGATAACATCTAATTTCCACTGCAGCCAATCAGAAAAAAGCCTTGCATTCGTTGACAGCTGCTGACTTTTAATAAGGACACTTTCCTGTACAGGGAGCCCACAATGTCGCCCCCCCCGAGCCAATCTGTCCATCGGCTCGGGTGCAGCCGCTGCCATTGCAACTAAGAGAAACCGGCAGTGGAGCCTTCAGCCTTCGCCGCCGGCTTCATACTGTGCATTTGCGAGTTGCGTGGCTCTGTCTGAATGGTCCTTCGTCTTCTGGGACACACATAGGATCCAGAAGGCAGTGGAGTGAAGGAGGAAATGATGCCATGGACCGTGGCCAAGGTAGGGCAGAAGTACACTCAGTACCCGAGAAACCCGATAATTCAATACACACCATCCCCCAATGCAGCACTTAAGGCAATCAAACCCTCTTATTAATCACATATCATCTAAAATGTATCTTAACAGACCCCCCACCTCATTACCTACCTTCATTTGTCCACCCCCGGACCCAAGTATGAGGTACCAAGAGACAATCTCCTGGTAGATTCCCTCCCCATCCACATACGCTAGTCTCAATGTGGGTTATGTACCTTAAATGTGACCCTTAAAGATCTAGCCTTTTTGGGTAACGACTACACGGGCCGCATATGAAGCCCTATACTCAACAGTTCTATAAAACACAAACACAAAGTTCTAGGAGAATAAGACCCCTTGACCAACCCTACCCCAACCCTGGTGACATCCCTAATAGCATTAATCTCACTACAATTACCCAAAATCTATCCCTACACAAGCAACTTTGTACACTATTACATGACATGCAAGAACATTATTGCCAGGGACAGAGCAGCAGATAAATGCAGTGCCTCAACTCCCTGAAAATTCCTCCATAAGGAAATCCTATTATTTACACGCATAGGACAAAGGAGGGTGCTGTGTGTCTGGGGTAGCCGGGAAATGAGACCCCTTGGTGGCAAATAACCAATCCCCATGGACGCCACATGCACGACACCTTTCGCACCGCCACAATTCCAAACCATGGACTCAAATGAGACACAAGCCCTCTCCCACCCACGCTACACACCCTACCTTCACTAGGGCCTGAGGCCAAGTTCTTATACCATAGCACACCAATCAGCTCTCCACACCCTAGCTGTGCAGGATAGTCCAGGAAAGTATAACAACTGTTATGTCTACAAATATCATCACAAAATGTTGAATAATCATACATATTGTTGATAGATCTGTTTATGTAAAGTGCAGTTTGTTTCTATGATGTTTGGTTTTCACGCCCGAAGGGGGATATCTGTAGAAATGGTTAAGATGGGTCTTGGAGCCATATCTTTTTCCTAACGGAATACTACCAAGAGAAAAACGAATCCTCCCCGTCCTGTCCTCCACCACACCTCAGGGAGATTCACAACTCCCTTTAGTCACTACCGGGCATCCAAGACCACTCCAGCAGACCACATCACTCCCAGACCATTGCTGGGCATCTCCCAATCCACATATACATCACCCACCAGGATCCGAATGAATACACCCTGGTCATCTACTGCCACACAACATCCAGCCTCTTCATTTACCCTTCTCACACTACTAAACCCATTTTCCTCTCTGATCGGAGGGAAGTTGACCCCCCATTCTACTTCTCTACCAAAGTAAAACCGGGGCTTGAACACCCCCCCATTCAGTGTAGCCATATAGAAAACCCTTCCAGAAGCATAGACACCCTTCTATACTACACTGTACCCCTCCGGACTTTACCTACCATAGCTCCTACAAAATGCCACAACAAACGCTGACCCATGAGCACAAAACTCTCAAAATCGTCTCTTTAAATACCCGGGGCCTCAACGTTCCAGAGAAACGCTCCCAAGTCCTACTTTCCCTTCAAAGAAATAAAGCAGACATAGCTTTCCTCCAGGAGACCAACTTCAAATCCCACTCCACTCCCAAGTTCACAATCTCTAGAATCCCTACAATTCTTAATGTCACTAATCACTTGGTGAAAATGAAAGGAGTTTCTATCCTTATTGGTAAAAACTGTAAACTCCAGATCTCAGACACTCTCATAGACGATGATGCTAGATTCCTCTTCGTCAAAAGCACATTATTCGACAAACGTGTCACTCTTTGCAATATATACGCACCCAACATGGGCCAAGTTGCATTCTTCCAATCCACACTACATAAGCTCTCTTCCCTTCAGGAAGATCTTTTAATCCTGGGAGTGGACTTCAACCTTACCCTCAATCCCCTTCAGGATAACTCCGTTGACACATCCACCATGCCCTACAGAGAGTTGGGGGCCATAAAAACTTGCCTACAAGAACTAACCCTACACAATTCCTGGCGCACGCTTTACCCTAACGACAAAGACTACATGTTCTTCTCAGCCCCATGCAACAGACATTCCAGACTGGACTATTTGTTCCTGTCCCAAAGGGACCTCCCACTCCTCCATGCAGCATCCATTGACCCCATGTACATTTCTGACCACAACCCAATATCCATGACCTTATCAATCTCAGAAAAAATACCCAAATCCCCAATTTGGTGCCTTGATCCCTCCCTCTTAACTGACCCGGTTATAGTTAATAACCTAAAAGAGCGCCTAAACTTATACTTTCAGGAGAATGCATCTCCAGAGATCTCTCCCATGTCCCTATGGGAAGCACACAAGAGTGCGATTTGGTGAATTCATTGCCATCTCTGCCAAACGAGGTAAAGAAAGAAATGCTTATATCGTGTAACTAACAGCCCGTATCCGTAAGCTAGAATGAATACACAAAGTCTCACTAGCAAGGGATACATACCATGATCTCATCCAAGCTAGACAAGACTTGCTAGAGACATTGAACATACAAATCAAAAGAAATTACATACTATCCCACAAAACTTTCTATGAATTTGGCAACAAAGCAGGCAAACTACTGGCCAGAGCCCTCCACAAGCAGAGAGCTACCAATAGCATCCATTCCATAACAAACTCCCAGGACCACAAAATAGTTAAAAACACTCAAATCGCTGACCAATTTGTTAATTATTATACCCGTTTATATAACCTACACCCAACAAGCACACAGACCTCCGATCCCCAACGTATCAAACTTATCAAAAAATTTCTCAGTACATATAGCCCGACTCCCTTAACTCCGGAAGAGGCCCATAATCTAGACCTCCTCATCAAGGCCACTGAAATTGACAAGGTTCTCAAACAATCAAAACCAGGGAAAAGCCTGGGCCCAGATGGGCTAACAACCAGTTATTACAAAACATTCATGGACTCCCTGAAGAAACACTTCCTTACTGCCTATAACTCCATTACCCCAGACAACCCACCGCCAAGTGACTTATTAAAAGCGCATATTGCAGTTATCCCAAAACCTAACAAGGATGACACTTTAGTTACCAATTATCAGCCCATATCCCTACTAAATGTCGACTTAAAACTCTATGCTAAGATCCTAGCAAACCGTCTCTTGCCCCTCCTACCAAACCTCATATCACTAGACCAGGTAGGTTTCATACCAGGAAGGGAGGCAAGGGACAACACAATTAAAGCTATCAACAGCCACAACTGGTTGTCATCTTCACAACAACAGAGTTTCTTTCTATCTCTGGATAGAAGGCGTTCGACAGGGTGGCTTGGGACTACATGTTTGAGGTACTAAAGAAAATCGGCATACAGGAACGCATGTTACATTCCATCATGGCCTTGTATGCCTTCCCAACAGCCCAGGTTAGAGTAAACGGCCAACTGTCGGATGCCTTCTCCATATCCAACGGAACCCAACAAGGCTGCCATTTGTCCCCCCTTATTTTCGGCCTAACCCTAGAGCCCCTCCTCCAACACCTCAGATCCAACCCGGACATAAGGGGTGTCTTAATAGCCAATACGACATAAAAGATTTCGGCCTTTGTGGATGACATCCTACTGTACCTAACGGACCCCCACATAATGCTGCCTAACCTCCTTAAAGACTTTGCCACCTTTGAATCCCTTTCAAACTTAAAAATCAACTTTTCTAAATCCGAAGCCTTAAACATCTCACTACGCAAGGAAACACTTGATCTATGTCAAAAGAATTTCCCATTCCACTGGGGCTGTGGCGAAATCACTTACCTAGGCATAAAACTTACAGCAAAACTATGAGACCTGTATTCCCAAAACTACCATCCAATCCTTAACAACATCCAAAACGGTCGACAGGGATTTTCTCCTGGTTTGGCAGAGCCTTGATAATTAAAATGAATGCCCTCCCTAGGATTTTATACGTATTACAAACAATTCCAATAACGACTCCAATTCCAATAACAATAAAGCCCGCAATGTTCGACAAGCCAAGGTCCCAAGGGACTCATATGATTTCTGTACTGTTCTGTTATACAATAACTGTACCTCTCCTTATTATACCGGTTGAATGTTTCATTAACATGACTACTGTATTGTAATGCTCCAATATACTTCAATAAACTTTGTTGGAAAAAAAGAAAAGAAAATGAAAATGAATAGAAAATGAGCAATGAACCAAAACCCATCATCTTAATATACAAATATATATACAGTATATATTGTAATATAGGGGGTTCTTTAGCTTCAGTGTAGAGCTTACCAGTGAGATGAGACACACCAGATATGCCATTTAAGGGCTTGTTGGCCCACTTTTATTAAACAAAAGAAATGTCCATCCAGGATTGCACACTCAGGGGAATCAAATTCAAAGAAATAATGTAAGAGCAAATGGAAACTACAGAGCCACATCTCTGGTCAGCACTGCTGCTTAGGCTTTGGCCTTGGTCCTCTTGACCCAGTAACAGTGTCCCTGTTTGGCACAAACTCTGTACCTCTGCTGACACTCTTTTATTGCTTCCTTGCTGCTACAGCCCACAGGCTTGGGCTCTCTGTCTGCTCCTTCAGACTGTCATGTGCAGATATGCATGCTTCTCCCTTGCATATCAGGAGTACTTGGGAGGGTGGAGCCCAGAACCCTGGTCCTTACTCTACTATCAGACCCACATATACCTGAACAATCAGTGTGCCGACTAGCCCTAAATCCTGGTCCCAGGATTAAAGATTTCATGCCACCCAGATCGCTGCAAAATCTCCAGGCTCCGGGTCTCCAACTGGATTTTACCAACCATAGAGGAAACTGATAAAACAGTTTCCTCCAATCTAAGAAATCCTCCTGGAGCCTCTCAACTTGCCCACTTGACAATCCTGGTGCCCGCTTGACAATCCTGGGCAACATGCCTGATCAATGCTAAGTGCACTGTCACTATATATATATATATATATATATACTGTATATATATATAGATATAGAGATAGATAGATAGATAGATAGATAGATAGATAGATAGATAGATAGATAGATAGATAGATAGATAGATAGATAGATAAACACACACATGCATATTTTATTACCTCAAAAGCAAACCCATCAAAAATCCCCTTAAGAAGGTACTGTGTTCCACATAGATATGTCATGGGTGACATGCATTCAGTATGACACAGATGAAAAAAGCTAAGGGCTACAAAGAAGATAAACATAAGTATGGTCATTATTATAAAGGCAGGGATGGGGGGGGTGTGAGGAAAGAAAAACATATCTGAAAGATATGCATTACCAACATATCTGAAACATATACATTACGATATTGGTAAAAATTACCTCCAAAAGAAACAAAAAAGCCACTGTTGGGGGGACCTCTTGTTATTATAAGGTCCAGAAGATGCCAGAGAAAGGGAACCATTGACAATCAAAACAAAAATAAAAATAAACTCCAATGAAAACAAAAAAATGAAGGAAAGGAAATCAATGCCATAGAGTCCCCTTACCTAAGTGTGCAATCCAGTAGCAAAACGCCATGTATCCATGTATTTGATATGATTCTAAGCCACCATATCACAGAGGCTCAAAGGTCCCACCCACCCCAGAGGCCACCCTTCCAGTTGGCAAGGCATCAAAGCCAATCCCAAAGAGCCTGGGCTGGGTGGGCAGGATCCTCCTGATTCCCATTCAATAGGTCATCATAAGAGAACCCTGGGAAGTTGCAGGATGACTTTGCAGAATCCCTGCTCACTTGATTGGCCCACAACATGATGCGGCTCTGAGCGGGAAGTGATGCGGGAGTGGACATGATGTCACCCCATCACATCATTCCCAGTGTATGCACATATCCATATGCATAGGGAAACACCAAAGCTGGAAAGAGCAGGGAACAGCCAAAAAAGGGGAAAGGAGACACGGACTGCCAGGACAGTACAACTTATAAGGCATTATCATTGCTAGCGAAGACAAGACGACTAAAGATCGAGTACTTTAAGTGAGATCTCGCGTATAGCTATAAAAGTAGGGGGAGCTCCCATATATATATATATATATATATATATATATATATATATATATATATATATATACATATTGTTTATAACTGTTTTATCAAAATTCATTGTTCTGTCATTCTATGTTGGGATGACAGTACAATTGCTGTAATCGCCTGTTTACCAATATATACAGTAAAATATACTTTGGTTAAGTACCCCGTTGTGTGGAGTATTGTTTTCTCCCAGCAGGGGGAGCCAGTGGATCCTGAGAGGGCAATACAGGTATATTGTGTTATATTAAATTGTACTGTATTGTATTGCACCACAGCTGTGTCAAGGGGACTGAGGCAAGTTAGTGGGGTTTATTAGCAGAATGCAGGCCCAAATCAAACCAGCAGCTCCTTTGGGGGTCAGTGCTACATATATATGTATTTATATATAACCTTAACACATATACATATTGAAACAAAATTCAAATTCCTAGCCTAACCTACTCATGCACCTGCGGAGCTCAGACCTTACAACCTTACACATCCACAGAATGCCACCATGATATCACCACAAAAAATAAATAAATAAAATACAAAGGGGGGGGGGAAATGAATGTGGTTACATGCTCGTTGTAGAGTTTTTGCTGTGCAGGGGCTTGGTGTTGGGGTTTTAGCTTTGACACAAGCCCAATCCCTGAGCAGAGTGGGGAGGAGTTCATGCATGAATGAAGAATTGGTTGCTCCAGACCAATTCTCTCATATGCCTTTGCTCTGTGAGATCCGTGAGAATAATCCTGATGATTTCAGCAATTATCTCAGGATGACGGACCCCATTTTCACCATTTGTTGGCTTTGCTGTCCCCTTATATCAGCAGGCAGGACACCTGCATGCGGCAAGCCATCACTCTGGAGCAGAGGCTCATCGACACATTGCGGTACTTGCTGACTGGGAGAAGTCTACATTAGACAGGAAGGGATGAATTCTGGAGATGTTGGGACATGAGTGGCCTATACTGATTCTAGATTGAGGCCTATATTGGGATAAGATTAGGAGAGTTTAACCTGATATTTAGTGTTTTTGTCTTGAGTTTGGTCTTTCAGAAAAAATTAAACAATTTAAAGATCCTGATTTTATGGAACAATTCATAGATCGATACAGAGATATGAGGATTTTATGGGAGGTGAAAAACCCCTTATATAGAAACAAACCAGCAAGCAAGGTATTGCTGGAGAACCTGCTGGAATTTGTGAAAATGCAGGTCCCCAACGCAGACATCATGTTTGTTGAAAATAAAAATGGTAGCTCGAGAAGCACATATAGGAAGGAGCTTCAGAGGGTCCAGAAGTCCCTGAGGTCAGAAGTAAGGATGAGTCGAACACCCCCCTGTTCGGTTCGCACCAGAGCCTGTGAACAGACCTAAACTTTGTGTGAACTTTAGAACCCTATTAAAGTCTATGGGACTCGAACATTCAAAATCTAAAGTGTTAATTTTAAAGGCTAATATGCAAGTTACTGTCCTAAAAAGTGTTTGGGGACCTGGGTCAGTTTCAAAAACTGACATTTTTTCGGGAGCAGTGATTTTAATAATGATTAAAGTGAAACAATAAAAGTGTAATATTCCTTTAAATGTCGTACCTGGGGGGTGTCTATAGTATGCCTGTGAAGGGGCGCATGTTTCCTGTGCTTAGAACTGTCCCTGCATAAAGTTTAATTTCTGCAGGAAAAAAAGTCTTTTAAAATCACTTGTGGCTATAATGAATTGTCGGCTCCCGTAATACAGAGAACACTCATTGAAAGTCATTGATAAAAAAAAGCGTGGGGTTCCCCCAAATTCAATTACCAGGCCCTTCAGGTCTGGTATTGATATTAAGGGGAACCCTGCGTCAAATTAAAAAAAAATTGACGTGGGGGTCCCCCTAAAAATCCATACCAGACCCTTTATCCGAGAACGCAACCTGGGACGCCACAGGAAAAGAGGGGGGGGGGCGAGAGAGCACCCCCCCTCCTGAACCGTGCCAGGCCACATGCCCTCAACATTGGGAGGATGCTTTGGGGGTCTGTGACCCCTCAAAGCACCATGTCCCCATGTTGATGGGGACAAGGGCCTCATCCCCACAACCCTGGCCGGTTGTTGTGGGGGTCTGCGGGCGGGGGGCTTATCAGAATCTGGAAGCCCCCTTTAACAAGGGGACCCCCAGATCCTGCACCCCGTTTGAAATGGTAAGGGGGTACAAAAGTACCCCTACCATTTCACAAAGAAAGTGTAAAAAATAGTTAAATAAGACAAACACACTTTTGAAAAATTCCTTTATTAACAATAAAAAAAATTAAAAAAAGATTCCAGTGGTGGTAATCCACTCTTGCTATCCAGCGACGGATGATCATCTCTCTGGGGTCCAGCGATGGCTGATCTGATCCAGCGAGGGGTGATTTTCAGTCCAGCGCAGTCCATCCATGCATCCATCTTCTGTCTCCACTGTCGGAGACACTGCGGGATCCCAGCGCTGACGTTTCTTATATTAGGAGGGTGGTGCCACCTGTCACCTGACCCCGCCCCCTCTGACGCTAGTGAGGGAAGCCAGGGCTTCCCCCATGACGTATGGGTGACCCGCCCCTCTGATGTAATGCAGGTTTCCGTTACATCAGAGGGGGCGGGTCACCCATACATCATGGGGGAAGCCCTGGCTTCCCTCACTAGCTTCACTAGCTTCCCTCACACCCCTTAATATCCATACCAAACATGAAGGGCCTGGTAATTGAATTTGGGGGAACCCCATGCTTTTTTTTTTATCAATGACTTTCAATGAGTGTTCTCTGTATTATGGGAGCCTACAATTCATTATAGCCACAAGTGAGTTTAAAAGACTTTTTTTCCTGCAGAAATGACACTCTGTGCAGGGACATTTCTGAGCACAGGAAACATGCGCCCCATTCACAGGCATACTATAGACACCTCCCAGGTATGAAATTTAAAGGAATATTACACTTTGATTGTTTCACTTTAATCATTATTAAAATCACTGCTCCCGAAAAAACATAAAACTTTTTTCCATGTCCCCTGGGGCAGGACCAAGGTCCCCAAACACTTTTTAGGACAATAACTTGCATATTAGCCTTTAAAATCAGCACTTTCGATTTCTCCCATAGACTTGTACAGGGTGTTCCGCGGCTTTTCGAATTTGCCGTGAACAACCCAAATTGTTCACTGTTTGCCAAACAGGCAAACAGGCAATGTTCGAGTCAAACATGAAGCTCATCCCTAGTCAGAAGCAGCAGCAGATGGTGTGTATTTACCCAGTCTGTGGTATTACAACAAGATGTGTTTTCTGGATGACCAGATGGAAGCCAGGGAATCACTCTTCTGGCCCCCCTTCCATCCAGCCTTCCATCCACCCTTCCCTCAACCCCAGCTGAGGCTTCTGAGGACCAACCTTGGCCTTCCATCCAGGAAGAAATTGAGGAGCCCAGATGGAGCCAGGTATAGTATGTTTAAACATATTTTTTGTGGGAAAATTATTGTTGTTAACTAGATGTTATTTTTGCTAACAAAAGAATGATTTAACAAAAAGTGTTTTACATATCAATAGACAGTAGGGGCCAAAAATGATTGGGGCAAGAATGAAAAATGCTGGGCTCAGAATTAGCATTCTATTTATTAACCTTCAATTTGTAACAGTCATGAGCTGAAAATTGTGTGTAATTCATAGTTAGTAAGGTTGACTAAAGACACCAGTCCATCCAGTTCAACCTGAGTGTGTGTCTACAATTGTCCCTATCCCTGTACATTGCACACTCACATCTGTTCCTACCCTCAAGGAGCCCACAACCCAAGGTCCCCATTCATATACTAGGGCCAATTTTGAACAGAAGCCAATTAACCTACCTGCATGTCTTTGGAGTGTGGGAGGAAACCCACGCAGGCACAGGGAGAACATGCAAACTCCAGGCAGGTGGTGTCGTGGTTGGGATTCAAACCAGCGACCCTTCTTACTGCTAGGTGAGAGTGCTAACCACTACACCACTGTGCTGCCAGTTTTTTTTTTTTTTTTTTTTTTTTTTTTTTTAAAACACATTTTATTTGAAAAATAGATCAAGAAATACAGACGAACAGGCATTTCCAACAACAGGTAGGATACAAAATCGGCCTAGTTACATAGTAATAAAATATTCACAACACGGGAATATCTCGCAATGTACAGGATCAGAACTGTGTGTAAAACGAAGCCGATTAGGTGCATGTGCGGAGTACTGGTGGGTTGCAAATCATCAGAAGTGGTCCAAATCGTAATACTTAATGAAAAGTTGGTGCTGCCAGTTTTTGATGAACCAAAAACTAAAACTATATCCCTTCTTCATACACAAGAAGACCTCAGCAAGGACAAGGCTCGGGAATTTGGCACACAGGAGGAGGCGGAGGGAAGTGGCAGCCAGGAGGTGGCCAAGCCCAATCACACCCAATCCCAGGTCCCTCCCCTCCGCCTTACAACCAAAAGGCCCAAAAAGGGAAGGAATGTGGAGGAGGCAGCACTGGGCCTCATTAAGGAGGCCAATGATGCCCTGAAAGACCCCCTCAATGCTTTAGAGGCCTATGGGATGTACAGTATATAGCCTCAAATTTGCAGCAAATGGAGGAGGGCACACGCCACAAATGTGAAAAAGTTATTTTTGAGACCATCCATAAGGGGTTGAGTAGCCAAATGATGGATGATGTCCACTTATATATGCTCGTCCATCCTCCTCCTGCCACAAGTCCACCTCCAGAGCCACAGCCTGGAGGGAAGGCTGCAGCGAAGAGAAGAAAGTGATTGCCTGGGTTCAGTCTGGTCTGACAGAACATGCAGCCTGTTGTAATACCACAGCCTGGAACATATATGTCCTCTGATGCTGTTCGTGATCACTGGGAGTGCTGGACCAGATCATGCTCCCTATTATATGGCCTTCTCAAGCTACCATTTTTTTTATCCACAGAGTTGATGTCTGCCCTGGGGGCCAAAGGCTTTGCAAATTCCAGCAGTTTCTCCAGCATTGCCTTTCCTCTTTATTTTGTTATTAGGAGCCAGAATAAATGGATTTTTAATTAACCACCTTCAGACCGGACCATTTTGCTGGTAAATGACCAGAGGTCTTTTTACAATTTGGCACTGCGCTGCTTTAACTGGTAATTGCGCGGTCATGCAATGTTGTACCCAAACAAAATTTGCGTCCTTTTCTTCCCACAAATAGAGCTTTCTTTTGATGGTATTTGATTGCCTCTGCGATTTTTATTTTTTGCGATATAAACGTAAAAAGACCGCAAATTTTGAAAAAAAATGATATTTTCTACTTTTTGTTATTAGAAAAATCCAATAAACTCAATTTTAGTCATACATTTAGGCCAAAATGTATTCAGCCACATGTCTTTGGTAAAAAAAAGTCAATAATTGTATATTTATTGGTTTTCGCAAAAGTTGTCACATCTACAAACTAAGGTACGTTTTCTGGAATTTACGCAGCTTTTAGTTTACGACTGCCTATCTCATTTCTTGAGGTGCTAAAATGGCAGGGCAGTACAAAACCCCCCCAAATTACCCCATTTTGGAAAGTAGACCCCCTAAGGAAATTGATAAGTGGCATGTTGAGCCCATTGAATATTTTATTTTTTTGCCTCAAGCGATTGAATAATGACAAAAAAAAAATTATTTTTTTTTTTTAACACAAAGTTGTCACTAAATGATATATTGCTCACGCATGCCATGGGCATATGTGAAATGACACCCCAAAATAAATTCTGCTGCTTCTCCTGAGTACGGGGATACCACATATGTGGGACTTTTTGGGAGCCTAGCCGCGTACGGGGCCCCGAAAACCAAGCACCGCCTTCAGGCTTTCTAAGGGCGTAAATTTTTGATTTCACTTCTCACTACCTATTACAGTTTTGAAGGCCATAAAATGCCAAGATGGCACAAAACCCCCACAAATGACCCCATTTTAGAAAGTAGACACCCCAAGCTATTTGCTGAGAGGCATGTTGAGTCCATGGAATATTTTATATTTTGCCACAAGTTGCGGAAAAATTACAAACTTTAATTTTTTTTTATTTTTTTTTCACAAAGTTGTCACTAAATGATATATTGCTCACACATGCTATGGGCATATGTGAAATGACACCCCAAAATAAATTCTGCTGCTTCTCCTGAGTACGGGGATACCACATGTGTGGGATTTTTTGGGAGCCTAGCCGCGTACGGTGCCCCGAAAACCAAGAACCGCCTTCAGGTTTTCTAAGGGCGTAAATATTTGACTTCACTCCTCACTACCTATTACAGTTTTGAAGGCCATAAAATGCCAAGATGGCACAAAACCCCCACAAATGACCCCATTTTAGAAAGTAGACACCCCAAGCTATTTGCTGAGAGGCATGTTGAGTCCATGGAATATTTTATATTTTGCCACAAGTTGCGGGAAAATTACAAACTTTTTTTTTTTTTTCACAAAGTTGTCACTAAATGATATATTGCTCACGCATGCCATGGGCATATGTGAAATGACACCCAAAAATAAATTCTGCTGCTTCTCCTGAGTACGGGGATACCACATATGTGGGACTTTTTGGGAGCATAGCCGCGTACGGGGCCCCGAAAACCAAGCACCGCCTTCAGGCTTTCTAAGGGCGTTACAGTTTTGAAGGCCATAAAATGCCAAGATGGCACAAACCCCCCCCAAATGACCCCATTTTGGAAAGTAGACACCCCTAAATTTAGGGGTACACTAGTGAGACTAGGTAATAAATGGCGGGTGCCCTGAAACTATAAAAAAATAACTAACCAACCAGCGTCACCTGTAACAGTTATATGGTGATCACTGGTGAAAGGGTTAACTAGGGGGCAATCAGGGGGCTTTATGCGGTAGTATATGGGGGTCCCTGGCGCTATAAAAAGCTGCGGCGAACCTAAATACCTACCTGCCTAACTAGCGTCACCTGTGACACTAATACGGCGATCAGAAAAACGATCGCTTATTAGGCTGGGTTCACACTGGAGTGATGCGGGAATGCCACGAATCCGCGGCGGGTTCCCGCATCGCATGCCTCCCGGCGGCAGTTCACACTGCCCTATGCGAACTGCTGGGAGTGTCAGTGAAATGTTAATGACACCCCCAGATCAGTTCGCATATCGCAGTGCGATCTGCAAACTCGGATCGCATGGTGTGAACACCCATGCGATCCAATTCTGCTGCGGACCAAAAAAAGGGTCCCGTGCGAATTTGCGGCGGGTGCGGCGGGTGTGGCGGGTGCGGCGAATGGCTGAACTCTAATCGCACAGAGATCGGATGTGATTTGCACTGCAGTGCGGTGCGAATCACATTCGTTCTCATAAACCGCTGCAATGTGAACCCAGCCTTAGTGACACTGGCGACGGGGGGTGATCACGGGGTTAAACCTTTAATGGGGGGTTAGGGGGGTACATTAGAACTAAAGGGGGCTAACCCTAACTGCCCTAACAGTTATTACAGTCACAAATGACACCAATGCAAAAAAAAAAAAAAAATGACATTGGTGTTACTGTGACTGGGGGGCAGGGGTAATTGGGGGGGTGATCGGGGGGGTGTGAGTGTGCCTGGCATGTTCTACTGTGTAGTGTCGTGTTGGTGCAACTCACCGATCCTCTCTCCTCGGTGTCGGAACGAAAAATACCGACACGGAGGAGAGATTACATCACTTCCTCTCCTGTGTTTACATTACAGGAGAGGAAGTGATGTCACGAAGACTTTCTATTCGTCGGGAGCGATCGCGAGGGGGTGGCCATGAATGAATGGCCGTCCCCTCGTCCGGGATCGCTCCCGAACGAATACCGACCGCCGCGGGCACCGGGCGGGGGCCCGATCGGGCCCCCGACCCGCGGTAAGGCAGGGACGTACATGTACGCCCATATGCCTGCCCGTGCCATTCTGTCGACGTACATCGTCGTGCGGCGGTCGGGAAGTGGTTAATGAAAATACTTGCCTATGTGTTTTTATTAAAATAGGACAGTTTGTTTGTGAGTAGGCATGTACATTTCAAAAATACAAATTGACAAAAATGTCAAATTAACAAGGGACACAAACACCAAACAACCTCCTTGAAGTTTACAAATACAAGATAATAATGGTGTTGGGGAATTGTGACATAAAAAATAAAAATAAAAATATGGAGATGGCTATAAAATTATATAAAAAAAACAAAAAAAACAGGAGATCTTGATAAAAAAAAAAGACTATACAAAAAAAAAAACATTATTATGGAGATCTGGCTATAAAAACAAAAAAGATTATTCATGAGATCACGAGAAGAAATAAAGAAATACGTTTCTGAGAAGTGTGAATATCAGCAGCAAAACAATTTCATTCTTATAGCATTATAAAGAAGAAGAGAATGTGCTGCATTGAATGTTTTAAAAATGATCTGTGTGACGAATGTGCCATCTTCATTACGAACGGTAGTTTTACTAGACCATCTCCTACTTGATTCTGAGCATGTGCGGGTTTTCGGAATTGCCACAGACAATCGCAATTTTTGGATAGGAACTTTTCTCGACCGAAAAATTGAGAACGTGCTCTCAATCTTTTGCTGGCTGGAATTCACCCAGCAAAAGTCTGATGGAGCATACACGCGGTTACATTTCCCGACGAAAAACTCTCATTGTTCTTTTGTGGGCTGAAATTCCAATCATGTGTACGTGGCAAAAGGGTTACTATTCAGTTTGTTCCTTCTTGCTACATTTTATTATCAAAATCCCCTTCTCTAGCGAAGGGATGTATCCTAGCAAGGGTCTGAAAGAGTAATGAATCCCATTTATATCTATGGCACTTGGCAAAGTATCTTGTCACTGGCCTATCCAAAATCCCTGCAGATATGTCAGTCATGTGATCTAAAAAAATTTTTAAATTGCATAGTTACATAGTTAGTTTGCTTTAAAAAAGACACAGGTCCATCTAGTTCAACCAATAAAAAGGGGGGAAAATTTACACTAGCAAAATAAATGTTATTACAATCCTATATACACAATCCTATGCCCACAGTTGATCCAAGGGCAGGCAAAAAAAAAACAGCAAATCATGATCTAATTTGCTCCAGCAGGGGAAAAAATTTCTTCTTGATCCCCTAAGAGGCAATTGGATGTTCTCAAGATTGACTTTACCTATAAATGTTAGTATCCAGTTATATTATGTACATTTAGGAACCCAGGCCTTTTTTAAAGCAATCTACTGAGCTGGACAGCTCTCGAGGGAGTCTATCCCCCATTTTCACAGTTACACTTACTGTGGAGAAGCCTTTCTGTATTTGGAGATTAAATATTCTTTCCTCCAGATGTAAGGAAAGCGGGAGAGTGAGAGGAAGGAGACCACTTACATCACAGACAAGGAGGCACTTGGAAAGTACAGGACAGGACGTTTTTCTACTCCACCGGCTGCACAGTGGCTCATCCTGTGACAGTGAAATACCTCCTTGTAGGGTGAATAATAGCGGTGAGTGTATTTCTCATGGGGCACTGTTTTCTTTTTTTTTGTAATTACATTTTTATTCATTTTCACAGTAATACAAAAGTTGTATAACATATATCATCAATATAGAGTTGGTTCAAATGTTGACATTCAATATACATTCTATATAATAAACATTTCAACTTCTTTCAATTTACTATATATATATCAACTAGTATTTTCCAACTGTCGGGTCCACCCTTCTGCCCAGGTGCCTCATCGGAATCTAGCTGCAACCAGGGCATGGGAACCCTCAAAACTGTCAATTAACTCTTGGATTATTACATTCAATTCATATTCCCTTAAGAAGATGTGTAAAATGATAGCCCATATATCCAACTTCTTTTTTGTTTTAAAATAAAATAAGGGAAAATAAACTTGGAGGTGAGGTAAGAAGAGAAGGAAAATTAAGAACCAAATTTCTTTAAATTATGCCATTATTGCTTGTAGCTTATACTCTGGTAGTGTGTATTTTATTAATAAGCTTATTTTATTTTATCAGACTGTGCCTGTTTAAGAGTTGTTGTCCTGTATGTGTATTATATGCTTTACACCATTCTATCCATGGTTCCAAATGTCTAAGCCCCCATACACACGGTCGGACATTCCGGGCAACCAAATACGTCGGATAAATTCCGACAGATTTAGTCCGGAAGTGGTGTTGCATACACACGGTCGGACTAAGTTGTCGGAATTTCCTGTTGCCAAGAACGTGGTGACGTAAGCCACGTACAACCGGACTAGAAAAGGGAAGTTCAGCACCATGTCTGGCACCCTTTGGGCTCCTTCTGGTGATCTCGTGTTTATCGCGTGTTAGTAGAAGTTTGGTTAGAGACAATTCGCGCTTTTCGGATTTGTGCTTCAGTTCGTTACTGCTCTTCAGTTTGTGCCTGACGGTGCGTATCTGCTCATCAGTGCGTGTAGTGAGTGAGCTTTTGTTGCTCATTGTGGACTATATCTTGGTATAGTACGCTTTGAATTTCATTGCTTATTGTCTGCTTGTTTCTGGTTTTCAGGTCGTTATTTCAGGCATTGCTGTTTATCGGTGCTTTATGTTGTCCCTTCTGACCAGCCGACCGTTTTAAGCCATTTAAGCCTTTAACATCACATTCTATGTATTTAATGATTGCTAATGTATTGGATTTCTTTCCTCATTCCCTAATTACCATGCATGCAATATGCTCTAACCCTCATGCATGCTAGAAGCTTTTAATACATTTAATGTATTTTGTCAGATCAATAGTATTGCTTTCCCCTAAACACCCCCTAAAATGTGTAAAAAGTGTATGTGTGTGCTTAAATTCATGCAGAGTGCCATTTTTTTGGGGGGTTGGGCCAAACTCATTAGGAACCCCCCTCCCCCCAACTGATAAGGGGACTTTATACTTTAGGCTTTAAATACTAATTTCCCAAAATGTTATACTGATATTGTCCAAAAATGTTTGTGTCTAATCTGCTTGCAATGTTAATGTGCAAAATTACAAATTTTATTTCTTGTTTCACTCCACAGTTTTCTTCAATGCCACAGGAATGGCAAACTGTGGCCTCCCACTTTGCCAGCCGTTGGGACTTTACCAATTGTGGAGGTGCAATTGATGGGAAACACATCCGCATCATCCCACCCCCCAACTTGGGGTCGTACTATTATAATTACAAGGGGTTTAATAGTATCGTGATGTTGGCGGTGGTGTCAGTGACCTATGACTTCCTTTATGTGGACGTGGGGCAAAATGGCCAGATGTCGGATGGTGGAGTGTTCGCATGGATGGAATTCTACTGGCATCTCCAGAGTGGCAGTCTGGGCTTGCCACCTCCAGAGGAGAATCTAGAAGGACTCCCGTTCATTTTCGTCGCGGATGAGGCGTTTGCTCTGTCAAACCATCTGATGCAGCCTTTCCCGATGAGGACCCTCACCCCGGATCAAAGGATCTTTAATTTCCGGCTGGCCAGAGCCAGAAGAGTCGTGGAGAACACTTTCGGAATACTGACGCCAATCCACAAGGCGGAATATAAACTAAATCATATAGTGCTTGCCTGCTGCGTTCTGCACAATTTTTTTTTAAAAACATTCCCCAAATTATGTGGTCTCAGTTGGCCCAGATACAGATGGAAAATGACAACCTCACGGCCCTTGAAGCTGCTCGTCCTGGCTTGCCCCCCCAAAGCATCCGCGAGGTCAGAAACCAATACATGGAGTACTTTGTGGGTAGGGGGGGCATTGATATGCCAGACAATGTCTGAGAGGCATTATTTTAATAAATTTTTCTTTGAAACTACAAAAATCTTTGTTTTCATTTACTGCGTGGCTTTGTTTTAGGTGTCTCATAGGTATTTTTGCTGTTTTTTTGGGCCTTTTTTAACAACAGTGCAAACCAAAGTTCTGAGCAAAATGACTTCAGATAATCTTATTATGTTGTGGGTCTGCTACACACATACCTTGTTTTTGTTGATAATGTATGTAGAGCATTACTGACAAAAATATTGCTCATTTTCAGCACCATGGCAGAAATATGTGGGGTCATGAAAATGTCGTGATTGGGGAAATGTAAACATCACTCTGGGTGTTATTTACTAAAGGCACATCCACTATGCACTACAAGTGCACCTCAAAAGTGCACCTGAAACTGCACTTGGAGTGCAAAGTGGATTTGCCTTTAGTAAATAACACCCATTGCCACAGAAAACAACAACTTTACTCCAAATACTGCTTTTGCGCTTTGAAAAAGGAAGCCACACTTTGTTGATAATTTCACTTTTTACTCAAAGCACATTCACATGTGCGTTTAGAAAAGGGTTTTACAACAAACCAACATATTTGGTGTATATAAAACATTATTTTGGATAACATTTTTATAACTTGGTGTTTTTGTGTAAACAGGCATGTATCCAAGCATAACATACAGTACACAGGAACTTACAAAGTTCAACTTTGAAAAGTGAAGACAATATCAGACATGAGTATGTACAAACTGTGCTGATATTGCCTTCATCAGATGGGGTGTCACCCCTGGAAAAGCCAAATTTGGAAGATGCACACACATTGAGAATCCAAAAGTGGCCATTTTCCTCCTGATCCCATGCCTAATGTCAACATGTGCTATCTCCCATCATGGGGTATCAATGTACATGTTTTGGGGGTGCAACCCCTTCATCTCAGCCACTTTAGTAGCAAGGAAGGGGTTGCACTCACCAAACACGTACATTGATCCCCCATGATGGGAACTAGTACATGTTGACACACTGTGTGCATCTTCCAAATTAGTTTTTTTGAAAAATATAAAAAAAATTCGGAGAAATAAAAAACTATGCTAGTTTGTGGTGTTTCAAACTCTCCCCAAAACATCAATGATGTTCTTCATTTTCTGTTGAACATCATTGATGTTTTTCTGTATATTTTCTAAATTGCGATTGCACCTCATTATCTCCCCAATGAGGATCTGGGCACTTTCACTGGTAAAATTTGATTCTTCTTCCACATCATCTAAAAAAATAATAATAAACACACCATGTATTATAAATATGCAGACATACTTTGATTAGCTTACCGGAAGCTGTGGTCTCCGACACTCACCTGTTGTTATGACAATTTGTCCAACTTCAACAATCTCTCCTTCCTCCTCCTCCTCTGCTTCTGGTGTTGGTATTTCCCCTTCTTTGGGAGGTGTGGGGTCCCTGGTGTCCTCAGACGTCCCGAGTCTTCTCTCCCCTATGAGAATGTAAAAAAGGAATACTTAGCACACAGAGGGCAGAAATAGGAATCTGAAACATTGCTTGGAAGTGTCGTACAATTGTGTTTTTTGGCCGAGTTCAAAGGTGAGAACATTATTTTTGACACTTTCTAAAGCTGGAATACTTACCTGTAGTGTAAACAAATGTAGTGAAGTGTAAGTTAGCAAAACATTGTTTTTGGAGTGGACTAACGAACGATGTTTAGTACGAACGTTTGAACCCAGGAACTTGAAAGTGGCCATTTTAAACTGTACAACATTAAATCAAAGCACATGGAGCAGTATGCAAGCAATAATAATAATATGAACACACGACAACTACTTACATTTTGAAGAACTCGCTTGATCCTTCTGTACTGATCGTGCTCCCTCAGTTTCAGGTCTGACCAGCGTTTTCTCAGTTGATCCTTGGATCGTCGTACCCCAAAATTCTTCAGAAGACTCTTCACAACTTTAGTCATGATCTTGGCCTTTCTGATATTTGGGTTTGGGTAAGGTCCATACTTCCCATCATAGTTGGTCCTCTTCAATATGCCCACCATCTCCAACATCTCTCCAAAAGACATATTTGAGGCCTTAAATCTTCTCCCCTCGGATCGGAGCGTTTCAGGCTCCGGGCTTTCCTCACCAACCTCTTCGTTATTGGAACTATGATTGCGCACCTGCGTTGTCTCCGCCATGTGCTCTCCCCACTGCGCCAAAAGAGAAGGGGTGGGGAATAGTCTAGAAAGAACGTCAGGGGTGGGCGGAGTTTCACGCATGTGCACTGTATATAAAACGCAACGCGCGTGTGTCGTACATACGATCTGTGAACAGAGGGAGAAGCTGACGCGTCAATCGTGCAAACGAAGGTACAATTTTTAACTTAGTACATCACTAGCCTATACTGCTTCTAGATTGAGGCCTGCATTGGGACAAGATTTAGTCGAGTTTAGCCTGACATTAGGGTTTGTCTTGTGTTGTGTCTTGCAGAGATTATGGATGGGTTTAATGACCACAGTTTCCCCCCTCTGTTCATCGATAAGTACAGGGAGCTGCCCTGCCTGTGGCAAGCTACGCATCCACATTACAGTAACAGATTAAAGAGGCAGGTAGCGATGGAGAAACTGGTTGAGTTTGTGAAGCCAGTGGTCCCCAGGGCAGACATCAACTATTTAAAAATGAAAATTGGTGGCCTCAGGAGAACATATCTGAGGGAGTGGAAGAAGGTGCTGAAGTCCATGCAAACTGGAGCTGCAGCAGATGACGTTTATGTCCCCAGGCTGTGGTATTATGACAGGATGCATTTTCTGTCAGACCAGGCTGAGGTCAGGGAATCCCTCTCTACCCTTCCTTCCACGTGTCCTTATATGCTACATTCCACACCTGCTGAGTCTTCTGATGCCCAACCTGGGCCTTCCACTCAGGAAGAACTGGAGGAGCCCAACTTGAGCCAGGTATAGTATTGCTCTACATATTTTGGGAGTAAAAATTAATGATGTTAACTTGATTTTTGCTCTCTAATTGCTGATTTTAGAAAGTGTTTCACATATCAATAGACAGTAGTGGCCAAAACCTTTGGGCCAAGAATGAAAAATGCTGGGCTCAGAATGATAGTCTTTTGTATTGGTTAACATATTGCAACAGTCTTGAGCTGAAAATTGTGTGCGTGTTTGATGAACCAAAAACTAAAACTATGTCCCTTTTTCATACACAGGAAGATAGCCAGGAAGAAGAGGGTGTGGAATGCAGCAGCCAGGAGGTGGCTGGGGAAAGTGGCAGCCAGGAGGAGGCAGGGGTAAGCGGAAGCCAAGTGGTGGGCGCCTGACTCAATCACAGGTCCCTCCCCTCGGCCTTCCACGCAAAAGGGCCAGAAAGGGGGGGAATGTGGAGGAGTCAGCTCTGAAGCTGATCGGGGAGGCTTCAGTGGCCCTCAAAGCCACCCCCACCTATCAAGAGGCCTTTGCCGCCTTGGCTGTCTGCAAACTCCAGCAAATGGAGGAGCAACAGATCATGTGTGAGGAGCTAATTATCCACACCGTCAACAAGGGGCTGTTAGGCCAAATCACACAAGCAACACACTTGTGTGATTTGGCCCATGCCCCTCCTCCTCCTCCTCTTTCTGTCACACCTCCAGCACCACAGCCACAGCCTGGAAGGAAGCATGGAAGGAAGACCAGAGTGTGATAACCTGGGTTCAGTCTGGTCTGACAGAAGATGCAGCCTCTTGTTGTACCACAGCCTGGGAACATAGATGTCATCTGCTGATGTTCCGGGTTTCTTGGACTTCAGGACCAGACTTCTCTCCCTCATATATGTACTCCTCTGCCCACCAATTTTTGCGTTTAAATAGTTGATGTGTACCCTGGGGGCCAAAGGCTTCGCTAATCTCCTCAGTTTCTCCAGCGCTGCCTCCCTCTTTATTTGTTACTGACATCTAAATAAAGGTTTTTTTTGGTTGAAGAAATACTTGTGTATGTGTTTTACTTCAAAAAGGACAGTTTATTTGTGAGTAGGCAGGTACATTTCAAAAATACAAAGTCAAATGAATAACAAGGGGCACCAACACCAAACAACCTCCTGTAGATTAAAAAAGAAAAAAAAATAATTAAAAAGATAATAATGGTTGTGGTAAGTTGACACACAAAACACAACAAAAAAAATGCCAAATGTCAAAAAAGGAGATGCTGATTAAAAAACCAACCACAAAAAAAAAAAAAAAAGATTGGGGAGATGTGACGAATTAAAATATTGTATTGCTGAAATGAGTAAAAAGAATAAAGAAATACGTTTAGGAGAAGTGTGTGTGAATATGAGCAGCAAAACAACTTCATTCTTGTAGCATTGTAAAGAAAAAGATAATGCGCTGCATGAAAGAATTTTTAACATTGCAGCATGACGAATGTGCTATATCGATTATGAGTGGTAGTTTTACCTGAGCGAGTGCTTCTATCTCAGAATTTTATTGTGAGCATGCAGTGCACCTTGTCCGTCGGACTAGGCTACACACGATCGGAACTGACGTGATCGGATCATGTTGTCGGAAAATTTTATAGTCCAGCTCTCAAACTTAGTCCGTCAGATATTCCGACGGAAACAGTCCGATGGAGCCCACACACAGTCAGATTATCTGACAACACGGTCCTATCGGACATTGTCCATCGGAATATCCGACCGTGTGTACAAAGACTAAGAGACTCTACATATTTCCCCGCTATGTTGGCTAACATGCCTTCATAAGTGTGGTGAATTGTGAGTGTGGGGATAACCTCTACACCCTCAGGAGGAATTGGGGATCTTCAGAGCCTAAGGATTACTGATTTAGGAATAGATGGGTAGTGAATTTCCAAGAGTGGTGGTATATTTTATATTCCTAGGTTTAGCATGGCCAGTGATGGTGAGCAAGGTATAGATAACCCTGTGACTTGTTGAAAGATTGTAAATATACTGGACCAGAATTTGGCCAACTTTCCACAAGATCACAGTATATGAAATAGAATTCCTGTTTGTGTGCAGTTCCTCCAACATAACGAAGGTGTAGATGGATCAAATTTGGCTATCCTGTATGGCATTAGATACCATCTCTGTGAGATTTTGTGGGATAATTCCAAAAGGTTTGTACATTTGGTTGCTGAATGGATGTATTATAAAGCTTTTGCCGCGTACACACGAGCGGACTTTTCAACATCCAAAGTCCGACGGACTGAGTCCGTCAGACTATTCGATCGTGTGTGGGCTGCAACGGACTTTTGGCTCGCCAAAGTCCGAAGGACTTTAGAATATGGAACATGCTTCAAATTTTCCCGACGGAACTCCGCCGGACCCGGTCCCTTCGAAAACTCCGCTCGTGTGTATGCTATTCCGACGGACTAAAACCGACGCTAGGGCAGCTATTGGCTACTGGCTATGAACTTCCGTATTCGAATCCAGTCGTACGTCATCACGTTCGAATCCGTCAGAGTTTAGTGTGATTGTGTGTGGCCAAGTCCGCTCCGCCGAAAAGTCCGTCAGAACTCCGTCGGAACTACGGCAGAACTCCGACGGAACTCCTTCGGAAGTCTGTCGGACATAAGTCCTCTCGTGTGTACGGGGCTTTTGTGTCACTGTTCTGCTGTGTATGATATGCCTACGTCCCTTTCCCATGCAAGCATAGGGTCTGTTTTCTCGAGAATGGATTTATTGTCAATAAAATTATAGAAAAGTGATATTCCACCTTTCTGTTTTTCTTTAGTAGAAAGGTAAACATGTAATTTACAAAATAAACTAAATACATTTTTTTCTACGGTTGAGATATGAAGATATCCGTAGGTAGTTGAATTGTTCAGATGTTGGAAGACCAAATTCTGACTGTAACTGTGTGAAGGATTTCAGTTTGTTGTTTATAGACAGATCTGAAATCCATTGTATGCCTCCAAATACCCATTTGGTTAAATGCAGGTCAGGTATTAACAGTGATAATACAGCAATGGGTAAAGTAAGGTGAATGGTAGGTGTTAAGAGAGATTTAGAAAGTGATAATTTGTTCTAATAGTTCAGAGTCACTAGGATTGTGGGAGACACTTTTTTGATTTTTTTGTTGTGAAAAGGGAAGGCCAGGATGTAATTATATAAATTTCCACCTGGTATTTGGGTTTGCTCTAGAAAACACCATGGGTTGGTTTGGGAATCACCCTCTGGCCTGTACTAATACTGCAGCCATGTGATAATCACTGAAAACTGGAGCTCCTAATCCTCCTGCTTTTTTTACTTTGCTTCGTTTAGAGAAGGCATTTCTTACTTTTTTCCGCTCCCATAGAAAGTTGCAGGTTTTTAAAAGAAAGGTTTTTGGGGCTGGTATAGGGACAGTTCTAAAGATGTACAGTACTTGAGGTAGTATTTGCATTTTCAATGCTGCTAGCCTGCCTGACCATGATAGAATATGTTTGCTTAATTTCTGAGTTCCTTCTTTTACTTTGAAAAAAGAGAGAATGAATGGTGGTGAAGCATATCACTAGATTAAATGATCCTATCAGTATACACATTAGTTCATTTATTTACACAAGTCATACATACTTATATATAGAGTAGTAAATAGTAAATGAATAGACAAATTTACTAACAGGTCTCAATAAGTCATATTAATACATAATTAATTCAAAAAAACATGATAATCTCATAATATGCTAATAAATATAAATGAGTAACATCTAAATATTTCATGGTATCGCATAATTATTTCAGTATAATATAAATTGTACTAGACCTTAGGTATGTAGACCAGAATTGTAATAGTAGCAGCATATAAACATAGAGAACAATGGTGGATTGGTTCATTAAAATAGAATATGATAAAATACAGATAGTAAACAAGAATACTGTGACAACACATAATAGGGAAGCTCTACGGGTTTCATGGTTAAATACCACTCATCAGGAGCAGATGCAGAAAAATAGGGGTATTTATAATGAAATAAAATAGAAATGCCAAATGAATATAGTAAAAAAAGTACATAAAAAAGGGGGAAGAGGTGGAACACAAGGGGTACCAATCATTCTCACCTATCTGTAGTGTATGGGTATGGCTGTTGATAGTATCCAAAGAACATTATAGAACACGTTATCCCCAGAAGCTGAGATGGAAGACTTTTTTTTCACTTTTTGCATTATATGCACCCGTGGTATACACACCCCTCAAGTATCTAGAGGTTGCAAATGACCTCTTAATAAGAGCAGCACCATAGCTATCCTCCCTTTCTTTCACACTATATGAACCACATATGTATGTATACATGTTGATCATACCCCCCTTAGTCTCCTCTTCTCAAGAGAGAATATATGCAGTTCCTCTAATCTTTCCTCATAGCTGAGCTTCACCATGCCCCTTTTCAGTATGGTTACCCTGCACTGTACTGGTGTTAAAAACTGAACTGCATATTCCAGATGAGGTATTACTAATGATGTGTACAATTGTACTCCCCCCTATTATGTACGATGCATGCATATTGTAAGCCCTCAAAGTGCATAATTTTACATTTATCATCATTAAACACCATTTGTCACAAAGCTATGCAGTTAAACAGTGAATTGAGGTTGACTTTTAAGTTGGAGACATCCATTTTGTTTTCTTTTACTCACCCACAAGTCAAAAGATACACCACACCTATCGTATTGCAATTAACAAAGTGTGTCAGTTTCCCATGCACATGCAAATGGAAAGAACACTATTGCCGGCCAAAAATGTCTGTCAGATCGCATATGTGGGAATAGTCAAAGTCAATAGGACTTGAATCAGCAAAATTCAAAAGTCATCACTGAAGGCTTGTATGCAAGTTATTTGCCATAAAATGTGTATGGGGACCTGGATACTGCCCTAGGGGACATGTTTCAATTGAATATATATTTTTTTAAACAACCGTTTTTTCAGGAGCAGCGATTTAATAATGTTTAAAGTGAAGCAATAAAAATGAAAAATTACTTTAAATATAATGCCTGAGGGGTCCCCTAAGTCTGCCTGTAAAGTGGCGCATCTGGCCAATGTGTACAACAGTGCCACAGCAAAATGAAATTTCTAAAGGAAAAAATGTCGCTCAAACTTGCTCACGGCTGTAATGTATTGTCAGCTCCCGGCAATATAGATGAAAAATCTATGAAAAAAATGGCGTAGGATCCCCCCCAGTCCATACCAGGCCCTTAGGGTCTGGTATGGACTTTTGGGGGAACCCCTTGGCAATTAAAAAAAAATAACGTAGGGTCCCCCCCAAATCTATACCAGACCCTTATCCGAGCATGCAGGCTGGAGGACAGGATTGGGGGGAGCGAGTGCCCCTCCTAAACCATACCAGGCCACATGCCCTCAACATGGGGAGGGTGCTTTGGGGGACAAGGACCTCTTCTCAACAACTCTAGGCTGTGGTTGTCGGTAAGAGGTTGTGGGGGTCTGCGATTGGGGGGCTTATCAGATTTCTGAAGCCCCCTTTAACAAGGGGCTCCCCAGATCCCATCCCCCCATGTGAATTTTACCCCTACCCATTCACCAATAAAAGTAGTGTAAAGTGACAAAAGACAATAGCTGTTTTCTGACAATTCCTTTATTAAAAATGTTTTCTTCTTCCCCCGCTTATTCCTCCTTCTTCCTCTGGTCTTCCTACGGTCTTCTCCTTCTTCCCCACTTTGTCCTCAGTTCTTATTTCTCTGACGCTGCTGCCGCCGCTCCCACCGCCGCTCCCGCTGAAAATTTGAAAACACAAACCTCCTCCAATGCTGTGATGTGGTGGATGAGGTAATTCCGAGACCATGCCTATTGTGACTTCACCGCCCGGGGCTTAATGAGTTTGGGATGTCAAAAGGGGACGGGTTCTCCAGATGACGTCATGATCCCATCACTTCCTTCTTACCTAATCCAATGCTTAGTCCTTACCATTAAAGTAAAAAGAAGGGGCAGGATCATTCAACTGATGTCATTTGGTGGTAGTTACTCAGAGATATCATTAAGTGTTAGGGAAGTGATTGGACCTGACATGGCAAGCAGTGTTTTTTTTTTGCAGCAGGAGAATTTACCCATGTTCTTGGTTACTATAGCTGACTATTGGCTTTTTGATGAAAATGTTTACTGTACAGCTGTCCAATAACTTCCATTGCCCATAGTGAGTGTCAGCAGCTAGGGTGTATGGAGATCAGTGAATAGTTGATTTTCTCTCAGCTGTTTACTTATTTTATCTGCACATGATTGGGTATTCAAAAGGAACAGGAATTTGCTTTCCTGTGAATGGATAATTGAAATAAATTTTCACACAATTTATTGTGTGATGATCCTCAGCATCTTTAGTATATCAGCCTTAATGTGAGGGGCAATCCAAAATATCAGAGTTGTCAACAGAACAAGAACTTAGAGTAAATGATTTGGTGGAGACACTTTTTTTCCGGGGTGTCCAAGGGAAGTATTCCCCTCCTTATGGAAGGTTTCCTATAACTTCCTTTTCTGTCTTTGGGTACACAGGCAGAAACAAAGGTACACAGGCAGAAACAATCTGATGAGTTTGAACCCATCCCAGCCAAAAGTCTTGGCAATAACGTACACTTAAGAAATGTCTATCAATTATGATACATGGTGCTTTAACAAATTACATGTCATTAAAGTTGTTGTCATTTCTGTTACACCACTTTTACCCACAGGTAAGCCTATAATAAGGCTTACCTGTAGGTACTGGAAATATCTCCTAAACCTGTATGGTTTAGGAGATATTTACCATATACACTTGTGCCAATCTCATTGGCGCATGCACACTGAAGAAAGGGGACGATAATGTCATTTCTAAAAGGCTGTGACCGGTGGCTCCCGCGCGCATGTGCATGAGTGACGTCATCGTGGCTCCTGCCAATTACAATTCCTGAGCCTGCGAACCCAGAAATAACTCCGGGAGACATGTCGCCAGTCACAACCATATTTCATAATGAGTTCGTTGTGATGCATTCTAGCTCATTATGCCTTTGTCTTGCAGGTTTTTTTTATGTGTTTACAACCACTTTAAAAGCAGAACTGAATCTGAGCACCACAAATTGAAAACTGTATTTTATTGATTTTCAATATCCAAAGTAAACTTACCCATCCATCTATGTCTCCATTTTTATTACATAGTTACATAGTTAGTCAGGTTGAAAAAAGACACAAGTCCATCCAGTTCAAGCAAAAAAAAAAAAATAAAATAAAAAAAAAAAATATATATATATATATATATATATATAATAAATATCATACCAGCCCATATACCCAGTTCTATACCCACAGTTGATCCAGAGGAAGGCAAAAAAAAACCAGCAGAGCATGATCCAATTTGCTAAAGCAGGGGAAAGAATTCCTTCCTGATCCCCCGAGAGGCATTTGGATTTTCCCTGGATCAACTTTACCTATAAATGTTAGTACCCAGTTATATTATGTACACTTAGGAAATAATCCAGGCCTTTCTTAAAGCAATCCACTGAGCTGGCCATAACCACCTCTGCAGGGAGTCTATTCCACATTTTCACAGCTCTTACTGTGAAGAAACCCTTCCATATTTGGAGATGAAATCTCTTCTCTTCTAGACGTAAAAAGTGCCCCCTTGTCCTCTTTGTTGACTGTAAAGTGAATAACTCGACACCAAGTTCCCTATATGGACCCCTTATATATTTGTACATGTTGATCATATCCCCCCTTAATCTCCTCTTATCAAGAGTGAATAAATTCAGTTCCTCTAATCTTTCCTCATAGCTGAGTTCCTCCATGCCTCTTATCAGTTTGGTTGCCCTTCTCTGCACTTTCTCCAGTTCACCGATATCCTTTTTGAGAACTGGTGCCCAAAACTAAACTGCATATTCCAGATGAGGTCTTACTAATGATTTGAACAGGGGCAAAATGATATCTCTCTCTCTGGAGTAAATACCTCTCTTAATACAGGAAAGGACTTTGCTCGCTTTGGAAACCGCAGATTGGCATTGCATGCTATTATTGAGCTTATGATCTACCAAAACCCCCAGATCCTTCTCCACTATGGATTCCCCCAGTTTTACTCCCCCTAGCATGTATGATGCATGCATATTCTTAGCCCCCAAGTGCATAACTTTACATTTCTCAACATCAAACCTCATCTGCCACATAGTCGCCCAATTAGACAGAGCATTGAGGTTGGTTTATAAATTGGAGACATCCTGTAAGGACGTTATTCCACTGCATAGCTTGGTGTCATCTGCAAAGACGGAAATGTTACTTTTGATCCCAGACCCAATATCATTTATAAAGATATTAAAAAGTAAGGGTCCCAACACTGAACCTTGGGGTACACCACTGATAACCTTAGACCATTCAGAGTAAGAATCATTAACCACTACTCTCTGAATTCTGTCTTTTAGACAGTTTTCTATCCATTTAAAAACTGATATTTCCAAACCTGTAGACTTTACCTTACACATGAGCCGTGTGTGCGGAACTGTATCAAACGCTATAAATTTTTTAATTTTTTAAGAAATAAGTATTAATTACTTAATGAAATCCATCTGCCCTCAGCTCAGACATACAAGCAGGAGGGTGTGCTTAGCACTGGAAAAAAAACTCCCTTTCTCCAGATCAAAGAAAAAAAAATGCCCATAAAGACTACTGGTACAGTGCCTTGCGAAAGTATTCGGCCCCCTTGAACTTTTCAACCTTTTGCCACATTTCAGGCTTCAAACATAAAGATATAAAATTTTAATTTTTTGTGAAGAATCACCAACAAGTGGGACACAATTGTGAAGTGGAACGAAATCTATTGGATATTTTAAACTTTTTTAGCAAATAAAAAACTGAAAAGTGGTGCGTGCAAAATTATTCGGCCCCTTTACTTTCAGTGCAGCAAACTCACTCCAGAAGTTCAGCGAGGATCTCTGAATGATCCAATGTTGTCCTAAATGACTGATGGTGATAAATAGAATCCACCTGTGTGTAATCAAGTCTCTGTATAAATGCACCTGCTCTGTGATAGTCTCAGGGTTCTGTTGAAAGCGCAGAGAGCATCATGAAGACCAAGGAACACACCAGGCAGGTCCGTAATACTGTTGTGGAGAAGTTTAAAGCTGGATTTGGGTACAAAAAGATTTCCCAAGCTTTAAACATCTCAAGGAGCACTGTGCAAGCGATCATTTTGAAATGGAAGGAGTATCAGACCACTGCAAATCTACCAAGACTTGGCCGTCCCTCTAAACTTTCAGCTCAGACAAGGAGAAGACAAGAGGCCCATGATCACTCTGGATGAACTGCGGAGAACTACAGCTGAGGTGGGAGAGTCTGTCCATAGGACAACAATCAGTCGTACACTGCACAAATCTGGCCTTTATGGAAGAGTGGCAAGAAGAAAGCCATTTATCAAAGATATCCATAAAAAAGTCTCGTCTAAAGTTTGCCACAAGCCACCTGGGAGACACACCAAACATGTGGAAGAAGGTGCTCTGGTCAGATGAAACCAAAATCCAACTTTTTGCCCACAATGCAAAACGATATGTTTGGCGTAAAAGCAACACACCATCCCCACTGTCAAAGATGGTGGTGGCAGCATCATGGTTTGGGCCTGCTTTTCTTCAGCAGGGACAGGGAAGATGGTTACAATTGAGGGGAAGATGGATGCAGCCAAATACAGGACCATTCTGGATGAAAACCTGTTGGAGTCTGCAAAAGACCTGAAACTGGGACGGAGATTTATCTTCCAACAAGACAATGATCCCAAACATACAGCAAAATCTACAAAGGAATGGTTCACAAATAAACGTATCCAGGTGTTAGAATGGCCAAGTCAAAGTCCAGACCTGAATCCAATCAAGAATCTGTGGAAAGAGCTGAAAACTGCTGTTCATAAACGCTCTCCATCCAACCTCACTGAGCTCGAGCTGTTTTGCAAGGAAGAATGGGCAAGAATTTCAGTCTCTCGATGTGCAAAACTGATAGAGACATACCCCAAGGGACTTGCAGCTGTAATCGCAGCAAAAGGTGGCTCTACAAAGTATTAACACAAGGGGGCCGAATCATTTTGCACGCCCCACTTTTCATTTTTTTATTAGTTAAAAAAGTTTAAAATATCCAATAGATTTCGTTCCACTTCACAATTGTGTCCCACTTGTTGGTGATTCTTCACAAAAAATAAAAATTTTATATCTTTATGTTTGAAGCCTGAAATGTAGCAAAAGGTTGAAAAGTTCAAGGGGGCCGAATACTTTCGCAAGGCACTGTATGTATGGCATAATTTTGACATAGGCCAGAAACCAGGAAGAAACTGAAGAAATGTAAATATATGTTTATGACAACTAAGTAAATTCTTAACTTTTTATTAATGCTAGCAGCATAAGGATTAAAAAGTGTTAATGTTGATTGAAAGAGTTTAGTTCCTCTTTAAGTTATGATTTATGTGTACTGTTAAAGCCTAATGCATGCATTTGCAAATGTGTGCTAACTAAACCCCTGTTTTTAATGCACACTGTTGGACAGGTTAATTTGGTCAGTTAGCAGACTGGTTGGTGAGTTGAGCTATGGTATGTTCTGTCTTTGTTTTTCATGTGTCTGCCCTTCCATATGCTCCTTGCTATGGAGGCCAGTTATAGGTGGGGGCAGGGACCTTTTGTTTGTTACTACTGTTAAAGCCTAACCTAAAAACTTTAAATGGGAATTGGATTAGCTGGTGTAAAGGAAATGTGTATGTTCTGTATATAATTGTATTCTATTTGTATGTATTGCACACTGACCTCACTGTGAACACAGCACTAATAATGTTTTCATTACACGTTTGCATTCTTTCGAGTCCTGATTAGAATTAGTCTGCCTATGTTATGCCCCTTGTTACCATAATGGTACAATTGCAATATTAATGTGATATCTACGTAATCATGTGTATAAAAACCTTCAATTGCATCATAATAAAGCAGAACAGTTGTTTGGAAAGATGCAGAGTGTATCTTGTGTGTATGTTCCTTACTGCAGTAGTCATTATTAATTTGGAACCACTAACCAATATGAGGATGGGAGTTGTCTATCTATAAAATTCCATGTCAGATGGTGAGCTTTGCCTAGGAGGGGATCTACAGATAAATTTCTGATAATCAGCCGGCTGAGGTAAGCATTTTCCTTACATTTGAGTTATCAGACTTTCTTGATTGGTAAGCAATTTTCAGGACAAAGGGTTCCTATTTTACTCTCCTTAATTGAACTGTATTGATCTGTGGTTAAATGTTATGTTGTCACTGTCTACTGTCCATCGGAGTGTTTTATATATAAGAAAGGGAAATAATAGTTCTGTTCACAAGTATACGCAGTACACATCTGCTAGATAAAGTAGTTTAGAGACAAGATGGTATAGGCACTAGTGGTGAATAGAGAAGGCTGGCAAGTCATTATGGCCATTAAATTAAGTAAGGGAATGAAGGCTAAGAGACCCTCAAAAATGCCCAGTGCAAGAGGAGCGCTATAAAATATATGAATCAAAGGTGTGGTTCCGCCTTTACCGAGCCCCTAGATTAATGGTTAAAGTGGACAGGGATCCACAATGGGTAACTGGGTTACCATCAAAGTCCACAGGGACTAGTTTAGATTAACCACTTCCCGACCGGCGCACACGCCGATGTACGTTGGCAGAATGGCACGGGCAGGCATAATGGCGTACAGGTACGTCCAGTTTTAAATGCCACCCTGCTATCGCTCGCATGCCCGTCGGGACCCCTGTGAGTCCAGTTGCGGGTCTCGTGGACTCGATCACCGCGGGCATACCTGCGATCGTTTCACAGGGCTGCTGAACGAGGAGATGCCTAGCAACAAATGACGCTGATCTCTGATCCATGTGATTGGAGCAGAGATCAGTGTTCACTAAAACAAAGCCCAGCCCCCCACAGTTAATAACACACCCCTAGGAACAATTAACCCCTACACTGCCATCCACTAGTTAACCCCTTCACTGCCAGTGTCATTTACACAGGAATCACTGCATTTGTATAGCAGTGATTGCTGTATAAATGACAATGGTCCCAAAAATGTGTAAGAAATGTCTGATGTGTCCGCCATAATGTCGCAGTCACAATAAAAATTGCTGATCGCCGCCATTACTAGTAAAAAAAAAAAAAATTATTAATAAAAATGCCATAAAAATATCCCCTATTTTGTGAACGCTATAACTTTTGCGCAAACCAATCAATAATCACTTATTGCCATTTTTTTTTACCAAAAATATGTAGAAGAATACGTATTGACCTAAACTGAGGGAAAAAAAAGTTTTTTTATATATTTTGGGGGATATTTATTATAACAAAAAGTAAAAAATAATGCATTTTTTTTCAAAATTGTCGCTCTATTTTTGTTTATAGCGCAAAAATAACGCAGGGGTGATCAAATACCACCAAAAGAAAGCTCTATTTGTGGGAAAAAAAGGACGTCAATTTTGTGTGGGAGCCACATTGCACGCATTGTCAGTTAAAACGACGCAGTGCCAAATCGCAAAAAATGGTCTGGTCTTAAAGAGGAAGTAAACCCTGATGGGTTTACTTCCTCTTTTTTTCCCTGCAAAGGTAAAGCATAATGGACTACTATGCATCGCATAGTAGCTCATTATGTGTCACTTACCTGACACAGGAGCCAGCGAAGTCGCCGCTGTCCCCTGTAGTCCGCCGCATCCATGTTGCTGGTGGCGTCTCGCAGCTCCGACGAATCACAGCGGCGAAGCCGCGATGACGTCACTCCCGCGCATGCGCACGGGAGTCGCGTCTTGCAGCTCCGCCGCTGCCACTCGGCGAAGCCGAGATGATGGCACTCCCGCGCATGCGCACGGGAGTCGACAAATTAGGCAAATCCATTCTTGGATTTGCCGCATTTAGTGCGCCTGCGCGCCGCTGTCTACGGTGCATGCGCCGTAGACAGCGGTGCCCATTTTCGGGCAAATATCTCCTAAACCATATCGATTTAGGAGATATTGCTTGGACCTACAGGTAAGCCTTAATCTAGGCTTACCTGTAGGTCCAAGTGGTTTGGAAGGGTTTACTTCCTCTTTAAGCTAGCAAAATAGTCCGGTCTGAAAGTGGTTAAGATAACAATTTTGTAATTTAACATTTAGAAAATAAACCCTTACTGAGAGAAGAAAAGATTAAGGTGAGGTTGTTACTTGGAACACAGATACCATAATATTTAACAAAGCCAAGATGGATGGGATACTTAAGAAGTTTTTCTACAAAAATGAAATCTAAAGGTCTGATAATAACGTGATGTGTGGTCCATGATGTCAGAGTAATAATAAATAAAATTTAAATATAATAGACCCATCACATCAAGTCCACACACCCTGTTAGGATAGATACCATCTGTAGCCAGTTGTTTTATAGTTTTTGATCTGGCTGAGAACTTTCTGTTCTGTCATATACAGATTGTTGGTCCTTTTGTTTTTATTTATTTTTTTAAATTCAAAGCAGAATGTGTGGATCGTGAAATGATGTGCCCCTTTTCCTTAAGCCCACAAAGAGTCAAGAAGCGCAAATGAAAGCTGCAGCTAAAATGACAGCAGCATCATCATCCCGCTTTAATTTACCTCACACACAGAAACAGACAAGGAATGATACTCCTTCCTCACAGTATCTAAAACCTGATTCTGAATTTGATATGACTCTTATCTCTCTCCAAAATATCCCTATGACTCTAACCTTATTAGTCAATTTGAACTGGTTCTCCAAAAATCACTTCAAACCACCTCAGATACTATAACTGAGAAATCCGTGAAGTGGGACACACAACTATATTAGAACACAGAATGGATGAAATAAATTACATTGCTCATACTCATAATGAGGGGATAGAAACACTCAGAGAGGAAAATTCCTCCCTTACCGCCCGCATTGAAGATTTTGAAAACAGGGTCAGAAGATCTAACCTGAGAATTCGTGGAATACCTGAAACAATAATCTCCATTCATAGATCTCCATTCTACAATTACAGCTCTCTTCCAGGAACTTGCCCCATCTATCCCTATTGAAAAACTGAAGATGGACAGAATTCATAGAACCCTGGCCCCCAAAAAAGATGATGCCCCCCCAGAGATATTATTTTGAAATTACATTATTTTCATACCAAACTACAAATAATGGAAGCTGCTCGAAGTAAAGACATTTTATCTTTCCAAGGATATCACTATCAAATATTTCAAGACCTCTCGCAAAAAACTTTCATTAAAAGAAGAGAGATGAAACCCCATCTACAAATTCTCCAACATCATCACAATCTGTTATGTTGGAGTTTCCCATTTGCCATCCGATTCTCTCATAAAGGTACCTCTTATACCTGTAAAACAGTGGATGACCTCTCAACGGTGATTTGAGATCTTCGTCTGTAAACTCTGGATAACTCAGCTGAAGGTTCCAAACATCGAGAATTGTCAAATTCTCCTACAAATCGAAAAGATGAAACTGACCAACAAGCCCTTCCAAGCATCCACAAAAGGAGTCGCATAGCATCAACACAACCAGATCCTGAAGATCAAATGGACTGGATTTTTCTTCTTGCTGACCCTATAAGTTAAATTTATACTTATTGACATAACATTTAGAATGGCAAAATATATGTAATTCTTAAATGGGAATATATTCTTTATTCCCCAATTGTTCTTTAATTTTAGGATACATAAATAAGCTCTTAAAATTGCTATTACTTTCCACACATAACAACATATTTGGTGTTTCTTGAGCTTTACTTTATTTTATTTCACTTATCATCTCTAAAGAAATTAAAATCCTTTGTGAGGTATTTCTTTTTATTATTTTTTCAGCAATGTTAACAGCCACCTGCACATACACTGATTTATGTCTTCCCTCGTAAAAATGGGGATCCATACCTTCCTTAAATACTATCCCCTCATATCTCCTATATATCTTTAGTGTATTTACAGGTCATTTACTTTATTTTATTCTATATACTCTATTTATTTCTTTATTTTATTTATCTTGATAACGTGATATTTATCACATTTTCTGTGCCGTATTTGTTCAAATACCAGTTTACAAATATATCTATCTAATTGATAAGGATTTATTTATTTATTATTGTATATTATTTTTCCTATTTAAATAGTGAATCGTTAATTTTATAATTACTAAGTACTTTTTAAAAGAGACTGTCTTTGTCCCAGAGACAGTTCACTGCACCTCCCACTTAGTGCTCGAATAGCCAATCTTATTGATCGGATACCCTTTGGACACACTGTATCCCTGGATTGGTGACCTTTCATCGCTCTCTGGATACTAGCTCCACTTAGGAGTAGGGATGAGCTTTGTGTTCGAGTCGAACATACGTTCGACTCGAACATCGGCTGTTCGCCCGTTCGGCGAATTCCGAACGTTATGGGCCATTCGCGCCAAATTCGTGTGGCGCTCACGGCCCACAATGCACTTTGTCATCGCAGTGCATTGCTGGCACATGATTGGCCAAGCATGCACTGTGACCCCCGCATGCTTGGCCAATCACAGCGCCAGCAGCGAGGAGAGCCATGAGTGGCCACAGGCAGGATGCCTGTGGCCAATCATAGCTCAGGCTGTGTAGTACAAGCCCCACACTATATAAGGCCGCCAGCGCGGCGTCCTTGTGTAGTGTGTTGGCGTCTGAAGCAGTTAGTGGGTGTTCTGTGTACCTTCAACACAGTATACACCAATCTTTATCGGCCGATTTTCGATCTTGCTCTTCTGTAGTGGTTGTTGTCTGCTTGCCCTGACCGCAGTATACACCGCTATATTCACCTCACCTATATAGCTAGTGATCTATCTTTTATAATAGAGCTTGCAGTCAGTAGTGTTAGGAGCTTGTGCGTGCTGTCTGCATGCTCTGTGCCCTGTACACACCGCTATATCCACCTACATAGCTCTTCTCTATTTGAGCCCACTTGCCATCTGCAGGAGTTATTGGAAGTTGTGTGTGCCTCCAGCACAGCACAGTATACATCTGTATATACCCCTTTATCTCTGGTGTTCTATAAAAAAGGCATCTGCAGGAGTTAGTGGGTGTTTTGTGCCTCCAGCACAATATACACCTGTATCTACCCTTTATTGCTGTTCTCTAATAGAGCCATCTGCAGGGCTTAGTGGGTGTTGTGTGACTCCATTACAGTATACCCCTTTATCTCTGGTGTTCTAAAATAAAGGCATCTGCAGGGCTTAGTGGGTGTTGTGTGACTCCATTACAGTATACCCCTTTATCTCTGGTGTTCTATAAAAAAGGCATCTGCAGGAGTTAGTGGGTGTTTTGTGCCTCCAGCACAATATACACCTGTATCTACCCTTTATTGCTGTTCTCTAATAGAGCCATCTGCAGGGCTTAGTGGGTGTTGTGTGACTCCATTACAGTATACCCCTTTATCTCTGGTGTTCTATAATAAAGGCATCTGCAGGGCTTAGTGGGTGTTGTGTGACTCCATTACAGTATACCCCTTTATCTCTGGTGTTCTATAATAAAGGCATCTGCAGGAGTTAGTGGGTGTTGTGTGCCTCCAGCAGAATATACACTACCCAACTGCTGTTTTACCCAACTCCCTTCAGGCCATTACCATGTCTGGAAGGCCAGCAAGGAGAGGCAGACAGGCGTGAGCCGATAAAAGAGGGCAAGCAGGCTCTGTATCTAGAGACAACAGTGCTGGTCGTGGACGCGGTGCATTGTCATCAGCACGTGGCCATGGGACACGCTTGTCCTTCTTTTCGGCAGCTGGACATGTTGAACCGCAACATGCCAATGACTTGGTAGAGTGGATGACCAATCCCTCTTCATCCTCCTCATCCTCTCTCACCCAGTCTCTGGGTACTAGCAAAGCAGCTGCCAACGCATCGTCTTCCCTCGTCTCAATGTCATCATCAGTGACTCCTTCCCTAGACCCACCACGTCCTCCTGAGGAGTCTCCTGAACTCTTTGAGCACAGTGTTGGGTACATGCTCCAGGAGGATGCCCAGTGTTTTGTAGCCTCTGATGATGACACTCAGCTAGAGGAAGGCAGAAGCGTGAATGCAAAGAGAGGGGATGGTCAAGAAGGCCATCAATCTGGCAGTCATGTTCCACAAGCTGCAGCATATTGCCAGGTTTGCTACAGCGATGAAGAGGGGGGGATGATGAGGGCACTGACTCCACGTGGGTGCCTGGTAGGAGAGAGTAGGAGGAGGAGGAGGAGGCACATGTCCAACGAGGCAGGATGCCCTCCGGGGGCCAGCTTAGGGGCAGCACACCGACTGAATCACACCGCAGAGCTCTGCCTGTGCAGGGCGCTGCCTCTGCGCGTTATTCTAAAAGTTCTTTGGTGTGGGCCTTTTTTGAGATGAGTGCATCAGATCGCACCGCTGCTATTTGCAACATATGTCTCAAGCGTATCTCACGTGGCCAAAACATCAGCTTGGGCACCACATGCTTGACCAGACATATGTTGACCTGCCATGCAGCTTGTTGGCAAGCGTACCTCAAAGACCCACACCAAAGAACAAAGCGGATCTCTCCTTGCTCCTCATCAGCTGGCATCTCCAACCCCACTAGACCTTCAGTCCTCTCTGAAACCTGCTCTGAGAGGAATGAAGGTGTAAAATTAGGTGTGTCACAGCCAAGTGCTTCCGGGCACTCTGCTAGCAGTACACCCACGTCCGATTATAGCAGGCAAATGTCCCTGCCCCAGCTGCTGGACCGGCGAAAGAAGTTCACTCCCAGCCATCCACATGCCCAGCGGTTGAATGCTAGCTTGGCTAAATTTCTAGCACTTCAACTGCTGCCTTTTCAGTTGGTAGACTCGGCCCCCTTCCGTGAGTTTGTACAATGTGCGGTTCCTCAGTGGCAGGTCCCCAAACGCCACTTTTTCTCATGGAAGGCGATTCCGGCTCTCTACCGGCATGTGGAAGACAATGTCCTTGCCTCGCGGGACAGGGCGGTCAGCGGTAAGGTGCATATTACCGCTGACTCATGGTCCAGCAGGCATGGACAGGGACGTTACCTGTCTTTCACGGCCCATTGGGTCACTCCTCTGGCAGCTGGGAAGGATGCAGGACAAGGTGCAGTAGTGTTGGAGGTTGTTCCGCCACCACGCCTCCAAAATGCTACTATTGGTTGTGACACGCCTCTCTCCTCCACCCCCTCCTCTTCTTCTTCCTCCATGGCCTCTTCCAGTGCTCTGTCCTCAGAACCAGTGGTGCTCCGTAGGCGTTCCAGGGGCTACGCAAGTACGCAGGTAGGGATGAGCTTCGTGTTCGAGTCAAACGCATGTTCGACTCGAACATCGGTCGTTCGTGCGTTCGCCGAATTCCGAACGTTTGGGCCGTTCGCGGCAAAATTCGTGTGGCCCACAATGCACTGCGATGGCGCAATGCATTGCTGTCTCACGATTGGCCAAGCATGCAGTGTGACCCCGCATGCTTGGCCAATCGCAGCGCCAGTAGCGAGGAGAGCAATGGTTGGCCACAGGCATCCTGCCTGTGGCCAATCATAGCTCAGACTGTGTAGTGCACGCCCCACACTATATAAAGCCGCCTTTCAGGCGGCCTCGTGTAGTGTTTGTTAGCATCTGAAGCAGTGGGTGTTCTGTGTACCTTCAACACAGTTACACACCAATCGTTTTTGGCTGATTTACTATTTTGCTCTTGTGTAGTGGTTACTGTCTGTGCCCTGACCGCAGTATACACCACTATATTCACCTCACCTATATAGCTAGTGATCTAGCTTTAATAATAGAGCTTGCAGTCAGTAGTGTTAGTGCGTGCTGTCTGCGTGCTCTGTACCCAGTACATACCACTATATACACCTACAAAGCTGTTCTCTATTTGAGCCCGATTGTCATTTGCTGGAGTTATTGGAAGTTGTGTGTGCCTCCAGCACAGCACAGTATACATCTGTATATACCCCTTTAACTCTGCTGTTTTCTGGTTATTGTCTGCGTGCCCTGACCGCAGTATACACCGTGATATTCACCTCACCTATATAGCTAGTGGTCCATCTTTAACAATAGAGCTTGCAGTCAGCAGTGTCACTCAGGAGATAGTGCGTGCTGTGTGCCTGCTCTGTACCCAGTACATACCGCTATTATCCACCTACATAGCTGTTCTCTATTTGGGCCCGATTGACATCTGCTGGAGTTATTGGAAGTTGTGTGTGCTTCCAGCACAGCACAGTATACATCTGTATATACCCCTTTAACTCTGCTGTTTTCTGGTTATTGTCTGCGTGCCCTGACCGCAGTATACACCGTGATATTCACCTCACCTATATAGCTAGTGGTCCATCTTTAACAATAGAGCTTGCAGTCAGTAGTGTCACTCAGGAGATAGTGCGTGCTGTGTGCCTGCTCTGTACCCAGTACATACCGCTATTATCCACCTACATAGCTGTTCTCTATTTGGGCCCGATTGACATCTGCTGGAGTTATTGGAAGTTGTGTGTGCTTCCAGCACAGCACAGTATACATCTGTATATACCCCTTTAACTCTGCTGTTCTATAAAAAAGGCATCTGCAGGAGTTAGTGGGTGTTGTGTGCCTCCAGCACAATATAAACTACCCAACTACTGTTTTACCCAACTCCCTTCAGGCCATTACCATGTCTGGAAGGCCAGCAAGGAGAGGCAGACAGGCGCGAGCCGATAAAAGAGGGCAAGCAGGCTCTGTGTCTAGAGACAACAGTGCTGGTCGTGGACGCGGTGCATTGTCATCAGCACGTGGCCATGGGACATGCTTGTCCTTCTTTTCTGCAGCTGGACATGTTGAACCGCAACATGCCAACGACTTGGTAGAGTGGATGACCAAGCCCTCTTCATCCTCCTCATCCTCTCTCACCCAGTCTCAGGGTAGTAGAAAAGCAGCTGCCAACACATCGTCGTCCCTCCTCTCAATGTCATCATCAGTGACTCCTTCCCTAGACCCACCACGTCCTCCCGAGGAGTCTCCTGAACTCTTTGAGCACAGTGTTGGGTACATGCTCCAGGAGGATGCCCAGTGTTTGGTGGGCTCTGATGATGACACTCAGCTAGAGGAAGGCAGTAGCGTGAGCACAGAGAGAGGGGATGCTCAAGAAGGACAGCAATCTGGCAGTCATGTTCCACAAGCTGCAGCATACTGCCAGGTTTGCTACAGCGATGAAGAGGGAGGGGATGATGAGGGCACTGACTCCACGTGGCTGCCTGGAAGGAGGGAGGAGGAGGAGGAGGAGGAGGAGGCACATGTCCAACGAGGCAGGATGCCCTCCGGGGGCCAGCTTAGGGGCAGCACACCGACTGAATCACACCGCAGAGCTCCGCCTGCGCAGAGCGCTTCCTCTGCGCAGAGCGCTTCCTCTGCGCGTTATTCTAAAAGTTCTTTGGTGTGGGCCTTTTTTGAGACGAGTGCATCAGATCGCACCGCTGCTATTTGCAACATATGTCTCAAGCGTATCTCACGTGACCAAAACATCAGCCGCTTGGGCACCACATGCTTGACCAGACATATGTTGACCTGCCATGCAGCTCATTGGCAAGCATACCTCAAAGACCCACACCAAAGAACAAAGCGGACCTCTCCTTGCTCCTCATCAGCTGGCATCTCCAACCCCACTAGACCTTCAGTCCTCTCTGAAACCTGCTCTGAGAGGAATGAAGGTGTAGAATTAGGTGTGTCACAGCCAAGTGCTTCCGGGAACTCTGCTAGTGGTACATCCACGTCCGATTATAGCAGACAAATGTCCCTGCCCCAGCTGCTGGACCGGCGGAAGAAATTTACTCCCAGCCATCCACATGCCCAGCGGTTGAATGCTAGCTTGGCTAAATTGCTAGCACTTCAACTGCTGCCTTTTCAGTTGGTAGACTCGGCCCCCTTCCGTGAGTTTGTACAATGTGCGGTTCCTCAGTGGCAGGTCCCCAAACGCCACTTTTTCTCACGGAAGGCAATTCCGGCTCTCTACCGGCATGTGGAAGGCAATGTCCTTGCCTCGCTGGACAGGGCGGTCAGCGGTAAGGTGCATATTACCGCTGACTCATGGTCCAGCAGGCATGGACAGGGACGTTACCTGTCTTTCACGGCCCATTGGGTCACTCTTCTGGCTGCTGGGAAGGATGCAGGACAAGGTGCAGTAGTATTGGAGGTTGTTCCGCCACCACGCCTCCAAAATGCTACTATTGGTTGTGACACACCTCTCTCCTCCACCCCCTCCTCTTCTTCTTCCTCCATGGCCTCTTCCAGTGCTCTGTCCTCAGAACCAGCGGTGCTCCATAGGCGTTGCAGGGGCTACGCAAGTACGCAGGCAAAACGATGCCATGCCGTGCTTGCGCTGGTTTGTTTGGGGGACAGGAGCCACACTGGGGCGGATGTTTTGTCAGCTCTGCAGGGGCAGGCCGAGAGGTGGTTGACGCCACGCCAGCTTAAGCCAGGAATGGTGGTTTGCGACAATGGCACTAACCTCCTCTCCGCCCTCCGACAGGGACAACTGACCCATGTGCCCTGTGTAGCTCACGTCCTTAACCTGGTGGTGCAGCGGTTCTTGGGCAGGTACCCCGGCTTACAGGATGTCCTGAAACAGGCCAGGAGAGTCTGTGTGCATTTCCGCCGATCATTTAATGCCTGTGCTCGGCTGGCTGAGCTCCAAAAGGAGTTGAACCTGCCCAAGAACCGCCTTATATGTGACATGCCCACCAGATGGAACTCAACATTGGCCATGCTGCAGCGGCTGCACACGCAGCAGAGGGCCATCAATGAGTACCTGTGTGACTACGGCACCAGGACAGGGTCAGGAGAGCTTGGTTTTTTCTCACCACGCCAGTGGGGCATGATCAGGGATGCATGCACTGTCCTGTCACCGTTTGAGGAGGCCACAAGGATGATGAGCAGTGACAGTGCATGCATCAGTGACACTATACCTCTTGTCCACCTCTTGGAGCATACGCTGCGTGGAATAATGGACAGGGCACTTGAGGCAGAACAGAGGCAGGAAGAGGAGGACTTCCTTGCCTCTCAAGGCCCCCTTTATCCAGACAGTGTTCCTGCTGTGCCACCCATCACACAGGAAGAGGGTGAGGAGGAGGAAGAGGAGGAGGAGGATGATTGTGTCAGCATGGAGGTGGAGGCTGGCACTCAGCATCAGCAGCAGCAGTCTTATAGGGATGATTTACAGTCCCAAGAAACACGTGGACTTGTACGTGGCTGGGAGGAGGTAGCTGCGGATCATGTTGTCCTTAGTGACCCAGAGGACTCCGGACCGAATGCCTCAGCTAACCTACGCTGCATGGCCTCCCTGATCCTGCAAAGCCTGCGGAAGGATCCTCGTATTCTTCGGATCAAGGAGAGGGACCATTACTGGCTGGCCACTCTCCTTGATCCACGGTACAAGGGTAAGGTTGCCGACCTTATCTTGCCATCGCAGAGGGAGCAGAGGATGAGACATCTCCGGGAGGCCTTGCAGAAAGCTCTGTGCAACGCGTTCCCAGAGACTGGGAGGTCACAAACTCCTGGTCCTGGACAACGTGTTGCTGAGGCATCAGCCAGAAGGAGCAGTGGAGAAGGTGGCCGTCTGACTGATGCTTTCAGACAATTTTTTAGTCCGCAGCCCCAAGGTATGATTGGTTCCAGCACCCATCGCCAGCGTCTAATTTACATGGTGCAGGAATACCTAGGGGCAAGGTCAGACTTGGACACCTTTCCCACTGAAAATCCTCTGGCTTACTGGGTCTTGAGGATGGATCACTGGCCAGAGCTTGCACAGTATGCAATTGAGCTACTGGCCTTTCCTGCATCCAGCGTTCTTTCGGAACGCACCTTCAGTGCTGCTGGTGGCTTCGTTACCGATCACAGGGTGCGCCTGTCCACCGAATCAGTTGATCGACTGACCTTCATCAAGATGAATCAGTCTTGGATCACCCACAGCTACCAAGCACCTGAAGCTGATGTAACCGAATAATTTTTTTTGAAATACCACATCCCTTCAAGACTGCCTATGCTGATGCTGAGTGACTGTCCTGTTATGTTGATTGTCTATCCTCTTCCTCCTCCGCTGATATGTTGGAAGAACATTTTTGGTTCTGGGTGATGCCAGCAGCCCAATTTTTCTGCCCCTGTTTAACAGGGGCGTTTAAGTACAATTTTTGATGCAATGCTTTGCAGCAGGGCTAATTCCTGCAAAAAAACTAGAGTGTATGGCAGAGGTTGCAGTGTGATGGCACCAGTGCCTAAGGCCCAATTTTTCTGCCCCTGTTTAACAGGGGCGTTTAAGTACAATTTTTGATGCAATGCTTTGCAGCAGGGCTAATTCCTGCAATAAAACTAGAGTGTATGGCAGAGGTTGCAGTGTGATGGCACCAGTGCCTAAGGCCCAATTTTTCTGCCCCTGTTTAACAGGGGCGTTTAAGTACAATTTTTGATGCAATGCTTTGCAGCAGGGCTAATTCCTGCAATAAAACTAGAGTGTATGGCAGAGGTTGCAGTGTGATGGCACCAGTGCCTAAGGCCCAATTTTTCTGCCCCTGTTTAACAGGGGTGTTTAAGTACAATTTTTGATGCAATGCTTTGCAGCAGGGCTAATTCCTGCAAAAAAACTAGAGTATATGGCAGAGGTTGCAGTGTGATGGCACCAGTGCCTAAGGCCCAATTTTTCTGCCCCTGTTTAACAGGGGTGTTTAAGTACAATTTTTGATGCAATGCTTTGCAGCAGGGCTAATTCCTGCAAAAAAACTAGAGTGTATGGCAGAGGTTGCAGTGTGATGGCATCAGTGCCTAAGGCCCAATTTTTCTGCCCCTGTTTAACAGGGGCGTTTAAGTACAATTTTTGATGCAATGCTTTGCAGCAGGGCTAATTCCTGCAAAAAAACTAGAGTATATGGCAGAGGTTGCAGTGTGATGGCACCAGTGCCTAAGGCCCAATTTTTCTGCCCCTGTTTAACAGGGGCGTTTAAGTACAATTTTTGATGCAATGCTTTGCAGCAGGGCTAATTCCTGCAATAAAACTAGAGTGTATGGCAGAGGTTGCAGTGTGATGGCACCAGTGCCTAAGGCCCAATTTTTCTGCCCCTGTTTAACAGGGGCGTTTAAGTACAATTTTTGATGCAATGCTTTGCAGCAGGGCTAATTCCTGCAATAAAACTAGAGTGTATGGCAGAGGTTGCAGTGTGATGGCACCAGTGCCTAAGGTCCAATTTTTCTGCCCCTGTTTAACAGGGGCGTTTAAGTACAATTTTTGATGCAATGCTTTGCAGCTGGGCTAATTCCTGCAAAAAAACTAGAGTATATGGCAGAGGTTGCAGTGTGATGGCACCAGTGCCTAAGGCCCAATTTTTCTGCCCCTGTTTAACAGGGGCGTTTAAGTACAATTTTTGATGCAATGCTTTGCAGCAGGGCTAATTCCTGCAATAAAACTAGAGTGTATGGCAGAGGTTGCAGTGTGATGGCACCAGTGCCTAAGGCCCAATTTTTCTGCCCCTGTTTAACAGGGGCGTTTAAGTAAAATTTTTGATGCAATGCTTTGCAGCAGGGCTAATTCCTGCAATAAAACTATAGTGTATGGCAGAGGTTGCAGTGTGATGGCACCAGTGCCTAAGGCCCAATTTTTCTGCCCCTGTTTAACAGGGACATGTAATTACAATTCTTGATATAATATTTCACAGGAGGGCCCCTTCCTGTGCCCACCCAGAGTAACTGTGAGGACTTATAGTGTTGTGGCACCAGCACCACAACCACCAAAGGTCAATTTTTCTACCACTGTTCAACAATGGCATGTAATTACAATTCTTGATATAATCGTTCACAGCAGGGCGCTCCAGCGCCCACCAAGAGTCACTTTGAGGGCTTACAATGTTGTTGCAAAACCAACACCTTGTTCCGCCATTTCTGCAGAGCATATAGGGCAGGCCCCTACTTTCAAACATCCAACTTACAAACATCTCCTACTTGCAAACGGAAGGAGACAACAGCAAGTGAGATGAAAAAAGATGGACGACAAAACAAATTATACAGGGGTGATAACCCTTCCCTATGTTTTCCAAAAAGCTTAAAAATATTTTTTTTGACTGGAGCTACACTTTAAAAATGTACCAGTTGAAAATTACAAACAGATTCAACTTAACACAACAAACCTACACAGTCCCAGTCTTGTTTGCACCGCCTGTATACTGCTGTTCTGAGTATATAGGGCCTGGGGGCCACACGCATTTCCTTTTTTTAATATGGGTACAGGGTTCCCCTTAATATGCGTACAAGACCCAAATAGGCTGGTAATGGGCAGGGAGGGCTACCCATGCCATTTACTGAATGATTTTCAACCATATTGCAGGAACCAGATATAACATTAAAACCGCAAGCAGTTTTAAATGGTGTTATTTCCGCTTAATGTCATTTTGTGCAGGGACTGTTCTAAACACGGGAAACACGTGGCACTTCACAGGCATACTACAGACACCCACCAGGCACCATATTTAAAGGAATATTTCACTTTTTTTTTTCACTTTAATCGTCATTAAAATCAGTACTCCCACCAAAACGGTAGTTTTTAAAACTTTTTTTTGCAGTGACCCATGTCCCCTGAGGCAGGAGGCAGGTCGCCAAACCCTTTTTAGGACACTATCTTGCATATTAGCCGTTAAAATTAGCACTTTCCAATTCGAACGTTCGAGTCCCATAGACTTCAATGGGGTTCTAACGTTCGTACCGAACGCGGGGGTCGTTCGCAAGTTCTGGTGCGAACCGAACCGGGGGGTGTTCGGCTCATCCCTATACGCAGGCAAAACGATGCCATGCCGTGCTTGCGCTGGTTTGTTTGGGGGACAGGAGCCACACTGGGGCGGATGTTTTGTCAGCTCTGCAGGGGCAGGCCGAGAGGTGGTTGACGCCACGCCAGCTTAAGCTAGGAATGGTGGTTTGCGACAATGGCACCAACCTCCTCTCCGCCCTCCGACAGGGACAACTGACCCATGTGCCCTGTGTAGCTCACGTCCTTAACCTGGTGGTGCAGCGGTTCTTGGGCAGGTACCCCGGCTTACAGGATGTCCTGAAGCAGACTAGGAAAGTCTGTGTGCATTTCCGCCGATCATTTAATGCTTGTGCTCGGCTGGCTGAGCTCCAAAAGGAGTTGAACCTGCCCAAGAACCGCCTTATATATGACATGCCCACCAGGTGGAACTCAACGTTGGCCATGCTGCAGTGGCTGCACACGCAGCAGAGGGCCATCACTGAGTACCTGTGCGACTACGGCACCAGGACAGGGTCAGGGGAGCTCGGTTTTTTCTCACCACGCCAGTGGGGCATGATCAGGGATGCATGCACTGTCCTGTCACCGTTTGAGGAGGCCACAAGGATGGTGAGCAGTGACAGTGCATGCATCAGTGACACTGTACCTCTTGTCCACCTCTTGGAGCATACGCTGCGTGGAATAATGGACAGGGCACTTGAGGCAGAACAGAGGCAGGAAGAGGAGGACTTCCTTGCCTCTCAAGGCCCCCTTTATCCAGATAGTGTTCCTGCTGTGCCACCCATCACACAGGAAGAGGATGAGGAGGAGGAGGATGATTGTGTCAGCATGGAGGTAGAGGCTGGCACTCAGCATCAGCAGCAGCAGTCTTGTAGGGATGATTTACAGTCCCAAGAAACACGTGGACTTGTACGAGGCTGGGAGTAGGTAGCTGCGGATCATGTTGTCCTTAGTAACCCAGAGGACTCCGGACCGAATGCCTCAGCTAACCTACACTGCATGACCTCCCTAAACCTGCAAAGCCTGCGGAAGGATCCTCGTATTCTTCGGATCAAGGAGAGGGACCATTACTGGCTGGCCACTCTCCTTGATCCACGGTACAAGGGTAAGGTTGCCGACCTTATCTTGCCATCGCAGAGGGAGCAGAGGATGAGACATCTCCGGGAGGCCTTGCAGAAAGGTCTGTGCAACGCGTTCCCAGAGACTGGGAGGTTACAAACTCCTGGTCCTGGACAACGTGTTGCTGAGGCATCGGTCAGAAGGAGCGGTGGAGAAGGTGGCCGTCTGACTGATGCTTTCAGACAATTTTTTAGTCCGCAGCCCCAAGGTATGATTGGTTCCAGCAACCATCGCCAGCGTCTGATTTACATGGTGCAGGAATACCTAGGGGCAAGGTCAGACTTGGACACCTTTCCCACTGAAAATCCTCTGGCTTACTGGGTCTTGAGGATGGATCACTGGCCAGAGCTTGCACAGTATGCAATTGAGCTACTGGCCTTTCCTGCATCCAGCGTTCTTTCGGAACGCACCTTCAGTGCTGCTGGTGGCTTTGTTACCGATCACAGGGTGCGCCTGTCCACCGAATCAGTTGATCGACTGACCTTCATCAAGATTAATCAGTCTTGGATCACCCACAGCTATCAAGCACCTGAAGCTGATATAACTGAATAATTTTTTTTGAAATATCACATCCCTTCAAGACTGCCTATGCTGATGCTGAGTGACTGTCCTGTTATATTGATTGTCTATCCTCTTCCTCCTCCACTGATATATTGGAAGAACATTTCTGGTTCTGGATGATGCCATCAGCCCAATTTTTCTGCCCCTGTTTAACAGGGGCGTTTAATTACAATTTTTGATGCAATGCTTTGCAGCAGGGCTAATTCCTGCAATAAAACTAGAGTATATGGGAGAGGTTGCAGTGTGGTGGTACCAGCACCAGTGCCTAAGGCCCAATTTTTCTGCCCCTGTTTAACAGGGGCGTTTAATTACAATTTTTGATGCAATGCTTTGCAGCAGGGTTAATTCCTGCAATAAAACTAGAGTATATGGGAGAGGTTGTAGTGTCGTGGCACCAGCACCAGTGCCTAAGGCCCAATTTTTCTGCCCTTGTTTAACAGGGGCGTTTAATTACAATTTTTGATGCAATGCTTTGCAGCAGGGCTAATTCCTGCAATAAAACTAGAGTATATGGGAGAGGTTGCAGTGTCGTGGCACCAGCACCAGTGCCTACGGTCCATTTTTTCTGCCCCTGTTTAACAGGGTGTTTAATTACAATTTTTGATGCAATGCTTTGCAGCAGGGCTAATTCCTGCAATAAAACTAGAGTATATGGGAGAGGTTGCAGTGTCGTGGCACCAGCACCAGTTCCTAAGGCCCAATTTTTCTGCCCCTTTTTAACAGGGACATGTAATTACAATTCTTGATATAATATTTCACAGGAGGGCCCGTTCCTGTGCCCACCCAGAGTAACTGTGAGGACTTATAGTCTTGTGGCACCAGCACCACAACCACCAAAGGTCAATTTTTCTACCACTGTTCAAAAATGGCATGTAATTACAATTCTTGATATAATCGTTCACAGCAGGGCGCTCCAGCGCCCACCAAGAGTCACTTTGAGGGCTTACAATGTTGTGGCAAAACCAACACCTTGTTCCGCCATTTCTGCAGAGCATATAGGGCAGGCCCCTACTTTCAAACATCCAACTTACAAACATCTCCTACTTGCAAACGGAAGGAGACAACAGCAAGTGAGATGAAAAAAGATGGACGACAAAACAAATTATACAGGGGTGATAACCCTTCCCTATGTTTTCCAAAAATCTTAAACATTTTTTTTTTTGACTGGAGCTACACTTTAAAAATGTACCAGTTGAAAATTACAAACAGATTCAACTTAACACAACAAACCTACACAGTCCCGGTCTTGTTTGCACCGCCTGTATACTGCTGTTCTGAGTATATAGGGCCTGGGGGCCACACGCATTTCCTTTTTTTAACCACTACAGATCCGCGCTATTGCCAAATGACGGCATCAGCGCGGACCTACATTTCCGGGACTACGTCTATTGACGTCGTCCCGGATACGAGCGGCCTGCGCGCCCCCGGAGGGGCGCGCGCGGCGCGCTCTGTGATCGGCGAGTCCGTGAGACTCGCCTGATCACCGATCCGTGCAAGGGGTCGATCCCGACCCCTTATCACGTGATCAGCTGTCAGCCAATGACAGCTGATCATGTGATAGAACGGAGCCGGTAATCGGCTATTATTCCTCCTCGCGCTGACAGCGCGAGGAGAGAAAAAAAAAGCCGATCACCGGCGGCCGTGATCGGGACATCAGTCCCGATCACGGCCAGCAATACAGCTGACCACCTGCCCCCTGCCAGTGCCCACCTGCCCACCGCCGTGCCATCCTGAATAAAAGTAAGTGCCCCCCATCAGTGCCCCCCATCAGTGCCCATAGTGCCCACAGTGCCACCTACAGTGCCACCCACAATGCCACCCACAGTGCCATCCAGCAGTGCCACCAACAGTGCCACCCACAGTGCCCACAATCTGCCTCAAAGGTGCTGCGACCCAGTGCCGCCCATCAGTGCCCAGCAGTGCCGCCCATCAGTGCCCAGCAGTGCCGCCCATCAGTGCCCAGCAGTGCCACCTATCAGAGCCACCTATCAGTGCCACCTATCAGTGCCCATCAGTCCCATCTATCAGTGGTACCTATCAGTGCCCATCCGTGCCACCCATCCGTGCCACTTATCCGTGCCACCCATCCATGCCATCTTATCTGTGCCCATCTTTGCCCATCAGTGCCGCCTTATCTGTGCCCATCGGTGCCGCCTTATCTGTGCCTATTAGTGCCGCCTTAACTATGCCTATCAGTGCCCACCAGTGCAGCCCATCAGTGCCCACCAATGCAGCCCATCAGTGCCCACCAATGCAGCCATCAGTGCCGCCTAATCAGCGCACTTCAATGAAGGAGAAAAATGACCCGTTTGCAAAATTTTATAACAAACTATTAAAACATGATTTATTTATTTTTATTTTTTTGCATCTTTTTTTGTTTGTTTAGCAAAAAATAAAACTCCGAGCTGTAACTAAATACCACCAAAAGAAAGCTCTATTTGTGGGAAAAAAATGATAAAAATTTCATTTGGGTACAGTGTTGTATGCCCGCGCAATTGTCATTCAAAGTGCATCAGCGCTGAAAGCTGAAAATTGGTCTGGGACTGAGGGGGGTTTAAGTGCCCAGTAAGCAAGTGGTTAATATGGGTACTGGGTTCCCCTTAATATGCGTACAAGACCCAAAGGGGCTGGTAATGGGCAGGGAGGGCTACCCATGCCATTTTTCTCAATGATTTTCAACCATATTGCAGGAACCAGATATAACATTAAAACCGCAAGCAGTTTTAAATGATGTTATTTCCGTTTAATGTCATTTTATGCAGGGACTGTTCTAAACACGGGAAACACGTGGCACTTCACAGGCATACTACAGACACCCCCCAGGCACCATATTTAAAGGAATATTTCACTTTTTTTTCACTTTAATCGTCATTAAAATCAGTGCTCCCGCCAAAACGGCCATTTTTAAAAACATTTTAGGCATTGACCCATGTCCCCTGGGGCAGGAGCCAGGTCCCCAAACCCTTTTTAGGACAGTATCTTGCATATTAGCCGTTAAAATTAGCACTTTTAATTTTGAACGTTCGAGTCCCATAGACTTCAATGGGGTTCTAACGTTCGTACGAATTTGGGGTCCGTTCGAAAGTTCTGGTGCGAACCGAACCGGGGGGTGTTCGGCTCATCCCTACTTAGGAGCAATATTCCTATCTATTCAAATAAAACGTCTCTTTTTCTGCATTAACACCTGACAATATTTATATTACGAATCTACATATATCTCTTCCCTCAAGTTTAGACTCCCTATTTACCTTCTCCCCCTCCCCATAGAAATTCTAACTCATTCCTATGTAAACCACTTAAGATCTTATATTTTCTCACATACTAGTCAATGATGTCATTGAATGTGATCACCCATAATGTCCAAGGTCTCAATTCCCCTCCCAAAAGAACTAAAGATTTTCATTCATACTCTACACTCTCTGCCCATGTTGTTTGCTTGCAGGAAACACATTTTTCCTTACAGTTCTCCCCAAAATGTTTTAGTCATCAATACCCTCAGGTCTATATGGCTTCGACCTCTACTAAACGAAGTGGTGTCTTAATTGCATTCCATCGCACTACTCCCTTTACCCTACACAAAGAGATCAAGGATCCCAAAGGGCGTTGTATCTTGCTCACAGGCCTGCTGTTGGATGATGAAATAACCATAATCTCATATTATTCCCCCAACAGAAATCCTATTTAATTTCTCTCACATCTATTTTAGGTTGTGGAATAACATAAATAGGGTACCCTCATAATATGTGGTGACTCAAATCAAGTAATTTATCCAATTCTAGACAAATCTCCAACTCCCTTACAGACCCAATATCCTGCATACTGACAACTCCTAAATCAATACTCCCTACTGGATACGTGGTGGGAACAAAATCCAAGTAGAAAACAATTTACACACTTCTCTCATCCCCACAAGCAGTTTTCCCATATAGATCACCAATTTGTACATGTGAATACCTCACCTTGTATACTAAATTCTTATATAATCCCGAGTGCTTGGTCGGACCACAATGCGGTCATGACTACCTTCTCTTCTCTAATCCCAAAATCTAAACATAGGTAAAGTTAAGACATACTTGGGATGGCCGGGATCATTGTCCATCCATATGGGACAAACCAGGCCAATAGCTGGAACCTGGCCCCGTTTGGATGGACTCCTTTCCTGACAGTCCCTAGATAGATGATCTGTCATAAATAGAAAATACTTTGTTTAATCAATCTTTATAAATATTGTACTATTATTCTTCTAGTTTAATCTTAACTTCACCAAGTATTGTACTAACAATAATAATTATAATTTGAAAAGTGCAGAAAAGTTTACACATACTCATATACCTTACCTTTAAGACATGAATTTATTATTTTCACTCTTATATGTTTGTTTATTTGAGAAGTTTCTCTATTCATATTATATATTGTATTTTATTGTAAAATATGTACTAATAATACAGAACGTATTATCTTCAATAAATGTTTAAAAGGAAATAAACAAAATTTATCAAAAAACCTTCAATTGCGTCATAATAAAACAGAACAGTTATTTGGAAAGATGTGGAGTGTATCTTTTGTGTCTATTGCCTACTGCAGTAGTTATTATTAATTTGGAACCACTAATCAATATGAGGATAGGAGTTGCCTATCTATAAAATTTCAATACACTGGTAGTAGGAAGGTGGATTTGATCATCGTCAAAATGTTGTCCTTTGGCAGACTGTGAGTTTTAATGTACAGTATATAATGAGTGATACAGAAAATAAAACACCCCAACAAAATACTTAGAAGTGATGGAAAAACATGGGCTAATTGGGGGTGGGGGGGATTGTTTGTTATAGACCAGTCAGAGCAGCAGTTTCTATTTTTTTTTTAAATCTTGTCATCGGGAGAAATTAACATTCCCTAACAGCTTTTTTAATTCCTGTTCTAGGCTGATTAGATAATAAAGCATTGGATAATGAAGACAAAGAACAACTTGACTTACTCAAAGACAACTAATTTGTCCTTTTAAACAAATCAATATGAAGGAAATCATTGATTCTGAAATGACATTGAGCTACTGATTACAAGCCTATTCAGCGATAAACAACAAAGCTTTCATATTGGAAACATCTTTATTGTGTGCAATGCTTACTACCTTCAGGGTGTGTGTAAATAACAAGAGTGGCTGAACAGAATTATAAAAAATTTTGAATGGTAAAACAATTCATATACAGTATCTCACTTGAGTACACCCCTCACATTTTTGTAAATATTTTATTATATCATTTCATGTGACAACACTTAAGAAATTATAGTTTGCTACAATGTAAAATAGTGAGTGTACAGCTTGTATAACAGTGTACATTTGCTATCCCCTCAAAATAACTCAACACACAGCCATAATGTCTATTGAGTACACCCCTAAGTGAAAATGTCTAAATTGGGCAAAAAATGACAATATTTTGTGTGGCCACCATTATTTTCCATCACTGCCTTAACCCTCTTGGGCATGGAGTTCACAAGAGCTTCACAGGTTGCCACTGGAGTTCTCTTCCACACCTTCATGATGACATCACGGAGCTGGTGGATGTTAGAGACCTTGCGCTCCTCCACCTTCCATTTGAGGATGCCGCACGGATGTTCAATAGGATTTAGGTCTGGAGACATGCTTGGCCAGTCCATCATCTTTACCCTCAGCTTCTTTAGCAAGGCAGTGGTCATCTTGGAGGTGTGTTTGGGGTCATTATCATGTTGGTATACTGCCCCGTGGCCCAGTCTCTGAAGGGAGGGGATTATTCTCGGCTTCAGTATGTCACAGTACATGTTGGCATTCATGGTTCCCTCAATGAACTGTAGCTCCCCAGTGGCAGCAGCACTCATGCAGCCCCAGACCATGACACTCCCACCACCTGCTTAACTGTAGGCAAGACACACTTTTTACTCCTCACCTGGTTGCCACTGTACACACTTGACACCATCTGAACCCAATAAGTTTATCTTGGTCTTATCAGACCATAGGACATGGTTCCAGTAATCCATGTCCTTAGTCTGCTTGTCTTAAGCAAACTGTTTGAAGGCTTTCTTGTGCATCATCTTTAGAAGAGGCTTCCTTCTGGGATGACAGCCATGCAGACCAATTTATGCAATGTGTGGCCTTTGGTCTGAGCACTGACAGGCTGACCCCATCCCTTCAACCTCTGCAGCAATGCTGGCAGCACTCATATGTCAATTTCCCAAAGATAACCTTTGGATATGACGCTGTGCACGTGCACTCAACTTCTTTGGTCGACCATGGTGAGACCTGTTCTGCGTGGAACCTGTCCTGTTAAACAACTGTATGGTCTTGGCCACCATGCTGCAGCTCAGTTTTAGGGTCTTAGCAATCTTCTTATAGCCTAGGACATCTCTATTTAGAGCAACAATTCTTTTTTTCAGATCTTTAGAGTGTTCTTTGTCATGAGGTGCCATGTTGAATTTCCAGTGACCAGTATGAGAGAGTGAGAGCAATAACACCAAACTTAACACACCTACCCCCATTCACACCTGAGACCTTGTAACACTAACACATGACAATGGGGAGGAAAAATGGCTAATTGGGCCCAATTTGGACAGTTTCACTTAGGGATGTACTCACTTTTGTTGGTAGCGGTTTAGACATTAATAGCTGTGTGTTGAGTTATTTTGAAGGGACACTGAATGTTCACTGTTATACAAGCTGTACACTCACTACTTTACATTTTTAGCAAAGTGTAATTTCTTCAGTGTTGTTACATGAAAAGATAAAATAAAATATTTACAATAATGTGAGGGGTGTACTGACTTTTGTGAGATACTGTATCTGTATTTCAACTGTGAATTTAACTTTTCAGCAGAAATGTAATAATCTAACAAACATATCAGAAATGTGCAAGTAGTCAGGCTGAATCTAATGTTCACTGTTGTATATTGCATGTTCCAAAAAAAAAAATGCTGAACTTCCCCTTCTTGCAGTTGCTACAATATGCATGATACAAGAGGACAGGAAGTAAGGAAGCTTGCTTTTTCTCCCTAGTGGCAGCACAGTGATTGGCAACAGCACGCTGTGATTGGCCATAGCTAATCATATGGTACAGATGGGCTGTAATTTTCCCTGGCTGTACCATGTGATGACTGTGACCAATCACAGAGATTATCACAATAGTACATAATGAATAACATGAATGGAAGCCATCCATTGTGTACAATTGCCATGTAATCTGCTGTGATTGGTCACAGTGAAAAGGCAGCGGTCTGGTGTATACAGTGAGTGACAGATTGTGTGGCAGTGTGGCCCGTGGGGAGATCCTGGGAGGATGTCATATGACATCCACCCAGAATGGCAAAGCTCCCACCTGGCCATCCTTTTACTATAGTGTTAATAATGCTTAAAGGATAATATTAAAATTAGAGCTGTAACTGATTAAAATTTTCATGTTCGAATAATCGATTTTTTTAAAATCGATTAATCAACTAATTTCGATTAACTATAACTCCAACTACGTTTAGCTGATCTCCTTGCATTGCATCACTGCGTTAGTCAGTGGTAAATGTGAAATACACTATATACAATCACCCGACACTAGTTCGTTTCCACAATCCATGACTTAACTTCACAATTCACATAAATACGTTTTAAATTCAAACTGTAGCACTGAGGTAAGTCATTTTTTTCCACAGTAGCGTGAAAATCCCTTCACCTCCGGTTTAACTAATCACTCTCACCTTATGGCATGCAAGCGGGTATCAAAAGGGTTAACATGGACCATAAACTTCTCACGTCTCCTAACCATGTCACATGCCATGTCACATGCCACATGTCACATGCCATGTCGGCAAGTGGACAATCCACAACTTGTGGCAGGTGATGTGGCAAGTGATGTGGCAAGTGGACAATCCACTTGTGGCAGGTGACGTGGCAGGGGACGTGGCAAGGGACGTGGCAAGTGGACAATCCACATCTTGTGGCAGGTGACGTGGCAGGTGACGTGGAAAGTGGTGTGGCAAGTGGACAATCCACAACTTGTGGCAGGTGATGTGGCTGGTGACGTGGTAAGTGGACAATCCACAACTTGTGGCAGATGGCATGGCAGGTGACGTGGAAAGTGGACAATCCACATCTTGTGGCAAGTGACGTGGCAGGTGATGTGGCAAGTGACGTGGCAAGTGGACAATCCACAACTTGTGGCAGGTGATGTGGCAAGTGATGTGGCAGGTGATGTGACAAGTGGACAATCCACATCTTGTGGCAAGTGACGTGGCAGCTGACGTGGCAAGTGACGTGGCAAGTGACGTGGCAAGTGACATGGCAAGTGGACAATCCACATCTCGTGGCAAGTGACGTGGCAGGTGATGTGGCAAGTGACGTGGCAAGTGGACAATCCACAACTTGTGGCAGGTGACGTGGCAGGTGATGTGGCAAGTGACGTGGCAAGTGACGTGGCAGCTGACGTGGCAAGTGGACAATCCAAAACTTGTGGCAGGTGACGTGGCAAGTGACGTGGCAGGTGACGTGGCAAGTGATGTGGCAAGTGGACAATCCACAGCTTGTGGCAAGTGACGTGGCAAGTGGACAATCCACAACTTGTGGCAGGTGACGTGGCAGGTGACGTGGCAAGTGAACAATCCACAACTTGTGGCAGGTGACATGGCAAGTGACGTGGCAGGTGAAGTGGCAAGTGACGCGGCAAGTAGACAATCCACAACTTGTGGCAGGTGATGTGGCAAGTCACGTGGCAAGTGGACAATCCACAACTTGTGGCAGGTGATGTGGCTGGTGACGTGTCAAGTGGACAATCCACAGCTTGTGGCAGGTGGCATGGCAGATGACGTGGAAAGTGGACAATCCACATCTCGTGGCAAGTGACGTGGCAGCTGACGTGGCAAGTGACGTGGCAAGTGGACAATCCAAAACTTGTGGCAGGTGACGTGGCAGGTGACGTGGCAAGTGACGTGGCAGGTGACGTGGCAAGTGATGTGGCAAGTGGACAATCCTCAGCTTGTGGCAAGTGACGTGGCAAGTGGACAATCCACAACTTGTGGCAGGTGACGTGGCAGGTGACGTGGCAAGTGAACAATCCACAACTTGTGGCAGGTGACGTGGCAAGTGACGTGGCAGGTGATGTGGCAAGTGACGCGGCAAGTAGACAATCCACAACTTGTGGCAGGTGATGTGGCTGGTGACGTGGCAAGTGGACAATCCACAGCTTGTGGCAGGTGGCATGGCAGATGACGTGGAAAGTGGACAATCCACATCTCGTGGCAAGTGACGTGGCAGGTGATGTGGCAAGTGACGTGGCAAGTGGACAATCCACAATTTGTGGCAGGTGACATGGCAGGTGATGTGGCAAGTGGACAATCCCCAACTTGTGGCAAGTGACGTGGCAAGTGGACAATCCACAACTTGTGGCAGGTGCCGTGGCAAGTGACACGGCAAATGCAAGTGTACAACTGCTCTCTATGCTGCTGCTGCTCACTCTGATCAAAATAGCAGAAATAGTTAAAAAAAATGCTTTGAGAGCTTGGGGAGGGTCTACATGATGTTATCTTTATAAACGCGTTTAAACGCAAACGCGTCTAAACGCGACATGCAAACGCGGCAAAACGCGCGTTTCAGCTTTTTTTTTAACAGAGGTTTCATCTGCGTCTCGTGTGCATGAGGCCTTAGATCTCAGCAAGGACGCCAAGTCATGGGTAGAAAGAAAAGATCGAAGTGCTTTAAGATTTTATTTTTGTGTTCAAACACAAACTACTCACATAAAGATGATAAAAACACAGCATGTAAAGCCGACAATCATGTTAGTTCCGTAGGGCAGCAGCGCGTGACATCATGAGAGAGGTGAGTACCAATCAAAAGAATTTTGATCGATCAAAAAATGAATCGATTGATCGAGGAATTAATCTTTAATTTCTACAGCCCTAATTAAAATACATCATTTCTTTAAATAACATTCTTTGGGAATGCCCTAAACCTACCTGTGAAGTGGAGCATCTGTAGAATATACACAGTAAAAAAGTGACATTTACAAATAAAAATAAAAATATCATTTAAATTCAGCCACTAAAAACATTTCCTAATCCCTTTGTTCTGTTTGTAAACAAAACATCTAGGATTCGACTAACCCTTATTCTAGATGATGGTCTGCTATGAATTGTAAGGGGGAACCCCACAAAAAATGAGGTCTGGTATAGATTTTAAGGGGAGGCCCATGCAAAATAAAAGTTTTGAAGGGTCTCCCCAAACTCTATACCAGATTCATTTTGAGAGGATATCCCACACAAAAAACAAGAAAAAAATGATGGGTTATCTCCATAATCTATTTTTAATTTTTTTGCATATTCTCTTTTTATTAGTATAAATTATTCGGGTTAATCAACCTGAATAATTAATTAACATTATTGTTATTCCATTTTTACAAAATTGGTGCCCCCACCTTTCATTTTCAGTACATTACTCTATATTGGACATACCATCCCTCATCGCAAAACCTGAAGAAGAAAAATATACATTTAATGGATAAATAAACCCCATAACCATCCCTGCCTCTCTCCATAATCTAAACCAGACCCTTATCTGAGTACGTAGTCTGGATAGCCAAAAAAAAGGGGGACAGTAAGCTTGTACCCCCTCCTGAACCATACCAGGCTACATGTGCCCAACATGTCCTGTTGGGGGAACAGCCCTGGCAAAACAACATATTGCTATATCTGATCAATGATGTCATCATGGATACCAAACACCTTTGTTTACATTCAGATTCAGGCATGGGATCTGTTATCTGCAGCACAGCAAGAAATTGGACTTTTGGAGTGTGTTTTTTCTCTGCAGGTTAGAGGGCATCATTCATCATAAATATGGCTGTACATCACTGGATGACATGCTTGGTGATCATTTTTTTTATTTATTTTTTCTGTGTGATTTGTCCTTAATATCCATTCTAGACTTGAAAAGGATTATATGCTATGTTCTTTTTGTTTTTATGGGTCCCCACTTAAAATCCATACCAGACCCTTATCATTGATAAGGATCTGATATGGATTTTTAGAGGTGACCCATGTATTTTTTTCTCTTTTACCAAAAAACAAAAACAAAAACTGCTGCTAAATTACATTTTCTTGTGAGCCTGGTTTTCTTCTAAAAAACTGTTATGGGATCCTACAAAATCAATATCAAAGAAAAGATGGCTGGTGTAATCTTGGACCGTTCCGAGAAATTCTATCATACTTGGGAACCGTGGGCTTCATTTGTTGGAATCACCCTTCCGCACTGACCTCATTTACACTCCTGGTTGCCGCTTACCTCTCCGGAAGACCTTCTCTGTCTTCTTCCTCCTTTCTTTTCCTCTCATTTTCACCCCTTTTCACTTTCCTCCTGATTTCTTTCCTTTTCCTCTTCTTGGCTTAACACTAGGACGAGGCTTCCTCGGGAAGTAGTTCTCCCATGACCAAGATGTTCAACTTCTAGCTTCCCCTCTACCCCCCCTTTTTTTTCCTCTTGCTGGGGGCGCTACTTCTTCACGATTGAGTCCCTCGGGGGTAAGACATGTTATATGTAAAGGTTTATTGGTTTATACCTTGAGAGGAAGTTTTTCTATGACTTTTTCTGCCTCTTTGGTAGCCTGCGCCTAGCACTTGATCTGCACACAGGAGCATGCTTCCTAGTTCTCATCTGTGATGTTTAACATTCTTGGTCGGAATAGGTTACTGAACCACTCCTCCTGCCGGGGGGTTGGGGGGCTGGGGGGAGTTGCCCAGTCGCAGTGTGTTCATGTTTGGGGAGGCGGGGCGTTCTTCCCTAGGCTAATCCCATCCCCAGGCGGGGGATACTAACAAAAGACTTCCAGGTGCCCAAAAAGCTGGGAGGCCCTGATGTCCTTTTCTTGATTATGCTGATGTAACCACATGCTATTAGCCTCCGTCTGGTTTTTGTATCCTTTTGTCTTTTTCATTGAGCCAATTGTCTTTTTACCAGCTTGATGTATCCAACTTCATGGGGGGCGACTTGCCCAGCTGTATTTCTTTATTTCTATGTTTTGTAATCCTTTGTTTTCATAACAATAAAAATCTATTGAAATGAAAAATCAATATCAATTCCTTATCTTTGATTAGGGTCTTGTATAGAATTTTTAAGAAAACCCCCACAAAAACTAAAAGCATGAGGTTCCCCGATGTTAAAACCAAGCTCTTATCTTTATGCAGCCTGGCTGGCTAGAAAAGGGAGCACCAGCAAGTATGTTCCTCCCCGGACCATACCAGAACACATGTCCACAACATGGGGAGTCCTTTATTAAAAAATGTAAAGGTGGCAGGAGCTGGTTGATATCATTCACCAAATATGATCATGACTATATCTGGTCAATAACCTTACCTTACAAGCTGATTGGTAGCGAAATAGTGGTTGCTAGGATGCAGCCTGCACACTGTAGCCGCAAGCATCTTAGTAACCAATAACACAGCAGGAAGTTGTAATTTATTGGTGGTAGTAGTACCACCAATACATACATGATGTCCTACTCCTTCCAGCAGAAGATCTGGGCAAGCAAACAGGCATGGTTCATGCAAACACTGCACTGCTTCAAACCGAAACACCATCTATAGTTGCAAAATAATGGCCCTGATCAGATATAGAATCCACCCATATAAAAATCAACTACTACTGATGGAGTGCTAAAGGAGATGCCATTAACAGCTGGTTCTCAATAACCTCCAGCAATCATTCCTATGGTGCTACACTAATACAGGTAATAATTTAGCCTAAATCTGTTCCTTTCTGAACTGTATTTGAATATCATTTGATCTAAACATTTTCTAAATATATTAGGAACTTTGAGCACAATCTATTACTAAAGCACTATATGAATTACATTTTATACAATGACAATATATATTTTTGATGATATGCTGTAGGACACATAATAAAAAGTTGAATACACCTTTAAAGCTCTGTGTTTACACCAAGAAGAAGAATGATATTGCATCTGAGCAGCTGTTTACTTCTTCTGCTATATTGCTAAAAAAAGAAATTGAGCTATATACACCTTTTATTGGGTTCAGATAGCCATCTGCTATCTGAAATTACTTCCATTTTCACATCCATTATATGAATAGGAGGTGGAAAGTGTAGTTTCAGGTTTCCTGTATTATCTGCCCAATAATGTATATAGTGTGGACTCAACATTCATTGAAAGTAATGGCACGAGATCATTCACACCATTATATTTGATGCATTGGACCTATTATCTCCACACTGTGATCTTCATGCTCAGCTCTCTCAGCCTTTTTCTTAATGTTGCAGTTCTCTGTGATAGTTCACCTTTAACTTAATCATAATAAATGTGATATCCCAGACAGACAGTTTCTCTTGGGTAAAGTGAGAACCAACATGCCTTTTTTTTTATAAAAGACGTGCTGATCTCATCTAAACAAAGAAAGCAGTCTCTTTACTTTCAGTTAGACCAATGATGGTGTTACACGGCATCAACTGATGAATTTCTAGAGCACTAAAGTCCTCTAATACGGAAGCAAATAATGTTTTCCAGTACAAAAAAAATGTAATTACAACAATGCAGTTCTTCGCTCTTCTTTTTGATACCTGGCAAATGACACGTACATTATGTAAGTGGCACATCCTGCCTCAGATCATTATCACAAAATATACACCACTGTAAAACAAACTGTATATATAAAATCAGGAGGAGAGTGTAATGTTCATGTAAATCTTAAAGATGCATCATATATGGAAATGCTACTCGTTATGAAAAAAATAATGTATCTTCGTCCTATTACTAATTAGAAATTTGGACAGTTGTGGAGGCAACATGGACTCTTGTGGTACAGTATAAATGTCAGGTCACCTTGAGGCGAGGTGACAGATGCACACCGTAGGGATCAGGAGTGCACCGCAAGGTTGTGGACCCTACGGCTGACTGCTGCGGACGGGAGACAGGTCCCACCGGGGTTAGAGCGTAAGATTCCCTGGGGCGCAGAGTCTAAGAGCCAGCAGGTGTTCACCAGAGCCTTGAGTGGTGAGGATGGACTTGGCTGCAACTGGCTCCAGGTCAAACAGGATAGTCAAAGACACGCCAAAGTCGGTAACGGAACAACAGAAGAGCACACGGTAGGTAACAGAAAGCTAAACACACAAAGAAATACACAATGGTTGATCAGCCCTGTTGGCTTGTAGTGCACAGGTTAATATAAGGTTCCCTGATAGGGCCTGGGGTGGAGCCATGCTTAGAGGAGAGGTTATAAAAACCACCAGGTGGAAGTGGCTGGCCTCTTAGCCTGAACACATGAGTGGAGGTAAGCAAACAGGAAGATCACTGCATAACCATGACAATAAACTTACAACAGTCAGTTTACAAAAATATATAAATGTATTATACACAGATACACACATCATAAAAATCCTTCAATAGTAGATAAATTACATTAGATGCTGCTAATTAGACATGTGCAGAGTAAAATATTTTGTTTCAGAATTTCGTTTTCGTCCGAAAAATTAATTAATTTAGTTACTCCTGAAATTCGTTTTTATTTATCCACTTCCCACCCGGCCAATGTATATATACGGCCGGGTGGGAGCCGCCTGCTCCTGATAGGACGTTCAGGAACGTCATTCAGGAGCAGCGGGATCGCGCGCGCGCGCGCCCGCGCAGCGGCGCGATCCCGATGTGCTCGTGTCACCCGGACACGGCACATCTCAGATCGGCAGGAGGGCTCTGTGATTGGCCCTCCTGATCACATGACGGCCGTGTCCAATCACGGCCGTCATGTGATGTAAACAAACAGCCGGTTGCTAGGCAATCGGCTCTCCTCTCCTCACACGGAAGTCACCGCTGAGAAGAGGAGAGCAGAACGCTGCAGCCGGCTGATGATCAGTGAGTATGGGCTGCTTTTCACAGCTTTTTACTCACTGATCATCAGTGTAGTGTAAACACACAACACACCACACAGTGAAAACACAGTCCCCACATATGTCCCCAAAACACACATGTCCCCAAAACATACATGTCCCCAAATAATAAAAACACATGTCCCTAATAATAAAAACATGTCCCCCACATATGTCCCACTAAAATCACATGTCCCAATGATTATCTGCACACATATGTACGTGATCACCTGCACACATATGTACATGATCATTTGCGTACATATGTCCGTGATCACACAAACCAATTATTATACACTTAACGGAATTTTTTTTACCAAAAACATGTAGCAGAATACATTTTGGCTTAAATTTATGACAAAATTTGATTTTATTGGATTTCTTTTCAAATAGAAAAAAGAAAATATTGTTTTTTTCCCAAATTTCCGCTTTTTTTGCGCTTATATCGCAAAAAAAAAAAAACGGAGTCGTGAATAAATAACACCAAAATAAAGCTCTATTTGTGCGAACAAAATGATAACAATTTCATTTGGGTACAGTGTAGCATGACCGCGCAATTGTCACTGAAAGCGCTAGAGCGCTGAAAGCTGAAAATTGGGCTGGGAAGGAAGGGGGTGAAAGTGCCCTGTATTGAAGTGGTTATTTTGTTTTTCGTTCAAAAATTGCATTCGTCCGAAAATCCACATGAATTATGGTCGAATCTGTCTTTGAAGGCTTATGGTGTCTGTCGAATGTATAAAGAAGATTCGACGGAGCTATATAGCATACTTCGTGTGAACTTTAGAACCCTATTAAAGTCTATGGGACTCCAACGTTCAAAATCTAAAGTGCTAATTTTAAAGGTTAATATGCAAGTTACTGTCCTAAAAAGTGTTTGGGGACATGGGTCCTGCCCCAGGGGACATGTATCAATGCAAAAAAAAGTTTTAAAAATGGCCGTTTTTTCGGGAGCAGTGATTTTAATAATGATTAAAGTGAAACAATAAAAGTGTAATATTCCTTTAAATTTCATAGCTGGGGGGTGTGTATAGTATGCCTGTGAAGGGGCGCATGTTTCTGGTGCTTAGAACTGTCCCTGCACAAAGTGTCATTTATGCAGGAAAAAAAGTCCTTTAAAATCACTCGCAGCTATTATGAATTGTCGGCTCCGTAATACAGAGAACACTCATTGAAAGTCATTGATAAAATAAATAAATAAATACATTTAAAAAAAAGCGTGGGGGTCCACCAAATTCAATTACCAGGCCCTTCAGGTCTGGTATGGATATTAAGGGGAACCCCGTGTCAAATAAAAAAAAAAATTGATGTGGGGTTCCCCCTAAAAATCCATACCAGACCCTTTATCCGAGCACGCAACCTGGCAGGCCGCAGGAAAAGAGGGGGGGCGAGAGAGCGGCCCCCCTCCCTCCTGAACCGTACTAGGCCACATGCCCTCAACATTGGGAGGATGCTTTTGGGGTCTGTGACCCCTCAAAGCACCTTGTCCCCATGTTGATGTGGAGAAGGGCCTCATCCCCACAACCCTGGCTGGTGGTTGTGGGGGTCTGCGGGCGGGGGGACTTATCAGAATCTGGAAGCCCCCTTTAACAAGGGGACCCCCAGATCCCGCCCCCCCTGTTTGAAATGGTAAGGGGGTACAAAAGTACCCCTACCATTTCACAAACAAAGTGTAAAAAAATTGTTAAATAAGATAAACACACATTAAAAATAAAAAAAAGATTCCAGCGGTGGTAAGCCACTCTTGCTATCCAGCGACAGATGATATCTCTCCAGCGATGGTTGATCTGATCCAGCGCAGCGAATCCATCCATCTTCTGTCTTCATGAAGGAGACACTGTGGGGATCCCAGCGGCCTGACGTTTGTTATATGGGGAGGGCAGGGCCACCCGTCACCTGAACCCGCCCCCCTCTGACTCAAGGGGAAATCCGGGGTTCCCCGTGACGTATGGGTGACCCAGCCCCCCTCTGATGTAACACAGGCAGCTGGAGAGATATCATCCATCACTGGAGAGATATCATCCATCGCTGGATAGCAAGAGTGGATTACCACCGCTGGAATCTTTTTGTTATTTTTTTTATTTTTAATAAAGGAATTTTTCAAAAGTGTGTTTGTCTTATTTAACTATTTTTTACACTTTCTTTGTGAAATGGTAGGGGTACTTTTGTACCCCCTTACCATTTCAAACAGGGGGGTGGCCGGGATCTGGGGGTCCCCTTGTTAAAGGGGGCTTCCAGATTCTGATAAGCCCCCCACCTGCAGACCCTCACAACCACCGGCCAGGGTTGTGGGGATGAGGCCCTTCTCCACATCAACATACGGACAAGGTGCTTTGAGGGGTCACAGACCTCCAAAGCATCCTCCCAATGTTGAGGGCATGTGGCCTGGTACGGTTCAGGAGGGGGGGTGCTCTCTCGCCCCCCACTCTTTTCCTGCGGCCTGCCAGGTTGCGTGCTTGGATAAAGGGTCTGGTGTGGATTTTTAGGGGGACCCCCACGTCAATTTTTTTTTATTTGACACGGGGTTCCCCTTAATATCCATACCAGACCTGAAGGGTCTGGTATGGATATTTAGGGGGAACCCCGCGTCAATTTTTTTTTAATTTGACGCAGGGTTCCCCTTAGTATCCATACCAGACCTGAAGGACCTGGTAATTGAATTTGGGGGACCCCCACGCTTTTTAATTTATTTATTTATTTATTTATTTTATCAATGACTTTCAATGAGTGTTCTCTGTATTATGGAGCCGACAATTCATAATAGCTGCAAGTGATTTTAAAGGACTTTTTTTCCTGCATAAATGACACTTTGTGCAGGGACAGTTCTAAGCACCATAAACATGCGCCCCTTCACAGGCATAATATAGACACCCCCCAGCTACGAAATTTAAAGGAATATTACACTTTTATTGTTTCACTTTAATCATTATTAAAATCACTGCTTCCGAAAAAACGTCAGTTTTTAAAACTTTTTTTTGCATTGATACATGTCCCCTGGGGCAGGACCCGGGTCCCCAAACACTTTTTAGAACAGTAACTTGCAGAATCTTTTCTCTCTGTCAAATCTTTTTTCTCTGTCGAATATTTTCTCTATATAATCTTGGACTAATAGAGGTAAGGTTAGGCACATTTGACCACAGGTTCTATAGACAGATTGTTATTGTCAGAGTCATGTCGAATCTCCTATTCTATATCGAACTGTTGTAACAATGAAAACGAAAATAAAGCATTTATTTATGTCGGATCTTTCGTTTTTCGGATTCTGTCCTTTCGTTATTGTTTGTCAAAACTAAAACGAAAATACCTGAAATTCGGACGAAAATGCATTCGGAAGAAAACAAATACACATGTCTACTGCTAATCATGGAGCATCCACTTGTCTTGGATCCCTACTGAGTATATCCAATCCGCTTGATGTGACCCTGACATTAGACCATGAGATCTCTCAGATTGGTTGGTTTTTCTTTTGATTACTCTCATTAGGATTTGATCGGTGCTAAGATGTTTCAAACATTTTAACAACCAGCCTTTTTAATGCTTTTCATATATTGCATAGAACCTGTACATGGCTTTGGATGGTTCCTTGGACTATTTACAGCTACACCTGACTTCAATATCCATTTGGATAACACACTCTCTCCCCGCCCAAATTACATGTAATTGAAGGATAAAGAGGGGATAAAGAATTATATTAATCTAAAAATACGAAATATATATTAATCCATTAGATAGTATTAACTATGTCGGTTCAATATCAAAGTGTCCAAATAATCATTGTTTATATAAAATCCTAACCCTACAGTATCACAGTATCCAAAATTGTGGGTACCATAAAGCTAGAACCACTGGCAGAATAGAAAGAGAATAGGGATTTTCAATAGCAAGAGCAAACAAGAATTTTATAAATTATATAATGAGAGACAGGGATAGTACCATGAGGTTCTAAAGGATACCAATTGCTCCCATTGCATATAACCTGTATGTGGCTTTGGATGGTTCCTTGGACTATTTACATCCACACCTGACTTCCATTTGGATAACACACTCTCTCCCCGCCCAAATTACATGCACTGTTTAGTGAAGACTTCATAGGTGTGTATCACAAATTGAAATGCTTTGATTGCATTTTTTTATTTAATTATCGGAATTATGAAGGTTGTAAGATAGATTTCTACACCCTATAAGAAAATATTTTTAAATATCAGTCTTTTATTTTTAAAGTATTTTCTTTTTTATGCAACAGTCTCTCTATGTGACTTTCCTTTTCCTGGATCCCGCACTCGCCTGGGAGATTGCCAATTTTTTGGTCTTGTGACGCCCAAAATTATGGTGCCAGTTATGTAGGTGAGTTTCCTTTAAAATCAACCATTTCACATGGACTTAATCCTTAATATTGAGGGATATATATTGGAGGCATAGTAGACTCTATGTTTATTGATCTAGGATGCATAACAGTATACCATGAAGGTTGGTTATTAGTTATGTGTTTTTGATTCTAATACTGTATATTTGATTTGTATGCTTTTTTTATAGATCATTTTCTGACTTAATATACTCCTGAAGAAGGAGGTAACCCTGAAACATGTAGAGTGTGTAATTGGAAGAAGAAATCTCTGTGTGTGTAACAGCATGGGATCATTATAACATTATGTAAGTTCTTCCAATTTGTGTCAGACAAGTGGATGCTCCATGATTAGCAGCATCTAATGTAATTTATCTACTATTGAAGGCTTTTTATGATGTGTGTATTTGTGTATAATACATTTATATTTTTTTTTTGTAAATTGACTGTTGTACGTTTATACCGTACCACAGTCCAAAGATGCGTCATAGATGGTTTTCTGAATGCCACAGAATTCCAAAATATCTACAATCATAGTTTTTTATAGCTATTGTGCATTTTTCTTTTGAATACGTTCCTTCAAAGGGAGGGGAAGATCGTGAAAAATGTCCAGGGGAAAGAATGGTAATTGACTACAGAGATTTGAAAAAGTCAGAAAATACTGTGACTATATTAGATGTATGAGAGGTTAGGTCTCCATAGGCCATGCATAATTTAAGCAATGCATGAGGTTTAGGAGAGGAATTTAATTTACAGTAGTGGCCAATATGTGGTCTGGTTTATTAACACACAAATAGCAGTGTAATTTTACTTTGGCTGTAAGAAGTTCCAGCTCTGCGGCATATTTATTGTGCATTTAATTTTCTGTTGGCAAGGGTGAGGTTAGACTTCCATGTCCTGTCTGAGAAGGCTAAGATGTGTTGTAGTTACATAGTTACATAGTTAAATAGTGGGTAGTTACATAGTAGGTGAGGTTGAAAAAAGACACAAGTCCATCAAGTCCAAGCTATGTGTGTGATTATATTTCAGTATTAGATTGTATATCCCTGTATGTTGCGGTTTTTTTAAACTATTGATGCCCCCTCGCTAAAACCACCGCCTGTGGAAGGGAATTCCATATCCTTGCCACTCTTACAGTAAAGAATCATCTATGTAGTTTAAGGTTAAATCTCTCTTCTTCTCATTTTAATGAGTGGCCATGTGTCTTGTTAAACTATATAGATATAAAATATATCAATTTTTTTGGTAACAAAAACTTAATCTGAAACCTATTTGGGACATTATATGTGAGCAAGGTTACTTTAGTGGTGTGAAGAGTACCTTGAAGTAGAAATGATCTGCCACTTGCATCAGAAACCTCCCAGGAAAGTAATGTTATGGTAAAAGACTATAGCTAAATATACACTAGCCCATGTTCTGAAAAGTCGACTGCAACTAAGCAATGCTTAGGTCAGGTGCTCAAGAGGTTATCATGCCACCTTCTGAGTGACTGTTTTGCCAAACAGCAATTTACAATGTGGCTTATGCACAGCAAATATAAGCCAAGCGTTTGGCTTGCAGTTGTGGCGCAGCCCATTGATTTGAATGGATAGTATTGATAGGAGGTGCTGCCTGTAACTTGACATAAAAAAAAATTGTGTATATATATATATATATATATATATATATATATATATATATATATATATATATATATACAATCAGTGCAGTAGTAATCCCAGTATACGTATACCAAAAAAATAATTTCCAATCTTTGAATGCTGCTAAGCATCAACAGAGCTTTCCACCACACTATACATATTCATAATACCAACAAAAGATGTTGAACAAAATGTAGGGCATTTTGTGCTACATCTTTTTTGGGCATTATGATAATTTGACATGCCACATTTAATTTGCTGTGCCTGCGATGCAAAGCATTGTAGACAGGGCATGTAAACAGTCCCCTCTAGCTGTATAGTAGACATTAGGTGGGTGGTCAGGGAACAGTAACAAAGTTGAGTAGTAGAGAAGGTGTTGGAAGGCAACATGTTTTAATATCATATACTGTATCTATGGATTTTTACTGTCTGGTTATCGAAGAGTCATCTGACCTGCTGAAAGTCATCTTGGAATGGCAGGAGAATCAGATTACACAGCAGGGCGTGTGTAAAAAAAAAAAAAGATTGCATACCAGAATCCTGCCCCTGGAAGAGAATTCACACATACCCCCTAGCGATGGGGCATGGAGATAAGAAAGCCTCACCTCAGACCTCCTGATGATGCAGAGATTACAATGACTGATTTCCTACCTGCAATTAGATCAAAGGAATCAGATGTGGACTGGAATGTTGACCTGGATCAAGGCATTTTGCTTGTAGGGTACCAACGTGGAGGATGTTTGGGTAAATAAAATACTTCCTGGTGATTAGGAAGGACAGCTCCTTATAGCTTATGGGTTGCAGCTCATTGGACAGAGTACTACACAGGGCGGGCAGAATGTGTTTGTGTTTTTTGTGAGTGTGCATTAAAAATGCAAAGGCCATCGATGAACAGTCTCTTTCTCATTGAGCTCCAGCTAAGAAACACAACACTGAGGATGGACTTATGTATCATCGCGGCTCTTTTTTTTTTTTAAACAACAGATTACAATGGAGCTCATTCATAGGTTACAATAGATCTGTAAGCTCATTTATAACATGCAGGCCAAGGTGTGTGACTAGCATAATACGTAAGATATTTCTAACATACAGCATAGACATACTTAGAGCTACATCTTAAACACATTTTGTTACTCTTCCTGAGTATGGGGATATCACATGTGTGAGATTATTTTACAGGCTAGCTACGCAGAGGAGCTGAATTAACCACTTAGCCACCACCCTATAGCAGATTTGCTGGCGTTCTGTGCAGAATCACATAGGTGTGTAGTGAGTGTACCACAGTGTAGTATATCAGTAAAACGAATAACAGTTTCTGTTCTCTATTATAAAATGTCACCTAGATGAACATGTTATAAAAATATTTTTTTGGGGACATTTATTGGCACTCAGGATAAGATATATACAATTGGTATAATTTCCTAATGATACACATTTTCTATCTTTTTAGATTTTGTAAAGCTCTAACAAGATAAACATTTCAAAGTGCATACTCTTCATGGCAAACATCTTAACACTTTGATTTGTTTCTTTGCTAAAGACTCTGTTTTCTAATAGAAAACATGATTTATAGTTAGAATTCTGTTGTACGATTAACTGCTTTAATCTTTGATTAGGCATGCACACTTCTGCAATAACAGAGCTGACATTTTTATCGCACTTAGAAACTCCATACATCTGTCTCAAACACAGCTGAGAATTAATTTGTGAATTATTTAAAGCATTAGTATATATGTTCTTGTTTTATATGTTTTTTCATGTTTTTACTATTTAAATGGCAATTTAACCACCTCAATGCCAGACACTTTCACACCCTTCCTGCCCAAGAAATTTTCCGTGCTGTTACACTATGTTTTTTATATTTTGCAATATAAACAAAAAATACCAACAACTTTTGATTAAAAAAAAAATTCCTTAGTTTCTGCTATAAAATGTGCCAAAAAATATTCTTTCTTCATAAATTTAAGGAAAATGTCTTCTGCTATATTTCTTTGGTAAAACTAACCTAAATCAGTATATGTTATTTAGTCTATGTAAAAGTTATAGTGTCCCCCCCCCGGCCTCTCACACCCTGGCTACCTCCTTTAGGAAACTTATTCGTACACACCACTTGTTCGACGCTTGGCGGCTGAAACATCCCCTGGGTAGGCAATACTCATTTTACTCCCCTCCTCACAAGATGTTCTCTCGACTGGATTATTTTTTTATTACGGCCCCCTTGATATCTCACGCAGTGTCGTCTGACCTGGGTGCGATAACCTGGTCGGACCATGCCCCCTTGACGCTAGATTTATGCCTCTCTGCTGCTTTCCCCAAGAAATGTCACTGGCGACTCAACGAGTCTCTGCTCAAGCACCCTGAAACCAATACTAAACTCGAGGCGGCCCTGCCCGAATATTTTCTCCTGAACAAAGGCTCCGTGCCCAGCGCGTCCACCCTCTGGGAAGCCCACAAGGCCTTCTTCCGGGGGCAATGTATTGCCCTTGGTTCTCGAAGGAAAAAAGATGCGGCTCTCTTGAAAACTTCCTTGCTCCTAGAGCTTAACAGAGCAGAAAGGGCTCTGCTGCGCTCCCCTACGGTGGATCGGCTGCGCACGGTCACTGGCCTGTGGAACCGCATAAAATCCCTAGACATGTCTCTCATAGACAAATCGATCCTGTGGGCTAAACAAAAGTTCTATGAGTACTCGAATAAGCCCCACAGGATGCTGGTTTCTAGACTTAACCCTAGGCCTTATCACGCCTTCCCGGACCATGTCAGACTTCCTGACGGGTCCCCCACTTTCTGCCCCCAGACAATGACCCAGGTGTTTGGTGACTTCTATGCCAAACTCTATAATTGCCTAACCCCCCCACAACATCCTACTTTTGATATGGCTGCTTTTGAGGAGTTCATGTCGGACCTGAAGCTCCCCCAGTTGTCAGGTTCGGATCTGCATATACTAAACGCACCCGTTACAGAGGAGGAGGTGGACAGCACCGTTAAGGCTCTCCCCTCCCACAAAGCTCCAGGTCCGGATGGCCTCCCATACTCCTATTACAAACACTTCCTCCCAATCCTGTCGCCTCATCTAGTGACCCTGTATAATTCGCTGCTTCTAGGTAAGTCCCCTCACCAACATTTTCTTCACTCCTTCATCACGGTTATACCTAAACAGGACAAAGACCCGACCCTACCAGACAACTACAGACCTATAGCCCTTTTAAATTCAGACTACAAACTATTTACAAAAATCCTTGCCAACCGTTTGTCCCAATTCCTGACGAAGCTCATAGACAGAGACCAGGTGGGCTTCGTTCCTACCAGACATGCGGGTGACAACACCCGGCGAACTATAGACCTAATTGACATGCTGAACAGGGTTCGTCGCCCCGCCCTGATTCTCAGTCTGGACGCCCAAAAGGCGTTTGACCGGTTAAGCTGGCCATACATGTTCGCAACCCTCACTAGATTTGGCTTGCGGGGACCCTTTCTCTCCGCGCTACAATCCCTATACTCCAACCCCTCTTCCCAGGTTCGATTAGTGTCCTTCACCTCCCACTCATTCCCTATGACAAACGGGATGAGACAGGGTTGCCCTCTCTCCCCGCTCCTCTTTATACTCTGCCTAGAGCCCCTGGCAGAGGCTATCAGATCTCACCCTGATATCAAGGGGTACCCATGCGGCAAAGGGAGTATAAATTATCCTTATTTGCGGATGATGTCCTCCTTACTCTAACCAGTCCCCACATTTCCCTCCCTTCCCTGCATGCCCTACTCACTCAATTTAGTTCCCTATCGGGCTATAAGGTCAACACGGCGAAGACGGAGGCCCTCCCCCTCCATGTTCCCCCGGAGGAACTTCTGCGTCTACAAAATACATTCCCCTACCGTTGGTGCACATCGTCCCTCAAATATCTTGGGGTTCAGCTGACGACTTCCTACTCCGCCCTTTACCCGACCAATTACATCCCTCTGTTTAAGTCTATCAACAGTATGTTATCTCGATGGACCTCCCTTCCCCTGTCCTGGATAGGCCGAATTAATGTGCTAAAAATGTCCATCATGCCAAAACTGTTATATTATTTTGAAACCTTGCCTGTCCCCATCCCGATGTCACAGATTAAGTTGCTTAAGCGCTGGTTCTTGAAATTTATTTGGAATGGCAGGGCCCATAGAGTGGCCGGTTCGGTGGTTTTTGCCCCCAAAGATCAGGGGGGCATGGGTGCACCGGACGTCTACAAATACTATCTGGCATCTCATTTGCGCCCGATAGTGTCTTGGTCTTGCCTGAGACCTCCGAATCGCTGGACGGAGATTGAGATGGGTTCCCTATATCCGACCCATCCTTGCTCCTTGGCGTGGTCGCCGGGGACAATGAGGGACCCTGGGCTTCTGGACCTCTGCCTGGGTCCCATGTTGTTCACGCTTAGACTGTGGCGTTCCTGCTCTTCCAAATTTGCATTGTCTTCACCCTGTCCCCCCCTCTCTAATGTGCTGTTTAATCCTTTAGTTCCTGACAGTCTATCGCATGTTCGTATGTTTCCCTGGGCTAAAGAGGGATTGTTCCAACTCCGCCACTTCGTTCACCCTGTCACGTGTAAACTTAAGCCCTTTTCGGCCCTCCAAACTGACAGTCAACTCCCAAACCACTTGCGGTATTCATACCTCCAGATAACTCACTACTTTTCAACTCTTTCCCCCTCTCTCTCCCTCTCCATACCGACGCCTTTTGAGCTGCTCTGCTCCCAGGGCCCCTACCAAGCAAAGCTTATCTCTAGTATTTACCATATACTCCAGCAGAGGTCCTCTCTCACTGCCCTATCCCACTCCTACATGGACAAATGGACGCAGCTCCTTAATCAACAAATCACTCTCCCGCAATGGTCCAGAATTTGGTCCTCCACCTCTAGAATTTCCAGATGTGTGGCACAGAGAGAGACAGCATATAAAGTCCTACTGTTCTGGTATAGGACCCCCGAGGTTATTCATCGGTATGATGCCTCTCTTTCTCCCATGTGCTGGAGGTGTGGGAGAACCAAGGGAACGCATTATCACATCTTTTGGCAATGCGCTCTAATTACTCCTTTCTGGTCCATGGTATCTCATATGCTCCAGCAAATTTTTGACACCCCCATTCCATTGGATCCTGTCCACCTTCTCCTAGGCCTTCCCTTCCCGGAGTTGGGGAAGGCAGCTAATAAATTAGCTTCCTATGTGCTGCTTGCTGCTAAAAGAGCTATCCCCTCTAATTGACTGTCTACTCAGCCCCCAACCCAGACTCAGCTGATACAAACCGTCAGGGACATACGCAGGATGGAACATTTGACGGCTATGGTGGAGGATGGGATTGACCGGTTTGGCGTGATTTGGGCCCCCTGGGATGCCTCGATTTTTGGGCTCCCACAGGCGCCCTTGGTACCCCTAGCCACCCGGTCGGTGTCCGTCCCCTAGTGTTCCCTGACCTTCTGGCTCCCTGATGTTTTGTATCTGGTCAGTACTTTAAGTCTGTTTCTGCTGGCCCAACGGCCGTTTGAAGCTCACCTTGCCTCCTGAGGAAATTTATAGTGGTATGTAGCCCTCTTTTGTCAGGTATTAGTCACGTTATTGAAGCACCTGCTCAAGACCCCAACCCCTGCATTACGACATATGTTTTCTCTCAGCCTTTTTAATTTAATAATGTTTTACGTAATACTTTTCTGTTGTTTATTTCCTTTCTGCATTTTATTTTGCTTTGTTTTCTTTTAGTTATCTATTTTTATCCTTCCATTGCTACTGTCTATCTGTAGTCACCATGAGGTTATATCAGTCTTTCCGATATGGTATGCTCCAGATTTTCTTTGAATATTGTCAGTTCTGTATCTTTTCATTTTCTGTTAAAAAAAATCCTCTCAATAAAAATTACAATTTAAAAAAAAAAAAGAAAGTTATAGTGTCCACAAACTATAGTGTACATATCTGAAATGTACTGACTGCCATTTCTTGAAGCCCTAAAATGTCAGGATAGTACAAAAACTATCCAGATTACCCCTTTTTGGAAAGTCCAAGGCATTTAGTTAGAGGCATAATGATTGTTTTGAAGTTCTAATTTTTTTGTCACAATTTAAAAAAATAGTGTACTGTACTGTGCTGGCATGTTAAGGGCCTCAAGAAATGAAATAGGCCATCAGTACATCAGGATTGATAATTTTTCAAATATATATCATAGTTTGTAGACCCTATAACTTTCACACAAATCAATTGATATATGCTTATTGGGATTTTTTTTTATAATAGAAAGTAGAAAATATATATAATTTTTCTAAATGTTTTGTCTTTTTATTTGTTTATATAGCAAAAAAAAAAAAAAAAGCGGCAATCAAATACCAGAAAAAGAAAGCTCTATTTTGTTTGAAAAACATGATATACATTTAATTAGCATTCAGTGTTGCATGACCCTTCAATTGCCAGTTCAAATGCCACAGTGTTGAATAAAAAAAAATTGCCTGGTCAGGAAGGGGATAAAACTTTCCGTAATCAGGTTTTAGGTTAACCCAAATGAGACAACCTATACAGTCACAGAATAATATTCATGTTATTCTCTTAATTCCCTTTCAGAACCCCAATACATCTCATTTATATGTATAACGGTGGGAACAACACCTTGGCCTCTTCCTGGATGAGGAAATGTGGCAGAAGGTCTAAATGACCACTAAAGCTTTGTATACATTTACCAAAATTTGGCCAGTTTAGCAGGAACTAGTCAAATTTTGGTCAGTGTCTGTTCAGCAGAAGCTGGTCTAATGACCAACTTCTGTTGTACTGTCCTGTTGGAAAATCAGATTTTGATCAGTAAATTTTGACAGAGTCTCTGCTGTCAGAATGCAATAGCATAACGGGAGAGATTCCTTCTTCCACATCACTTGCATGAATGCAGGGATCTGCGAGGTTGAAAAAAAAAGCTATGTGTGTATACCCTGCTTGCTCGATGAATGCTTGTGCACTTGATGAGCTTTAACTGCTTCCCTCCCGCTGGCTGTCAAATAATGGCTGGGAGGTGCGGCTCTCGTTCTGGGAGACCATCATATGACGTCCACCTAGAACGACCGTTCTCACTTGCCCACGGCGATTGGTGGTGTGGTGTGTCAGTCACTATAGTGATCTTGGTAAAGAGCCTCTGACAGAGGTTCTTTACAACACGATCAGCCGTGTCCAATCATGGCTGATCACGTTGTAAACAGGAAGAGCCATTGATTGGATTTCCATCAATAGCTATCTGACAGATGAAAGGAGAGCCGATCGGCTGTTCTCCTGACAGGAGGGTCTGTGCTGATTTTTTATCAGCGCAGGCCCCCTTGGATGGCCACCCAGAACCACCAGGATGCCCTCCAGGACTACCAGGGATAGCCACCACACTGGACCACCAGGTATGCCACCCTAGACCACCAGGGAAATGCCAATCAGTGCCCAGGCAGCTGCCAATCAGTGCCCATTTCCAATGCCTGCCAGTGCCATCAGTGATGCCTAACAATGCCATCTATCAATGCCGCATATCAGTGCCCATCAGTGCCATGTTTCAATGCCCATCAGTTCCCAGCAGTGCTGCCTATCAGTGCCCATCAGTGCCCAGCAGTTCCGCCTATCAGTGCCACCCATAAGTACCCATCAGTGCAGCTTTCCAGTGCCCATCAGCGTTGCCTATCAGTGCCCACCAGTGCAACCCATGAGCATCCATCAGTGCCACACATCAATGCCCATCAGTTCTGCATGTCAGTGCCACCCATCAGTGTCGCCTACCAGTGCCCATCAGTGCCACCTATCAGTGCCCATCATCAGTGCTGGTCAGTGCCCATCAGTGTCTCTTGCTCTCAAACTCCCTTGTCACCTCATTCCATGCTTGCCTTCAGGACTTCTCCAGAGCCTCTTCCATAGTCTGAAATGCTCTACCCCAATCTGTCTGATTTTCTCCTAATTTATCCAATTTCAGACGATCCCTGAAAACTCACCTCTTCAGAGAAGCCTATCTGGCCCCACCTAACAACTGTACATTTATATTCTCAACCAGCACATCGCCCACAGTTATTACCTCTTGTATCTCTTGACCTTCCCTCTTAGATTACACAGTGCTTTACATACTAAACATTCACATCAATCCCTGCCCTCAATGAGGTTACAGGTTAAGGTCTCTAGCTCCTATGCATACACTCACAAATATACTAGGGCCATTTTAGACAGGAACAAATTATCTTACCAGCATTTCTGTGAGTGTGGGGAGAAAGCTATGCAAGCACAGGGAGAACATGCAAACTCCATGCAGATAGTATTGTGTGACAGAACAGTAGTGTTGCATGACAGAAGTGCTAACACAAAGCCAGGGTGCTGCCTCAGCACACTATAACTTTATATTTAATAAAGATCTAACATAAAATAAAAATGTTCAACTCTATGTGCTTTTCAGACTGCAGCCGTTTACCGTGTGATCGCTCTGTCAAATGACGGAGCAATCACTTGTAAACAAACCGGCGTCATGTCATGACGCCAGTTCCTCACCCACAAATAACCCTGCAATTCTCTTCCAATACTCTGCAATACCCTGCCAATACTCTGAAATACTCTGCAATATCCAGCAATACCCTGCCAATACTCTGCAATACCCTGCCAATACTCTGCAATGCCCTGCCAATACTCTGCAATACTCAGAAATGGTCTGCCAATACTCTGCAATACCCTGCCAATACTCTGCAATTCCTGCCAATACTCTGCAATACCCTTCCAATACTCTGCAATGCCCTGTCAATAATCTGCAATACTCTGCAATGCCCAGCAATACCCTGCCAAAACTCTGCAATGCCCTGCCAATAATCTGCAATACTCTGCAATACCCAGCAATATCCTGCCAATACACTGCAATACTCTGCAATACCCAGCAATACCCTGCCAATGCTCTGCAATACCCTGCCAATACTCTGCAATGCCCTGCCAATACTCTGCAATACTCTGCAATACCCTGCCAATACTCTGCAATACTCTGCAATACCCTGTCAATACTCTGCAATGCCCTGTCAATACTCTGCAATGACCTGCCAATGCTCTTCAATACTCAGCAATACCCTGCCAATACTCTGCAAAACTCTGCCAATACCCTGCTAATACCCTGCCAATACCCTGTAATGCCCTGCCAATACTCTGCAATACCCAGCAATGCCCTGCCAATACTCTTCAATACCCTGCCAATACTCTGCAATGCCCTGTCAATACTCTGCAATACCCTGACAATGCTCTGCAATGCCCTGCCAATAATCTGCAATGCTCTGAAATGCCCTGCCAATTCTCTGCAATACTCTGCAATGCCCTGCCAATACTCTGCAATGCCCTTCCAATACTCTGCAATGACCTGCCAATACTCTGCAATGCCCTGCCAATACTCTGCAATACCCAACAATGCCCTGCCAATTCTCTGCAATACTCTTCAATGCCCTGCCAATACTCTGCAATGCCCTTCCAATACTCTGCAATGCCCTGCCGATACTCTGCAATGCCCTGCCGATACTCTGCAATACCCACCAATGCCCTGCCAATACTCTTCAATTTCCAGCAATGCCCTGCCAACACTCTGCAATACCCAGCAATAATCTGCAATACACAGCAATACCCAGCAATACTCTGCAATAGCCTGCAATACCCTGCCAATACTCTGCCATAAACTGCCATACCCAGCCATATTCTGCAATACCCAGCCATACTCGGTGATACCCTGCAATACCCAGCTATACCCGGTGATACTCCGCAATACCCAGCCATACTCTGCAATACCCAGCCATACTTGGCCATGCTCGGTGATACCGTGCAATACCCAGCCATACTCGGTGATACCCAGCCATGCTCCGCCTTGCTCAGCCATACCCAGCCATGCTCAGCCATGCTCGGCTGTACTCGACCTCTGTATGTGGTCAGGCTGTGGAAGTCTCACACATGTAGTATCGCTGTACTCAGGAGGAGCAGGAGAATCTATTTTGGGGTGTCATTTTTGGTATGTACATGCTAGGGGTCATTTGGGGGGTATTTGTACTTTTCTGGCATGTTAGGTCTCAAGAAACTACTTCAGGTGTGATCAATTTTCAGATATTGGCACCATAGCTTTTGGACTCTATAACTTTCACACCGACCAAATAATATCCACCAATTTTACTTATTTTTGCCAAATATATGCAGTAGTATAAATTTTGGCCAAAATTTATGAAGAAAAATTACTAATCTGCTAAATTTTATAACAGAAACGAAGAAAAACATTTTTTTTACAGAAATGTTGGTATTTTTTTCTTTTATAGCACAAAAAAAAAAAAAAAACAGCGGTGATTAAATACCACCAAACGAAAGCTCTATTTGTGTGAAAAAAAAGGACAAAAATGTCATATAGGTACAGTGTTGCATGACTGAGTAATTGTCATTCAAAATGTGAGAGCACCGAAAGCTGAAAATTGGTCTGGTTATTAAGGGGGTTTAAGTGCCTAGTGGTCAAGTGGTTATACAAAAAATTTTGGCTAACTTTACTGTTTTTTTTTATTTATTTATTTACTAAAGTGTATTTTTTTTATTATTGCATTTGAAAGACCTCTGTAAAAATACAGTGTGACGTAAAATATTGCAATGACTGAAATATAGGGTCTCTGCTAAAAAAAATATATAATGTTTGGGGGTTCTAAGTAATTTACTAGCAAAAAATATATCAGAAAAAGGCCTGGTCAGCAAGTGGATTTTAGCAAGGAATTTAGCATATTTAATGTTTTACTAAAATTGCTGCTCCTTGCCAAATGGATTTTTTTTGTAAATGGTTGGTAAATTTTACCTAGGGCAGTGAGCACCCTCATGCTATTTGTTTGACCATCCCTAGCATACAGTATATAGAAAATGGGCATTTTTAACATTTGGCTCCAATTCCTTTCAATGTGGTTCGAATTCAGCACTTGCCCAAACTGAAGCTAGGCACTTTTGGATTATCACTAAATGTAAGAAAACAAAAAAAAATTGTTCCCATAAAGCCTGGAGCTCTTCACCACGTGAATGTCAGAAACTTAGGTGGCACATACTGTAGCCAGTGCCTCACAATATAAGCCAAATTCAGTCCCCTTGCTAACTTCCCCTCAGTCATTGCTGTTCTGCTAAATTGAGTTCATCCTGTTTCAGAAAAATTAGGAAGCCTTTGGAGGAGTGTATAATCACTTACATTTCAACTTCATCCAGAACATGTTTTTATTTTTTTCATAGAGTAGATAAAGTTTCAAACTTTTGTCAGATTAGGAATGTTGTAATTTCCCAACTGGAGACATTTACTCAAACTTCATGTTCTATCTTCCCTGAACAAAATATAAGGGGAAATGTTTCTAATAAGGACAAAAAAAGCAATCAAAGTTTTTTACAGCTTCTATCTATTTCTCAGCAAATACTAAATTTTTAATAATAAAATTATTTTTTGTTGTTATTGTCTATATATCTATTGGGGAGAGTCCCCTTAATAATAAGAACTAAGGATAACAATAAGAATGGAAGTAAATACCCCAAGCAGGGACACAAAGTTGGTAACCTACATGTATATATATATATATATATATATATATATATATATATATATATATATATATATATATATATATATATATATATATATATATATATTACAAAATGCATGTATAAACTGTTATAAACAATGATGGGGAGGCTGGACACCTTGTGCTATGATGGAAAAATAGACTTCATGGTAATTATAGTTTTGCTATATACATATGTCAGTGAAAATGAAAATACCACATAAATCAGTACCACTCACAAGCATTAGGGCTGTAGGGCAAACATGTCCTTATTAAGATCCTCATTTATCATCCAGGCAGCTAATCCTTTAGTAATTCTAGATGCCAAATTAATTTTCCATTTTAATTATCTTAAACTGTTTTCACCCAGAAAAGATCATAAGGACAAATCATGGACTATTAATTAGAGCTGTTTGCAGAGATCCGTTTTAAATTTCAGTAAATAAATTTAAACAGATTACATTAAACTGATAATATCAGTCTTCAAACTTTGCTTCTATTGCATACAATTATTAATATATGCATGTAAATATATTTTTTAATCCAATTTTATTATTATTTGATATTTATTTTCATAATAGAAAAAAGGAGGATAGATATGGCCCTGTTCTGATGTTGGGGTGTTTTCAAACCTATAATGATGCAACATATTCCTGGTATGGTACCTGTGCAAATAATGCAGTATAAATGTGCAAATGTGCAAATCTGAATGGTTATTACCACAACCTAATATACTGTCGCTGGAATGTTTAAAAAACCTTCACTGATAACGTGAATACCTGGTATGGTGACTATGCAGATACAAAATAAAATACAAAATAAATGTGCAAATTATCTAAGTCATTATTGCCACAACCTAATATGCTGTTGCTAGAATAATAGATGGGTGCCTATCCAATCTGTGCTTATAATATATTCCTCCCGTGCAAAAACCACAATCTAGAACCAATTATCTGCTGTGATAATAATATATAACAACAAGCATATAACATATATAATGTCCTCTGATGAACAGTGCTGGTGCACTAAAAAGTCCAAATATCATGAAAATATGATGGGAAAAATAAAGTAACAGGTGCTCTTCACAAACACTATTCAATGCTTCTTAAAAGGTGCCCCATAAGAAATGCACTCACCGGAATTGTTCACCCCAAAAGGGAGTAATATGCCTTCACGGTATTTGCCACTGTGTAGCACACAGTGAAAAACCTTTTTGTCCTGTTTCAGCTGTTTGCTTACGTGTTTGCGGTGTAAGGCATACAGTAATCTCCTTGAAGCTAGCCTCTTATTGCTCCCACATGCAGAAAGGGAACATCTCCATAGTGTATTACCAGAAAAAACGTATTTGTTTATTAAAACAGACAAAGACGTACTAGCATTTAATCTGTTAATACAGAGCTTCGGATGAAAATCAGGAAGCCAGGATGGTTTGCGTTCCATGGCTCAAAACAGTAAATGATGCAATGATGCTGTTGTGTTCCACAGCACGAAACCGGAAGTGATGCAATGACACTGTTAGCCCTTGCCTACGCGTTTCGTCACTGGGATGTCATCTGAAGCTGCTCTATATATCTACACCATCCGGTTTATATAATATGAGGTGTATCCTGATTGGTGCTCATGTAAACCGTGGCCATTTTTGGTTAGTTCAGAATTTGGCATGGCGGCAATAATAGTAGTAAGAATCGAACAGTCAATGTGAAACTAATACTACTCTGCAACATGACGAGATATTAAATTTAAAACGACTGGTAATTTGTAAACAATATTATCCTGCACATTGGTTGTAATAAAAATAAAAATTAAAAATAAAAATATGTGCTACTGTAATCTACTGAAATATATAGGGGAGGAACTTTAAAGGGGAAGGGGGCCTAAAAATTGGTGAGAAAACAATTTAAATCAATGTCAATATTCAGGCCCTTAGGCTGAAGGGTATTCAAAATAAAGATCCACTTGGTCGCGTTCTGTGAAATTTTGATCTTTTTTATTTTCTCCTCTCCAATATCCCTTCATCTTGTCTATGCCATAAAACACAAGGCCAGATGGATCTCCATTATGATATTCCTTAAAATGTCTGGATACCCCATATTTCACAAAACCCGTTTTTATGTTATTTATATGTTCCCTAATTCTAATGAATAAGGGTCTGGTAGTTCTTCCAACATATTGCTTGTGGCAGGGGCATTCCAATACATACGTGACATGTGTACTCGTATTTTAATTTCTCATTAATTATTAATTTCTTAATTTCTTTCTCTGTGGTGATAGATCTAAAAGACACCTTTTTTTGTTCAGTTTTTTTACGTTTTCCCCATTTAAAAAACCCTTTGAGGTATTTAAATTTGTTTGGGAGGGTCCAGTGCATTGTGAACTATTCTATTTCGTAAAGCAGGAGGTCTTCTGTAGATGAAAGAAGTTTTGTTTGGAAGGATGCTTTTTAAAGTGTTGCCAGACTGTAAAATAGGCCAGTGCTTCTTTAAGAATTGTTCCACTAATTTGTGTTTCCTATTGAAGGCAATGGCTAGGGTCTCAATGACAATGGAAAAAATCAGAGGGGATACAGGACATCCCTGCCTCATACCATTGCGGATTGGGAAGGATTCCGAGTAAAAGCCCAGCATTTTGATCTTTGCCTCCGGGTTGGAATATAGGACCCCTAGTATGTTCAAGAAGGATTGTCCAAAGCCCCATCTTTGCAGAATTAGAATCAGGTAAGACCTGGAGATAGAGTTGAACGCTTTCATTAGGTCTAAGGAGAGCAGGAACCCTGTTTGAGGAGTGCCCCCATCCCATCCTGACCGCAGAAGGGAGATCATGTCGATTTCCCTCCTGATCTGATCTGGGCCTTGCCTCCCAGGTATGAAACCAACCTGGTCCTTATGTAAAGACTGATAAAATTAGAGATTCTGTCCACTAAGGTTTTTGTCAAAAGTTTAAGGTTGTTATTGATTAAAAATATAGGGCGGAAAGCAACGGCTCAGGGGCTGAATTATTGCAGAGATTTTTAATGACTTGGGTCACTTCCTCAGCTGAGATAATATAGTTACATAGTTACAGGTGAGATTGAAAAAAGTCCTTCAAGTCCAACCTGTGTTTGTGATTATATGTCAGTATGATATTGTATATCCCTGTATGTTGTGGTTGTTCAGGTAAATAATTCTCAATATCTGTTTCTAATTACCAAAGAAAATGCACTGTGTGTTTATTGTGACGTTTTAAGACCCTTCAGGAAGTGGCTATTGAGGGGCATAGTAATTTTTTAGGGGTCTATGTGAATTTTGTACAAGTGTTGTGTGTTTTCTTTTTGTGCTCACCAGAGAATTAGTTACACATATAGTTACATAGTAGGTGAGGTCGAAAAAAGACACAAGTCCATCAAGTCCAACCCATGTGTGTGATTATATGTCAGTATTACATTGTATATCCCTGTATGTTGCGGTCGTTCAGTTGCAAATCTAATCGTTTCTTGAAACTATCAATGTACCCTGCTGAGACCACCACCTGTGGAATTCCACATCCTTGCCACTCTTACAATAAAGAACCCTCTACATAGTTTAAGCTTAAACCTCTCTTCTTCTAATTCTTGTTAAACTCCCTTCTGCGAAAAAGTTTTATCCCTATTGTAGGGTCACCAGTATTTATTTGTATATTGAAATTATATCCCCTCTCAAACGTCTCTTCTCCAGAGAGAATACATTTGGTGCTCGCAACCTTTCCTCATAACTAATATCTTCCAGACTCTTTATTAGCTTTGTTGCCCTTCTTTGTACTCTCTCCATTTCCAGTACTTCCTTCTTAAGGACTGGTGCCCAGAACTGGACTGCATACTCTAGGTGCAGCTGGACCAGAGTCTTGTAGAGCAGAATTATTGTTTTATCTCTGGAGTCGATTCCCTTTTTAATGCATGCCAATATTCTGTTTGCTTTGTTGGCAGCAGCTTGGCATTGCATGCCATTGCTGAGCCTATCATCTACTAGGACCCCCATGTCCCTTTCCATCCTATATTCCCCCAGAGGTTCTCCCCCCTGTGTATAGATTGCATTGATATCTTTGCCACCCAAATGCATTATTTTAATTTTTTCTACATTGAACCTTCATTTGCCATGTAGTTGCCCACCCCATTAATTTGTTCAGATCTTTTTGCAAGGTTTCCACATCCTGCAGAGAAGTTATTGCCCTGCTTAGCTTAGTATCATCCACAAATACAGAGATTGAACTGTTTACCCAATACTCCAGGTCATTAATGAACAAATTAAATAGAATTGGTGCCAGCACAGAACCCTGGGTGACCCCACTACCCACCCCTGACCATTCTGAGTACTCCCCATTTATCACCACCCTCTGAACTCACCCTTGTAGCCAGTTTTCAATCCATGTACTCACCCTATGGCCCATGCCACCTGACCTTATTTTGTACAGTAAACATTTATGGGAAACTGTGTCAAATGCTTTTGCAAAATCCAGATACACCTTGTCTACAGGCCTTCCTTTATCTATCTGGAAACTCACCTCCTCATAGAAGGTTAGTAGATTGGTTTGGCAAGAACGATTCTTCATGAATCCATGCTGATTACTGCTAATGATACCGTTCTCAATACTAAAATCTTGTATATAGTCCCTTATCATCCCCTCCAAGAGTTTAAATACTATTAATGTTAGGCTAACTGGTCTGTAATTCCCAGGGATGTATTTTGGGCCCTTTTTAAATATTGGTGCTACATTGGATTTTCTCCAATCAGCTGGTAGCATTCCATTCAGTAGACTGTCAGTACAAATTAGGACCAATGGTCTGGCAATTACTTGACTGAGTTCCCTAAGTACCCTAAGTTTCCTAAGTGGTGCAAGCCATCTGGTCCCATTGATTTATTAATGTTAAGTTTCCCAGGTCTAATTTTAATTCTGTCCTCTGTTAACCGCTTAAGGACCGCCTCCTGCACATTTATGTCACCAGAATGGCACGGCTGGGTACAATCACGTACCTGTATGTGGCTATTTAAGTGCCTAGCCGTGGGTCACGATCCGCGGACCTGATCGCCGCTGGTGTCCCCCGATCGGGTCACAGAGCTGAAGTGCTTCCTACTGTGGCTGTCACCGATCGTCTGTTCCCTGTTATAGGGAAAGACGATCAGTGACATCACATGCCAATCCACGCCCCCAACAGTGAAAAAACACACACACACATCACACTTAACCCCTTCCCACCCCTTAGTGGTTAACTCCTTCACTGCCAGTGTCATTTACATAGGAATCAGTGCATTTAAATAGCACTGATTGCTGTATAAATGACAATGGTCCCAAAAATTTGTTAAAAATGTCCAATGTGTCCGCCATAATGTAGCAGTCACAATAAAAATCACTGATTGCCACCATTACTAGTAAAACATTTTTTTATAAAAATGCTATACAACTATCCCCTATTTTGTAAACGCTATAACTTTGGCGCAAACCAATCAATAATCGCTAATTGCGATTTTTTTTTACCAAAAATATGTAGAAGAATGTATCGGCCTAAACTGAGGAAAAAAATGTTTTTTACATATTTTTTGGGGATATTTATTATAGCAAAAAGTAAAAAAATATTGCATTTTTTTCATAATTGTGCTCTATTTTTGCTTATTGCTCAAAAAATAGAAACGGCAGAGGTGATCAAATACCACCAAAAGAAAGCTCTATTTGTGAGAAAAAAGGATGGCAATTTTGTTTGGGAGCCACATTTCATGACCACGCAATTGTCAGTTAAAGCGACACAGTGCTGAATCGCAAAAAGGGGCCTGTTCCTTTGGCTGCAAATTGGTCTGGGGCTTAAGTGGTTAACCATTGAGGTGCTTCCTGTGATATGTGATGAGGATAAACACTTTTGGTTACTGAAGCCCCCCCCCCCCCCCCCGATTCCCTTTGTGAAGACTAAGGAGAAGAATAAATGCAATACTTTTGCCATCTCCCCATCCTTTGTAACCAGGTTCCTCATTCTTTATGGGGCCAATATGGTCTGTCCTCCTTTTTTTTACTTTTTATATACTTAAAGAATTTTTTTTTTTTTACTCTTCTCCGCTATGTGTCTTTCATGTTCCATCTTAGCCGTCCTTACTGCACACTTATATTTCTTGTTGCATTCTTTATAACGTCTGAATGCTGATGATGATCCCTCAACCTCATATTTTTTGAAGGCCTTCTCCTTTGCTTTTATATGCATTTTTAAATTGGAGTTAAGCCATCCAGGACTGTTGTTTGCTCTTTTAAATGTATTACCTAATGGGATGCATTGGCTAATGGCCTTACTTAATATGCTCTTAAAGCAAACCCATCTCTCCTCCGTGTTCTTTGTTCCTAAGATTTTATCCCAATTTATGCCTTCCAGCAAGGTTAATAGTTTAGGGAAGTTGGCTCTTTTGAAATTCAGTGTCTTTGTATTCCCTTTATGTTTCCCATTTGTGTGATTTATACTGAAGCCATTTTACCTGTGATCGCTGTTACCTAAATTGCCCCGTATTTCCACATCCGTGATCAGGTCTGTACTGTTGTTAATCAGTAGATCCAGTAACGCTTTATTTCTAGTTGGTGCATTTACCATCTGACCCATGAATTTTTTTTTTTTTTTTTTTTTTAATAATTTTTATTGAAGATTTTCATCAGAACAATAAAGATGAACATTCCTTAAAACAAACAAGCAAAATCCACCTTTGCATATATATAGCCAATCTAGACAAACATAGATCTAAACAATAACATAACAGAACAGACCTGTAAAACAATCAGGCATTATGTTGATATATCAATTGTATTATCATGGACCCATATCATCTAGTCAATTCCCCTAAATGGAGTATGTCCAGCCAAAGCACACGAGCCCCAGGCCCCCTGCGCCCCAAATGGGATCAAGCTGCAGACCAGGGGTTGGGCCCGCCCACCAAAACCAGGGTACTCCCATCCCATCCCTACAGGGTTCCACTACCTGGGATGCCGATAGGAATTTTGGGCGACTAACTAGCCCATAGAATGGCTGCTGTCTTTCTTAGGACCCCATTCGGGGCACATCACGGTACACCAAGGGAGGTGACGAAGGAGGAAGGAGAGAAAACGTGTGAGAGAGGAGAAGAGAGAATGTAATATGCTATTCAAGTGCTACCTGCCCCGAAGGACAGAGTTCCAGGCTGCACCCCCGGAATAAGAGAAATATTACACATTGTTGCCCAAGGTTCCCAGATCAACCGGAATCTCTCCGTTTTGTCGTTCCATTTGGCCACTACTTGTTCTTGTACCATAATCCAAGTTACCTTAGTTCTAAACATCTTAAAGGAAACCGTGTGTTTCTTCCAGGCCTTGGCTATCGTAACTTTGGCCCCAAGAAAAATAAAAAACGCCAGTTGCTGTAAATGTTTGGGTAGAGCCGGGATGATATGATTTAGTAAGGCCGTACTGGGGTGTGGTACTAAGGTGATCCCCGTAATGGAACTAACCGTGCAAAACACTTTCCGCCAAAAAGAGCGGATGCGTGGACAAGACCACCAGACATGAAACATGTCCCCTTCCAGACCACAACCTCTGAAACACACTGGCGAAGAGCCCGGAAAGATTTTAGCCAGCCTGGAAGGAACATAGTACCATCTAAATAAAACTTTGATACCTGCCTCGATTAGCGAAACATTAAGGATACCTTTGTGAGCTCTCATCGAGGCCCCAAACCATTGTTTCAACTCCCAGGTGCAGCCCAAGTCAGCTTCCCATGCCCGAGCATAAGGGGGCTTGTTTTTTCCGTCTTCATAAGAGCTGTGTAGATCAATGAGATGCCCCCCCTCTGGTCCGTAGCCTGTGCACACCATTGTTCATATTGCGTTATAAAAAGGGGAAGTGGCTTAGAAGTCCAAATGGAATTTAAATAGTGTGAGATTTGTGTAAATCTGTATATTTCCGAATCGGGCATATCTAGTTTCTTCCTGCAGTGTGTTAAAGAAAGAGGGCCGGTAGGGGAAAAGAAGTGTCCAATTCTGTATAACCCCTTGTCCGTCCACCATTTAAAGGCTTCTATATTTTCCCCCGGGGGGAAATCCCCATTATGAAAAATATGTGTTAGCGGTCTCAGTGGGGAGATCAGCGAGTCCCGTTTAAATAGGTTGGAGCTCAGCGCCATGGAGTGTGAAAGGGTGGGAGCTAGAATCGCAGGTCTACGTTTGGGGTTGCAACCCATCAGGAAATCTATTGTGTGGTGGGGAATAGACAGCCGTTCCATCAATAGCCAGTCCGGTTTTACAAAACCAGAGAAAGCCATTGCCGCTTGATAATAACCCCACAAGTTGGGAAGACCTAACCCCCCTTGAGATTTCAAACGGTAAAGTGTGTCTGAGGAGCATCTATAACCTTTCTTCCCCCAAACAAACCTCACGATGTCCGATTGTATTTTGCTCAGGAATGTTTTGGGGACCGGAATTGGGAGTGAACGAAACAAGTATAATAATCGCGGTAGAAGTGTCATTTTCACCGCATTAATCCTACCCAGCCAGGAAATGCCACAATCGGACCAACGAACCAAATCCGTTCTACATTTTTTCACCATGTTGGGATAGTTAGCTTGGAATAGTGTGTGCATGTCTGAAGTGAGTTTGATTCCTAAGTATGGAAGCTGGGAGTGCGCCCACGAGAAGGTAAAATTATTCGAAAGTTGTGAGAGCATGTCTGTGGAGATCGTAACATTCAGAGCTAAAGATTTTTCCATATTGACCCGAAGTCCCGAGATCCTACTAAAGTCCAATAAAGTCCGGTTAATTATGGGCATGGAGGTCAAGGGTGAAGTGACAAAAAGGAGGAGGTCGTCCGCATAAAGAGCGCATTTGTGTTCGCATGACCCGCACATGACCCCCCTAATGTCGGGGTTGAAACGTAAGGCAATGGCTAAAGTTTCTATGGCTATGGCAAAAAGAAGCGGTGATAGTGGGCATCCCTGTCTTGTCCCCCTACCAATGCTGAATGTGTTAGAATATCTGCCCAACAGACGCACCTGAGCCGTAGGATTAGAATAGAGTGCCGATATAAGATTAAGAAAGTACTGGCCGCATCCCCATCTCCCCAGGATATCAGTTAGGTATGTCCAATCAATGGAATCAAAGGCCTTATGCAGGTCGATGGACAACAGAAACCCCTGTTGCGATGTACCCCCGTCCCATTGTGCCTTTAGGAGTGATATAATATCTACTGCGCGCCTAATCTGGTCTGGTCCTTGTCTCCCAGGGATGAACCCCACCTGATCTTTGTGTATATACCGAGGGACAAAGCTTGAAAGTCTGTTCGCCAATACTTTCGTCATTATCTTAATGTCATTATTGATAAGCGATATAGGCCAAAAATTGCCCACCTCGCTGGCATCTTTTCCGGGTTTCGGAATCACTGAAATATATGCCGAGTTCATATCCGGGTGCATGGTGGCTCCATCCCTGAGAGAGTTGAACATTTTCACCAGATAAGGGGCCAGACAAGGGCCAAACTACTTAATAGTGTCAAGGACTTCTGCGTGAGTGAACGGATCCTCCAAAAGATCCCTGTGTTCCTTGGATAGCGTGGGCAATGGGAGAGCGTTCAGGAGCGTCTCACGAGCACATTTGGGGGGAATAGGCCCTTGTTTGTACAAGTCTGAGTAAAACCGCAAAAAAGTTTCCATTACTTTAGAAGGATTCTGAGAAAGGTCCCCTGAATGAACCCTGATTTTAGGAAAAGACTGTGAGCGTGGCTTGGGGGTCAGTTTTACCGCTAGTCGTGAGCCAACCCTGTCTTTCTGGGCATAGAATTTGGCCCCCGTCCAAGTAAGATGTTGAGCAGCCGCTGTAGTTAAGGACATGTTCAGTCGGGCCTTGGCCGCATCTAGTTTGGCTAGTGAATCTGCCGTGGGGCGTTGTTTATGTGCTTTAGCTAGTGAACGGAACTCTTCCGTGAATTTGAGAGTGTCGGCCTGATGTTGTGCTTTGAGATTAGAGGACAACTGTATCAATTTGCCTCTCATTACAGTTTTATGTGCAGCCCATAGAGTAACCGGTGATACTTCCCCTGTATCATTCAGCTCAAAGTATTCTCGTATAGAAGCCTCTAAAGCTGCGCTATGTGCAGGATCGCTCAAAATGGATTCCCTGAGACGCCAGCATGGGCGGCTCCCGGATCCCATAGGTCTCCTGGACACTACAACCACCATGGAGGGATCTGATAAGGACGAGTCCAAAATCCTCGCATGTACTATCAAAGGGATCGTCTGAGATTTCGTAAAAATGTGATCTATTCTGGCATAATTGTGGTGTGGTGCCGAAAAGTGTGTGTAATCCTTTGCCCGTGGGTTCATCTCTCGCCAAGTGTCAATCAGACCTTCGGAGTGGATCATGTGGGCAATGTTAACGCTCTGTTTCGACGGACGCTTGGGTTTGGACCTACCAGTCGCCGATTTATCAAGAGAAAAATCAAATGCTACATTCGAGTCTCCTCTTATAAACACCATGCCCTGAAGGCGGTTCTGCAGCTTCCCCAGCATGGATGCAAAGAAGGAGCTTTGGCCCTTGTTGGGCGCATAATAGAAAACAAAAGTGTAGCATTCCCCATCTATGTGTCCTGATACCAAAATATATCGAGCCTGAGGGTCCGTAAAAATCTCAGGTTGCGACAAGTTAATATGTTTGGATAAACACACTGCTACCCCTCTAGTTTTGTTCTCTGCGGAAGCTAAGAAAAACTGAGGATAGTGCTGGTGTAAATATGTGGGTTTGAAAGTAGAAGGGAAGTGTGTTTCCTGTAGTAAGAGAATGTCCGCGTGTACGGAACGGTAATGCTCTAAGAGCTTCCTACGTTTGAGTGGGGAGTTAAGGTCTTGAGTGTTGTGTGAGACAATTTTAAGGGTGGGCGCTTTAGCGGGTGTGTCAGACATGAACCAGAGGGGGGTGATCTACACAATTGATCAGAAACTCACCGCTCCTATGAAGAGGGCCACGCTGTCGTCGATTCAAGAGCCACCAATAAGTCTCACAAAAGTCCGGGAGTGCAGGCTGGATGTCAAAGCTGGAGTATCGATGTCTGCAATATACATGTGGAGAAAGAAGAAGGAAAGAGATGAACATGAAGAGGGATGAAGAATCATAGAGAGAAAGGACAGCAGCATGAGAAGAACCATGTCGCATTACCATTATGTGGTCAAATAAATACATACAGGGGACCCCAGTCCCCATCCACCCCCCTGAGTGGTCGGAACCCCCCCAACCAACCCTCATCCATGAAGAGTCGGGGCAACCCTAGATAAGGGTACCCTGTATGTGGCTCAGAAGCGCCGAAAGTGCCTCTGAACCAGGGGGAGCGCACTGAAACCACCACTGCCCCGCCACCTTTAACTACATAAACTGTTGAGCCGGCAAGGGCCCATATCAAACTGCTAACGGAGCGCCCATAATGAACTGTAACAGGGGAACTGTAATTCTAGACCTGTAGCAAAGGGTATGACCCCAGTATCTCGCTCCAGAATATTTGGATCTTGTGACCCTGAAACGAGAGATTCTCTGCATATCTGGATTTAAGCATGACCTCTTCCTTCACCGAGTAATAATGGGGTTTGACAATAATGTCCCTGGGTAAACTGTCAGAACGGGAAGCCTGGAGAGCCCTATGAGCTCTATCCAATTCCAAATGGCGATCCGGAATGTCTGGGATTAAATTCTTTATGAGAGATCTCACCACCTTATGTACCTCCTTTTCAGATACCCTGAAATTGTATCTTCTCGACCTGTTTTCGAGGTCATCGATTTTTGCAAACGCAGTCTCTAGTTGGTCCTGAACCTCCTCTAATCTAGCCGAATTCTGATTGATCCGGGATACTGCCTGGTCAGTTTTCCGTTCCACAGTGTCCAACCTCAGACCTATTTGCTGTAGATCTGCTTGTAAAGAAGTAGTGATCTGATTTGCCTGAATAGCTAGGCTTTTGGACAGCATGTGTGAGAAAGCATTCATCATGGAAGGAAAGTCTGTGGGGGGAGGGAAATCTTCTTGTGCCTCACTGACTGCCAGCAGCAGGCCTGTATGGGGATCCCTCATAGGGGTGGAGGGATATCCTGCACTCAATCCACCCAACAGAGACTCAGTGGAAGAGGGAGAGTTAACTGTCTGTAAAGGGGCACAATCTGTACCTTGAAAAGGCAGCCGCTCTTGGTCCTGGTCCGCAATAGATGTGTCCTGTGGAGCTGTGCCCGGGAGGCCTCGTGTAGCTGCCGCCATCTTGGCATAACTGACTGGGCCGTTTTCGGCCTTCATACGGCCGGATAAGTCTTTCCTGGCATTCGGGGATGCCATCTGCGGGATCCCGGAGTGTTCCCCCGCTCGAATCCGCCGACAGGCTGTGTGTTAGAGCGCTCTATGTGCTTCGGTGGTCACTGCAGGGCTGTGGTGGAGCGGAGCTCTAGAAGCCGGTGGCCATCTTGGGAGACTCCGCGCATGCGCTGGCCCATGAAATTTTTATAAGACATTTAGGAACTAGCGAGCCTTAGATGAATGCGCGGTTCCCTCTGCCAAGTCTATGTCCGGATAATTAAAATCCCCCATTATGATAACACTTCCCATCCTTGCTGATAATCCAAATTATGATAGGAGATCTGTCTCCCCTTTCTCCCTCAGGTTAGGGGGCTTATAACATACTCCCAGTATTATTTTCCCATTAGCTTCATCCCTTTGGAGCTCTGCCCATAAGGATTCCACCTCTTCCCTAGCTCCTTTAGTGATGTCATCTCTCACATTCACTTGTACATTATTCTTGAGGCATACCCCTTCCCCTTGTTTACCTTCTCTATCCTTGCGATAAAGGGTATACCGTTGAATGTTTGCCAGCCAATCATGAGAGCTGTTGAACCAGGCCTCTGAAATTCCCACAAAATCAAAATCCTCCTCGTGCAACAGTATCTCTAGTTCACCCATCTTGTCCACCAGGCTCCTGGCATTGGTGAACATGCCACATAGTTTAGACTGGACGCATATTATCCTCTTATTGGGTGTTCCGAGATTTGCAACTAGGACTTGCTAATATACTTACCTTGGGTTTATGTGCTTTGGTCAACCTACCACTAATGTCCCCAATACTACCCTCTGGAATATGTTCTGCGCTGACTATCTCTACCTCTGGATCCTCCCCCATCACCTAGTTTAAAAACCCCTCTAACTTTTTGGCCATCTTCATTCCCAGCTGATCTGCACCCTCCTCATTTAAGTGCACTCCGTCCCTTCTATAGTACTGGTTACCGACTGAGAAGTTGGCCCAGTCCTCCAGGACCCTTCCTTACTACACTAGCTCTTCAGCCACTTTTTTACTTCCCTAATCTCCCTCTGCCTTTCTGGTGTGGCTGGATGTACCGGTAGTATTTCTGGGAATACTACTTTGGAGGTCCTTTTCCTCAATTTAGCTCCTAAGTCCCTAAAATCGTTCTTTAGGACACTCCATCTGCCTCTGACTTTGTCATTGGTGCCAATGTGCACCATGACAGCTGGGTCTTCTCCAGCCCCTCCCAGTAATCTGTTCAGATCTGTGATGTGCCAAACCCGAATGCCCAGTAGACAACATACTGTTGGGTGCTTCAGGTCTTTGGTACAGATTGGCCTCTCTGTCCTTCTAAGCCCTTGTATACAAGGTCGGACATTCCGACCACAAAATCCGTCGGATACATTTTGACGGATTTAGTCTGGAAGTAGTGTTGCATACACACGGTCGGACAAAGTTGTCGGAATTTCCGGTCGACAAGAACGCGGTGACATAAACCGCGTTCAACTGGACTAGAAAAGGGAAGTTCAGCACCATGTGCAGCACTCTTTGGGCTCCTTCTGCTGATCTCGTGTTTATGTCGTGTTAGTAGAAGTTTGATTAGAGACAATTCACGCTTTTCAGATTTTTGCTTCAGATTGTTACTGCTCTTCAGTTTTTGCTTGTCGGTGCGTATCTGATTATCGTTGCTTTCCCCTAAACACCCCCTAAAATGTGTACAAATGTTATGTGTGTGCTTAAATTCATGCAAAGTGCCAGAGGTTTTTTTTTGGTGGGCCAAACTCATTAGGAACCCCCCTCCCCCCAACTGCTAGGTCAGCTGATAGCAATCCTCTATCTGCTGACTTTGTCAAACCCAATACACACTATACCTACCTCTTTTGTGGTCAGATTTATGCATGAATTCACCAAAGCATGTCGTGCAAGAGCCTGCCTCAATACTTTCAAATGCTATAGTTTCAAGTTTTTTTTTCTCCTATTATTATCTTGATAGGTAATAGCAGAATGTGCTTCCATTTGTTCCTTTGTTTTTTAATTATGACACTTCTTACCTGTCCGGTGGGCTGCCAATAGTGTAAGTAATTAGGGGCTGGCCAAAGTATCACACATTATTTATGCATTCTGCTCTCAAAGAAGTGGAGAGGGTTACCTGTCCAAAACATCCCCCCTCCTAATTGTTTGCAATGGGCCAGTCAGATGGGGGGCGGGTGAGGAATCTGATAAGGGGACCTTATACTTTTGAGTTGACTTTAAATACTAATTTCCAAAAATGTTGTACTGATCTTGGCCAAAAATGTTTGTGTCTAATCTCCTTGCAATGTTGATGTGCAAAATGACCATTTTTTTTTTCTTGTTTGACTTCACAGTTTCCTTCAGCGCCACAAGAATGGCAGACTGTGGCCTCCCACTTTGCCAGCCATTGGGACTTTCCCAATTGTGGAGGTGCAATTGATGGGAACCACGTCAACATCGTCCCACCCGCCAACCCTGGGTCCTACTATTATAATTACAAGGGGTAAAATAGTATTGTGATGTTGGCGGTGGTGTCAGCGACATATGACTTCTTGTATTTGGACATGGGGAAAAATGACTGGATGTCGGATGGTGAAGTGTTCACGCGGATGAAGTTCTACTGGCATCTCCAGAGTGGCAGTCTGGGCTTGTCACCTCCAGAGCAGAATGTGGAAGGACTCCCCATCGTTTTTGTTGCTGATGAGGCGTTTGCTCTGGCAAACTATCTGATGCGGCCTTTCCCGATGAGGACCCTCACCCCGTACCAGAGGCTCTTTAATTTGCAGCAGGCCAGAGCCAGAAGAGTAGTGGAGAACACTTTCGGGATAATGGCGAGCCGGTTCCGCCTATTTTTGACTCCAATCCACATGGCGAAATATAAACCCAATCATATTGTGCATTCGTGCTGCATTCTGCACAATTTTTTGAAAAAACAATCACCAAACTATGTGGCCTCAGTTGGGCCTGATGGAGACTTACCTAAAAATACCAACCTGATGGCCCTTGAAGCTGGCCATCCTGGCTTGCCCACCCAAAGTGCCCACGAGGTTAGAACAAGATATGTGGAGTACTTTGTGGGTACTGATATGTCAGACAATGTCTGAGAGGCATTTTTGTAATACATTTTTCTTTCAAACTCCAATAATCTTTGTTTTCATTTACTGCTTGGCTTTGTTTTAGGTGTCTCCTAGGGTCTCCTAGTTTTTTTTTTGTGTTTTTTTGGGCCTCTTTCTACAACAGTGCAAACCAAATTTCAGAGCGTTGTTGTTGATAATTTCACTTTTTACTCAAAGCACATTCACATGTGCGTTTAGAAAAGGGTTTTACAACAAACCAACATATTTGGTGTATATAAAACATTATTTTGGATAACATTTTTATAACTTGGCATTTTTCTGTAAACAGGCATGTATCAAAGCATAACATACAGAACACAGGAACTTACAAAGTTCAACTTTGAAAAGTGAAGACAATATCAGACATGAATATGTACAAACTGTGCTGATATTTCCTTCATCAGATGGGGTTTCACCCCTGGAAAAGCCAAATTTGGAACATGCACACAAATTGTGAATCAAAAAGTGGCCAGTTTCCTCCTGATCCCATGCCTAATGTCAACATGTGCTATCTCTCATCATGGTGTATCAATGTACGTGTTTTGGGGGTGCAACCCCTTCATCTCAGCCACTTTAGTAGCAAGGAAGGGGTTGTACCCACAAAAGACGTACATTGATCCCCCATGATGGGAGATAGTACATGTTGACACACTGTGTGCATCTTCCAAATTTGGCTTTTCTAAAAATATAAAAGTGTTTTTGAAAAATTAAAATGGATGCTAGCTAGTTTTGGGTGTTTCAGACTCTCCCTAAAACATCAATGATGTTCTTCATTTTTTGCTTAACATCATTGATGCTTTTCTGGATATTCTCTAAATCGCAATTGCACCCCATTATGTCCCCAATGTGGACCTGGGCATTCTTCTTCCACAACATCCACATCAACTAAAAAGAAACAAAAAAAACACACCATGTATTATAAATATGCAGGCATACATTGATTATCTTACCAGAAGCTGTGGTCTCCGACACTCACCTGTTGTGGTGACAATTTCGCCAATTTCCTCCTCTGCTTCTGGTGTTGGTATTTCCCCTTCTTTGGGAGGTGTGGTGTCCTCAGACGTCCCGAGTCTTCTCCCCCCTATGAGAATGTAAAAATGGAATACTTAGCACACAGATATTTGAGGGCAGAAATAGGAATATGAAACATTGCTTGGAAGTGTCGTACAATTGTGTTTTTTGGCAGAGTTCAAAGGTGAAAACATTATTTTTGACACTTTCTAAAGCTGGAATACTTACCTGTTGTGTGAACAAATGTAGTCATGTGCAACTTGGCAAAACATCGTCTTTGGAGTGGGCTAACGAACAATGTTTATTACAAACAATTGAACCCATCAACATGAAAGGGGCCATTTTAAACTGTACATTAAATCAAAGCACATGGAGCGATATGCAAGCAATAATAATAATATGAACACACAACAACCACTTACTTTTTTGAAGAACTCACTTGATCCTTCTATACTGATTGTGCTCCCTCAGTTTCAGGTCTGACCAGCACTTTCTCATTTGATCCTTGGATCGTCGTAGCCCAAAATTTTTCTGAAGACTCTTCACAACTTTAGTCATGATCTTGGCCTTTCTGACATTTGGGTTTGTGTAAGGTCCATACTTCCCATCATAGTCGTTCCTCTTCAATATATCCACCATCTCCAACATCTCTCCAAAAGACATATTTGAGGCATTAAATCTTCTTCTCCTGGATCGGGACGTTTCAGGCATCGGGCTTTCCTCGTCCTACTCCTCATTGGTAGAATTCTGATCATGCCCCTGCTGTGTCTCTGCCATGTGCTCTCCCCACTGTGCTGAAAGAGAAGGGGCGGGGAATAGACTCGAAAGAACATCAGGGGCGGGCGGAGTTTCACGCATGCACACTGTATATAAAACGCAACGTATGATCTGTGAGCAGAGTGAGGAGCTGACGCGCCGATCGTTCAAACGAAGGTACAATTTTAACTTGGTACATCACTAGCCTATACTGCTTATAGATTGAGGCCTATATTGGGACAAGATTAGGAGAGTTTAGCCTGACATTATTAGGGTTTGTCTTGTGTTGTGTTTTGCAGAGAAGATGGATCCCTTCAAGGAAACACATTTTCTGGAGCAAAATATTGATATGCTCAGGGAGCTGCCCTGCCTGTGGCAGATGAACAACCCCCTTTCTAAAGGGCCTAAGAAGAAACAGGAAGGCAGCGCTGGAGAAAATGCTTGGTTTAGTGAAGATCATGCTCCCCACGGTAGACATGACCTATGTAATGGCCAAAGTTGGTGCCCTAAGGAGTACATATCTGAAGGAGCGCAGGAAGTTCCAGGATTCCCTGAAATTAGGAGATCCAGATGACATTTATGTCCCCAGGATGTTGTACTATGAAAGGCTGCATTTTATGGCAGACCAGAGGGAACCCAGGCCACTACTCTATAGTCTTCCTTCAACGCTTCCTTCACCCCCAGCTGAGGCTTCCAATGTCTAACCTGGGCCTTCCAGGCAGCAACATGTGGAGGGGCCCAGCTTGAGACAGGTATAACATTTGTGAGGGGTTAGCTCGGCAGCGGGTGTGTGTGACCCCCTGGATGGGTTCACAACACCAAAACAGGCACAGCAGACAGCGTTGTAAGTGAAAAAAACAAAAGGTGCGGTTTATTCATGCTACATGCAGTAAAACATATAACAGCCAAAACAAAAGAAAAACATGAAAATAAATCCTGGTCAGCTTGACCTCTAATTACACACTTAAATTCCCTATCTAACAACTGAGTGCAGCCTTGTGCTGCACCAGTCCCTGCCTCTGTTGTAGACGTTTGCCACACAGGCGTTAACTCACCGCACAGAACAGATATCACACTCCCCAGTCTATACACACAAAACTGGTTCCAGGATGGAGCATCTCCCTAAGCATGCTGGGGTTTTTTGTAGAGGTCTTAATGAGCCCACTTACTTCAGCTGGGCTCATTAACTCTTCCCCTCTAATTGTAAAAGTCTGCATAAAGCCTGAATCTAGGGCACACATATTTCCCATCCTGGATACAACCAGGTGACTTTACCTGCGTGCTGCCACACATTGTTGAACATATTTCTTGTCATACATTTAATGATGTTAACTAGATGTTATTATTGATCAGTAAGTTGTGATTTAACAAAGTGGTTTACATATCAATAGACAGTAGTGACCAAAAATGATTGGGACAAGAATGAAAAATGCTGGGCTCAGAATGATAGTCTGTTCTATTTGGTAACATTCAATTTGCAACAGTCATGAGCACAAAATTGTGTGACTAACTAAACTAAAACTATGTCCCATTTTCATACACAGGAAAACCTCTGCCATGAGGAGGCTGTGGCCAGTGGCAGCTGGGAGGAGGCTGTGGCAATTAGCAGCTGGGAGGTCGACAATCGCCCTCCTCCTCTTCCTCCTGCCACAACTACAAGAGCAGAGCCACAGCCTGGAAGAAAGCCTGGAGGGAAGTGCCTAAGGAAGACCAGAGAGTGATGGCCTGGGTTCAGTCTGGTCTGACAGAAGATGCAGGCTCTTGTATGACCACAGCCTGGGGACATAGATGTCATCTGCTCTTCCTGATCTCTTGGACTTCTGGACCAGACTGTTCTCCCTCAGATATGTACTCCTCAGGCCACCAATTTTGCATTTAAGAAATATTTCATGGCTGTCCTGGGGGCCAAAGGCTTCGCCAAATTGACCAGTTTATCCAGCGTTGCCTTCCTGTTTATTTGTTTGACACCTAAATAAAAGGTTTTTTTTTGGTTCAAGAAATACTTGCCTATGTGTTTTACTTCAAAAAGGACAGTTTATTTGTGAGTAGGCAGGTACATTTCAAAAATACAAAGTGAAATTAATAACAAGGGGCACCAACACCAAACAATCTCCTAGAGATTAAAAAAGAAAACAATAAAATAAAAAGATAATAATAGTGTTGTGGTAAGTTGACACACAAAACACACACACACAAAAAATAAGAAGATGAGAAAACTGTCAAAAAAGGAGATCTTGATTGAAAAAACCAACCACAAAATAAAACAATTAAAAAAATTATTGGGGATATGTGACAAATTAAAATATTGTATTCATGAAATGAGGAAAAAGAATAAAGAAATATGTTTTGGAGAAGTGTGTGTGAATATGAGCAGCAAAACAACTTCATTCTTGTAGCATTATAAAGAAAAAGAGAATGCGCTGCATTAAAGAATTTTTAACATTGCAACGTAATGAATGTGCTATATCGATTACGAGCGGTAGTTTTACCTGACCGATAGCTTCCGTCTCAGAAATTATTCTGAGCATGCGTGGCACCTTGTCCGTCAGACTAGGCTACACACGATCGGAACTGACGCACATCGGATCATGTTGTCGAAAATTTTATAGCCACCTTTCAAACTTGGTCGGTCGGATATTCCGACGGAAACAGTCCGATGGAGCCCACACATGGTCGGATTATCCAACAACACGGTCCGATCTGACATTTTCCGTCTGAATATCCGACCGTGTGTACAAGGGCTTAGGGTGCCTCACACCCGTCCTACATGTTTTTAAGATAATTCAGACTTGCAGCTCTGTGGAAAGTATCTACAGCTGCTTCTAAACATATAGGGCAGATACTTTACAGCAAAGCTCGGAAAGCTCTTTTAGAATTATTAATGAACAAGCAACGCTGCTCATTCATTTATAACAGTGACAGATAACTCAGCTTAGCAGTACCTCCCCCATAAGAGCTCCCATAATTTGTTCTTCAAATGCGGATAAAGCCACAGCCAGCATAGAAAGGTTTTTTTTAGGGATAACAAGGCAACTGATCAGAATGGGACCAAGTGAATGAGGTATATCAGCTAGATTTATTTAAAACAATGAAGAATAGTGTTGATTTATTTCAGTTAAAAAATAAATAAATACATATATAATTATTTACAAAAATATGAGGGGTATACTCACTCTTGTAACATACAGTATCTGTCTGCGAGAATGTGTTTCCAGTGCGATCCCATCACGCTGGTTCTCGGCAAAAGGGTACTGTACATCTCGCGCTGGCTGCAAGAGGAAAAACACATTTACCTATTGCAGCGAGTTCGAGAGGGAATTCCCCTCCAAGAGCATACCAGGCCATTAGGTCTGCTATGGATTTTAAGGGGAACTCCCTACACCGAAAAAACGGCATGGGGGATCTCCCAGAATCCATACCAGACCCTTATCTGAGCAGGAAGGGGGGTGGGGACAAGCGAGCACCCCCTCCTGAACCGTACCAGGCCCTTATCCGAGCAGGAAGGGGGGTGGGGACAAGCGAGCGCCCCCTCCTGAACCGTACCAGGCCACATGTCCTCAACATGGAGGGTGGGTGCTTTGGGGAAGGGGGTGCTCTGTGGCCCCCCACCCCAAAGCACCTTGTCCCCATGTTGATGAGGACAAGGGCCCCTTCCCGACAACCCTGGCTGTTGGTTGTCAGGGTCTGTGGCTGGAAGGCTTATCCGAATCTGGGAGTCCCCTTTAATAAGGGGGCCCCGGATCCCAGGCCCCCACCCGGTGACCCTGCCCCTTATGACATAACAGTCCCAGCATGCCCCGGACTTGATGTCATAAGGGGTTGGGTCACCGGGTGATGTCACACCCCATGCCTATATAAGTGGTCTCACACCGCTCACACGACATTACAGTGGGAGAGAGTGTCGTGTCAACATCGAAAGAAGAGAAGAGAAGAGGGAAGAAGGACACAGAAGATGGGGCCACCGCTAGCAAAAGAGCTGGAAGATAGTGGAGAAGCTGGCAGAAGAACTGGAGAGCGGGAGAAGATGCCGGAGAGTGGGAGAAGAGGCAGGAGAGCGCGGAGAAGAACCGGAGAGCGCGAAGGAGCTGGAAGAAGACCCCTGAAGTAGGAAGAAGACCCCCGGAGCTGCCTAATAAATGACTTTGAAAACCTGTCTAGTGTTTTTTTATTGACACAGGTGAATGAGTAGGGGTACGATGTACCCCATACGCATTCACATAGCCCCAGATCTCAGCCCCCCTTATTAAAGAGGCTCCCAGATTCAGATAACCCCCCCGCCCACAGACACCGACAACTAACGTCCAGGGTTGTTGGGAAAAGGGCCTTGTCCTCATCAACATGGGGACCCACCCCCCATGTTGAGGGCATGTGGCCTGGTACGGTTGGGGGGGGGGGGGGTGCTTGCTCGTCCTCACCCCCTTTCCTGGGCTGCGTGCTCTAATAGGGGTCTGGTATGGATTTTTGGGGGACCCCACGCCGTTTTTTCAGTGTAGGGGGTTCTCCTTAAAATCCATACCAGACTTAAGGGCCTGGTATGCTCCTGGAGGAGAACCCATGCAGGTTTTTTATTTAAAATTTGGCATGGAGTTCTCCCTCAAGGTTCATACCAAACGCAGTGCCTAGTATTGGCGGGGATCCAAGTGGAATCCCCGCACCAGTGTGAACCCAATCTCAATGTCAGCAATGCTTGTCGCTCATTAGGAAAGGAAAATACAAATCTTTCCTTTCCCGATGAGAGCCGTCTCGGTGCTGGCTCTCGCAACGGGGCTTGCAGGGTGTCAATCTCGCAGATAAAAGCGGCGAGATTGACACAATATCACGGTCACCAACTGTACACGTGGTACCCTTTTCCGAATAAGGCTCACACCAAGTCCCACAAAATATTAGCAGCGCTCCCTATGTAGTAAGGGCAGTTCTCCAGCTCTTTTGTTACTTTTTAAGCTGAGTGCTCCATAGCGCAACCTACCCCCCTCCTAATCAAGTTCTCCAGCTCTACTTAACTATCTCTTCCCTCATAAACCATAAAACTATATGTATAGCCTTTGGCCCTGTCACAGAGCTTATACATCTTGACCCCATATCTGGCACGCCTGTTGAGAAGATACTGTTTGAATGACAAGGGGCCATAAAACTTAATCAGGGACTCATCAATGCAGACAAGTTGATGGTGAGTAAACAAGGCTGAAAAGTGTTGGTTAAAGGGTTTACAAGGGGCAGAATTTTGTAGAGCCGATCAAATTCAGGGTCACCCCCAAGGAGGACAGAGTTCATTATTATTGAAGTGCATGAACCGCAAGATCCTGGTCATGGAGGCAGAGAACACGCACGGAGGCAGAGAACACGGTGAACTGGGTCAGTGGACCCATATCACTGCAACTCACTCTTTTTAGCAATGCCCATGAGGAGGGATAGGCCCAGGAAGGTCTTAAATTTGGAAACCGTAAGTGGTTTCCATTCTCTGGCAAGGGTCAGCTGGGGATTAGCAGCGATGAATTGACCAGCATATAAATTGCTTTGGTCCACAATAGATCTATAGAGATCTTCGGTGAAAAACAGCAAATAAAAATCAAGTGATGTAAAATCAACTGTTTCCACCTGAATTCCAAGTTGGCCAGTGAATAGGGGAAGTATGAGTGCTGCAGAAGTGGTGGACTCCCAATTAGGATTGGTTAATGCAGCAGGAAGGGCACTATGGGCTCGGCGGGCCTGTCTGTCTTCTTCTTGGTGGCAGTGTGACGCTACTTATGCTAGCCACCTCGACAGCTTGAACTGCACTTTGGGACTCGCCAAGTCACCATGTGATACTGTAGTGCTGGATGTACGACCAGGATGTACTAGGCCGCTGGTGCTTGCCAGTTCATCAGAAGGATGAGCGGCACTAGTACTGGCTCTCTGCTCCATACGAGGGATCTATGGTTCTTTCACCTCAACAACAGCAGAAGAATGGGGTCTGGAACGCCTGACCTTGGCAGGGACCACAACTCCTTTGTCAGAGTTAGGGATGAGCTTCGTGTTCGAGTCGAACGTACGTTCGACTCGAACATTGGCCGTTCGTGCGTTCGGCGAATTCCGAACGTTTTGGCCGCTCGCGTCAAAATTCGAGTGACGCGCGCGCGGACCACAATGCACTGCGTTGGCGCAGTGCATTGCTGTCCGATGATTGGCCAAGCATGCACTGTGACCCCGCATGCTTGGCCAATCGCAGCGCCGGCAGCGAGGAGAGCCATGATTGGCCACAGGCATCCTGCCTGTGGCCAATCATAGCTCAGACTGTGTAGTGCACGCCCCACACTATATAAGGCCGCCTTTAAGGCGGCCTCCTGTAGTGTGTTACTTTGCATCTGAAGCAGTGGGTGTTCTGTGTACCTTCAACACAGTACACACCAATCGTTTTTGGCTGATTTCCTATCTTGCTGCTGTGTAGTGGTTGTTGTCTGTGCCCTGACTGCAGTATACACCACTATATTCACCTCACCTATATAGCTAGTGATCTAGCTTTAACCACTTAACAACTGCCCATTGCCGATTAACGGCTTCAGGGCGGTTGTTTAACTCAGAGAGGCCGTTAATTAACGGCCTCCCAGAATTCTGCTCTCGCGTGCCCCGAGGTGTGCGCACTCGAGAGCATCCGTGACCGCCGGGTCCATAGGACCCGGCGCATCACGGTAAACGGCCGCTCATAGCGGCCGTTTACCACGTGATTGCTCCGTCAAATGACGGAGTGATCACTTGGAAACAAACCGGCGTCATGTTATGACGCCTGTTCCTCCCTCCCCTTTCTGTACCGATCGGTACAGCGGAGGGGAAAGAGATCGGTGTCAGCAGCGATGTGGGCTGCATCTGCAGTGCCCACATCGCTGCTCACCGAATTTAACCCCTCAATTCCCTGCCAATACTCTGCAATACCAGTGCATACTCTGCAGTACCCTGCCATTACTCTGCAGTACCCCGCCATTACTCTGCAGTACCCCGCCATTACTCTGCAGTGCAGTACCCCGCCATTACTCTGCAGTGCAGTACCCTGCCATTACTCTGCAGTACCCCGCCATTACTCTGCAGTACCCCGCCATTACTCTGCAGTGCAGTGCCCCGCCATTACTTTGCAGTGCAGTACCCTGCCATTACTCTGCAGTGCAGTACCCTGCCATTACTCTGCAGTGCAGTACCCTGCCATTACTCTGCAGTACCCTGCCATTACTCTTCAGTACCCCCCATTACTCTGCAGTAACCCCCATTACTCTGCAGTACCCCCCAATACTCTGCAGTACCCTGCCATTACTCTGCAGTACCCCGCCATTACTCTGCAGTACCCCCCATTACTCTGCAGTAACCCCCATTACTCTGCAGTACCCCCCAATACTCTGCAGTACCCCCCATTACTCTGCAGTACCCCCCAATACTCTGCAGTACCCTGCCATTACTCTGCAGTACCCCGCCATTACTCTGCAGTACCCCCCAATACTCTGCAGTACCCGCCATTACTCTGCAGTACCCCCAATACTCTGCAGTACCCTGCTATTACTCTGTAGTACCCCGCCAATACCCCGCCAATACTCTGTAATACCCTGCCATAAATTGCCTTACCCAGCCATACTCAGAGATACCCAGCCATACTCGGTGATACCCTGAAGTACCCAGCCATAGACGCCCCCCACCCCTCACCGCCCTCTGGTGCTTCTACCAACTCGCCAGTACGATCAAAGCCAGAATCTTTTTTTTAATTTTTTATTTCAGGCTTCCCAGCCTAGAGGTGAGATGTGGGGTCATATTGACCCCCCAGATTTCACTGTAAAGAGGACCTGTCATCCCATATTCCTATTACAAGGGATGTTTACATTTCTTGTAATAGGAATAAAAGTGATCAAAAATATATTTTTGGGAAAAAAAATGTCAAACTAAAATAAAGTAAAATGAACAATAAAAAAATAAAATAAAAATTAAAGCGCCCATGTCCCCATGTGCTCGCATGTGCCACACATGTGAGGTATCGCCGAGAATGTTAGAGCGAGAGCAATAATTCTAGTCCTAGACCTCCTCTGCAACTCAAAACATGTAACCAGTAAAAAAATATTTAAAGCGTCGCCTATGGGGATTTTTTAAGTAGCGACGTTTGGCGCCATTCCACGGGCATGTGCAATTTTGAAGAGTGACAGGTAGATATCTATTTACTCAGCATAACTTCATCTTTCACTTTATGCAAACATTGGGCTAACAAGTGGTTAATAATAGAGCTTGCAGTCAGTAGTGTTAGGAGATAGTGCGTGCTGTCTGCGTGCTCTGTACCCAGTACATACCGCTATAATATAGGGCAGGCCCCTACTTTCAAACATCCAACTTACAAACATCTCCTACTTGCAAACGCAAGGAGACAGCAGCAAGTGAGATGAAAAAAGATGGACGACAAAACAAAATTATACAGGGGTGATAACCCTTCCCTATGTTTTCCAAAAAGCTTAAAGATATTTTTTTTGACTGGAGCTACACTTTAAAAATGTACCGGTTGAAAATGACAAACAGATTCAACTTAACACAACAAACCTACACAGTCCCTGTCTTGTTTGCACCGCCTGTATACTGCTGTTCTGAGTATATAGGGCCTGGGGGCCACACGCATTTCCTTTTTTTAATATGGGTACGGGGTTCCCCTTAATATGTGTACAAGACCCAAATAGGCTGGTAATGGGCAGGGAGGGCTACCCATGCCATTTTTCTGAATGATTTTCAACCATATTGCAGGAACCAGATATAACATTAAAACCGCAAGCAGTTTTAAATGGTGTTATTTCCGTTTAATGTCATTTTGTGCAGGGACTGTTCTAAACACGGGAAACACGTGGCACTTCACAGGCATACTATAGACACCCCCCAGGCACCATATTTAAAGGAATATTTCACTTTTTTTTTTTCACTTTAATCGTCATTAAAATCACTGCTCCCGCCAAAACGGTAGTTTTTAAAACTTTTTTTTGCAGTGACCCATGTCCCCTGAGGCAGGAGGCAGGTCGCCAAACCCTTTTTAGCACACTATCTTGCATATTAGCCGTTAAAATTAGCACTTTCCAATTCGAACGTTCGAGTCCCATAGACTTCAATGGGGTTCTAACGTTCGTACCGAACGCGGGGGTCGTTCGCAAGTTCTGGTGCGAACCGAATCGGGGGGTGTTCGGCTCATCCCTAGTCAGAGTTATCTGTCAGGGTGCCGCTGCTGTCTACAGGTTCATATTCTTATTTAAACACATTTTTATTTTCAAAAGAAGTGAAAGACATTAGAATACCAAGATATAACAAAGGTCGTTTTAGCCTTGAGTCGACCAACAAGGCCGTAAGTTAACAAATAAGTGCAGAAGGGTCATACTTTCATTTTATACACTTGACAAATAAAGCAGAAGGGTCATACTTTCATTTTATACACTTGACAAATAAAGCATACAATGTGAAACGGACAAAGTAGCCTCGTGTCCAGAGAGGTATCAGAGTTCAGCACACAGTAAGTCTGGCTGGAGGGGTTGTAAGGGGGCAAGAAAGGGGGGTTCCGCCACCCCAATAGGGATCATGCTGTGGCCGAAGCCCCTCCCCCAACACCCCCCATCTTAAAGGCAACTATACACTGCCCAAACTAGTACAGAAAATCTAATCAGGCCTCAAGCATAAGAAAATGAAACCATTCGGTAAGATTAATGATCTGCATGTCTAAGGCATAATTATAGTGTACTCCAGGAAGGGCTACAGAGTCCATATTAACGAGAACAAATATATAAGGACACACCTCTAGGTTTTGGAACATTAGGGTCCCACCTTATTCAGTACTGTAAGACCTGACTAGTAACTAAGTGTATTCTGACCCTGGCCTTGGCTTGGACTCCCATGATTAGAGGCCGAAGCCCAGGGATCAGCAGGAAGAAAAGAGCAAGTAAGAGAGAAGAAAAAGGAAGAAGAAAGAAGTAGTTGAGAAAGGGTTAGGGTAAGGTGGGTAGGAGTTGACTGGAGTGGAGTGAGCGAGACCAACTTTCACTCAAGGTCATTGTCAAAGGGTAACTCACACGAATGCAGCCCAAGACTTCCACGTGTTTACAAATTTATCAGAGCGATCCAGGAGTACACTTGCCATCTTTTTCTGGTTCATGATCCAGGAGATGTTTCTTTTAGCTAAGAGTGTTGAAACCGATGGTTGTTTCCAAGCTTTGGAGGGTAAGCTTGGCTCCCAGGATGATAATGTAAATGAGGCGTTGTGTACTCCTAGGAGCTCCACGCATCAGGAAGTTAAGGAGCGCTATGAGTGGGGACACCTGGACTGAGATTGTGGAGATTTTGCTGATCCAAGTGAAGATCTTGCGCCAGAACCGGCTAATTCTGGGGCAAGTCCACCAAATGTGGACCATATCACCTCTTAAGTTGCATCCCCGAAAACAGAGGGGCGATGCTGATGGAAAGATTTTGGCCAGTTTCGAGGGGACTAGATACCATCTAGTCAGCACTTTTACACTAGCCTCCATGAGGCAGGGATTGAGGATGCCTTTTGTAGGATCGGAAAAAATGTCTGTGCCAAGTGTCAAGATTCCAGTGTTGAGCAAGGTCCTCTTCCCAGGCTAGCATGTAAGGTGTCTTGGATCGTGCCGAGGATAGTGCTTTATAAACTCCCGAGATACCCCCCTATGCTCATTCACCTGACCACACCATGTTTCATATGCAGTTATTTGGGGACCATTAGGGAAAGATTTGCATTTTTTGTGTAAGAAGTTTAAGAGGTGAGAGAATCTGAAAAATTCAGATGCCGGCATGTCTAATTTGCTAACGCAGTGAGTTTTGGTAAGTGGGCCTAGAGGTCTGAGGAAGTGGCCAATTCTTTAAAGCCCTTTGTCGAACCACCACTGGAAGGATTTTATGTCAAGGCCTGGGGGAATGCTGGATTTTGGAAAATTTTGGAAAATATGACAGCGGCTCCGTGGGTGAGGTTAATTGGTCATTATTTTTCAAGCCGTCCCAAAGAGCAAATCAATGGGAGAGTGTACTAAATCCCCCATCTGCCCTGGATCTAAACAAGATGGATCTAGAGAATCTGTGACCCCCTTTTCCCCATATAAATTTGATGATTTTGGCTTGGAATCGCTTTAGGCGAGCTCTGTCAACAGGGATCCTGAGTGCCCTAAAGTAGTAAAGGATGCAGGGAAGTAGGGTCATCTTTATCTTATTAATTCTGCCTAGCCAAGACAGGGACAGCCCACATCACTGAGCTAAGTCTTTCTCCAGTTTTTGGTAAAGAGGTGGATACTTTGCTTGATGGAGGAGTTCAATCCTGGGGGTTAATTTAATCCCCAGGTACGAGATTGTTGATTCGCTCCAAGTGAACTTAACACTCTCCCTAATCCTGGCCAGGAGAGGGCCTGGTATATTCACATAAAAAGATTCCGAGTAAAATCCCTGCAGACGCACCTGAGCCGAGGGGGATGAGTAGAGGGTGTGCATGACATTAAGGAATGATTCTCCAAACCCCCAGCGTTGTAAAGTATTGAAAATATACGTCCAATGAACAGAATCAAAAGCTTTTTGGCAGGTTCATATTCTAAGCCTGAATCTGACAGATGAGTGACTTCCTCTTCACTAGTGATGGACGAACTTCCGACGGGACGTTTCACGAACGCAAACTGCAAACGCGGCCAAAAGTTTGCGAACCACAAACTGCCATTGACTTTAATAGCAGGTGAACCTTAAAAACCTCCAGGTGATATTTTCAGCCACAAAATACTTACTAGCTGTGCACACATAGTCCCACAACATGGACACTGACATAACAAAAGTATTAAGTGAATCTGGGATTGACAACGACAAGCATTCTTTTTTTATCTGTGAAATTTTGACAATTCAGGACTCAGGAGTGTATGAAGGCCATGGAGGAGAGACAATGTCAGGGAAGGCTATGAAGGGGGTGCAGGAGATTATCAGTGCCACAGTCAGGGCAACGCAGTCCTGTGCCAGTGTCCCAGTGTGCCAACCTGTGCTTGAGCCCCTCCCTCTGCCTGGCCCTTACCCCCACCTATGCAGGGCTCCACTGCGGTGGTCCAGAGGTGCCAGTCCAGTGCTGATCCTCAGCCATGGTGCTGGCACTGCCTACTGATTGGCTTCTCCGCTGCTATCTCTCTCACTGACACCAGCACTGAGACTGAGCACTGACACCAGCACCAAGATAGAGAGCACTGACACCAACACAGAGATAGAGAGCACTGACACCAGCACCGTGATAGAGAGCTCTGACACTAGCACCGTGATAGAGAGCACTGACACCAGCACCATGATAGAGAGCACTGACACCAGCACCGTGAGAGCACTGAAACCAGCACCATGATAGAGAGTACTGACACCAGCACCGTGAGAGCACTGAAACAAGCACCATGATAGAGAGCACTGACACCAGCACCGAGATAGAGAGCACTGACACCAGCACCGTGATAGAGAACACTGACTCCAGCACCGAGAGAGAGAGCACTGACACCAGCACCGTGATAGAGAACACTGACACCAGCACCGTGATAGAGAGCACTGATACCAGCACCGTGATAGAGAGCACTGACACCAGCACTGAGATAGAGAGCACTGACACCAGCACCGAGATAGAGAGCACTGACACCACACCAGCACCATGATAAAGAGCACTGACACCAGCACCGTAATAGAGAGCACTGACAGCAGCACCGTGATATATAATATGCTTTCTATATTTGAAAGAAAGTATATTATACGTGTACAACCCTATATACTGTACACCTATAAAAGGACCTTTGTGGACCTAGAAGCTAGTGATTTGCAGACTGTCCCTGCTCGAAACACCAAACTGTCCCTCAGTCCCTACACTGATAAAAGACAGTTGCAGAATTGGGCAGCAATCAGCTCAGCAGCACAGCAGTCAAGTATAATATGCTTTCTATATTTGAAAGAAAGTATATTATACGTGTACAACCCTATATACTGTACACCTATACCAGTCCTTAAAAGGACATTTGTGGACCTAGTAGCTAGTGATTTGCAAACTGTCCCTGCTCCAAACACCAAACTGTCCCTCCCAACACTGATAAAAGACAGCTGCAGAATTGGTCAGCAAGCACTTATACTTGAAAGAAAGTATATTCTAAGTATATTACAACCCTATATACTGTATACATATACCAGCCCTTTAAAGGACTTTTGTGGACCTAATAATAATAGCTAGTGATTAAATTGACTGTCCCTGCTCCACACAGCGTCCTGTCCCTACACTGACAAAAGACAGAATGTAAAATGGCCGCCAGATCAGGTCTATTTATAAGGTGGGGGTATGTCCAATTGTCCACGTGCTGAAATGTCTCAATTGGCTGTCCTGTACCCCATGATGGATGTGTCATCATGGGTCAAAGTTCTTCACAATGTAAACGCATATGTCCACCGTTTTGGCAAATCTCGAATGAGCAAAATTAGCCATGAACCGACCACCGGGCGAACTGCAAGGCCATCTCTACTCTTCACTATCTGTCATGCTCAGAAACACATAGGCCTCTTCACTAGTGTACCTTCGATTTGACATTTTGTTCTCTAAATGTACTGGTATACTAGTGAGATTCACAAGATAAAATCACCTGACTTTCAGTGACTGATTCAAATGCTACCAAAAAAAACTGTTAGCATTCGGAAGGATCAGGCCTGACTCTGCAAATACTGCAGATATGTGTGTTGTGTTTCTGTGACAGTGATCGATCGATACTGAACTTGGGTGGGCTGGGCTGGGCTTGGTGGAGGGGCCAAACACACATGCTAGCAGGGAGGTGTATGGTGCGTGCGTGGGTGTTAGTGCTACTGCCACTAATCTGATGCTGCTTGGGGCAACGCAGACCCTATCTGACACTAAAACCTAACTTTGTTCACCCACTGGGGGATCATAGGGTTAAACCTTTATTTAGGTAAAATACAGTGGGTACCCTGAAGCTTTAAAAAATAAACTAGCTAACCTGCGTCACCCGTGACACTTATACAGTGATCACTGGTGACAGGGGGTAACCAAGGGTTTAAACCTTTATTAGGGGGGTTAGGGGGGTCCCTAGACCTATTTGGGTCTAATACTAATTACCCTAACACTGATTTGTGTTACTGATGTACAGCGATCCAAAAAATCTGAATGCTGCACTGGGTGACACAGTGACAGGGGGTGAAGGGGTTAACTGGGGGGGGGGGGGTGATCGTGGGGTAAAATGTTTGCCTACATGAACTGGTGTCAGTGTAGTGTTGGTGCACTTACTCTAAGATGCTCTCTCTCCTCGGTCTGGAACGGAAAAGACCGACATGAGGAGAGATTACATAACTTCTCTTGTCAGTGTTTACAATTACACGACAGGGGAAGGATCTCATTCGCCAGGACCAATCACCAGGTCCAGGCCAGATTTCATTGGCCTGGGCCTGTGGATTGATTGGTTCTGGATCGAACCCCATCGCTGTGGCCACCAAGTGGGTGCATGTGCAGGCCCCCTTGGCAACAGCACGCCCGACGTAACATGACAGCGATTCACCTGCCCATGCCATTCTGCTGCAGTGCAACTGCGGTGGCTGGTTGGGAACAGGTTAAAGCTATAAAATGCCTTTTATTTGGTGAAATATAGTAACTGAACGTTTTACTAAAGCAGACGACTCATGACTTTCCTTTGAAAAACAACATTGGGCGCCTCTGTCAATCGAACTAACGGCAGGCTGTTTTTGCTCTGACTCTTACCAATACATATACCTGTCTGGGACAGGTACACGAATCTGGTGCAAGCTCCAACGGAATTCTAAAGGGTATCTATGACAGCCTTTATGAATTTCCCAATCGTGGGATGATGAAGATGATGACGATGATGATGATGATGAATATTATTATTTTTTGTGGTATTATTATAATATTGGTAATATGAATGAAAGGCATACATTTCTCTGTTTTTGAATGATTTCCAGATATATTAAATGCGGTGTAGTACTTTCCTATAAGCTTAAGTGGTGTCCAGGAAAACAAGATTGTTTTTAACTGGCCTATTCTAGATGTCCTTTCTAATTTTTTGTGAGTGAAGAGCTGTCATCCATTACCACGAAGAGACATCATATTACCTTTTTTGATAGAGGACAAATTGTAAGTTATTGGTTACGTACTGACATTTGATAAGGTGGCGAATTGAGACCTGGAAAGGGAAAAGCAATTTTATCTTCTACTTCACGTAATGCTATGTTAAAATATAGCCTGATTCTTCAGCATCTTAATGCAAAGTCTGTAAATGAGAAAACTATTTCTTAGGGAACTTTGAGATGCTTTGCACAAGCAGCTCAGCAAACATAAATATATAAACCCACTAAAAATAAAGGCCTTAGATATTAGAATTTCCCACCCCACTGTCACCTTCATCCCATCGTAAACTTATTCAAATATTAAAATCCATCAGATTCATTTGATGCCTATTTAAATGTATCCCTTTACACTTGTAGTACTTTTAGTGTTTTCTTGAAATTGCATTTCGCATAATGTGACACTTAAATTGCTCTCAGTTGCTAAAATGATCTGTCTGCAGGAATAGTATAATTTCAGTCTGAAGAGTTTTTATTATGTTTGCCAATATATTGAAATAAAGTAATTTCATTTTGCTTAGCTTGACATTTATAGGGAAGTCATTTTGCTGTCACTGGAAACCAGAAAGATAAGATCAAGCCAAATTGTTGGGTTTATTTGTGTTTTTTACCCTTAATGTAACATGATAGACAAAACCTGTGGAAAGAAAGGTCTAACTACTTTCATATATAATTCATTGACTTACTGTGCTGTTCATTTCACAATGCCATTTTTGGAAGACATTAAATGTCATTAAAAGACAAAAAATAAAGAAAAATAAATAAACGTGTGTGTGTGTTTTTTTTCCCCCCATTATAACTTTTTTTTTCTCTAAAAATGTTATTTTAACACTTACATAGCATTTCAGGAGATAAATCAAATGTCAAAATCAACAGCGTTCTTTAAAAAAAAAAAAAAAAAAAAACTTTTTAGGGGAGATGGGTCTGGTATTTTTTGAAGTTACCATTGTACCTTTTCTGCTTCAAACTGCATTGCCATTTGATGGGCAGTAAAGCTATTTGCAGATCTATTCTGTTCTATACATTAGTGCCACATGACATGCCATGTGCCTGCACGAGTGAGAAGTGTAACATGAATCAGATGTGTATACATCATAAAATTCTACAATAAAGAATAGGAATGCATATACAAAAATTATTTTGGTTTATTCAGCGTATGATAAATTCAATGTGTGGCAATACGTGTTGTTGTTTCGTTATTATTATTAATATTATGAAAATAAATTTGTTCCATTTCACCCTATGAACACCTCTTCTCTATGTTATTGATATGAGGAGTGGGAAGGTTTTCTGTAGTCCTCATACCCCAGGGTGACAATGCTGCTTCTCAATATATATAGTATATAGTACGCTGAGTGAGCTTTGTTTCCTTAAAGTGGAATTCTTCCCACTTTTACAGCTTTATCTTAAAGGAATGACAACCCATCCACCACTCGATTTTGGATAATGTTTTTTTTTCCCCTCCTTACTTACCTTTTATGAAGTACCTTGTGTACTTTTGCCACAACCTCATCGCAGCCCAGTGCGTCATGTCCTCTTCTCCCTCGATGCCTTGTGGGATCTGTGTGTGTCCCAGAAGATGAAGGGGCCATTTATTAAGCACCACTCAACTCGCGCATGCACAGTAGGAAACCTGAAGGCTCCACTGCCGGTTTCCCTTAGTTTGAATGGTGATGCCTACACCCGATCTGATGGACGGATTGGCCTCGGGGGTCGACATTGCAAGCTCTCTGGACAGGTAAGTGTTCTTATTAAAAGTCAGCAGCTACAGTGTTTGTAGCTGCTGATGTTAAAAAAAAAAATGCAGCTTGAACTCCTCTTTAAGACAGGAAGACTGGCAGAATCATTAGGCAAAAATAAAGGAAAAAAAAAAGAAACGGATGCAGCCAGAAAATAAAACAACTGGTATACTACAATATATGAAATTTTTACTCTTGGATATGATACTTTATATTTATTTATTAATAACAGAAAAAACAGTCAGTGAAAAAAGTTAATCAATTTGTCCAAAATCCCTTGTCTTAATGTTTTAATAGACTCAAGCCAAGACCCTTCATATACATCTTGCTGAAGCTAATGCCTCGTACACACGATCAAACAATCCAGTGGAAAATCTGCCCATGTGTAGGCTCCGGCAGACTTTTTTTACCCAAAAATCCGGCGGAATAAGAAAATAGTTTTGCACTCCAATCTGTCCGCCGGACTCGCATTTTGGCGGACAATACGGCCGTGTGTGTGCCAGTCCGCCGTACTATTGAAATGAATGAACTTTTCCCGCTGTCTCGTCTCCAGGTAGCTGGGACCAATGAAGAAGTCATCGCTGGCCCCGTCACCTGGTATGGACTTAAAGAAAAATTGGCATGGGGATCCCCTCCAGGTCCATATCAGACCCTTATCCGAGTACTCTACCCGGCCAGCCAGGAAAGGGGGTGGGGATGAGCGAGCGCCCCCCCTCCTGAGCCGTACCAGGCCACGTGCCCTCAACATGGGGGGTGCCTTGGGGAAGGGGGGGCTGCCCGGCCCCCCCACCCCAAAGCATCTTGTCCCCATGTTGATGAGGACAAGGGCCTCTTCCCGACAACCCTGGCCGTTGGTTGTCGGGGTCTGCGGGCGGGGGGCTTATCAGAATCTATGAGCCCCCTTTAATAAAGGGGGCCGGGATCCTGGCCCCCCACCCTATGTGAATGAGTATGGGGTACAATGTACCCCTACCCATTCACCTGTGAAAAAAAAGTAAAAAAAAAACACAACACACAAGGGTTAATATAGTTTATTGCACAGCTCCGGGGGTCTTCTTCCATCTTCGGGGGTCTTCTCGCCGGACTCCTCTGCTATCTTCTGCTAGCTCTTTTACTAGCGGAGGAGCCTGGCTTTCTTCTTCGCCGCCGCCCTCTTCGTCCGACTTCGGGGGTCTTGTCCCCCTCTTCTGGGGTCTTGTCCCCCTCTTCGGTTCTTCTTGCTGGGCCACCGCGCCTTCTTCTAGCTCTTTTTCAAGTCATGGCCTGGTCTTCTGTAGCCGCTGTCTTCTGGCCTTCAGTTCTTCTCTTCTTCTCTTCTCCTCTTCTGGAGATGTTGCCTCGTCGCTGTCTCCTGTCACAATGACAGAGATGCAGCGTGCGGCGACTTATATAGGGACATCACCAGATGATGTCCCCGCCCATTATGATATCACAGTCCCAGCATCTCTGTCATTGTGACCAGAGACAGCGACGAGGCAACATCTCCAGAAGCGGAGAAGAGAAGAAGAGAAGACGGCGGCAGCAGCGGTGACAGAAGACTGGGCCACCGCTTGTAAAACAGCTAGAAGAAGGTGCGGTGGCCCGGCAAGAAGAACTAAAGAGGGGGACAAGACCCCTGAAGAGGGGGACATGACCCCCGAAGTCAGAAGAAGAGGGTGGCGATGAAGAAGAAAGCTGGGCTCCTCCGCTAGTAAAAGAGTTAGCAGAAGATAGCAGAGGAGTCCGGTGAGAAGACCCCCGAAGACGGAAGAAGACCCCCGGAGCTGTGCAATAAACTATTTTAACCCTTGTGTGTTGTGATTTTTTTTTACATTTTTTCACAGGTGAATGGGTAGGGGTACATTGTACCCCATACTCATTCACATAGAGTGGGGGGCCACTATCCGGGGGCCTGCTTATTAAAGGGGGCTCCCGGATTCCGATAATCCACCTGCCCGCAGACCCCGACAATCAACGGCCAGGGTTGTCGGGAAGAGGCCCTTGTCCTCATCAACATGGGGACAAGGTGCTTTGGGGTGGGGGGGGCGGGCAGCCCCCTTCCCCAAGGCACCCCCATGTTGAGGGCATGTGGCCTGATACGGCTCAGGAGGGGGGGCACTTGCTCATCCCCACCCCCTATCCTGACCGGCTGGGCTGCGTTCTCAGATAGGGATCTGGTATGGATTTTAGGGGGGACCCCACGCCGTTTTTTTTTGGCGTAGGGGATTCCCCTTAAAATCCCTACCGGACCTAAGGGCCTGGTATGCCCCCGAGAAGGCATGCAGGCTTCATGAGTGAGGCGACATTATCGCCGCTCTGTCGCTCTCGCTATAGGAAAATGACATTTTCCTATTGCAGCCAGCGCGAGAACCAGTGCAAAGGGATCGCGCTGGTTAGAGAAGCCTGTCACCAGGAACCAGCGTGACAGTATCACGCTGGAAACACAATATCGGTGGCACCTACTGTATTTCAGAAGTCCTTTGTCCAGCAGTTTCTATACCCTGTGCCCCCCCACCCCAAAGCACCTTGTCCCCATGTTGATAGGCACAAGGGCCTCTTCCCGACAACATTCACCTGGGGGGAAAAAGTGTTAATAAAAAAACATAACACGTGTTTTTAAAATACTTTATTAGACAGCTCTAGGGGTCTATTCTGTCTTCGGGGGTCTTCTCGCTGCACTCCTGCGCTATCTTCTGCTCTTTTACTAGCGCTTTTACTAGCGGAGGAACCCGAATTTCTCCTTCATCGCAGCCACCATCCGGGGGTCTTCTTTTGACTTCGGGGGTCTTGTCCCGCTCTTCGGTTCTTTTTGCCGGGCCTCCGATTTCTTCTTCCAGCTCTTTTACTAGCATTGACCTGGTCTTGTCACTGTCGCTGCCGTCTTCTGCTTCTTCTTCTTCCTTCTTCTTCTCGCCCCTTATGATGTCACAGTCCCAGCATCCTCCAGGACTGTGACATCATAAGGGGTGGGGTCACCTTGAGACATCACTAGTGGACCCCACCCCTTATCCCTATATAAGTCGCCGCACAATGTGTCCCTGCCATTACGGCCAGAGAGAGTGTCGTGTCAACATCGGAAGAACAGAAGAAGAAGAAGAAGAAGGAAGCAGAAGAAGCATAAGAAGAAGAAAAGGCAGAAAGATATCGGAGGAGTCTGGCGAGAAGACCCCCCGAAGATGGAAGAAGACCCCTGGAGCTGTATTTTAAAAACCTGTGTTGTGTTTTTTTATTAACACTTTTTTCCCCCAGGTGAATAGTTGGTGTACATCGTACCCCATACTCATTCACATATGGTGGGGGCCGGGATATGGGGGGATTCTGATAAGCCCCCCGCCCGCAGACCCCGACAACCAATGGCCAGGGTTGTCGGGAAGAGGCCCTTGTCCTCATCAACATGGGGACAAGGCACCCCCCATGTTGAGGGCACGCGGCCTGGTACGGCTCGGGGGGGGGGTGCTCGCTCGTTCCCACCCCCTTTCCTGACCGGCTGGGCTGCGTTCTTAGCTAAGGGTCTGCTATGGACTTTAGGGGGACCCCTGCGCAGAGGTTCCCTCTTTAAATTCATACCAGGTGACGGGGCTCGCATGGTGTTAGTCTCACCAATGGATCCGGCGACATTGACTTCCTGCGCCAGTCCCGTCTATCTGGAGCCACGTTCAAAATGAACGGACTTTACTCCGTGTGTGGTCAAGTAAGTTCATTTCAAAAGTCCGGCGGACACCGGAAAAGTCCGGTCGTGTGTGGGCAGGTCCGCTCGTTCGGAAAGTCCGGCGGACCTCCACTGCAAGGTCCGGCGGATTGTCAGATAGTCTGATCGTGTGTACGTGGCATTAGATGAATTATATTCATCTTTCCCCTCACATTTTTTCAACACATAATTTTCAGTTAGAGACAATATATATGGAAAATTGTGTGCACTTTTCAGGAAAGTAGAGGATACTATCATCACACTTAACCACCAATGGTGGGATACGTTTTTTTCTCACAGAATATCTCTTTCTAAAATCACTCCCAGGGCTCTCAGGATAAAAACCAGATGTTCATTCTTCTCTCCTGAGCTCCAAAAAGAATGGGAACACGTCTCAGAATTTTGCTCCCAAAAATGTATAAAAATCCAACAGAAGAATTTTTAAAACTCAGACACTGATAGAACAATTAAAACAACTAATCAATACTCTTACTGCTCAGACACCACAGCCCAACAAACGGTTACACATACTCAAAAAGAAAAAATGGAAAATATATGATAAGCTCATTAAAATAAACTCCAAAAAAAAAAAATTAAGAGAAATAGATGATTATAACAATGACAGGGTCTTCCAATGGAAATCCAAAAATCCTACACCCATGCCCCTTATGTTCATTTTAATTCCACCCTTACCTCAGAGAATGTCTCTCCCCCCTCCACATCTTTATTTTCAGAACAAACCCCATCATTTCAGAAAAGCAAACCATAACCACACCCTGCAAAAAAATATATACAACCATGTGGATTCACATCCACATCTGGTCTTGCCCCACCCAGTGACAACCATCCTAATCCCCAACCACCAAAATAAAAAAACAAAGAACACCTCCAAAGGACAATGTTAATTCTCAGGATCCTAGCCCTATGCCCCCTTTCTTCCCTTCCACCACTCAGCCCTCTTCTACCCCCCCCCCCCCCACATCCATTATGGAACTCAATCACAACAACAATACCACTACCCCCAACATAGGGAGTTCAGACCCTAGTCTGTCCCAACAACCAGAACTCTCATCCTGTTCACATGTCAGGCCTGTAATAATTCCAGAAGAGTCACCCATCGTCCAGCCCAATCCATCTTCATACACAGAATATCACAACACCATCCCAGAATATCAGCTCATCCACAGTCATGATCCATCCTTTTTAGTCTTGATCCCCTTGCCTGCCTAAAAAGAAAATTAAAATAGAACAGAATAGGCAAGAGGGAGGAGAGGAAGAAAAAGAAACAAAACCAAAAGACAAAATGGCCAATTTGTTAAGATCTTCAACCTCTCCTCCCACCATCTAACTCCAGAAGAAACTTCTCTATTAAAAAAAGACCACAATTTTGCCCCTACCACTCATCCTGATCCATTCACTCTTTTTGTTGACCTTAATAAATTTGTTCACAATCTGACAGTTAAACTCTTCTACAACATTAAGTCAACCATAACTACTGCCACTGCCAGCCCAGGAACCGACAACTCTCTAGAAGATCCTACACTTAACAACAGTACAGATACATCATGTCTAGCCATATTATAAGATCTTTAGAATGATGATGAGGACACACTTGTTTCTTATCTCACACAACCCCCCATACAACACACCCTTTTTCAGCCAAAATCAATATTCAATCCCAGTCACTTAAAAGGCCCCTTTATTTTTATTTTTTTATTTTTTTTGCCACCTCGGTGAGTTTATGCGGGGGACTTAATTCACCTTGCAGCTCATTTGTGTCTTCTCTCATTTCCACATCATCGTGGCATATTCAATTACTTAACTTTTTCTTTTTCTTTCTTTATTCTTATACAAAAAATGTAGCAAAATTTAAAATACAGAAAGGAACCAGGTAATCAAAGAGGGCGCAAAGACGAAAGACCTGCCATTAAAATTTTTAGGCTAGGCTCAACAGTTATTCTCAAACCTCTACCCCCGACTACATCTGTTCTAATTTCCTCCCACTTCACTCCACCCCGTCCCCCCTCCTACCCCCCCCCCCCCCCATTACCCCCCCATAGAGAAGAACAGTACAGGGAATAGGTGCAACATGAACGGCTATGAAAAGGGAGAAAACACAAAAAAACAACAAAAGAAAAACTATATTCTGTAAGGGCACCTATTATATCCCGTCTACTTATGCGGGAATCCCCAGTTTCATCAACCAGGGACCCCATATCTTCCTAAACTTCTTAATATTACCCTATTTGCTAAAAAAAAAACTTTCGTTGCTGATTATTGTTCTTATATTAATTAACCAGGTTTCAACTAGCAGGCCCGAATGTGACTGCCATTGTTGGGCAATTAGCTTCCTTGCCTGAAAGAGGCATCTAATAACTGATACAAACTTATTTTTAGAGATTGTAAATCCCTCCGGTATAGCCAATAGACAGGTCCTAGCCGTTGCCACTAATGTTAAATTAAAAGTTCCATTTATCTGATCTATTACCTGTGTCCAATACCTAAACAATTTCGGACACCGCCAAAACATATGAATAAAATCTCCGGCTAAGCCACATCTGGGACAGTGATCATTATCTCTCCAACCCAGTTTAAACATTTTCCTGGGGGTATGATATACCCGATAGAAAAAAAAAAGATGAGAACCTTTCTGGGAAGGAGAGATTGAAACATTAGTTCCTTGTTCCATTATTCGGTCCCAATCAGATATGGACAATGGACCTACGTCCCTCTCCCATCTTGTCCTATTTTTAGTCATACCGTTGTGGTCTAACATTTTATCCCCAAGTCTAACATACAAATATGAGATCAGTCCTTTGAGCGTGTCCAAGGACATCATTTGTGAGAGTATAGGGATCTGAATAAACTGCACCTCTTGGGATCTAAATTGTGCCTGAATTGCATGTCTGACCTGGAGATATTTATAGAACGAATGGTTCGATAGCAAGAACTCTGACTTTAAATCAGAAAAGGATTTAATATCTGGACCCCGAAATAACTGAGCCAATTGGTCTATCCCTTGATTTACCCATTCCCTACATCTTTCTACTTTGGATAACTCTCTTAAGTTTCTATTATCCCATAAGGGAGCCAATACAGATACCCTCTGGTAACCCAATAGGTTCTTGACTGTTTTCCAAAGTTTAACGATCTGATTAATCGTTGGACAGTGAATATCGAACGAATTTGCCTCAAGGGCTTCCATGAGCGTGTTATGTGGACATCCTATCAACATTAATCTATGGCAAGGTCTACCCTTGTTTATTGCTGTTACTCCTGCTAAGTGCTGTAGCTGAGCCGCAAAATAATAAAGTCTGGGATATGGAATCGCCATTCCCCCTTCCTCTGGCGGTAGCTGCAGCGTCCGTAAGGAAATCCTAGGCGGCCCCTTTCTCCATATAAGGGCCCTAAATTAGGATTCTATTTTCTTAAACCACCTCAGACCTATCCATATTGGCGAGTTATGGAGAAAATATAGAATTTGAGGAAGCCATACCATCTTAACCAAGTTGCAGCGTCCCGCCATCGAGAGGGGGAGGCGGCTCCAGATATCCACCTTATGTTTTAACTTCACCAAGGTTATCTTCCAAATAGGAATTTACATCCTTTGTAATTCACACCCCCAAATACTTAAATTTCTCCACCATCTTCAAGTTCACAATATCTTGTGATATATAAGTAGCCTCTGTTCCTATCGGGAGTAATGCAGATTTGTCCCAGTTGATAGTTAATCCAGACATATGTCCAAATTCTCTAATCATTCCCATCGCCACTTTCAACGAAATTTGGACATCTCCTAGGAAAAGCAGAACATCATCGGCAAACAATGCAATTTTTTCCTCCATCTGTCCTCTCCTGAATCCCTTTATATCAGGGTTAGCCCTAATGGCAATAGCCAGCGGTTCCACCGCCAAGAAAAACAGTAAGGGGGAAAGGGGACAGCCCTGCCTCGTACCACGTTCCAACTGGAACATCTCAGAGAACTGATTATTCATTTTAATTTTCGCTCTTGGGTTAGTGTAGAGCAATTTTATCCATTTAATAAAATTTGGACCAAACCCAAATCTGGCAAGAGCCTCAAACAAATACCCCCACTCAAGACTATCAAATGCCTTAGCTGCATCCAGGGCCAATATGGCCCTGGAGCCTCCATTATCCACCGGTATTTGAATATTCAGGTAAAGTCTGCGAATATTAATACTTGTAGACCTGTTCGGGATAAATCCCGACTGGTCAGAATGAATAAGCTTATGGATACTTCTTTTCAAGCGTGTCGCCAGAATTTTTGCTAAAATCTTCACGTCTGTACCCAAAAGCGAAATTGGGCGGTATGAAGCAGGGTCCGTGGGGTCTTTGCCCTCCTTGGGGATAACCACTATATTGGCTTCCAACATTGAGGAAGGAAGGATCCCAGTCGTCAGGGCCTGACTCAGTGTCTCCAACAGTTCCGGCAATAAAACCTCACTATATCTTTTGTAAACCTCAACTGGTAGCCCGTCACATCCTGGGGCTTTTAAATTAGGCATCTCTGCCACAGCTTTTTGAAGTTCCTCAATGGTAATTGGAGCCTCAAGTGCCACCACATCCTCTACTGGTAGGGTTGGTATACTTATTTTCCCCAGGAAGGCTGCTGTTGTTCCCCCATCCCCCCCTTTGAGATTTATATAAAGAGCTATAGTAGTGATGGAATATGCTATTAATAATGGTCGGTTCAGAAGTGATCTCTCCCTCTGGGGTCCTGACCGCTGGTATCATTGGGGGAGCAGTATTTGTTTTAACCAGCAAAGAGAGAAGGCGGCCCACTTTTTCCCCTTCCCCAAAGTTCGCTTGTCTCTGGAGTATACGTCTATTTTCTATCTTTTGCCTGATAGTCGTCTTATACTCTTGCTGTTTATCTAACCAGTCCTTCTGTGTAGATGGAGTTGGATTGGTGATATACTGCTGTTCTGCCACTAGTACCATCTCCCTAGCTTCCTCCTCCCGTTTTTTCATCTCAACTTTATTTCTAGTAATTTGCTGAATAAAAAGTCCTCTTAAAAAAGCTTTTAATGCGTCCCAGACCACTCCCACCGATGCCGTACCCTTATTAACCTGAATAAACTCTTTTAACTCAGATATTACTCGGTCAGAATCTTTCAATATCTCCAGCCACATGGGATCAATTTTCCATTGCCCAAGGTACAGCTTTTTACCTATACGAAGTGTCAATGTTAGGGGGGAGTGGTCCGATAGCCCCCTCGGACCATATTCCACTGCATCCACCAGTGTCAACACATTACTATTCACCAAGGCCATATCTAATCTCGATAGGGTAAAAAAAGTGGCTGAGCAGCAGGAATATTGTCGCTCCAGCGGATACCGAATGCGCCACGCATCACATAAGCCCATTTCTTGCAAATAGCGAGATAATCCCGTTGCGCTCCCCGCTATTGTTGTATTTACAGTTGGAAATCTATCTAGGGACTTGTCCAAGACTTCACTAAAGTCCCCTACTGCTATCACGGGAATGTCAGGTTTATCTACTATGAAGGATATTAACTCATGTAAAACCTCTAGCTTGAATGGAGGAGGAACATATATGTTGGCTATCACGTAGGGATTATTTTCAATTTGACAATATAGAAAAATGTACCTGCCATTTATGTCTATACAACTATTATAGCAAGAAAAAAAGACCGCCCTATCAATCAGGATACTAACCCCTCTTGCATACGTTGAGAATACAGAGTGGTAGGCCCCTTTATACATAGTTTCTATCAGGTGGTATTTTATGACGTAAAACATATTTGTAAACCCACCACCCCTTACTGATTGGATAACAAGCTCACCCTGCAGGAAATTTCATGTCTCAATAATCTAACCAAAAATACCTCCATTATAATTAAATCAGCAGACATGGGAGGCGGTATTGTCATACAAGATAGTGACACTTATCTCAAGGAAGCTTGCAGATTCCTATCCGATAAAACCCCCTACATACACCTTCCTAGTGATCCACTCCCCCATTTCTGTAAAGAAGCTCAGACCCTAATTAAACATACCCTCAATGAAAGCATCATCAATAAAGCTGAGGCATCTTTTCTCTCAAGAGAATATTATAATAATCCATATTTCTAATAGTAATAATCCATCTTCCCAAAATTCAAAAAGACCCTGAAAATCCCTAAAGACACCCATTGTATCTGCAATGGAGAGTGTCACCAGCTTCTTTTCCATTTACATTGATCATTTTCTGCAGCCCCTAGCACAAAATCTGCCCACTTACATATGATGGAACCTACCTCATAAATACTTTGCAAGCTTACAAATGGGAGCCCACTTACCAGTGGGTTTACCTAGTTGTAAATTCCCTGTATACATCTATTCTCCACACTGTTGGTCTTAGGGCAGTACAACATTTTTTAACACAAGATCCTCTCCTTAATCCAAAACAGGCAAATTTCATTCTAGAAAACACTTTTTTAGTTTGACACACAACTATATCTCTTTTGATACCAAATTCTACCTACAAATTCAGGGCACAGCTATGGGCTCAAATATTGCACCCAGCTACGTCAACTTAGCCATGGGACTATAGGAAGACTTGTATATCTGGAACAACAACCCTTTTTCCCCGAAACATTGTCTTTCTGGGACATTACATAGATGACATAATTATCATCTGAGACAGACCCAATTCATTTGTAACAGAATTTGTCACCCATTGTAATTCCAATTACCTAGGGCTTTCTTTTACTTCCATCTGTAGCTGTCAGGGTTGGCTTAGCCCTTCCTTCTCTGGGCTGGCTGCTCAGCTGTTGGCTAATTGCCAGCTCTCATCTCTTTCCACAGTTACCAGCTGTTTCTGATCATGCTCGTCTGACCTGCCTACTTAAAGCTGTCCAGCTCACTTCACCTCTGCCTTCGCCTTGGTCACATCAGAAGAAACCATCTCCTGTGGTTCTGTTTAAACACTGGCTTGCTGACATCCCTTCTGGCTCCTTATCCTGCTTGCTGTTGCTCTACTTGGATCCCTGACTTATGGCCTGGCTGATTACCAGATCTGGTTATTGAACTCTGGCCTGGCTGACTACTCTATCTGGTTACTGGACTCTGGCTATGCTTTGACTAGGCTTTTTCTATTTACCTTTTTATTTTTATTTAATAAACAAGTGTGATTTAATTGTACTTCTGTCTCGGTCTGATTCATGGTTTCTGACAGTAGGCGAATGCCATGAATTCAGAAGATACAGTCAACCCACTTGCTGGTAAAAGAAAATCCTGACCTTTGAAGCACTGAAATATTCAACCTTCCCAGATGATCTAAGTGAATATTTATGGTCCACAATGGGACATCATGGTTCTGTGTCCACAACCTGAGAAGACTCGACCACTTCACATCAACAAAATGTTCATGTTTGATTGTTTGTTAAACTCTGTTATTATTGGTTTCTGTATTCACAATGGAGTTTCCTTGACTCTGAGCTGCGTCTCTTGTCAAAAACACCTGTTCAAAGTTCAATATGATTGTAATGTCATATTTTCAATAAAAATTTATGAAAAAAAATAAAATAAAAAATTCCAGATTGGATGAGCAAGATCACCGCATGGATCAGTTTGCCATGGTGTTACAGGTGCTTACCTTAAATCCCCCACGGTGGCTGCTCCGGTACAACCTGAGTCGCAGGCCGTCCCTGCTGCTGCACCAGTCTCTGTGCAGGCACCCGCCTCGTGTATTACCTCTATAAGAGGTATGCTCTGCTTCCCCAGCGATTTGTGAGTGATCCAGTTCAATGCAGAGGGTTTCTGAATCAGGTTGAGATATACTTCGAGATGCTGACCCAGGCATTTCCCACGGACAGAAGCAAAGTAGGTTTCGTGATATCTTTGCTTTCTGAGAGAACCTTGGCCTGGGCTAACCCTATCTGGGGGATGAAAAACCTGTTGTCTTGAGTTACCCTCAGTTTGTGACCTCCTTCAAAAGGGTATTTGATATTCCCGCACACTCCGCTTCTGCTGCCAAGTGCCTCATGTCCATCAAACAGAGTACTAGAACTGTTGCTGACTACGCCACTGAATTCCGTACTCTGGCAGCAGAGGTTGCTTGGAACAATGAGGCCCTCGTGGCTGCTTTTTCTCATGGTCTCTCGGATTCCATCAAGGATGAGATAGCAGGCCGAGATGTAGCCACTGAGCTGGAGAGCTTCATCTCATTTGCCATCCTCATTGACTCCAGACTCAGAGAAAGACTTTCTCTTAAGGAGCACTTGCCGAACCCTCCTGTACGTTTGCCTCCGAGCTTTGTAGTCCCACCCATGTCTCCCTCACCTCCCATGCCTCCTGGTACCGAGTCAGTCAGTGAAGATGAACCCATGCACCTGGGCTTCATGCGTCTCTCTGTGGATGAGAGAGCCTTTAGGAGGAGGGAAAGATTATGCCTTTATTGTGGTCAGGCAGGTCACTTTTTGAAGTCTTGTCCTACCCATCCAGGGAACGCCCGAACCTTAAGGTCCTGTCATGGACAGACCTTAGGTGGTGTTATTTCATCCCCAGTTATCCAGTAGGATAAGCCCCTGGTTTCGGTCACCCTTTCTTGGGCTGAGTCATCCATCGAGACACAAGCTCTAATCGACTCTGGGGCTTCAGGCCTGTTCATTGATGCTGCATTTGTTTCGCAGCACTCGATTCTGCTGCAGCTGCGTGACACTCCACTTGCCATTGAGGCTCTTGACGGGAGACCTTTACAGCCTGCCCATGTGACTCATGAGACGGTTGTCCATGGCCGTAGGGGCTCTTCACCATGAGATAATCCAATTTCAAGTTATTTCCTCACCCAGGTTTCCGCTTGTTATTGGTTATCCTTGGTTACAGAGGCACAACCCCTCTTTTGATTGGCTCCGTGCTGAGTTTCTCTCCTGGTCACCACAATGCAGTGAGACATGCTTCCTGAAGGTATCCAAGGTCCTGTGCACCTCTTTACTCCCCTCCCTGCCGGAGGAGTACAGCAATTTTAGTGATGTCTTTAACCACTTGCCGACCGCCTAACGCCGATGTACGTCGGCAGAATGGCACGGGCAGGCATAAGCACGTACATGTACGTGATTTGCCTCCCGCGGGTCGGGGGCCCGATCGGGCCCCCGCCCGGTGCCTGCGGCGGTCGGTTTTCGTTCGGGAGCGATCCCGGACGAGGGGACGGCCATTCATTCATGGCCACCCCCTCGCGATCGCTCCCGACGAATAGAAATCCCCGGTGACATCACTTCCTCTCCTGTAATGTAAACACAGGAGAGGAAGTGATGTATTCTCTCCTCCGTGTCGGTATTTTTCGTTCCGACACGGAGGAGAGCGGATCAGTGAGTTGCACCAACACATCCCACACACAGTAGAACATGCCAGGCACACTCACACCCCCCCTTTACCCCCCGATCACCCCCCCAATTACCCCTGCCCCCCAGTCACAGTGACACCAATGTCATTTTTTTTTTTTTTTTTTTTTTTTTTGCATTGGTGTCATTTGTGACTGTAATAACTGTTAGGGCAGTTAGAGTTAGCCCCCTTTAGTTCTAATGTACCCCCCTAACCCCCCCAATAAAGGTTTAACCCCGTGATCACCCCCCGTCGCCAGTGTCACTAAGGCTGGGTTCACATTGCAGCGGTTTATGAGAACGAATGTGATTCGCACCGCACTGCAGTGCAAATCACATCCGATCTCTGTGCGATTCGAGTTCAGCCATTCGCCGCACCCGCCGCACCCGCCACACCCGCCGCACCCGCCGCAAATTCGCACGGGACCCTTTTTTTGGCCCGCAGCAGAATCGGATCGCATGGGTGTTCACACCATGCGATCCGAGTTTGCAGATCGCACTGCGATATGCGAACTGATCTGGGGGTGTCAGTAACATTTCACTGACACTCCCAGCAGTTCGCATAGGGCAGTGTGAACTGCCGCCGGGAGGCATGCGATGCGGGAACCCGCCGCGGATTCGCGGCGTTTCCGCATCGCTCCAGTGTGAACCCAGCCTAATAAGCGATCATTTTTCTGATCGCCGTATTAGTGTCCCAGGTGACGCTAGTTAGGCAGGTAGGTATTTAGGTTCGCCGCAGCTTTTTATAGCGCCAGGGACCCCCATATACTACCGCATAAAGCCCCCTGATTGCCCCCTAGTTAACCCTTTCACCAGTGATCACCATATAACTGTTACAGGTGACGCTGGTTGGTTAGTTATTTTTTTATAGTTTCAGGGCACCCGCCATTTATTACCTAATAAAGGTTTAACCCCCTGATCACCCGGCGGGTGTCATTTGTGACTAATAACTGTTAGGGCAGTTAGGGTTAGCCCCCTTTAGTTCTAAGGTACCCCCCTAACCCCCCCAATAAAGGTTTAACCCCGTGATCACCCCCCGTCGCCAGTGTCACTAAGGCTGGGTTCAGATTGCAGCGGTTTGAGAACGGATGTGATTCGCACTGCAGTGCAAATCACATCCGATCTCTGTGCGATTCGAGTTCAGCCATTCGCCGCACCCGCCACACCCGCCGCACCCGCCGCAAATTCGCACGGGACCCTTTTTTTGGCCCGCAGCAGAATCGGATCGCATGGGTGTTCACACCATGCGATCCGAGTTTGCAGATCGCACTGCGATATGCGAACTGATCTGGGGGTGTCAGTAACATTTCACTGACACTCCCAGCAGTTCGCATAGGGCAGTGTGAACTGCCGCCGGGAGGCATGCGATGCGGGAACGCGCCGCGCATTCGTGGCGTTCCCGCATCGCTCCAGTGTGAACCCAGCCTAATAAGCGATCGTTTTTCTGATCGCTGTATTAGTGTCACAGGTGACGCTAGTTAGGCAAGTAGGTATTTAGGTTCGCCGCAGCTTTTTATAGCGCCAGGGACCCCCATATACTACCGCATAAAGCCCCCTGATTGCCCCCTAGTTAACCCTTTCACCAGTGATCACCATATAACTGTTACAGGTGACGCTGGTTGGTTAGTTATTTTTTTATAGTTTCAGGGCACCCGCCATTTATTACCTAGTCTCACTAGTGTACCCCTAAATTTAGGGGTGTCTACTTTCCAAAATGGGGTCATTTGGGGGGGGTTTGTGCCATCTTGGCATTTTATGGCCTTCAAAACTGTAACGCCCTTAGAAAGCCTGAAGGCGGTGCTTGGTTTTCGGGGCCCCGTACGCGGCTAGGCTCCCAAAAAGTCCCACATATGTGGTATCCCCGTACTCAGGAGAAGCAGCAGAATTTATTTTGGGGTGTCATTTCACATATGCCCATGGCATGCGTGAGCAATATATCATTTAGTGACAACTTTGTGAAAAAAAAAAAAAAAAAAAAAAAAGTTTGTAATTTTCCCGCAACTTGTGGCAAAATATAAAATATTCCATGGACTCAACATGCCTCTCAGCAAATAGCTTGGGGTGTCTACTTTCTAAAATGGGGTCATTTGTGGGGGTTTTGTGCCATCTTGGCATTTTATGGCCTTCAAAACTGTAATAGGTAGTGAGGAGTGAAGTCAAATATTTACGCCCTTAGAAAGCCTGAAGGCGGTGCTTGGTTTTCGGGGCCCCGTACGCGGCTAGGCTCCCAAAAAGTCCCACATATGTGGTATCCCCGTACTCAGGAGAAGCAGCAGAATTTATTTTGGGGTGTCATTTCACATATGCCCATGGCATGTGTGAGCAATATATCATTTAGTGACAACTTTGTGAAAAAAAAAAAAAAAAAAAAAAAGTTTGTAATTTTCCCGCAACTTGTGGCAAAATATAAAATATTCCATGAACTCAACATGCCTCTCAGCAAATAGCTTGGGGTGTCTACTTTCTAAAATGGGGTCATTTGTGGGGGTTTTGTGCCATCTTGGCATTTTATGGCCTTCAAAACTGTAATAGGTAGTGAGAAGTGAACTCAAAAATTTACGCCCTTAGAAAGCCTGAAGGCGGTGCTTGGTTTTCGGGGCCCCGTACGCGGCTAGGCTCCCAAAAAGTCCCACATATGTGGTATCCCCGTACTCAGGAGAAGCAGCAGAATTTATTTTGGGGTGTCATTTCACATACGCCCATAGCATGTGTGAGCAATATATCATTTAGTGACAACTTTGTGTAAAAAAAAAAAAAAAATTTTTTTTTTGTCATTATTCAATCGCTTGAGGCAAAAAAATAAAATATTCAATGGGCTCAACATGCCTCTTATCAATTTCCTTAGGGGGTCTACTTTCCAAAATGGGGTCATTTGGGGGGGTTTTGTACTGCCCTGCCATTTTAGCACCTCAAGAAATGAGATAGGCAGTCGTAAACTAAAAGCTGCGTAAATTCCAGAAAACGTACCTTAGTTTGTAGATGTGACAACTTTTGCGCAAACCAATAAATATACAATTATTGACTTTTTTTTTACCAAAGACATGTGGCTGAATACATTTTGGCCTAAATGTATGACTAAAATTGAGTTTATTGGATTTTTCTAATAACAAAAAGTAGAAAATATCATTTTTTTTCAAAATTTGCGGTCTTTTTACGTTTATATCGCAAAAAATAAAAATCGCAGAGGCAATCAAATACCATCAAAAGAAAGCTCTATTTGTGGGAAGAAAAGGACGCAAATTTTGTTTGGGTACAACATTGCATGACCGCGCAATTACCAGTTAAAGCAGCGCAGTGCCAAAGTGTAAAAAGACCTCTGGTCATTTACCAGCAAAATGGTCCGGTCTGAAAGTGGTTAATAAAGGTCAAACCGGTAGTTTGCCTCCACATCGGTCTTATGATTGCGCAATTGACATTCAACCTGGTGCCATACCTCCTCGTGGCCAGGTTTACCCTTTGTCGGCCTTGGAGGATAAGACCATGGAGGAGTATGTTGCTGACGCACTTTCTCGAGGTTTCATCCGCAAATCCTCATCTCCTGCTGGTGCTGGTTTCTTCTTTGTGAAGAAGAGGAGCGGTGAACTTAGACCTTGTTTAGATTATAGAGGTCTCAATCGTGTCACGATTAAGAATGCCTACCCAATTCCATTGATTACAGAGTTATTTGACCGCCTCAAGGAAGCAACGGTTTTCATTAAGGCTTGACTTGAGAGGGGCATACAATCTCGTGCGCATTAAGGAGGGCGGCGGGTGGAAAACTGCGTTTAATACCAGAACAGGCCATTATGAATACCTGGTAATGCCTTTTGGCCTTTGTAACACCCTGGAAGTTCTCCAAGACGTTATTAACGATATTGTCGCGTACCTTTTAGTAGTGAGCCCGGATTGTGGAAAGAGGCCTCCCTTTACAACTCCCACTACCGGTTTCCTGGTAATGTAACAGGGAACACAGGAGTAAGGAGGGGTACAAGTGCCTGGCAGGATCAACAGATGAGAAGGATGGATAGGTGAAGTTCAGTGGAACAGTTAAACCCCGTGGATGGATCAGCAGGTAATTGATAGCAAATGTCACAGTTCAGCAAAGCAGGAAACTTATAGCAGGTAACACGGTTCAATGAAGCAGGTAACTTGCAGCAGATGAAAGCAGTGCAGAGAAGCAGGCAACTTGTAGCAGATGAATAGTAAGGAACTGGCAGCAGATGAAACAGTTCTATATAAGCAGGTAACTTGTAGCAGATGAACAGTGCAATATAAGCAGGTACTTGCAGCAGGTGAACAGTTCAATATAAGCAGGTTACTTGCAGCAGATGACACAGTTCAATATAAGCAGGTACTTGCAGCAGGTGAACAGTTCAATAAGACAGGTAACTTGTAGCAGATGAACAGTGCAATATAAGCAGGTACTTGAAGCAGTTGAACAGTTCAATATAAGCAGGTTACTTACAGCAGATGACACAGTTCAATATAAGCAGGTTCACCTTAGCAGATGGATGGTCAAAGCAAGCCGGGTCATATATCAGACTGGAAGCAAAGTACAAGGGAACAGGCAGGAGAATCGTCACAGCAAGCCGGGGTCGGGTGCAGGCAGATAGCAGACGGGTCACAGGCAGGCCGGGTCAATCAGGAATGAATACTACGGATCAGGTCTCACAGGTATAACGCTGTAGAGCAGACAGCAGAGAGCATTAGCAAGAGGCTAGTTTAAATAGGGCGTTTGGCGCCAACGCGCATGCGCACCCGCGCACAAATGCACGTGCGCGCACGATCGCACGCACCCGCGGTGACGCCCGTGATCGTAAACCAGAAGACCTGGGGGTCAGTCTCTTCATGCGATTTTCATGACATTGCCCCCTCCCAAGGGGCAGCCTCCAGATGCCCTTTCGGGCAAATTTTTCCGGATGGACCCTTTTAAAGGATTGAATCAGATTTTTTGCATGAATGTTGTCCTCGGGCTCCCAGGAGTTCTCTTCGGGACCATATCCTTTCCATTTGATTAAGAACTGGTTCTGGTTTCCTCTTCTTCTGAAATTTAGGATGGCTTCTATTTCAAATTCTTCTTCACCATCAACCAAGATCGGATCAGGAGGAGTGGTATTTCGGTTAGGAAATGGATTGGGAGTGAAAGGTTTCAATAAGGACACGGAATACCGGATAGACCTTTAGTGAGTCTGGAAGTTTTAGTTCGAAAGCAACTTCGTTAATCTTCCTTTTGACTGAAAAAGGTCCTAAAAATTTGGGACCTAGTTTCCTTGAAGGGCACGCGATTTTAAAGTTTACCGTGGATAGCCACACCAAATCACCGGGTACCAGTACTAACTCTCCTCGTCTCTTCTTGTCAAAGGTTGTCTTGTTGTGCTCTTGAGTTCTAGTCATTGTTTCTTGCAGAAGTTTGTTGTTGGTTGAGAAAAAGTTCATCTTTTCCTGGACTGCTGGCACTGAGCATTCAGGAAGGGAGTTGGGTAGGAATGAAGGGTGGAAGCCGTAATTGGCGAAAAAGGGCGTCTGTTTGGTGGCGGAATGTAGAGAATTATTATACGCAAACTCAGCTACTGGAAGCAGGGAGATCCAATCATTTTGTGCAAAAGAGGAAAAACAGCGTAAATATTGTTAGAGAATTTGGTTCGTCCTCTCAGTCTGCCCATTGGACTGAGGATGATAAGCGGATGAGAAAGATAGTTCAATATTCAAAGCCTTGCAGAGGGACTTCCAGAATCGAGAGGTGAACTGTACTAAACTATATTGGCTGGTACCCCATGGAGCCTAATGATTTCCTTGATGAACACTTGTGCAGTTTCAGAGGCTGAGGGGGTACCTTTCATGGGAATAAAATGTGCCATCTTTGACAGACGATCAACCACCACAAAGTTAGTGGTATGATCATCTGCCAGAGGCAATTCAACAATGAAGTCTATAGACAGCATTTTCCATGGCCTGTCCGGAACAGACAATGGTTTAAGGAGGCCCCAGGCCTTATGCCGCGTACACACGACCGGACTTTTCAACATCAAAGGTCCGACGGAACAATTCCGGCAGACCATTCGATCGTGTGTGGGCTGCAGCGGACTTTTGATTTGCAAAAATCCGACAGACTTTAGAAATGGAACATGTTTCAAATTTTTCAGACGGAACTCCGCCGGACCCAGTTCCGATGTAGAAATCCGCTCGTCTGTATGCTGTTCCGACAGACCAAAAACGATGCATGCTCTGAAGCAAGTACGAGACGGAAGTGCTCGGTCTTGTAAAACTCCAGTTCGTATTGGAAGTAGCACATTCGCCATGCTGCAAATTCTGTGCTCGTTTAAATGCAGCACATCTTCTTTATAATGCTAGAAGAACGAAGTTACTTTGCTGCTCATATTCACTCACACAGAGTTCTCACAAACACATTTCTGGATTATTTCTCCTCATCTCATGAATGATATTGTTTTTAGTTTAAAGCCCCATCTCAGTAATAATGTATTTTAAAATATTTTTTGGTAGTCCTCTTTTTTTTTTTTCTTTCATCCATATTTTTAGTATAATTATTTCCAAATTATTTTTGTGTGTCATTACCACAATAACCTTTTTATTTTTTGTGTGTCATTACCACAATAACCTTTTTATTTTTTGTGTGTCATTACCACAATAACCTTTTTATTTTGTGTGTGTCATTACCACAATAACCTTTTTATTTTGTGTGTGTCATTACCACAATAACCTTTTTATTTTGTGTGTGTCATTACCACAATAACCTTTTTATTTTGTGTGTGTCATTACCACAATAACCCAATAACCTTTTTATTTTTTGTGTGTCATTACCACAATAACCTTTTTATTTTTATTCTGGTGCCAAGTTATCACAATAACATTATTTTTTTTTTTTGGAACCTCAAGGAGGTTGGTGTCCCTTGTTCATTTCACATTGTCTTTTAGGAATGTATTTGACTAAAAACACATAGGCAAGTATATTTTCAAAATAAAATATCCATTTATTCTGGTTCAAAAAATAAAGATGAAGGCAACACTGGAGAAACTTTTGACATTTGTGTAGCCCTTTTGCCCCAGGGCATACATTAAAGTATGTGGAAAAGAAAATTGGGATATTGATAAGTACATACAATGGGGAGCACAATCTGGTCCATGAATCCCAGAGATCAAGAGCAGCAGCAGATGGTATATATGTCCCCAGGCTGTGGTACAACAGGCTACGTCTTTGGTCAGACCAGACTGAAGCCAGGTCATCACTTTCTTCTCTTCGCTCCACCCTACACTGCACCCTTCCCTGCAGACTTCCCTGCAGCCTTCCTGTGAGGCTGTGTCTCTGGTGGTGTACTTGTGGCAGGAGGAGGAGGAGGAACAGGAGGAACTTGATCCAAGATTTCGCTTGTGGCAGTTAACTCACCCCTCAGCCCCTTCTGAAAGGCAGAGAAAATGAGTTCCTCACATTGGAGGCATTGGCCCCTCTCTAATTGCTGCAACCGGCTGGCTATATAGCAGCCATAGGCCTCTTCAGCTTCGGGGGGGCTCCTTAGGACATTTGTAGCCTCTCTAATGAGGCGCAGTGATTCCTCCTGTGTGACCGTCCCCTTCTGGGGCCTTTTTGCCTGAAGACGGAGGGGAGGCAGCTGCGACTGGGTGAGGCTCCTACTGGGCCTGGCCACCTCCTGGCTGACAGTGGGCCCAGCCTCCTCCTGCCTGCCATTTTCCACAACTTCCTCCTGGCTGAGCTCATCCTGTGTATAAAAAAGGGACATCGTTTTAGTTTTTTGTTCATCAATCATAAACATTTTTCAGCTCATGACTTTAAAATTATGTTAATACATACAAAAGAGTATCATTCTGACCCCAGTATTTATTGTTTCTGCTGGTGACAAACATTTTTGGCCACTACTGTAAAATGATATGTCTAAATCTTTTTTTTTGTAACATCAATAATATTGTTTCAATTATAACATCTAGTTAACATCATTAATATTATGAAAATAAATATTTATTGGAGCAATATACCTGGCTCAAGCTGGGTGCATCCGCTTCTTCCAGGATGGAAGGCCCAGGTTGCTCATCAGCCTCTGCTGGGGTGGAGAGAAGGGTGGAGGGAATGCTGCAGGGAATGGTGGAGGGAAGGGTTGAAAGCGATTCCCTGGCCTCCCTCTGGTCGCCGAGAAAACTGAGTTTGTCAAAGTACCACAGCCTGGGTACATATACATCATCTGCGGATGCTCCTGATCTGATGGATTTAATGATTTTATTCTGCTCCTTTCTGTACATATTTCTCAATATGCCAATTTTCTTTTCCAGAAAGTCCAAGTTTGCCTCTGGGATCCAAGTCTGCACAAATGCCAGAAGTCTCTCCAGCGTTGCCTTCCTTGCTTGTTTATTGTAGTAAGCACTATGCTTTACTTCCCACAGATTTTTCAGCTCCTTGTACTTATCTATAAATAGGCTCAAGAATTCGGGATCTTTAAATGTCTTATTCATTTTTTTGAAAGACAATACACAAGACAAAAACAATAATGTTAGCCCAGACTCTCCTAATCTTAGCCCAATATAGACCTCAATCTATAAGCAGTATATGCCACTGATTTTGGGATTTTTTTTTTAACTTACCTTTGTTTTCCTTGCTCACAACTTCCGTTCCTATTTTCTCCTCGCACGTACGACATGTGCATGCTGGCGTTATATACAGTGCGCACGCGTAAAACCACGCCTGCTTTGCCCGCCCATGACGTTCTTTTGGTCAACTCTTTTTCCCGCTCTCTTGTGCACACATAACGTACGTAAGCACGTACGACATGTGCATGTTGGCATTATATACAGTGCACACTCGTAAAACCACACCTGCGTTGCCCGCCCATGACGTTCTTTTGGTCAACTCTTTTTTCCAGCCCTTTTGTGCGCACATAACGTACGTAAGCACGTACGACATGTGCATGTTGGTGTTATATACAGTGCGCACGCGTGGACTTCACCTGCGGTGCCCGCCCATGACGTTCTTTTCCAAGAATATTTCCCGGCCCTTTTTCTCTACGGTGCGTAGTAGGAGAAACATGGCGGAAACACAACAGGTGCTTCATATTAATGACTCCAGTAGTCACGAATCCCCGGAGCCACAAACATCCCGATCCAGGAAGAGGAAATTTAAGGCCTCCAATATGGCCTTTGAAGAGATGGTGGAGATGGTGGCAATCTTGCGAAGTAAGGATTATGATGGGAAGCATGGACCATACACCCATCCGAACTTGCGCAAGGCCAGAATCATGGTCAAAGTTGTAAAGACCCTGCACAATCTTTTTGGGGCACGACGGTCAAAAGACCAATTGAGGAAACGGTGGTCCGACCTTAAATTGAGGGAGCCGGATCAGTACAGAAGGATAAAGAAAGTTCTTTAAAAAAGTAAGTACTTGTCGTGTGTTCCTATTATGATTATTACATACTGATCCATATGCTTTTCTTTACCTTTGTACAATGTAAAATTGCTGCTTTCATGTTGGTGGATACAGTAATTGTATCGTTCATAACAAACCCTCGTTCGTTGTTCGTGTCAAACATCGTTTATGATACAGGGTTTAATCATCAATTTTTTTCTGTGTAATTTGTCTTAATAAAAAAAAATATTAGGGCATTGTTGTTTAGATGTGTTTAAAACTACAATGACTAGAAAAGAACATTCAGTGGAATTGAAGGAGAGGACACTTGGCAGCTGGTTAACACATCTGCACTCATGGGCAAAAGTGTGGGACACCAGAGAACATTTATTAGGGTAAACCACACAGGGGTTCCTTGGTATACTTGGGGGGGGGGGGGGGGCATCTGTGAAACTTGGCCCAAAAATGTAAGTATTGTAGTTGTTTGCAAAGTGAATTTATTTATCATGTCTTCAACTTTTGCATCTCTTCTTAAACAGACAATTGTACAACACTTCTAATCAATGTTTCATCTTCCTAGTTCTGGCCTCAAATATCTGTGTGCTAAGTATACCTTTTGTTTTGTTTAAATGTCATAGGGGAGAAAAGACTCACAAAGCAGGATCCCAGGGACCGCCGCCCTTGCCATCATGAATGTGAGGTTAGCCCCATCCCCCCGTGGATGGGCATGTGGAGGAAGGAGAGGTGGAGGAAGGAGAGGAGATGGGCACTTAAACGTTCTGAAAAATACGAGTCTGAAAAGCGCGAATCGTCTCTCACCAAACTTCTGCTAACACAAGGTAAACACAAAATTAGCAGAAGGAGCCCAAAGGGTGGTGCACTTGGTATTGAACTTCCATTTTATAGTCTTGTCAGACCTGGTGTACGCCACCGCGCACCAGACGGGCAGACTTTGTTGTGATCGTGTGTAGGCAAGTCCGTTTCCGCTGAACTCTGTCGGAACTCCGTTGGAACTCCGGCGGAGTTCAGTCCAGTCGTGTGTACATGGCATTAGTCTTACAGTTCTTACTTCTAATGCACGTAGTGCAGGTGTTCACGTATTTCTTGCAATCCTCCCGTAACTGAGGCCACCAAAAAGTACACTGTACCAAATCAATGGTTCTAGTGATACCAAAATGTCCGGCGAGTGTGTGGTCATGACACAGCTCTAGGATAGATACCCGCAGAGTTTCGGGGATGTAGATCTTGTCTTTATACCACAGTAACACACCTCTGGTTTGTAGTTCTGGTTCTGAAAAAGGTCTTTGTTCCATGGAGGCTTGTCTAAGCCGGGAGAAAAGCAGAAGGAAATTCCCAGGAGCGAGAATGGTATCTGGAGGAGAAATTTCCTGGGACTTGTGGAACATCCGTGACAAGGCATCTGATTTTATGTTCTTAGACCCTGGGCGATAAGTTACATGAAAAGAGAACCGGGATAAGAAGAGTGCCCACCTGGCTTGTCTTGGTTTTAGTCTTTTTGCAGATCTTAAGTACTCCAGGTTCTTGTGATCGGTAAATATTAAAATTGGATGAGAAGCTCCTTCTAACAAATAGCACCATTCTTCTAATGCAGATTTAATCGCTAACAGCTCCCGGTCTCCAACATCGTAATTTTTCTCGGCTGCTGATAGTTTGCGCGAAAAGAAAGCCACAGGATGGATCAGGGCCCTAGTTCCTTGTCTTTGGGATAATATAGCCCCTATGGCAATTTCGGATGCATCCACTTCTAAAACGAATGGCAGGGAGGAATCTGGATGTCTTAAAATAGGAGCGGAGGTGAAAAGTCCCTTGAGAGTCTCGAATGCTTTTTGAGCTTCAGAGGTCCAATGAAAATGGGTTCCTTGTCTAGTTAGTTGTGTGATGGGTGCGACAATAGCCGAGAAACCCTTAATAAATTTGCGATAGAAGTTGGTGAATCCAATAAAAGGTTGGATTCCTTTCCTGTCTACAGGAGTTGGCCAGTCCAAAATCGCAGCGATCTTCTGGGGGTCCATTTTTATACCCTTACTAGAAATAATCAGCCCCAAGAATGGTATACTTTCCTGTTCGAAAAAACACTTATCTGCTTTTGCATATAGTCCGTGTTGGCGGAGCCGACCCAACACGCTTTTGACGTGGTTGCGATGGGCTTCAAGGGAGGAAGAAAAAATTAAAATATCATCTAAGTAAATGACAGCGAATAAGTCCAGAAAGTCCCGGAGCACATCATTGATAAAGTATTGGAAGGTGGCGGGGGCATTACACAAACCGGGCATCACCAAATACTCAAAGTGTCAGAATCGGGTACGGAAAGCGGTCTTCCACTCATCTCCGGCCTTGATACGGATCAAGTTGTAAGCCCCGCGGAGATCGAGTTTAGTGAAAACAATAGCAGTTCCCAGTCTTTGGAATAACTCTGGGAATAGAGGAAGAGGGTACCGGTTCTTTATAGTGATGTTGTTTAATTTGCGGTAGTCTACGTAGGGTCAGAGAGTGTGGTCCTTCTTCTCAACAAAAAAAATACCCACACCTGCTGGGGACGTAGACGGGCGAATGAACCCCTTCTTTAAATTTTCTTCGAGGTATTCTTTGAGTTTCTCCTGCTCTACCTCTGTTAAGGGAAAAACCCTTCCAAACTGAATTTTGGCTCCAGGAAGTAACTCAATGGGGCAGTCATAAGCTCGGTGGGACGGGAGCACCTCTGCCTTTTGTTTACTGAACACGTCTAGGAATTCATGGTAAACTTCGGGAATGGCCTGACGTAATTCGGTCTCTGAGTCGATAGATAATAAGGTTGCTGGTCTCAGGAAACCAGAGGAACCACAGAACTTCTGGCAATAAGGTGAAGAAAAAGTAATTTCTCCTGTGGCTCAATTTATGGTTGGATTGTGGGCCTGTAGCCAGGGCATCCCAAGTATTACAGGAAAAAGTGGAGAGGTGATAATGTCCATACGGAGAAGTTCTCGATGCGAACCAGAGATGACAGTAGATAGAGGTGCAGTTTCTTGAATTACAGGACCAGATTTAATAGCGGAGCCATCGGCCAAATGGATAGAGAGTCCACGGGTCTTAGGTAGGAGAGGAATCTGATGTTGGGCAGCAAAGGATGAATCCATAAAACAGCTGCATGCCCCGGAATCAATAATGGCGGGCGTCTGTAAAGTCTTTCCTGGGAACTGAAAGGAGACAGAAATGATAAGATGAGATGAAAACTTTATTGAAGAGTCTGGGAGATCAGGAGGCATAGATGGACACTTACGGAGCTTAATAGGACAGTTCCTGACGTAATGTCCAGATTCTCCGCAATAGAGACATAGATTGTTATTCCGCCGATGTTGACGTTCTTCGGGTGTAAGAGATGGTCGCAAAACCCCAAGTTGCATAGGCTCAGGTGTGTCAGATGTGGCCCCCGGGTCGGGCGGCAGGTGCTGGATGTAAATGGCTTTTGGCCTTTGGAAGCATCCAGGTTGGGCGAGAGAAACCTGTGGCCCTCTCGGCTCTCCTCTCTCTCAGATGACGATCGATCTGTATTGCCAAGTCAATTAGTGCGTTTAAGGTCTGTGGAACACCGACTCTAGCAAGCTCATCCTTCAAGGAATCAGAGAGTCCCATGCGGAACTGATGACGAAGGGCAGCATCATTCCAGTTCGTATCCACGCCCCATCGCCTGAACTCGGCCACATAATCTTCTACTGCCCTTCGTCCCTGCTGGAGGGTCCGCAAGGCGGTTTCTGCAGACGCTGAAAGTTGGGGATCTTCGTATAATTGAGCCATTGCATCAAAAAAGATAGTAAGATTAGCCAACGCTGCGTTCTTCTGTTCTAACAGGCGGTGGGCCCAGGTCTGGGGGTATCCAGATATCCAGAGAGTAAAGATACCACAAAACCCACCTTGGTAGCCTCCAGAGAAAAGGTCTGTGGTAGGAGGGCGAAATACAATTCGCAGGAGTTGCGGAAGGCCCTGAAGCCACTGCGATTCCCAGAAAATCGCTCGGGTGTTGGAACTTTAGGTTCTGGTGGTAACATCACAACTGTAGGTGCTGGTCCAGCTTCAGCTGAAGAAACTGATGGTTGAGGGGCCCCCAAGGATCCAGAGGGGTTGGAAAGGCTGGAGGCCCTTAACTGCCTCAGAAAGTCCTGCCAGGTGTTGACAAAGTTCTTCCATGGTGGAGGCTCCCCGCTCAGGCTCAGACATTGGCTCTCTGCTACTGTCAAGTACCTTTTAGTAGCGAGCCCGGATTGCGGAAAGAGACCTCCCTTTACAACTTCCACTACCGGTTTCCTGGTAATGTAACAGGGAACACAGGAGTAAGGAGGGGTACAGGTGCCTGGCAGGATCAACAGATGAGAAGGATGGATAGGTGAAGTTCAGTGGAACAGTTAATCACAGCGGATGGATCAGCAGGTAATTGATAGCAAATGCCACAGTTCAGCAAAGCAGGAAACTTATAGCAGGTAACACGGTTCAATGAAGCAGGTAACTTGCAGCAGATGAAAGCAGTGCAGAGAAGCAGGCAACTTGTAGCAGATGAATAGTAAGGAACTGGCAGCAGATGAAACAGTTCTATATAAGCAGGTAACTTGTAGCAGATGAACAGTGCAATGTAAGCAGGTACTTGCAGCAGGTGAACAGTTCAATATAAGCAGGTTACTTGCAGCAGATGACACAGTTCAATATAAGCAGGTACTTGCAGCAGGTGAACAGTTCAATAAGACAGGTAACTTGTAGCAGATGAACAGTGCAATATAAGCAGGTACTTGAAGCAGGTGAACAGTTCAATATAAGCAGGTTACTTGCAGCAGATGGATGGTCAAAGCAAGCCGGGTCAGATATCAGACTGGAAGCGAAGTACAAGGGAACAGGCAGGAGAATTGTCACAACAAGCCGGGGTCGGGTGCAGGCAGATAGCAGACGGGTCACAGGCAGGCCGGGTCAATCAGGAACGAATACTACGGATCAGGTCTCACAGGTATAACGCTGTAGAGCAGACAGCAGAGACCATTAGCAAGAGGCTAGTTTAAATAGGCCGTTTGGCGCCAACACGGACCGCGCACGTGCCCGCGCACACGCACCCATGCACGATCGCGCGCACCCACGGTGACACCCGCGATCGTAAACCAGAAGACCTGGGGGTCAGTCTATTCATGCGATTTTCATGACAGATGTCATCTGAGATTTGTTACAGTTATGTGTGGTGGTTTATCTCGATTATATCCTCATATTTTCCAAGTCCCTGGAGAGCCACCACACAGATGTCTGTCGTGTGCTTCAGAAACGAAGAGAGAACAATCTCTACTGTAAACTGGAGACGTGAGAGTTCCATCGTGAACAGGTTACATTCCGGGGCTATGTCATTTCCACTGCTGGTTTTTCGATGGACCCAGAGAAACTTTTGGGCAGTCCTACAGTGGCCTCGGCCCGTAGGTTTACATCCTCTGCAGCGTTTCCTGGGTTTTGCCAACTACTATCGGAAGTTTATTCGTAACTTCTTGTCTCTGGTCAAGTCCCTGACTGATATGACCAGAAAGGACGGTAACCCACAGAGTTTGTCTCCGGAGTCCATTAAGGCTTTTGAGACTCTCAAGGCTGCCTTTGTTTCTGCTCCTGTGTTGGCACATGCTGATCCTACGTTGGCACATGCTGATCCTACGTTACCTTTTATCCTAGAAGTTGATGCTTCTGAGACTGGAGTTGGCACCCTTCTGTCTCAACGTCCTAACTCTGACAGCGCTATGCATCCGTGTGGCTACTTTTCCAAGAAATTGTCACCTGCTGAGTGCAATTATGAGATTGGTGACAGAGAGCTCTTGGCGATCATTTTAGCCCTGAAAGAATGGAGACATCTCCTTGAAGGTACCACTGTGCCTGTTCTTATTTTTACTGACCATAAGAATCTTACATTCTTGTCTGAGGCTAAGCGACTCTCTCCCAGAAGGGAACGATGGGCTCTTTTCTTGTTGAGCTTTAATTACATTGTCTCATTCTTACCCGGTACTAAGAATGTAAGGGCTGATGCCTTGTCACAACAATTTTCCTCCACTTCCAAGTCGGAGTCAGTTCCAGTTACTATGATTCCTCCTGATCGTTCTTGGCTATGGTTCATACCAGTCTAAGCCCTTTTGCACACAGTCGGACATTCCGACAACCAAATCCGTCGGATTTTGTCCGATGGATTTTGTCCGACAGATTTTGTCCGACGGATTTTGTCCGAAACTGTTGCATACACACAGTCGGACAAAGTTGTCAGAAAATCCGATCGTACTTAACGTGATGCCATTATTTCGTTAGGACGGGACTACGTTCAGGCTAGTAGCCAATAGCTTTGGTCTAGGAATTTGATCTGAGCATGCGTGGCACTTTGTCCGATCATAATTCTCTACACACGATCGGACAAAGTCCGATCGGATTATGTTGTTGGACAATTTTATAGCCCAGCTGGAAAACTTGGTCCGTCAGATACTCCGACGGAAACAGTCTGATGGAACCCACACACTGTCGGATTATCCGACAACACGGTCCTATCGGGCATTGTCCATCGGAATGTCCGGCCGTGTGTACAAGGGCTTACTTCTACTTTGGGTGACAAAATTCTTGCTGCTCAGGTCCATGCTCCTCCTGAGAAACCTTGTGACCGCAACTTTGCCCCAGAGAGTCTCCATATTGCTGTGCTCTAGACTTACCATTCTCCCAAGGCAGCTGGCTATCCTGGGAAGAATCAACTCATTTGGGCTATTTCCCAACAATTCTGGGCTGATGTTACTGCCTTCGTAGCTGCCTGTCCCTGTGCTCAGAGTAAGACTCCACGACATCTTCCAGTGGGCCTCCTACAACCCAGACCCAATAGAGAGAGGCCCTGGACTCACCTGTCAATGGATTTAATTGTGGAGTTGCCCAACTCCCAAGGCAACACTGTTATCCTTATGGTGGTTGACCGGTTCTCAAAGATGTGTCATTGTATTCCACTTAACAAGTTGCCTACCTCTAAGGAACTGGCTTCCATTTTTGCTCGGGAGATCTTTCGCTTACATTGGCTACCCAAGGTGATTGTCTCGGACAAGGGAAGTCAGTTTGTCTCCCGGTTCTGGCGAGCCTTTTGTGCACAGTTGGGAATCCAGCTTGTATTCTCTTCTGCGTATCACCTGTAGTCTAATGGGGCCGCAGAGCGAGCCAATCAGTCCTTGGAGCAATTCCTACGTTGCTATATTTATTTTTTTTACTTTAAAGAGTTTATTGAGGCCGATAATAATACAATGTGAACAAGAAACACAATGAAATCCATAGCTATACAATCAAATAAGCTGAAGGTTATCTATAGAACCAGAATACATCATACTATGAGCTGGAACCAAAGTAGGACTGTGTGGTTGCTATCACTGTTAGCCAAATGGCTCCACTGTAGGCGGTGAACTAAAATCCCACAGCAGTGCCATTAAATGAAATCAACATACATAGTTCGCATACCACATGCAAATATAACCAGAGAACATATTTCCATTGTGTTTAACAAGAAGTAGGAAAGTCATAAAGCCTCAGAAGAGTGTTATATAAAGAGTAGGTAGCAGAAAATAGCGGGAAGAAGGGGGGGGAAAGGAGCCTTGAGAGGAAGAGGAAGTGAGAAAATAAAATAGACGAGTAAGTGAATGAGAAGTGAAAAGAATAAAAAAGGTAAAGGGGGGATTGGAAATAAGAAAGAGAGGGTCAACCCCCATAGCCAGCGGAATCGCCTCCACGTGGCTTTGGAAGAAGTGGGTCATTCCTAAAGAGCAGTGTGCTTCCCCTTTTCAACCTGAGACAATCTCTGCGAATGTCGCTGAGTACCTGAAGATAATCCATGGTTGCCAAGTTCCCAGGAAACTCTCCACTCTTTCATCTGCCTGAGCCCTTGTGTTTTCCAATTCGTAGATGTCTACAACTCTGTGTAGCCAATCTTTCACAGAAGGGACCAGAGAGGACTTCCAGTGCACTGAAATTAAAGATTTTGCCGCGTTCAGTAGATGTACGGTGAGAGAGCGCTTGTATCTCTTCAGAGACCAGCTGGATATGTGTAACAAGCAGCCAGCAGCATCCAGGGCCAAAGCGGTGCCTGTCATCTCCCTAATGTGCTTCCTCACTGCATCCCAAAAAGGGACAATCCGCGGACAATGCCACCAGATGTGCAGTAAGGAACCCACCTCTCTCTGACACCTCCAACAAATTTCGGGAACCTGCGGGTTCCATCTGTGTAACCTTTGGGGGGTTAGGTACCATTGTGTCAGTAATTTAAAGGCCGTTTCCTGAATTTTAGTGCTGATTGAGCACTTATGAGCTAACAAACAAGCACTCCTCCACTGCTTCACACTAATTGTTACCTGTAGGTCCTCCGACCATCGTCTCCTGGGTCCGTCCCCCATTGGCTGTTTAGCCTCCTGCAACCACTCATATGCTATCGAAGTAGCCTTAATAACTTGTGTACCAGAGAGACACACCGACTCAAAGCCTGTCAAGCGCCTATTAAACGTGCCCAACTTCCCGTGCGTCTGTAAATAACTCCACAGTTGGAGGTAAGTCCAGAAAGCCAGCCTGAGACGGCCCAAGTCCCCTTTCATTTCTGGGAGACCTTTCACCTCATTGTGCGTGTAACAGTCCTTGGCTAGTAAGGGTCTATCTCCAGTGATGGTCTGAAGCTGTGGGTTACCTAGCCCTGGTATAAAGTCTAGATTGTCGTGAAGTGGTGTCAAGGGTCCTCTGCCTGAAGTGATTTCGGTCTGTAGGGGGAGATCCTGTATCAGCCTAAGTGTCGTCCCGGTTACCGGGTGTCGTTTCAGGTCGTCCGGATATGCCACCCATGGAATCCAGGGTGAGAAAGTCAGCGGTAATGAAAAGATTGACTTCTCCAACGCAACCCAGTCCTTAGTGTTGCCATGGCAGTGCCAATCTATGATTCTCGCCACATGCGCAGCCACATAGTAGTTGTGAAAATCAGGTATTCCCAGTCCTCCAAGCTCCTTTGATCTAGTCAAGGATTCGTACTTAATTCTCGGCTTTTTGTGCGCCCAGATAAATTTCATGATCAACGATCGGAGGGCATGAAACCAACGCCTCGGGATCTTGATGGGAAGTGTGCGAAACAAATAAAGAAGCCTGGGGAGAACTGTCATTTTGACGATCGCTGCACGTCCAAACCATGAGAAGTTTCCCGTGTGCCATCTCGCCAGGTCTTGTTCAATGGCCTTAAATATGGGCGCAAAGTTTTGCTCAAAGGTCTGGGAGACCTGCGAAGGCAATCTAATTCCCAAGTAATTCAGGGAGTGAGATTCCCATCGAAAGGGTGAATTGGCTTTCGTCGAGATAAGCGTCTGGGTCGGTAATGTCACGTTCAAGGCCTCAGATTTCACGTAGTTTATTTTTAGGTTGGATATGTATCCATATTGTTTAAAAGCATTCAACAAATTAGGGAGGGACGTGTGGGGGGAAGTCAAGTAAAAAAGCAAGTCGTCTGCATAAGCTGCGGCCTTGAACTCCCTGCCCGCCAGCCGAAAGCCGCTTATGGAGGGCTCTAAATTAATCAGCCTAATGAACGGCTCCAGGGTCAAAATAAATAACAGCGGAGACAGTGGACAACCCTGTCTTGTTCCATTGGCGATACGGACCCTCTCGGATAGTGTGCCATTTATTTTCAGTTGAGCCGTGGGATCCCGGTATAAAGTCGAGATCCAGGCTAACATGTTTGTACCCAAACCCACATGCCTACACGTGGCCATCATGTAGTCCCACGCCACTCTGTCGAAGGCCTTCTCCGCGTCCGTAGACAGGAGAAGGCCCTCGACCGCACCCCGTTCCGCCGCGTGGATCAGCAGCAAGGACTTAATAACATTGTCCTTGGCCTCTCTCCCCGGCATAAAGCCCACCTGTTTCCGGGCCTATCAAGTTAGCCAGGAAGGGTTTTAATCTTTCCGCCAGAATTTTAGCAAAAATCTTCAAATCTAGATTTAAAAGTGAGATTGGCCGGTAGCTTGCACACTCCGAGGGGTCCTTCCCTGGTTTCGGTATGACCGTTATAAAGGCTGAGAGCCAGTCCTGTGACGCCCTCGTAGATTGGGGCAATAAGTTCAAGGCCTTCCCCAGTGGTCCATCTAGAAGGTCAATAAAAGTCTTGTAATAGATCGCTGTGTACCCGTCAGGGCCCGGACTTTTTCCCAGTTTCAGTGCTTTGATCGCCTGCCTAATCTCCGTCACTCCTATCGGTTGTTCTAGAGAATCAGCATCGGAGTTATCAAGGGAAGGAAGACCGCTCTTAGCCAGAAAATCTGCGATAATCTGGGTTCTGTCGCCTAACATGTCTGGTTGTCTATGTTGTCGTGGCAGGTTGTAAAGATTGGAATAGTATGCATGAAAATGGCCTGCGATGGCTTCTGTAGTGATATCCAGAGAGCCATTGGACTGCTTAATGCCCAATATGGCATTGCTGTAGTTCTGCTCTTTGAGGGCTCTGGCTAACGTCCTGCCTGTTTTGTTCCCCGACTCATAGTAGACTCTTTTCCTAAAAAACAGGAATCGTTTAGATTTTGTTTCAAAAATCCGCTGGAGCGCTTTCCGCAGGTCCAGCAGTTCCCTGGCCGAGTCTATCAAGAGCGACTGTTTGTGCAATGTCTCTAGTTTGTCAATACGGTCGGTCAGTGCCATTACTTCCCGTGTCTCCAGTCTCTTACGTTGTGCCCCTAATTTCATCAGCTCTCCCCTCATCGTACACTTATGAGCTTCCCAGACAGTCAAGGGGTCGATATCTGGTGTGTCATTTCGCGCAAAGAAATCAGCAATAGACTCAACTTCAAATTGGGCAGCAACGTCTGGTCAGTAAGTAAGGAGGAATTCAGTCTCCAGGATTGCGCCCGTGGGGAGGGTCCCGTCAGGGTCAGAGTGAGAGCGATTGGGGCATGATCCGAGATCGTTTGCAGACCGATACGGGTGTCTGTCAATTTAGCTAGGTCATTCCGGGAAATGAAAAGATAGTCTAATCTAATGTGCTTTTTGTGTGGGATGGAGTAAAATGTGTAGTCGCGCCCGTCCGGGTTCCTAAATCTCCAAGCATCAATCAGATGTAAGGATTGCAAGAGCTTTTTAATACACTGGAGAGTCTTATATCGCACACACGTTTTGCCCGTGGACGTGTCCAATAGCGGGCTCAACGGTATGTTAAAGTCTCCCCCCAGAACTAGGCAGCCAGTTGCAAAACCCATTAACTGATGGATCAGATGCCTGCAGAACGTCAAATGGCCTTTGTTGGGGAAGTACACATTTGCTATAGTAATGGGCGTACCTCCATATTTCCCCTTAATGAATATATAGCGTCCATCCGTGTCAGCTAACTGCTCCGCCAACTCAAAAGGCGCATTTTTGTGAATTAGGGTTGACACCCCTTTGGATTTGGCTAGGTTATTTGTGGAATGAAAAGCCCTGGTATAGGTCGCGTCAGTAATTCTAGGCACAGCATTGGTCTTAAAGTGTGTCTCCTGTAGTAACACAAAGTGCGGCTTACCCTTCTTGGCTTCTCGCAACAGCGTGGTGCGTTTTTCAGGAATATTCAAACCCCGTACATTATGCGATATCACGGTGGGTGCAGCACCCAGGGATGTATAGGCCATGGTGTGCGGCCAGGAGACTCGTGGTGCGGAGGGCCCTGTGCACTGGAAGAAAAAGCAAAAAGTTAAATAACAGTATCAGTGGGTGGCTATAGAAGCGTGGAATCAATAGCAGGTAATTTAGTTATACTACTCCAGGGGGTTGACCCAAGGCCCCAAGAAAAAAGAGATCTAAGGCTATAGTAAAAGGAGAACAGGTATTATCACTAGGTTGTTCCCTATCCAGCTACGATGTGGTGGCCTTGAAAGAGCCAAGGCACCTTGTGGGGGAGGGAGGGAGATGACAACTCGGAACTTATATGAACCAACACGGATTCCTAAACACTGTAAATGAATTTGTTGTCACGTAAAGCTATCTCCACTCGACGCACGGCCCTAATATGTAAACTTATTAATTAAGCACATTAATCAACCCTGAGGGAGTTTGGGGTCCCGCGCCCCACCGAAGTGAGGCGCCCGACCCCAAACTCCACCCGTATTAAAGATCAAATATCTAAACATACATACATATGCATACATATATAGCACTGCATACACAATGAACTGAACAACACCTCAAACTTCGGAAACCCCGCAGCAACCACCGCCTTCCAAGCGTCGTGGTGGCGTTCCAACCCCGTCAACATCCTGCAAACCATAAAATGCATGTCCAGCCTCCCTCCGAGCAGGCCAAGTAGCTGTGAAAGGCAGAGTAGTAGTCCGCTGCAATATAGTAAACATGAGCTGAGTCCCCTTAGATACGGGCTTCAACCCCTTGGGGAGCTCCCTTCCCGGTCTTGAGAGGGGCAGTCCAGTTTGCCCGAGCAAGGTGCCAGTCAATCTTCCTCGTGCAGATGAGTCGATGACAGGTCAATCCCCATAAAGCAGTGAAGCCTACTGAGCCGTTTGAAGGAGAGAGGCGTTAGGTTTGGTGCCCCCCAAGGGGGGTTCGAGATGCTATATTGTCCGCCGACGGGTGCTGCAGGGCAACCAAAACAGCACAAAGGAGGCCAACAAATGACGACGGACCGTCAACAGTCACGGTTTGTTGAAAGTAACAGGAGCAAAAGTTGGTGACGGTGCTGTGAAGTGAGCCACGTCCTTTATTCTCCAGACCTGTCCCGCTCCAGGGCACCTCTCAGGTTGGGCGTGCCAACTTTCGAGCTTCCAGCTTTGCCATATTTCGGTTTCTTATTGCTGTGCTTCTCCGGAGTGGCAAACGGCGAGCGCACTTGGTTTTTGCATTTAGGGGGGAGGGCGAATTCTGCATACCAATCCGGGAGCTCCACAAGTTCCAGACCTAGATTTGCACAAAAGTCCGGTAGGTCCAGAGGCGATCGCAGCACATGTTGGCGACCGTTAGCGGCTACTATAAGTGCAAAAGGAAAGCGCCACGTGTAGTTCAAACCTTTTTCTCTCAGCTGCTCAAGCAAGGGGCGTAAGGCTCTGCGATTCCTGAGAGTGATCTGTGATAAGTCCTGGAACAGCATGATAGTTTCACCATTAAAAACGATCCTATCATTCCTGCGGGCCTTGCGCATTATGGACTCCTTTAGCTGGAAACTTTGGAGACAGCAAATCACATCCCTGGGGGGAGCATTATCTAAACCCCTCGGTCTAAGGGCCCTGTGCGCCCGAACAAACTCAATCACAGTGTCCTCTTGTCTTTCCAGGAGACTATTGAACACTCTTTGTAGCGCAGGGACTATTTGGTCAGCATCCACAGATTCGGGTATTCCCCTCACCATTATGTTGTTCCTTCTCCCCCTATTATCGAGGTCTTCCAAATGCCTGTTCATTTCAATAAAATGCTGTGCATGTGCCGTTGCTACTTCATCCAGTCTATGTAGGGCCTTGTCCCTCTGCTTGCCAGCATGCTCTGTGGCTGCCAGTTTTTCAGTGAGAACCACCAGGTTCGTTTTCAGGTCGGTGATTGCGGCAGAGAATGTAGATTTAATGTCCGCTGTGAAGCAGGACATGTCCGCATATGTCAAGGGCTGATTAGACTTCGTTTTCCCCCTACCTAGGGCCTCCGTGGCCGAGTCTGAGTCTCCGCTCTGGTCCACCTCATGGCGGGGAGTCGGCGCCATCTTGGATTCGGCCGCGCTGCTCCTGATGGCGGAGCTGTGTTTAAACAGCTCCGAGATGTTTCTTGCTGCCGAGGGTGTCTGGCCACGTCTGGGGCGAGAGGGTGCCGTGCTGCAGTGCTTTTTACCCGGCATTGAGGGCTGTGCGGTGGGTTTTCAGGCCGTAGGGCCGCGCGTCCGACGGAGCTCACCTAATGTGCTGCCATCCTCGTTGCGCGTCAAGCCACGCCCCCACGTTGCTATATTTCTGACCACCATAACAACTGGTCAGACCTATTACCATGGGCAGAGTTTGCTCACAACAGTGCCTTGAATTCTGCCTCCCGATTGTCTCCATTTATGGCGAATTATGGTTTACAACCTTCCATGTTGCCTGACTTGTTTGTTCTGCAGAGTATTCCTGCATTAGAAGAGCATCTCTGTGGTCTTCGTTCCACTTGGGTACAAGTCCAGGAGGCTTTGCGTCATGCTAATGATAGGTACAGACTCTATGCTGACTGCAGACGCCTGCCTGCGCCTTCCTACCAGGTTGGGGACAGGGTCTGGCTGTCATCTCGCAACCTCCGGCTTTGTGTTCCCTCACTGAAGTTTGCACCTCGGTTTATTGGGCCTTTCCGTATCCTTTGCAAGATTAACCCAGTGGGTTATGCGTTGGACATTCGTCCTAGTATGCGCATCTCAAATGTGTTTCATGTCTCCTTATTGAAACCGTTGGTCTGTAACCGATTTACCACCTCGGTGCCATGTCCTCACCCTATTCAGGTTGAGAACCATGAGGAGTATGAGGTGCAATCCATTGTTGACTCCTGTAGGTTCCGTGGGTGCATACAGTACCTGGTGCATTGGAAGGGGTACGGTCCGGAGGAACGCTCCTGGGTTTCATCCTCAGACGTACATGCCCCTGTCCTCCTCCACAAGTTCCATAGACAGTTTCCCCTCAAGCCCAGTGGCCCTCCGAGGGAGAGGGGTCATTGAGGAGGGGGTACTGTCAGGGCTGGCTTAGCCCTTCCTTCTATGGGCTGGCTGCTCAGCTGTTGGCTAATTGCCAGCTCTCATCTCTCTCCACAGTTACCAGCTGTTCCTGATCATGCTCGTCTGACCTGCTTACTTAAAGATGTCCAGCTCACTTCACCTCTGCCTTCACCTTGGTCACATCACAAGAAACCATCTCCTGCGGTTCTGTTTAAAGATTGGCTTGCCGACATCCCTTCTGGCTCCTTATCCTGCTTGCTGTTGCTCTTACTGTTACTTGGGTCCCTGACTTTTGGCCTGGCTGATTACCGGATCTGGTTATTGAACTCTGGCCTGGCTGACTACTCTATCCGGTTACTGGACTATGGCTATGCTTTGACTAGGCGGGCACTGAGCAATATAAGCAGCCACTTGGCTTTATGTTTTTTTTTATTTTTGTTTTAAATAAACAGTATTATGCTATGGATATTGTTTGCTCTTTCTATATGCCCCGTCTGAGCCTATGAGGAGGAAGGTGTTTTCCATAGAGACCATATCATATTCCATGTGAGCAGGTATTACCTGCACAAGCTCGGCTGACTATCGTAGTCAATACAATCTGGTAAGGAGACCACTGTATTTTCACGGTTGGGTGTTGTCATGTCCAAACCTTGGTGAAGGGATTTGTCACTAATTTGTCACTAATTTCAGAAGATCTCATTATATTCTGGCAAATGAATATAGACAAAGTTTATCACAATTTTTTCTGAAGAGCTAAATCACTGTATGGACTTTGGTTATATGCTGATCTCCATTATCTAATTGGGACTATTTAAGCGAGTAATTTTGCAATTGTTGTTTTGTTATTTGGTTATTACTGTATGGTGAGAGGTTGTTATATTACCCTAATCATGTATGAGTGTTATGTTAGTATTTTTTACTTATTTTAGGTAAGATTAAATTAAAAGCGCCCCTACTGTCACCAAATTTCAGCGTATGCTTTGACTACACTGTTTCTATTTACCTTTTTATTTTTATTTAATAAACAAGTGTAATTTAATTGTACTTTTGTCTCGGCCTGATTCATGGTTTCTGACAGTAGCCCAGACAGTCTAGCCTTCCTAGACCTGGAACTCTGTCATACTGACAATACCATCCTTGCCAAAAAACTATATAAAACCCACAGCAGGAAACTCATACCTTAAGCCTTTCATGACTAAGCCTATTTTTGGAATTTGGTGTTTACAAGTTAAAATCCATATTTTTTGCTAGAAAATTACTTGGAACCCCCAAACATTATATATATATTTTTTAGCAGAGACTCTAGAGAATAAAATGGCGATTGTTTCAATATTTTATGTCACACGGTATTTGCACAGCAGTGTTTTAAATGCAACTTTTTGGGAAAAGGGACACTTTCATGAATAAAAAAAAACAAAACAGTAAAATTAGCCCAATTTTTTTGCGTAATGTGAAAGATAATGTTACGCCGAGTAAATAGATACCAAACATGTCACACTTTATAATTGCGCGCACTTGTGGATTGACGACAAAGTACGGTACCTAAAAATCTCAATAGGCAACGCTTTAAATAGTTTTTACGGTTACCAGGTTAGCGTTACAGAGGAGGTCTAGTGCTAGAATTATTGCTCTCACTCTGACGATCGCGGCGATACCTCACATGTGGGATTTGAACACCGTTTACATACGCGGGCGCGACTTCCGTATGCGTTTTCTTTGCTTCGCGAGCTCGCAGGGACGGCGGGCGCTTTAAAAATTATTTTTTTATTTTTTTATTTATTCTATTTATTTTAAAATGACTAAATTGTTTAAAAAAAAAATAAAAAATTTGATCACTTTTATTGCTGTCACAAGGAATGTAAACATTCCTTGTGACAGTAATAGGTGGTGACAGGTACTCTTTATGGAGAGATCGGGGGTCTAAAAGACCCCCCACCACTCCTTTACAATTCAATGTATTCAGATCGCCAAAAACGGCGATTCTGAATACCGTATATTTTTTTAAAACCGGCGCCATTGGCAGCCGAGTAAATGGGAAGTGACGTCATGACGTCGCTTCCGTGTTTACTATGAGGAGACTGGAACGAAGCTGATCACGGCTTCGTTCCAGTTCCTCCCCAGCAGCCGGAGGCAGCGGAACCTGAATCGGTGCTCCCGATCGAGCGGGAGCACCGGTAACAGCGGCGGGAGGCGGCGGGAGGGGGGGACGTCCCCTCCCGCTCCTCCGCCATAACAGCCGAGCGGCTTTTAGCCACATCGTTTGTTATGCCTGGATAGCCAATCGCCCGCTGAAAAAAACAGTACCGGGATGATGCCTGCAGGTGTGGGCATCATCCCGGTATACCCCCCGGAAGCCGAGTACGCACATCTGCGTACGCTCGGCGGGAAGGGGTTAATTTCGAAAGTTGCCATCATCCAAGATAGATTTCAAATATTCCTAAAAGCCAGTTTAATCATTTGAAATGTAAATGTCCACAAAATACAGATTATGCCACAGAAGGTAACCTCCTCAAAACCAAACTTGAATACAAAGGATACCCATCATCCCTAGTAGATAAGGCCTTTGAAAATTTCCTAGACAACACACCCACCACCGATCTAGAAGCATTTTCTCATTCTAAACCTGCCGCCTCCACCCAAATCCAAACAACCAGGTTTATTACACAATTCCATGCCCAAAATAAAAAGATGGAAGGTATCTTTAAGAGACATTGGAACATACTATTGGAAGACACCTTATTAAAGTCATCCCTTTCCAGTATACCAAAAATCACATAAAGATAAGCTAAAAACATCAAAATGCAGTGCAGCATTGCATCCAGCAAATTCAAATCTGTAAAAACAAAGCCTACACCACCCCTAGCGTTCCTTTCCATCAAAGCCATGTATCAATGTAAAAAACTACAATGCCTGACCTGTAGTTTTGTAACAGTGCCAATAATCATTCACTACAAAAGGAAAAACATATTGTACCTCCTAAATGACTTCTACAATTGTTCTTCTGAGTTTGTAGTATATTGTGTAACCTGTCCATATGGCCTACTCTATGTAGGCCACACATTCCAGACCTTGCGTAAAAGGTTAGGAGAACACAGAAGATCAATTGAGGGTGACAGTAATCTGACCATTCCAAAACATTTTAAGGAATTCCATCAGGGTTCCACAGCTTGACTCCATGTCTGGGTAGTCAAGCAAATATCCGGGACTCTCCCCTTAGCAGATCATTTCAAGTATCTCTACGAGAGGGAGACGTTCTGGATTTATACCTTAGATGTCCTCGCACTAGGAGGCTTAAACGAGGGCATAGAAATCAATTCTCTACTATGACAATATCCTATTAGGTAAACCCCAAAATAGAACACTAAAAATTCCCTACACCTATGTCTATGATTCCGGCGAATAAGAGAACCCCACAATTCCTAACATCTATGTCTGACATGTGTGCATTCATAGATCACCAGGTTAAAACAGAGGGGAAAAAAGCCCCATAACACTTATTCCTAAACCAGGCAAAGACACCACAATGGTATCTAACTATCAACCCATATCACTCCTAAATGAAGATGTGCCAAAGTCCTTGCAAATTGCCTACTCCCCCTACTCCCAAAAATTATTTCAATAGATCAAGTTGGATTTATCCCTGGTAGAGAGGCTAGGGACAACACCATAAAAGCTATTGACATACACCACTGGCTTTCAACAACTTCCACACAGGGCTTCTTCCTATCCCTCGATGCGAAGAAGAGTAGGTGTTTGACAGAGTTGCTTGGGACTACATGTCTGTAGCAATTTTTCCACAACGCCAAAACCAATGCCTAATGGCACAGGCACTACACCCCCTTCAAAGCACTTTGTACTAGCTCTAGCCTCAGAGAAATTTGATTTCAGCTGTATATGCACTCCTGTTTACGGAATGCAATCCCAAGGATAATAAACTCAGTCAACAATGGGAGGAGGAACTAACCCTAGGCTTTCCCAAAGAGGACTGGGAGTGCATATACAATCATATCCACAAAGGATCCATCAATATCTCTACTCAAGAAAATAGATATAAAAGCTACTCCAGATGGTACTGGACACCCGAAAAAATTCATAAATTTCACCCCAGTGTCTTCCGGCTATGCTGGAGATGTAACTCAGCCTTAGGCTCTTTCCTTCACATATGGTGGAACTGTGCGCTCATACAACCATTCTGGACAGAAATCCATCGCATTATTGTTCAAATCTCGTCATATAACCCAGACTTCACCCCAACACAATACCTACTCCATCACACATCTATACCTCTCTCGGCCTACAAAAAATCCCTCACCTTATACCTCATTAATGCTGCCAATCAATGTGTACTTGCGCATTGGAGGAGCACTAGCCCCCTCCAATTTCTGAATGGTTCCATTGGGTAGAGAAAACAGCAGAAGTGGAAACCCTTATCCACCAAGCTAAAGATAACCCAACAAAGTATAGGAAAACCTTGGCTTGCTGGATACACTATAGGGACTCCACGGATGTTAGCAATCTTCAAACTAATCCATAACTTTTTTTAAATTAATTTCTATTTATTAAATTTTTTAAGTACAAATTTACAATGACTTTCACATTTCACAAAGACCGTGATCTCATACATATATAATAGAAGCAAGACCATATACAACACTCAAGTTACCACAGGCTTGCCTATGTAAATATCCCGCAACCCCCCACCCAACCCACCCCTCATTTCGAACACACGTTGCTAGCCCCAGCCACCTTGATCATGGTTGGCTGGTTGGAAGATGGTGGACGCTGTTGGAATCATGGAAGGGGAGCAGGGGTGACGCACCCAAAGGGCAGTCCACCGAGGGGGGTGCAGGAGAGAAAGGCCCCCCTTCGACCCCAGACCGGGCTGGTGAATGCTAAATCTATCCCTCAGCAATCCCACTCAGGGGATAACCCATGGCATTCAACCATGGGTTCCATAGCGCCCTAAATTTCTTTAAGTTATTTTGCCTTACAAACATCGCTCGTTCACACCAAATTGTGGAGTTAATTGCGTTTGCCCATGATTCTAGTACAGGAGGATTTTTTTTTTGCCAGTTTATTGCTATTAGCCGCCTAGCCTGATACAGGCACCTTAATATAGATGTCCTTGTTAGGGAGGGAATTCTACCGTCTTCTAAAATCCCCAGTAAGCAGATCTTAGCTTCTGGTTTCAAAGTAGTCTTAAAGGTCCTGTTTATTCTGTGTACTATTTCTATCCAGTACCTGTACAGTTTAGGGCACTTCCACACCATGTGGAGAAGGTCGCCGGGTGCCCCACATCTGGGGCAGTCATCCCTGGGTTTCCTACCCATTTTCCACATCTTTTGGGGGGTATAGTATGCCCTATGTATAAGAAACAGATGGGACATTCGCTGTGATGGAGATGTAGATACCAGACTCCCCTGATCAAGTATCTCATCCCATTGCTTCTGAGTTATCGGCCCTACGTCCCCCACCCATCCCCGCCTGCTCTTATCAGGTCCCTCCCCCTTCAGAGTTTTGTCCCTGAGTTTTATATATAGACTAGAAATCTGGCCTTTTACTTGCCGTTTGTCAATAAGTCCCTGGAACAAGGGAGTTTCAGTCCTTTTGATAACTAGTGACCCAAACTGTGCTTGAATTCCATGCCTCAATTGCAGGTATTTATAAAACGTCTTATTAGAAATATTAAATTCCTGCCTAAGATCTTCAAAGGATTTTATAAGATTCCCTTCATATAATTGCACTAGTCGGCTAATCCCCTGCCTCTCCCATTCCAAGGATCTATCTATGCTATTTAGTTCAACCAGGTTTCCATTGTACCATAAAGGTGTGTAATCGGTCACTCCCACATATCCTATACATTGTTTTACTATCTGCCACACCCTCCTCGCTAGTACATTGGTAGGGCACCTATGGGCAAACGAGTTGGCTTCCAAGACCTCAACCAATGATTTATGCAGTGCATTATCAGTCATTAGTTTATGATTTGGGCACCCTCCACTTTGGAGCCCAGCCCCAGCTAGATTCTGGAGTTGGGCTGACAAAAAATATGATCTCGGGTGTGGTATCGCCATTCCCCCTCTCCCAACGGGGAGCTGAAGCGTCTGTAGCCTAATCCGAGCTTGCCCCTTCTTCCAAATTAGATCGCGAAACAGCGATTCCAGTTTCTTAAACCACTTCTGATTGATCTAGATTGGAGAGTTGTGCAAGATATATAAAATTTCTGGCTGCCAGATCATTTTAATTAGATTACAGCGCCCCGCCACGGAGAGAGGGAGGCAACACCAAATATTGTCCTTTCATCAGCAGTGGCGTTAAATTCTCCTTAACATACTGATTTACTTCTCCAGTGATCCAGACACCCAGGTAGTTCAGCTTAGACACCACCTCTAGACACGTGATTATAGGCGGTAATAAATCCCCGCGTCTGGTCAACGGCAGGAGGGCTGATTTGTTCCAGTTGATTACTAGGCCCGATTGTTGCCCAAAATCCCCCATCATCTGCACTACATTATTCAAGGTAGAGTTTATGTCCCCAATGAAGAACAGGACATCATCCGCAAACAAGGCAATTTTGTCTTCCCCCAATCCACGTCAGAATCCCTGGATGTCCAGACGCAATCTCGTCACGACAGCCAGGGGTTCCATGGCCAGTACGAACAAGAGGGGGGACAGCGGACATCCTTGTCTCGTCCCCCTCTCCAACTGGAACACTTCAGAGAATACAGTTCCCATCTTAATTTTTGCCCTAGGTCTATTATATAATAGCTTTACCCACTGAATGAATAAAGGGCTGAAACCAAAACGCTCCAACACTCCCCATAAATAACCCCATTCCAGACTATCAAAAGCCTTAGTGGCATCTAGGGCTAGTATAGCTCCAAGTCCATCGTTGTCCCTGGGTATTTGTATATTAAGAAAGACTCTCCTAATATTGGTGCTAGTTGACCTGCCCGGGATAAACCCGGACTGGTCTGGGTGTATTAGTTTATGGATCCAGTTATTGAGACGGGTCGCTAGGGCCTTAGCTAGTATTTTTACATTGGAACATAACAAAGATATTGGTCGATATGATGAAACTTCCTGGTGGTCCTTCCCCTCCTTGAGTATTAAAGTAATATTTGCCTCCAGCATGGAAGTGGGGAGCTCACCCACTTCCAATGCATGATTTAACGTTTCCAGGAGTTCCGGCAACAGCACTTCACCATAGTGTTTATAAATTTCTATTGGTAACCCGTCTGGGCCTGGGGATTTATAGTTGGGCATTTCAGCCACTGCATTTTTTAACTCTTCTAACGTAAGTGGTGATTCAAGACTCATTTTATCATATTCTGACAGAGTTGGAATTGCTGTTTGATATAAAAAATCAATAGGGTAGCCCTGAATAGCTGATTTATATAAATTTTTATAATAGTCACCAAGCACCTTCATAATCGCAGAGGGGCTAGAGGCAAGATCCCGATTAGACGTTTTAATCGCTTGTATTGCTGTAGAGGATCTATTAGTTTGAACCAAAAGGGAGAGGGCACGACCCACCCTCTCTCCTTCGCCAAAATAATATTGGAGTTGGAATATGCGTCTATTCTCTGCCTTTTTCAAAAGTGCCATTTTATATACCTGTTGGCTATCCAGCCATACCTTCTGCCTATCTATCGATGGATCCTCTATATATGCTCTCTCTGCCTGAGTAACATCATTTTTTATTATACTCTCCTGATCTCGGGTTTCCCTCTTGATTATCGCAATTTGCTGTATTAACCACTTTCAGACCGGACCATTTTGCTGGTAAATGACCAGAGGTCTTTTTACACTTTGGCACTGCGCTGCTTTAACTGGTAATTGCGCGGTCATGCAATGTTGTACCCAAACGAAATTTGCGTCCTTTTCTTCCCACAAATAGAGCTTTCTTTTAAAGGTATTTGACTGACTCTGCGATTTTTATTTTTTGCGATATAAACGTAAAAAGACCGCAAATTTTGAAAAAAAATGATATTTTCTACTTTTTGTTATTAGAAAAATCCAATAAACTCAATTTTAGTCATACATTTAGGCCAAAATGTATTCAGCCACATGTCTTTGGTAAAAAAAAAGTCAATAACTGTATATTTATTGGTTTGCGCAAAAGTTGTCACATCTACAAACTAAGGTACATTTTCTGGAATTTACGCAGCTTTTAGTTTATGACTGCCTATCTCATTTCTTGAGGTGCTAAAATGGCAGGGCAGTACAAACCCCCCCCAAATGACCCCATTTTGGAAAGTAGACACCCTAAGGAAATTGATAAGAGGCATGTTGAGCCCATTGAATATTTTATTTTTTTGCCGCAAGCGATTGAATAATCTTTACACAAAGTTGTCACTAAATGATATATTGCTCACACATGCCATGGTTATATGTGGAATTGTACCCCAAAATACATTCTGCTGCTTCTCCTGAGTACGGGGATACCACATGTGGTCGACTTTTTGGAAGCCTAGCCGCGTACGGGGCCCCGAAAGCCAAGCACCGCCTTCAGGATTTCTAAGGGCATACATATGTAATTTTACTCCTCACTACCTATCACAGTTTTGAAGGCCATAAAATGCCAAGATGGCACAAAACCCCCACAAATGACCCCATTTTAGAAAGTAGACACCCCAAGCTATTTGCTGAGAGGCATGTTGAGTCCATGGAATATTTTATATTTTGCCACAAGTTGCGGGAAAATTACAAACTTTATAAATTTTTCACAAAGTTGTCACTAAATGATATATTGCTCACACATGCTATGGGCATATGTGAAATTACACCCCAAAATAAATTTTGCTGCTTCTCCTGAGTACGGGGATACCACATGTGTGGGATTTTTTGGGAGCCTAGCCGCGTACGGGGCCCCGAAAACCAAGCACCGCCTTCAGGCTTTCTAAGGGCGTAAATTTTTCATTTCACGCCTCACTACCTATTACAGTTTTGAAGGCCATAAAATGCCAAGATGGCACAAAACCCCCACAAATGACCCCATTTTAGAAAGTAGACACCCCAAGCTATTTGCTGAGAGGCATGTTGAGTCCATGGAATATTTTATATTTTGCCACAATTTGCGGGAAAATTACATACTTTTTTTTTTTTTCACAAAGTTGTCACTAAATGATATATTGCTCACGCATGCCATGGGCATATGTGAAATGACACCCCAAAATAAATTCTGCTGCTTCTCCTGAGTACAGGGATACCACATGTGTGGGATTTTTTGGGAGCCTAGCTGCGTACGGGGCCCCGAAAGCCAAGAACCGCCTTCAGGCTTTCTAAGGGCGTAAATTTTTGATTTCACGCCTCACTACCTATTACAGTTTTGAAGGCCATAAAATGCCAAGATGGCACAAAACCCCCACAAATGACCCCATTTTAGAAAGTAGACACCCCAAGCTATTTGCTGAGAGGCATGTTGAGTCCATGGAATATTTTATATTTTGCCGCAAGTTGCGGGAAAATTACAAACTTTTTTTTTTTATAAATTTTTTCACAAAGTTGTCACTAAATTATATATTGCTCACGCATGCCATGGGCATATGTAAAATGACACCCCAAAATAAATTCTGCTGCTTCTCCTGAGTACGGGGATACCACATGTGTGGGATTTTTTGGGAGTCTAGCTGCGTACGGGGCCCCGAAAGCCAAGAACCGCCTTCAGGCTTTCTAAGGGGGTACATTTTTGATTTCACGCCTCACTACCTATTACAGTTTTGAAGACCATAAAATGCCAAGATGGCACAAAACCCCCACAAATGACCCCATTTTAGAAAGTAGACACCCCAAGCTATTTGCTGAGAGGCATGTTGAGTCCATGGAATATTTTATATTTTGCCACAAGTTGCGGGAAAATTACAAACTTTTATTTATTTTTATTTTTTTTTCACAAAGTTGTCACTAAATGATATATTGCTCATACATGCCAGGGGCATATGTGAAATGACACACCAAAATAAATTCTGCTGCTTCTCCTGAGTACGGGGATACCACATGTGTGGGACTTTTTGGAAGCCTAGTCGCGTACGGGGCCCCGAAAACCAAGAACCACCTTCAGGATTTCTAAGGGTGTAAATTTTTGATTTCACACCTCACTACCTATCACAGTTTTGAAGGCCATAAAATGCCAAAATAGCACAAAACCCCCCAAAATGACCCCATTTTGGAAAGTAGACACCCCAAGCTATTTGCCGAGAGGCATGGTGAGTATTTTGCAGCTCTCATTTGTTTTTGAAAATGAAGAAAAAAAAAATAATGTATATATTTTTTTTCTTTTTTTTTCAATTTTCAAAACTTTAAAACAAAAATGAAGGTCTGTAAAATACTAACCATACCTCTCGGCAAATAGCTTGGGGTGTCTCCTTTCCAAAATGGGGTCACTTGGGGGGATTTTGTGCTATCTGGGCATTCTATGGCCTCCGAAACTGTGATAGGCAGTGAGGAATGAAATCAAAAATTTACACCCTTAGAAATCCTGAAGGTGGAGGGAGTGCGCATGCGCGGGACTTCCGGAACGAAGCACTAGCCGGGAGCTCCGCACCGCTCCGGTCTTCCGCGGCTCCTCACACGCGCTATCGCAAGCGGACACCTCTGGGGAGACCTCCCCCATACAGCGGAAAACCTCGGGCATCCACACATATGCCGGGAAAGGTCTCCAAGAAGGACGTTAACCGTCAGCTGGACTTTGGCCTGAAGGCCCCACAGCCTCCCAAGATGGCGGCCGCCATCCCCACATGCGGTGAGAACGTGACACTGACTAGCACAGCTACCTATGCTACGATCGCAGCTAAGCCTGTGATCCACCAGCAGAATCCCTTCCCCTCTCCAGCTTCCACAGAATCACTCCTGGGCAGACTGCAAACGGAGAATCCATTCTCCCCACTGGCTAGCACACCTAACAGTGTTGTTGACTCTCTGCTAACCTCCCCCATCCTACCTGATCATCCCCCTGACATGACCCAGCTACTGAACAGCTTCTCTGATATGCTAGCTGTCGGTCTAGCCCAAAACGCTGCGCAAATCACCTCTGCCATTAAAGCTGACATCCAGAGTCTGGGAGCCAGAATGGATGTCATTGAACAGACTGTTGATAATGCAGCTGCCCGTACGGACCAGAACACGGCCTGTATCCAGACCCTACAAGACCAGCTTGATACGGCCCTCTCTAAAATTGACGATTTAGAGAATAGAAGTAGACGTTACAACTTTCGCATCAGAGGCATTCCAGAATCGCAAACAGATACCCAGGCGATTGTCCGAGCTCTGATTAAGGATCTTATTCCTGACATCCCTGAAAGCAGGCTTGAACTTGACAGAGCCCACAGAGTTTTACAACCCCCCCGCCAAGATGGCCTTCCTCGGGACATTGTGGTCAAGCCGCACTTTTATGGCGTCAAAGAGGAAATAATGAAAAGCTCCCGAAACAGGGAAGACATCTCTCTCAACGGCGCCAAAATTCAAATCTTTGCAGACATATCTCCTACTACAATCCAAAAACGGAGAGCCCTCAAACCCTTACTGGATATCCTCTCGCAGAAGATGATCAAATATAGATGGGCCTTCCCTTTCCATCTGCAGTTTAACTACAAGGAGAAATCGTATAACATCACGAATTTCCAGAATGGCGAACGTTTACTTCTACACCTAGGGCTCATCTCTCAGGAACTTTCTCCCCAACAAATGGAGACCCGTCCGAGTTCCTTCAAGAGGCCACCGCCGACCAGCCCTCTGACTCCCCTCTGGGTTAAGCAGCAACCGAAGAGACAGAGGGACGCCGTCCCACCAAGATGAACTCCTTCCCTTCCCGACCCCCTAGGGTCTGACCCTTTTTCTTCACCCTCGCCAGATCCTTTCTGGGCGCAGGACTGTTCACTTTAACCACTGAGTCCCCCCGGGACATTTTTCCAGTAACCCCTTTGTTCTCTGTTCTCTACCCCCCCCCCCCCTTTTTTTTTTTTTTTTTTTGAATTTTCAGGGACATGCAAGCACGGCCTAAGAGCCGTGTTTCCTCAACGTGTCACATTCTGAGTCCTGGGGGCCTCCCCCTATGGACTCTTTTGTTTTCAAACGTTCTTTGCAGTTTTGGTTAACAATTTTCTGAAGTTAATGTTATGTTGTTATTTAAATGGTGCGGATTGCCGCTCGACCGGAGCGGGTATGCTTGCCACTCCAACTGTTGTGGCCTTTGGGATTTATTTTCCCACGGTGGCACCAGGAATGCAACCTTCTAACGGGTTGCCCTTCTACCGATCCCTACAATCCAAAGGGATTCGGAGCAGGCTCCACCCTGCCATCCCCTTCCCCGGGGAACCCAGGTCTTCTTTTCTCCTGGACCCTCCCCCCTTCTCCCCACTCTCTTCTTTCCTTTTCTGGTCTCCCCTTCTTCTCTCTACTCATTTGTCTTATTCCCCACAGGAGCCTCCAAGGAGAGCGGGACGTTTCGAGCCTCCCCGGTATCTGGGAACAAAACACGCCCTACACCTCGAGACCAGGACCCGCTCGGGACAGGTAACCAAAGCCGGCACATGCTCACACCTTACACCTCATGTCTATGGCTGACGACACATCCCATACACAATCACTTAAAGTGGCATCCCACAACACCCAAGGTCTAAACTCCCCCATCAAAAGGCGCAAGGCCCTACATAGCTACCACTCTAAGAATTTTGACATTGTTCTTCTTCAGGAAACACACTTCCCGAAAAGCTTTAATCCCTCCTTCCTCCACCGTAATTACCCCACCTTTTACCTAGCCAATGCTGACGATAAAAAAAGAGGGGTCGCTATCCTCATCTCCAAACACACATCCTTTACCCTATCTCATACGATTAGGGACACAGAAGGACGTTACATTCTTGTCAAGGGACATATTAATGGGTCTCTCTTCTCCCTCATTTCATATTACGCCCCTAACAAAGGCCAAACTAGGTTCTTTTCTTTAATGCTGACCTCCCTTTCCCCTCACCTCGAGGGTAAGGTGATCATGGGCGGCGACTCTAACGTCGCCTTTGATCACGTGCTAGACAAGTCTTCTTCAAAAAAGTCTCTCCTGAAGAGACCTCCCAAGCAGAGTCTTCGCATTGCAAGGCTCTTCCATGCCTTGGGTATGATAGACTCTTGGAGGGAGCTTAATCCCTCAGCCCAGGACTATACACACTTTTCTGCACCCCATAGTACCTACGCCCGCATAGACCATATTTTCATTCCCTCCACTGATATTCCTCTAGCCTCCCACGCCGCTATAGCTGAAGTCCCTTGGTCTGACCACGCAATAGTCTCCTTGAAGATTTCCGGGTGCCTGAACCGAACAACTCCACCGCAATGGCGGCTGAAAGAGTCCTTGCTTTCCCACCCGGCACATCGCACTAGCCTCGAAATTGACCTTAAAGAATATTTCCATATTAATGACACTGAGGACATTTCCCCCAGTGTACTGTGGGGGGCACATAAGGCAGTTATGAGGGGTAAGCTCATCCAGCTCTCCTCCCGCCTTAAACGGGAAAAACAAGCAGACATTGTCAACTTGGAGAAAAACTTCCAGATCCTATGCAAAGCGCACAAAAAACACCCCTCTGCTTCCTCTCTTGCTCACCTCGATGCTGCCAAGATCGCTCTTAACACCGCCCTCACATCCAGTGCCGAGAACCATACCCGATGGGTGAATGGTAGATTTTATCTTAACTCGGATAAATTTGGACCACTCCTCGCAGCAAAACTCTCCCCCAAATTCAGAGCTCAAGCCCTCCCAAAACTCAAATCACCATCTGGTGCTCTTACACAAAACCCCAAACATATCCTGAAGGCCTTCCACGAATTCTATGCTAAGCTTTACTCTGGCCCGAACCATACAAGCTCTCAGTTCACCGAAAACTACCTCGACAGCGTTCCCCTCCCAAAGATATCGGACTCTCATCGTTCGATCATGGAGGCCCCCATCTCAGAAACAGAAGTTAGAGCAGTTATAAAGGACCTTAGGAAGGGGTCTGCCCCGGGCCCGGACGGGTTTTCGACACATTATTATAAGACCTTTTCCGACATATTATCTCCTTATCTGGCCCGATTTTTCAACTCCTTGTCCCAAGCTTCACCCCTAGACCACGCAGCAAATTTGGCATATATCTTGGTTATTCCTAAACCGGGGAAAGATCAGAGTCTAGTTAGCAACTATAGGCCCATCTCCTTAATCAATAATGACCTGAAAATAATGACCAAAATTCTCTCTAACCGATTGGGATCTTTCATTAGCACTTATATCCATAAGGACCAAGTGGGATTTATTCCCGGCAGACAGGGACCGGACCAGATAAGGAGAGCGGTGGATATTATTTCCCTTCTTAACTCGGGGTGGGATGGAAGGCCTCCTCAGGAGGGCTTCCTCCTCTCTATAGACTTGCAGAAAGCATTTGACACTATCACCTGGCCCTATTTATTTGGCGTTCTAGGAAAATGGGGTTTTGGTCCCCACTTCATCCACCTCCTGGGGGCCCTATATTCTCACCCTCGAGCACAGGTTAGACTCCAGGGCCACCTCTCAGACCCCTTCCTAATTAGTAAAGGAACCAGACAGGGATGCCCACTCTCCCCCCTTCTCTTCGCTATTGGTATTGAAACGTTAGCTATATCCATCAGGAATCACCCAGACATTCAGGGAGTACATTGCGGCAACACGACTCACAAATGCGCTCTGTTCGCGGACGACGTCCTCCTCTTTATCACTTCCCCTATAGTCTCGACCCCTCATGTCCTTCAACTCCTCGAAGAATTTGGACAAGCCTCAGGACTCCAAGTTAATATGGCCAAGTCAACAGCCCTCAATGTTTCCTTGACCTCTGAAGTAGTAAATAGGCTAAAAGAGCACTTCCCTTTCGCCTGGAGTTCCCCCTCCATCCCCTACCTAGGGGTTCACCTTACATCTAACTTTGGCCAGTTGTTCCACCACAATTACCCACCCATGTTCAAAAAACTTAAAAATGATCTTGAACAATGGTCCCTCCATAAGATGTCCTGGATAGGGAAAATCAACGCTGTGAAAATGACCCTTCTTCCTAGGTTACTGTATCTCTTCCGCTCTCTACCCATTCCGGTACCTAAGTCTCTTGTACAGAACCTTCAGTCAGCAATTATTAAATTTACCTGGGGCAGATCCAACCACAGACTCCCCAAGAAAACATTATTTAGACCCAGAAGAAAAGGCGGTCTAGGACTGCCCAATCTCTGGTGGTACTATCAAGCAGCACAACTCTGCCAGATATCTAATGTTTACTCAAGAGGACCTAAACCCGAATGGATAGAGATGGAAAGACAGGCTATCCCTAAATTTACCATTGATTTCCTTTTATGGCGTCCTCCAAAATCCAGACCCCCAGTCATGTCTCCTACCCTCTCTCACTCCCTCGCCCTTTGTGATAAGATATACAAGTCCAACACCCTTACCTCCAGGTGGCAACCTCTCGCACATATCTTCAATAACCCCTCATTTCAGCCGGGGCTGAATATCAAAGCGTTCCAATGGTGGATAGACAAAGGTCTTTACAGAATAGGACATTATCTCAATCCGGCGGGGCCACTTAAGTTGAATCAATGCATCTCTAAGTTGGAGATGCCTCCCACAGAAAGGTTCCGGTTCCATCAATTATCCCATTTCTTGCACAAGCTAACCTCCCAATATCCCCTTCCCCTCACAGTTTCGCCTTACGAACTCTGGTGTTCTTCAGCCATAGACATGAGGGGAGGGATTTCGCTGATCTATTCGGCATTTGCCGAACCTATGGATAAAGCGCAGTACATGCTGAGCTGGGAACACGACCTAGGAATTGAGTGGGACCTGGACTCCTGGCACACCCATTTCAATACTGCATTTAAGGGGATCCTCAACACATCTCTGGTGGAGGCGGACGTCAAAGTCCTTACCCGCTGGTACCTTGTCCCCACACGCCTAGCTAAATATTACCCTCAATCCTCCCCCTTATGTTTCAGAGGGTGTGGGTTCCTGGGATCGCTCATTCACATTTTGTGGGAGTGTCCCAGGATTAGAAACTTCTGGAATAAGACTTTTGCCCTGATCCGCAAGGTCACCGGCCATGCAGCTCCCCAATCCCCAACATTCGCCCTTTTAAATGATGGAATCCCCCACATCCCCAAACATACTCAATTTTTGATTCACTTCATCCTATTGGGTGCTAAGTTGACTATAGCCAGGTCCTGGAAATCCCCTAGGGTATCCTTCCCGAACCTGAAACAAAAAATCACCTGGATTATGTTTCAAGAAAAAACTTCCTATACTATTCTGGACAAAATGGGTAAATTTAAAAGGGTGTGGGAGCCCTGGGCTAGCTACATTGGGACCCTTCTTTAGTTTTTGGTCTCAGTGTTTTGGCCTAGTGATTGCTCCGCCTATAGAGCTGCACTCCCTTCTGATCGCCTCCGGCTCTCCTTGACCCAGGCTCCTTCAGTTTAGCATTATTCCCCCCCCTCTTCCTCCCTCTTTTCTCTCCTTCTTTCTTTCCCCCTCCTGTCCCTCCCCCCCCCTCCCCCTGGCCAAGCCGGGCTGAGGGGGGGTGGGTGACGCTTTCCTGAACAAGCTTTGGCTTAACAATTGTACTTAGGCATGTATTACCTGCAATATCTTTTGGTTGCCAGGCTCTCCCAGGGGCCAGACCTCATGTCCAGCTGGGAGCCAAGCCTTTGAATGGGACCCCGGGGTTTTTCCCAGGTTCTACCTATTAGCTTTTATGTTAGTCATGTTCTCAGTTTATGCTAAACGGGGTACGATGTGACCTGACATCAGCTTGTCCTCGGTCACAGGTGAGCCATGGGGCTCCGACACAGTGAGATCCCTGTCGGGGTGTCGGGGCTTCAGGCCGCCGGGAGAGGGGGTTCATTTTTGCTTATTATTTTTTACTTTGTCTCTCCTTTTTGGCACACCTAGTACTCCTATTTCCCTTTCCTTTTTATTTCTCTACTTTGGTTTTCTTCAGGAGTTTAATATTCACCTTAGTTGTTCAGGTTAAAATATACTCCTGATCCACCTCGGCACTAGGTTCTCCCTGCTGATACCCCTACAGATTGCTACCCGATGCCGGAGTAAGGAACTTACTCCTTATTGTTCGTGTGTACAACCTGTTATGTTATCTTTTCATCTTTTTATGGATCTCCCCGGCGTGGGAGCTTCAATTCTGTAATGCCATCTACTTTTCAATAAAACTCTTTTAAACTTAAAAAAAAAGGTGGTGCTTGGATTTTGGGGTACCGTACGCGGTTAGGCTCCCAAAAGGTCTCACACTTGTGGTATCCCCGTACTCAGGAGAAGCAATAGAATGTATTTTGGGGTGTAATTTTACATATAACCATGGCATGTTCGAGCAATATATCATTTAATGACAACTTTGTGCAAAAAAAAAAATAATAATGTATTTTTTCCACAACTTTTGTCAAAATATAAAATATTCCATGGACTCGACATGCCTCTCAGAAAATAGCTTGGGGTGTCTACTTTCTAAAATGGGGTCATTTGGGGAGGTTTTGAACTGTCCTGGCATTTTATGCACAACATTTAGAAGCTTATGTCACACATCACCCACTCTTCTAACCACTTGAAGAAAAAGCCCTTTCTGACACTTTTTGTTTATATGAAAAAATATTTTTTTTTGCAAGAAAATTAAAGCAAAAGCCCTACCGATTAAAATGGTGGGTGTTTCATTTTTTTTTTTCACACGGTATTTGCGCAGCGATTTTTCAAACGCATTTTTTGGGGAAAAAACACACTTTTTTTTTATTTTAATGCACTAAAAATCACTATATTGCCCAAATGTTTGATGAAATAAAAAATATGATCTTAGGCCGAGTACATGGATACCAAACATGACATGCTTTAAAATTGCGCAGAAACGTGCAGCGGCGACAAACTACGTACATTTTTAAAAGCCTTTAAATGCCTTTACAGGTGACCACTTTAGATTTACGGAGGAGGTCTACTGCTAAAATTAGTACCCTCGATCTGACCTTCGTGGTGATACCTCACATGCATGGTGCAATTGCTGTTTACATATGACACCAGACCAACGCTTGCGTTCCACGTTGCGCCTTAGCAGGGGGGGACAGGGGTGTTTTTTTTTTATTTTTATTTTTTTTATTATTTATTTTGCTTTTTTATTTTATTTTTAAACTGTTCCTTTCATTTATATATATATTTTTATGATTTTTATTGTTATCTCAGGGAATGTAAATATCCCCTATGATTGCAATAGGTAGTGACAGGTACTCTTTTTAAAAAAAATTAGGGTCTATCAGACCCTAGATCTCTCCTCTGTCCTCAAAGCATCTGACCATCTTTCCCAATGGCGCTGTTTACATCCCGCAAAATCTAAGTCATGAAATGCTCGTAGCTTCCGGTGTCTTAGGCCATAGAGATGATTGGAGCCATTCTGGTCTCTGATCAGCTCTATGGTTAGCTGGCGGAACCACCGGCTGCATTCTCAGGTTCCCTGTTGGGACAGGAGAGCCTGAAAAAACCATGGAAGATGGTGCGGGGGGGGGCATTCCCTCCCACTGCTTGTAAAAGTAGTCTAGAGGCTAATTAGCCGCTAGGATTGCTTTTACATAAAAGCCGACCGCTGGCTGAAAAGAATGATACCAAGATGATACCTAAACCTGCAGGCATCATTCTGGTATAAGCACTCAAAGTCCCGCAACATACCAGTATGTTGCTGGAACTGGTTGGGCATATATTGTAATTTTTTTTTTAATGCAGCCTGTGGGCTGAACGAAAAAAAAATATTGATCGGTGGGTATGCCCACCATTAGATACCACCCTTCATCCACCCACTTTTAATGGTGGGCATACATGCACCATTTATATATGCCGAAGCATGGGGGCATCCTCCCGCAAAAGGTAGGAGCAGATCGCTCCTCCACCCCTTATGCCCCCATGCTTCGGCATATATGCTCTTTTTTAACTGTGGTGGTGAAATCACCCCCGACAGTGCTGGAGTCGCGGCTTTATGTATCATGGGAGCAAACGCTGTTGCTGTCAAGATAAATAAATCCGTGCTGCAACTGAATGGCGTACCTGCTAAGCAAATGATGGTTAACAATAAAACAAAGTAACATTACAGTATAACAGTAAGACGTACCATACCTGCAAAGCAAATACAAAAAAAAAAACACATTTAACACAATCTGTGCCTAAAATATATATATGCCGAAGCATGGGGGCATCCTCCCGCAAAAGGTAGGAGCAGATCGCTCCTCCACCCCTTATGCCCCCATGCTTCGGCATATATGCTCTTTTTTAACTGTGGTGGTGAAATCACCTCCGACAGCGCTGGAGTCGCAGCTTTACGTATCGTGGGAGCAAACGCTGTTGCTGTCAAGATAAATAAATCCACGCTACAACTGAATGGCGTACCTGAAAACAAAAAATGGTTAACAATAAAACATTGCAGAATAGAATACAGTACAAAGGAGCAGAACAATAGAGAGAGAATAGAGAGAGAGAGAACAATAAAACGACAACTATTTTTGGTTTTTTTATTTTATATTTTTTTAGTTTTTTTGGTTTTTTTACTTTTTTTTTTTTTTAAACACTTTTTTATGTAACTTTAACACTTCTGTTGTAACGGTTCCAGCGGTTTGGGTCTCTCAAAATGCGATGGCATCTTGGGAGACCCTGTGAACGTGTGCCTAGCCTGTGCAATGCTGTACCCTACGCTAATACTCAACTAGTGAATGGTAGCGTTCAAAACACTCACCCTGACAAAGACCAGGCTGGTCAGGACAGCATGGACAATAAGAACGGGTGTCACGCCTATATCCGCGCTTTCTGCAGACACGACATTTTCTTTGGGGGGCTCGTTGGGTCGGGGTACTCGGGATGACATAAGAATAATGCCTCTCATGCAGCCGGCTTACTGCATCTGGTAGGGGAAGGTGAGGTGGAGCACCGCCTGGATACAGAAGGGCTCTGACGATATCCTCCTGGAATTTGAGGAAGGATCCAGTCCGTCCTGAAGCTTTGTGTAGTACATAAGCATTCAGTATAGCCAATTGGAATAAATAAACAGACACTTTTTTGTACCAGCGTCTGGCCTTACGGGCAACTAGATACGGCGCCAACAACTGGTCATTGAGGTCCACCCCTCCCATGTTAAGGTTATATTTGTGGACACAGAGGGGTTTCTCCACAATACCAGTCGCCGTAGGAATTTGGACCGTCGTGTCTGCATGAAGGGAGGTAAGAAGGAAAACATTCTTATTATCCCTCCACTTCATAGCGAGCAAATTATTACTGCGCAAGCAGGCTCTCTCCCCCAGCCTAAGACGGGACTCTACAAGCCGCTGGGGAAAGCCCCGGCGATTAGGTCGCACGGTGCCACATGCTCCAATCTGCTGATCAAACAAGTGACTAAACAGTGGCACGCTTGTGTAATAATTGTCCACGTACAAGTGGTACCCCTTTCCGAATAAGGGTGACACCATGTCCCACACTATCTTGCCAGCGCTTCCTATGTAGTCAGGGCAGTTCTCCGGCTCTACGTGACTATCTTTACCCTCATAAACCATGAAACTACGTGTATAGCCTGTGGCCCTGTCACAGAGCTTATACATCTTGACCCCGTATCTGGAACGCTTGTTGGGGACGTATTGTTTGAATGACAAGCGACCAGAAAACTTAATCAGGGACTCATCAACGCAGACAACTTGATCGGGAGTAAACAAGTCTGCAAAACGTTGGTTGAAGTGGTTTATGAGGGGCCGAATTTTGTAGAGCCGATCGTATTCAGGGTCTCCACGAGGATGACAGAGTTCATTGTCGCTGAAGTGCATGAACCGCAAGATCTGCTCGTATCGTGCCCTGGACATGGAAGCAGAGAACACGCGCATATGGTGAATTGGGTCAGTGGACCAATATGACCGCAACTCACTCTTTTTGGTTATGCCCATGTTGAGGGAGAGGCCCAGAAAGATTTTAAATTCGGAAACCGTAACTGGTTTCCATTGTCTGGCAAGGGCGGACTGGGGAATAGTGGCGATGTGTTGAGCAGCGTACAAATTGATTTGGTCCACAATAGATCTATAGAGATCTTCGGTGAAAAACAGTGAGTAAAAGTCAAGTGTCGTAAAATCAACTGTTTCCACGTTAATGCCAGGTTGGCCAGTGAATGGGGGAAGTACGGGTTCTGCAGAAGTGGTGGGCACCCAAATAGGATTGGCGAATTCTGCAGGAAGGGCACTATGGGTACGACGGGCCTGTCTTTGTATTCTTCTTGGTGGCAGCGGGACACTACTTGTCCCGCTGCCACCAAGAAGAAGACAAAGACAGGCCCGTCGTACCCATAGTGCCCTTCCTGCAGAATACTTGTGCTTGCCACCTCGCCAGCTTGAACTGCACTTATGGGACTCGCCACGTCACCACGTGTTACTGCAGTGCTGGATGTAGGTCCAGGGTGTACTAGGCCGCTGGTGCTTGCCAGTTCACCAGAAGGATGAGCGGCTCTAGTACGTCTCTGCTCCATACGAGTGACCTGCGGTTCCTGCACCTGAACAACAGAATACATTCGGGATCGGGCACACCTGTTCTTAACAGCGGCCTCATCTCCGTCGTCAGAGCTATCTGTCATGGAGCCACTGTCCTCTACAGGATCGTATTCTGAGCCTGAATCTGACAGATGAGTGACGTCCTCTTCACTATCTGTCATGCTCAGAAACGTGTAGACCTCTTCACTAGTGTACCTTCGCTTTGCCATTTTGGGCTCTAAATTTAGGGGTACACTAGTGAGACTCACAGGTAAAAAAGCACCTAGCCTGTCAGCGACTGTTTCAAAACGCTACCAAAAAAACTGTTAGCGATCGCAGGGATCAAGCCTGACTCTGCAAACGCTGCAGTTATGTGTGTTGTGTTTTGTAAGTGACAGTGATCGATTGATACTGCACTTGGGTGGGCTGGGCTTGGCGGAGGGGCTAAACGCAGGTGCTAGCAGGTATCTGGGCTGATCCAGCTAACAATGCGTTTTGGGAAATCTAAAATGCTGGCAACGCTAATATAGATCTGATCAGATACTATATTACTAAGGGAGGTGTATGCTTTGTGCGTGGGTGTTAGCGGTACTGGCACTAACCTGACGCTGGGGCGACGCAGACCTTATCTGACCCTCAAACTTATATCACCCGCCAGGTGATCAGGGGGTTAAACCTTTATTAGGTAATAAATGGCGGGTGCCCTGAAACACAAAAAAAATAACTAACCAACCAGCGTCACCTGTAACAGTTATATGGTGATCACTGGTGAAAGGGTTAACTGGGGGGCAATCAGGGGGCTATGCGGTAGTATATGGGGGTCCCTGACGCTATAAAAAGCTGCGGCGAACCTAAATACTTACCTGCCTAACTAGCGTCACCTGTGACACTAATACAGCGATCAGAAAAACGATCGCTTATTAGTGACACTGGCGACGGGGGGTGATCACGGGGTTAAACCTTTATTGGGGGGGTTAGGGGGGCACCCTAGAGCTAAAGGGGGCTAACCCTAACTGCCCTAACAGTTATTACAGTCACAAATTACACCAATGCAAAAAAAAAAAAAATGCAATTGGTGTCACTGTGACTGGGGGGGGCAGGGGTGATTGGGGGGTGATTGGGGGGTGATCGGGGGGGTGAAAAGTGTGCCTGGCATGTTCTACTGTAAGTGTAGTGTTGGGTGCAACTCACCGATCCTCTCTCCTCCGTGCCGGAATGAAAAAGACCGACACGAGGAGAGATCACATCACTTCCTCTCCTGTGTTTACATTACAGGAGAGGAAGTGATGTCACGAAGGATTTCTATTCGTCGGGAGCGATCGCGAGGGGGTGGCCATGAATGAATGGCCGTCCCCTCATCCCGGATCGTTCCCGAACGAATACCGACCGCCGCAGGCACCGGGCGGGGGCCCGATCGGGCCCCCGACCCGCGGGAAGGCAGGGACGTACATGTACGCCCATATGCCTGCCCGTGCCATTCTGTCGACGTACATCGTCGTGCGGCGGTCGGCAAGTGGTTAATATACCTCTAATATAGGCTTTTAAAGAGTCCCAGACTATTCCAGATGCCGCTGAGCCCCTATTATTTTGGAGGAAATCCCTAATCCTATCCACTAGATGACTAGATCTACCAATCAGTTCCAGCCAGCCAGGGTTTACCCTCCACTCCCCAGGGCCCATTCTGTCTCCCATACTCACAGTGATAGATAAGGGGGAATGATCTGAGATTCCCCTTACACCATACTCTATATCCTGTACCAGCCCCGATGCCTCCTTGTTCCCAAGGACCATATCTATTCTTGGCAGAGTGTGATGGGTGTTAGAGAGGCAGGAATACTGCCTCTCCTGGGGATGTCGGATTCGCCAAAGGTCACTCAGGCCTATTTCCAATAAAAACCCCTGAAATCGACCTATTCTATTCCCATCTGGGCAAGGGAAACTATCCAGACTGCTGTCTAGTGTTTCATTAAAATCCCCTAATATTATCCACAGGACGCCTAGTTTATCCACGCTGAATGCAAACAATTTATACATAACCTCCAACTTAAAAGGGGGAGGTATGTAAATATTGGCTAGAATATAGTGCTGCCTACCAATCAAACAGTACAGGAAGATAAACCTGCCCTCCTCATCAATAGAGGACTCCTTACATAGAAAATCCGTTCCCCTCCTTACCAAGACACTCACTCCCCGGGAGTAAGAAGAGTAGAAGGAATGGTAATATGCCTGAAATTTCCGATTATTTAACAGCGAAGCTGTGTTTGGAGTTAGATGCGTCTCCTGAAGAAAAAGCAGGCCAGGTCCCCTTCCCTCTGTTTCTAAAATGACCGCCACTCTCTTATTTGGATCTCCCAGACCTCTCACATTCCATGAAAAAAAGAATTTATGGGGAAAAGATCAAAGGGATTCATACATGGAACATCATAACCATGATTTTGCCTTTAGGTCCCCCTACAAAATGATGGACTGTCTTGATACCAAGTTTATATAAAAATTACAAATATTTATTATTGAGTATAAAAAACTTTTTTTAGAGAAAGAAGAAATTTTTGTACATATATAGAAAAATACATATTATGGCTATAACATAGACAACATTTGTTACGACAGTATTTTGTGTCCAATACGGTCTTTGGTTTCTCTACTAGTTTCGCGACTATTCTGTCGCTTCTTCAGGAGACCTTGTTTGTCTACAACGAGATTTATCACAAATTATTTAACAGAAAACAACAACGATTATTTAAAGGTATTAGATGTATTTTTTACAATCAGTTAGGAAAAGAAATAATATAAACACGGAGTATGCGGCTCACCACCATGCAGTTATCGAGAGGCACATGAAGTTCGGGTAGTCCCTGCCAGATCGGGCATTGACCACCCTTTTGGCGGGCACGGGAGGTTCAGCTACAAAACAGTAACATAGAATTTCAAGTAATGAATGTGCAAGGTATAGGCTGCTTATTCATCTTGAGCATAGTTATTTTTCTTATAATGTAGCTATAGAAAAATTCACATACCGGTATAGCCAGAATTTTTAAAAAAAGGAAAGCAGCATAGGTAAAGGTGCAGCAGCATAAAAATTCCGATGGACGTTGAGGCTTCAGTACAGGTATCGTTATGCCAGGGAAAACCCGGATGGACAGATCCAATACGGAATAGATATTGTGCCTAATTCAGAAGGGAGACCCACGTTGCTGTTCGTTTAGTGTGAGTGTGTCATGCTGATCTAGTAAAGACATCATTTAGTCAGCTCGGTACAGTTTTACCACAGCAGGATCATTTCAGATTGTAAGGTATATAAGGGATCTATTTACCAGAAAACAGCATACCTCCTGTAGCTTCTCAGTCCAAGCAGCGGTTTTTAATATGGAGACTTCCCATCCTGTGTTTGGTCTGCTGTGAAGGAACGCCATGCTGGCGCACCTTTAACCCCCAACCCGGCGGCGTCACAGGCACGGCGCGGGTGCCGAGCTATGACGTCGCCGGGTCCGCCGCTCCTACTGCGCATGTGCCATTGTGTGGCAATGCGCGTCAGCCCTGATCACCGAGGAAACCCTCGGCGAATAATTGCTGAAGCGGACCCGACGCCGCCCATAACATGGGGGCCTATCAGGGCCGCCGGAGAGGCGCATGCCCGCCCCTGGGAGTCTCCTCCCATACTTCATGCCTCGCAACAGCACGGTCCTGAGCATTACACACTTCGTTTCACAAGTTAGTTTTAAATTAATAAAAAGAGAACATAAGCAGATTAGTATAGCGATTACATTGGCAACATTTTATTGCATATTGTTTAAACATGCATAGTCTCACCAATACGTTCATTTAGTCTGCAAAAGAAGAAATATAGGGTCATCATTAGATAAATGACTACATAGATTAGAGTGTTTAGGACAATGCGAACTGCTTGTCACTATAGTATATTAGTAGCTAGCACCGAAGGATTATTAGTAGCGGTGTCAGAGAAAAAGGTGGAGTCTCTAGGGTGCCAGATGAACCAGGAGATTGGGCAATCTGGGGAACCAGAAATGGCGGAACGCTATGGATGGAAGAGGAAAAGAAAAGTTTTTAACTCTCTTCTCTTCATTTGAGAAAGTACTTATATGTTTTTGTTTCGTTCAGACCTGGCGGAACCAGAGCGTCTAAACGTTCGATCCATAAGGTTTCACGTTTTAAAATCTCTCTGTCCCAGTCCCCACCTCGAGTATCTTTGCGGATTACTTCAAGGACAAGAAATTTAACCACTTGGGGCTGATACCTATGATGAATGCCTATATGGCGACCCACTGCAGTGAGTTTGCCACCTGATGAATAATACAGGTGATCTCCTATACGTTGGCGAAGTTCTCTAATGGTTTTACCTACGTAAAATGCTCCGCAGGCACATACCATTAAGTAGACAACACCTTTTGTATCACAGTTGGCATGAAAAGATGGAATGAAAATTTCACCATTTGGAAGATTGTAGGTAGTTCCCTCAGATATCCATGGACATCGAGGGCAACTACCGCAAGGGTGGGTGCCGCGAGGGCCTTGCCGATTTGATATGGGGATTTGGTAGTGACTTCTGGTAAGTTTGTCCCCAAGAGTGGCTGCTCGTTTGAAAACCAATTCGGGCGTTTGTCTGACATATTTATTTAGGGTATGGTGGTCTGTTAAAAGGTGCCAGTGCTGTGATAGAATATCTCTAAAGATATTTTGGTGTGCAGAATATTTTGTAATGATCTTCACTGTAGGAGGATAGGCTGGCCTGGAGGGGCCATAGAGTAGGGATTCTCGTGTGCGCCCATAGGCTTTATTGAATGCCTTTCTTAGATTTGATCGTGAGTAGCCCCTATTAAGGAGGCGCTCCTGTAGATTCTTTGCTTGAACCAAGAATTTTTGATCTGTGGTGCAGTTTCTTCTTGTACGTAGATATTGGGCGTATGGTATGCTCCGTATCAGGGGGCGGGGATGCGAGCTTTTAGCGTGTAGTAAAGTATTTCCCGAAGATGGCTTGCGATAGAGGTCGGTAGTTAGTTTTCCAGAATTGTCTTTAGTGATATTCAAATCCAAAAAGGCAATTTGGGTTGAGTGGTACGTGTACGTGAATTTTAAATTGAATGAATTTACATTTAGTATTTTAACAAATTCTTCTAAGGCTTGAGAGGTGCCTGTCCATACTATCAAAAGGTCATCTATGAACCTATACCAGAGGAGGACGCAATCAAGATAGGTCTGTAAAGATTCATTAGTAAATATGGATTGCTCCCATCCCCCCAGGTATAGGTTTGCATAGGAGGGTGCACACGCTGTCCCCATCGCCACGCCCTGAGTTTGCAAATAGATTTGATCCATAAACACAAAGAAGTTTTTGCTAAGGATGAAATCCAAAAGTTGCAGTATAAAGTCGATTAGGGGCCAAGTTGTATGGTTTTGTTTTTTGAGAAATGTGTTGGCCATTCGGACGCCCTGCTCGTGGGGGATGCTCGAGTACAGAGCCTCGACATCTAGAGCCACGAGGAGGGCGTCCGGAGGGACCTGCACATCCTCAAGGTGTCGCAGGAGATCAGTAGTGTCTTTTATATATGATGGTAAACTTGTAACATGAGGGATCAAATATGAATCCACTAACCTACTTGCGTTTTCTGTCAGAGAGCCCATTCCTGAGACTATTGGGCGCCCCGGAGGGTTTTTTTCATCCTTATGTATTTTTGGGAGTGCATAGAAGGTCGGCATACGAGGTTTTGCCGTATTTATGTATTTCAGGGTTTCACCATCTATCAACCCTTTTTCATATGCACCTGTGACTAGAGATCTAAATTCAGTTGTGAAAATTTCCACATTTGAAGGATCTAATGGAGTGTACCAAGCCCGATTCCTTAAGATTTTTTGGCACATTAGTTGGTATTGCTGGTGGGTCATTATAACTATGTTATTAACATAGTTATAATGACCCACCAGCAATACCAACTAATGTGCCAAAAAATCTTAAGGAATCGGGCTTGGTACACTCCATTAGATCCTTCAAATGTGGAAATTTTCACAACTGAATTTAGATCTCTAGTCACAGGTGCATAGTGATGGACGAACGTTTCGCCCGGCGGTCGTTTCGCGGCGAATTTCCGACATTCGCGGTCCGCACGTTCGAACGCCTTTTTCCGTCGTTCGCCGCGGCGGACTTACGTGTTTAATGTATACAAGAACTTTAACCTTTGGTGACACGTTTATCATGTGATACAGGACAGCCAATTGAGACATGACAGCACATGGACACTTGGACATTCCCCCTAACCTATAAATACACCCGATCCGGTGGCCATTTTACATTCTTTCTTCTGTTACGATAGGGACAGGTTCCTGTGTGGAGTAGGGAGAGATAAACCACTAGCTATTTGGTACACAAAAGTTCTTTTCAGGACTGGTATAGGTGTTAGGTGTTGATAGGTTTGCTGTGCTGCTGATTCTTGCAGCAGCCTGAGTGTCTTTTGTTAGTTTAGAGAAAGGGAAAGGACGGTGTATGCTACAGGGACAGCCAGATTAGTCTTTCATCATCATCATCATCATCATCATCATTAGCTGTTACTATCAAGGTCCACAAAAGAGCTGTTCCAGTAACCACTAATCGTTCTCTTTTTTTGCCAATTTGTATAGGGACAGGAAGGAAGCAGTGTTGTCAGGCAGTGAGGGTAATTTTAAAGACTTGCTGTTATTATTAGTTCCACAAAGGTTCTTTTCAGGACTGGTATCAGTGGTACAGTAATAGGCTTGTACATGTATAATATTCTTTCTTCCAAATATAGAAAGGATATTATACTTGACTGCTGCCCTTCTGCTGCAGTCTGCTAAACATTCACAACTCACTTGTTCCACAAAAGTTCTTATAAGGACTGGTAACTTGGTATAGGGTGCTACGGTACATAGGCTTGAGTGCGGTACAGTCTGCTGTTCTGTAAGGACCGCTATCGGTCCACAATAGATAGGGTTGACGTGCACCACTGCTGACCGCTGCCCTATACTGCAGCAGTCCTTCAGCGGTATAGGGACTGACGTACAGTCTGCTAATCACTAACACACAACCTGCTTGTTCCACAAAAGTTCTTATAAGGACTGGTAACTTGGTATAGGGTGCTACGGTACATAGGCTTGAGTGCGGTACAGTCTGCTGTTCTGTAAGGACCGCTATCGGTCCACAATAGATAGGGTTGACGTGCACCACTGCTGACCGCTGCCCTATACTGCAGCAGTCCTTCAGCGGTATAGGGACTGACGTACAGTCTGCTAAACACTAATACACAACCTGCTTGGTCCACAAAAGTTCTTATAAGGACTGGTAACTTGGTATAGGGTGCTACGGTACATAGGCTTGAGTGCGGTACAGTCTGCTGTTCTGTAAGGACCGCTATAGGTCCACAATAGATAGGGTTGACGTGCACCACTGCTGACCGCTCACCTATACTGCAGCAGTCCTTCAGCGGTATAGGGACTGACGTACAGTCTGCTAATCACTAACACACAACCTGCTTGTTCCACAAAAGTTCTTATAAGGACTGGTAACTTGGTATAGGGTGCTACGGTACATAGGCTTGAGTGCGGTACAGTCTGCTGTTCTGTAAGGACCGCTATCGGTCCACAATAGATAGGGTTGACGTGCACCACTGCTGACCGCTGCCCTATACTGCAGCAGTCCTTCAGCGGTATAGGGACTGACGTACAGTCTGCTAAACACTAACACACAACCTGCTTGGTCCACAAAAGTTCTTATAAGGACTGGTAACTTGGTATAGGGTGCTACGGTACATAGGCTTGAGTGCGGTACAGTCTGCTGTTCTGTAAGGACCGCTATCGGTCCACAATAGATAGGGTTGACGTGCACCACTGCTGACCGCTCACCTATACTGCAGCAGTCCTTCAGCGGTATAGGGACTGACGTACAGTCTGCTAATCACTAACACACAACCTGCTTGTTCCACAAAAGTTCTTATAAGGACTGGTAACTTGGTATAGGGTGCTACGGTACATAGGCTTGAGTGCGGTACAGTCTGCTGTTCTGTAAGGACCGCTATCGGTCCACAATAGATAGGGTTGACGTGCACCACTGCTGACCGCTGCCCTATACTGCAGCAGTCCTTCAGCGGTATAGGGACTGACGTACAGTCTGCTAAACACTAACACACAACCTGCTTGGTCCACAAAAGTTCTTATAAGGACTGGTAACTTGGTATAGGGTGCTACGGTACATAGGCTTGAGTGCGGTACAGTCTGCTGTTCTGTAAGGACCGCTATCGGTCCACAATAGATAGGGTTGACGTGCACCACTGCTGACCGCTCACCTATACTGCAGCAGTCCTTCAGCGGTATAGGGACTGACGTACAGTCTGCTAATCACTAACACACAACCTGCTTGTTCCACAAAAGTTCTTATAAGGACTGGTAACTTGGTATAGGGTGCTACGGTACATAGGCTTGAGTGCGGTACAGTCTGCTGTTCTGTAAGGACCGCTATCGGTCCACAATAGATAGGGTTGACGTGCACCACTGCTGACCGCTGCCCTATACTGCAGCAGTCCTTCAGCGGTATAGGGACTGACGTACAGTCTGCTAAACACTAACACACAACCTGCTTGGTCCACAAAAGTTCTTATAAGGACTGGTAACTTGGTATAGGGTGCTACGGTACATAGGCTTGAGTGCGGTACAGTCTGCTGTTCTGTAAGGACCGCTATCGGTCCACAATAGATAGGGTTGACGTGCACCACTGCTGACCGCTCACCTATACTGCAGCAGTCCTTCAGCGGTATAGGGACTGACGTACAGTCTGCTAATCACTAACACACAACCTGCTTGTTCCACAAAAGTTCTTATAAGGACTGGTAACTTGGTATAGGGTGCTACGGTACATAGGCTTGAGTGCGGTACAGTCTGCTGTTCTGTAAGGACCGCTATCGGTCCACAATAGATAGGGTTGACGTGCACCACTGCTGACCGCTGCCCTATACTGCAGCAGTCCTTCAGCGGTATAGGGACTGACGTACAGTCTGCTAAACACTAATACACAACCTGCTTGGTCCACAAAAGTTCTTATAAGGACTGGTAACTTGGTATAGGGTGCTACGGTACATAGGCTTGAGTGCGGTACAGTCTGCTGTTCTGTAAGGACCGCTATCGGTCCACAATAGATAGGGTTGACGTGCACCACTGCTGACCGCTGCCCTATACTGCAGCAGTCCTTCAGCGGTATAGGGACTGACGTACAGTCTGCTAAACACTAATACACAACCTGCTTGGTCCACAAAAGTTCTTATAAGGACTGGTAACTTGGTATAGGGTGCTACGGTACATAGGCTTGAGTGCGGTACAGTCTGCTGTTCTGTAAGGACCGCTATAGGTCCACAATAGATAGGGTTGACGTGCACCACTGCTGACCGCTCACCTATACTGCAGCAGTCCTTCAGCGGTATAGGGACTGACGTACAGTCTGCTAATCACTAACACACAACCTGCTTGTTCCACAAAAGTTCTTATAAGGACTGGTAACTTGGTATAGGGTGCTACGGTACATAGGCTTGAGTGCGGTACAGTCTGCTGTTCTGTAAGGACCGCTATCGGTCCACAATAGATAGGGTTGACGTGCACCACTGCTGACCGCTCACCTATACTGCAGCAGTCCTTCAGCGGTATAGGGACTGACGTACAGTCTGCTAATCACTAACACACAACCTGCTTGTTCCACAAAAGTTCTTATAAGGACTGGTAACTTGGTATAGGGTGCTACGGTACATAGGCTTGAGTGCGGTACAGTCTGCTGTTCTGTAAGGACCGCTATCGGTCCACAATAGATAGGGTTGACGTGCACCACTGCTGACCGCTGCCCTATACTGCAGCAGTCCTTCAGCGGTATAGGGACTGACGTACAGTCTGCTAAACACTAATACACAACCTGCTTGGTCCACAAAAGTTCTTATAAGGACTGGTAACTTGGTATAGGGTGCTACGGTACATAGGCTTGAGTGCGGTACAGTCTGCTGTTCTGTAAGGACCGCTATCGGTCCACAATAGATAGGGTTGACGTGCACCACTGCTGACCGCTGCCCTATACTGCAGCAGTCCTTCAGCGGTATAGGGACTGACGTACAGTCTGCTAAACACTAATACACAACCTGCTTGGTCCACAAAAGTTCTTATAAGGACTGGTAACTTGGTATAGGGTGCTACGGTACATAGGCTTGAGTGCGGTACAGTCTGCTGTTCTGTAAGGACCGCTATCGGTCCACAATAGATAGGGTTGACGTGCACCACTGCTGACCGCTGACCTATACTGCAGCAGTCCTTCAGCGGTATAGGGACTAAGAGTTTTGTCACAGGGTCATTTAAAAAATGACAGGCAGAGGAAGAGGCAGGCCCTTCCGCAGGGGTGGTAGGGGTAGGGCAGGAGCAACAGGCTTGAGCCAAAGTGGGAAGTTGCAGAAGGTGCGTTCAATTACTTTAAAGGATGCACCAGACTTGGTTGAGTGGCTCGCTCAGCCTTACTCTTCTGCACCCTCCTCATCCTCTCGATCTGCACCCTCTTCTTCACTCTCTGCTATGTGCACCCCCAAAGACACTACCACCAACAACACGACCACCACCACCACCACCACATACCTTCCGCTTGAGTCACTGGAATTATTTTCCGATCCATATCAAGAGGACATTTCTGATGCGCAGCCACTCTTGGTATTGGATCAGGAAGAGGAGGTAGCAACAAGCGCTACTCAGCAGTCTGACGCCAGTACCCAGATCAGCCCAAGGAGGAGGTTGGTCCCCGGTGTTGCTGCCTACTCCGAGATCTCTACTTATAGCGGTGGGGAAGGTGACGTTGATGATGACGTGTCTAGTGATGTCACGTGGGTGCCCACAAGAGAGGAAGAGGAGGGGAGTTCAGAGGGAGATATGGACCAGCAGATAGGGAGGAGAAGCAGCAATGACTTACATTGCACAGCAGGGACAAAGCAGACTGCAAATGTATCAGGAGCGAGTCATCGACCATGTACGGTCACATCTGGCGCTCCCAGGACACCGGCACATGGCTCCGCAGTGTGGGCTTTTTTTAACGTGTCCGCTGCTGACAATAGCGTTGCCATCTGCAATCTTTGCAGTCAACGCGTTAGTCGCGGTAAGCCCAATACTCACCTAGGGACGACCGCCTTAAGAAGGCACATGAGCAGCCATCACCGAGCCCAGTGGGAGCAACGGAACACACAAAGCCACACTGCAGGCTCTCACCGTCCAGCCTCGTCTTCTACTTCTCCTTCTCCTCTCTCCTCACAATTGTCCTCCACTCCACCTTCCATCACGCCAAGCTCACATTTTTCTGCAAAAAGGCAGGCTTCCGTGGGCCTAATGTTTGAGCGTAAAAAAATGATGATGCCGGATAACCCTCTTGCCCAACGGTTGGCGGCTGGCTTGTCAGAACTCATAGCCCGCCAACTACTGCCATATAAACTGGTGGACTCGGAGGCCTTTCGCAAATTTGTGGCCATTGGAACACCACAATGGAAGGTCCCAGGAAGGAAGTATTTCTCAGAGAAGGGCATCCCAGAGCTATATGGCCATGTTCAGCGGCAAGTGAATGTATCTCTGGCACACAGTGTCGGTGCCAAGATACATCTGACCACAGACACGTGGTCTAGCAAACACGGGCAGGGAAGGTATATCAGTTTTACTGCCCACTGGGTGAACCTTCTGACGGCCGTCAAGCATGTAACCCGTGGCACCCGTGTAGATTTGGTTTTACCGCCACGGATTGCATGCAGGCCTGACTCTTCTTCTCCTCCTCCTACTCCATCCTCCTCCCTCTCCTCCTCAGCTGCCTCCTCCTTTTCCGCTGCTAGCGTCTCTTCCACTGCACCGCCCAAGCTCCCCAGAACCTATTCCACATGCCAGGTGAGACGTTGCCATGCCGTGCTGCGTCTGTTGTGCCTGGAAGCAAAGAGCCACACTGGCCCGGCACTCCTTTCAGCTTTGCGTTCACAGGCAGATGAGTGGCTAACACCGCTCAATTTGACAGTTGGTAAAGTGGTGTGTGACAACGGTGCCAATCTGCTTAGCGCATTGAAACAGGGCAAAATCACGCACGTGCCGTGCATGGCACACGTCTTAAACTTGGTCGTGCAGCGATTCCTTGTCAAATACCCTGGGGTCCAGGACATCTTGCGGCAGGCAAGGAAAATCTCGGCCCATTTCAGAAGATCTTACACGGCCATGGCTCGCCTTGCTGACATTCAGCGGCGACACCATCTGCCGGTCAGACGTCTTATTTGCGATTGCCCGACGCGATGGAACTCAACCTTCTATATGCTTGATAGGCTGCTCCAGCAGAAACGTGCAGTTAACGTCTACCTGTATGAACTCTGCGAAAGAAACGGTTCTGGGGAGCTGGGTTTTTTTTCACCGCGCCAGTGGCTGCTCATGCGCGACACATGCAGACTTCTGCGGCCATTTGAGGAGATCACCAAACTGGTCAGTCGCAGCCATGGCGCCATCAGTGACATGGTACCTTATGCCTTCTTTCTGGAGCGTGCATTGCGTCGTGTCATTGATCAGGCTGTGGAGGAGCAGGAGCGGGAAGATGAGGAAGTCGCAATGCTGGATGAATTCCCAGGGGGGGCTACTCTATCTGAGACAAGTCAACAACAGGAGTCTGATGAGGAGTCAGAGGAGGATGGTGCCGGGGCGGATGAGCAGGAGCAAGAAGAGCATGCTTTAAACCTTTCTGGGATCCCTGTTGTGCGAGGATGGGGAGAGGAGAATGAAGAGGACGACATTATCCTGGATGATGAGCAGGAGCCAGGCCACCACACCGCTTCCACTTTAGTGCAAATGGGGGCCTTCATGCTCCAGTGTTTTAATAGGGACCCCCGTATAAAAAGCATGAGGGTCAAGGACCAGTACTGGGTGGCAACGTACTTAGACCCCCGGTACAAACACAAAATGGCGGAAATGTTACCGCCGTCGCAGAGGGCTGTCAGAATGCAGCACTTCCAGGCCTTGCTTCGAGAAATGCTGCATTCTGCTTTTGCGTGCGCTGGCAGAGGAGCAATTCCCACTCCCAGAGAAGGATTTGCGGGTACCAATCCAACAGCGCCTGCAAGAAGAGGCCGGTTTGAAGATGTGTTGGTGACTTCGGATATGAGGTCATTCTTTCAGCCGACCCATCGACAGGTGTCATCCGGATCCAGCATCAGGGAACGCCTAGACCGTCAGGTGTCCGACTACATTGGGTTAACGGCCGATGTGGACGCTCTGAGGAGTGATGAACCCCTAGACTACTGGGTGGGCAGGCTTGACCTCTGGCCAGAGCTTGCCCAATTTGCAATCGAACTGTTGGCTTGCCCCTCATCCAGTGTCCTGTCCGAAAGGACGTTCAGCGCAGCAGGGGGGATTGTGACCGATAAGCGTACTCGCCTAGCTCACCACAGTGTTAACTACCTCACATTTCTAAAAATGAATGAGGCATGGATCTCGGAGGAATTCAACACATGTGACCAGTAGACCATGTATATGTCTATAAACTATTTTTTTAATCAAGCACACAGACCTTCTTAATTCATTTGGCTCACTTCCTTGACCCAAAAAAGCACACCGTACTATATGCCCCTACCCTCCTCTTTGAAGAGGTTGAGCGGTGTCATATTTCTACTGGGGCTGCTTATGATATCCCTGTGCTGTGCTGACTTCCTCCTGGGGGTTCTTATTATGAAGGGATCACACTATCCCTGTGCTGTGCTGACTTCCTCCTGGGGGTTCTTATTATGAGGGGATCACACCATCCCTGTGCTGTGCTGACTTCCTCCTGGGGCTGCTTACGGTGCTGCTGTCAGTGCTGTATGTCACGGTGCTGCTGTCAGCGCTGTATGTCACGGTGCTGCTGTCAGCGCTGTATGTCACGGTGCTGCTGTCAGCGCTGTATGTCACGGTGCTGCTGTCAGCGCTGTATGTCACGGTGCTGCTGTCAGCGCTGTATGTCACGGTGCTGCTGTCAGCGCTGTATGTCACGGTGCTGCTGTCAGCGCTGTATGTCACGGTGCTGCTGTCAGCGCTGTATGTCACGGTGCTGCTGTCAGCGCTGTATGTCACGGTGCTGCTGTCAGCGCTGTATGTCACGGTGCTGCTGTCAGCGCTGTATGTCACGGTGCTGCTGTCAGTGCTCTGTATTACGGTGCTGCTGTCAGATGCCTCTATCACGGTGCATGTGTCATTCCGGTATGTCACGCTGCTGGTGATCATCTCCTGCACCCTCTTCTTTGCCTACCCTGGTCCCTGACCTTCCCTCTCCTCCATTGCCTTCATTAGCTCCATAGTCCTGAATTGTTAGAACAATTTCCCAAATAAAATAAAAATGCTTGTAGTTATCGATCCCAAATTCACCTCATACATGTATTATGTCATTGTCCAGATGGTGGGACTACGTTTTACCCCCTAATAATTACCACGTGGCCGCAAATTCGACATGAAGGTTTGCAAAGTTCGCCTCCCATTGAAGTCAATGGGGCCCGCGGCGAACGTTCGGTTTCGCGAACGTTTGGGTCCGTTCGCATTTCGCTTTCGCGAAACGTCCCGTCGGAAGTTCGTCCATCACTACAGGTGCATATGAAAAAGGGTTGATAGATGGTGAAACCCTGAAATACATAAATACGGCAAAACCTCGTATGCCGACCTTCTATGCACTCCCAAAAATACATAAGGATGAAAAAAACCCTCCGGGGCGCCCAATAGTCTCAGGAATGGGCTCTCTGACAGAAAACGCAAGTAGGTTAGTGGATTCATATTTGATCCCTCATGTTACAAGTTTACCATCATATATAAAAGACACTACTGATCTCCTGCGACACCTTGAGGATGTGCAGGTCCCTCCGGACGCCCTCCTCGTGGCTCTAGATGTCGAGGCTCTGTACTCGAGCATCCCCCACGAGCAGGGCGTCCGAATGGCCAACACATTTCTCAAAAAACAAAACCATACAACTTGGCCCCTAATCGACTTTATACTGCAACTTTTGGATTTCATCCTTAGCAAAAACTTCTTTGTGTTTATGGATCAAATCTATTTGCAAACTCAGGGCGTGGCGATGGGGACAGCGTGTGCACCCTCCTATGCAAACCTATACCTGGGGGGATGGGAGCAATCCATATTTACTAATGAATCTTTACAGACCTATCTTGATTGCGTCCTCCTCTGGTATAGGTTCATAGATGACCTTTTGATAGTATGGACAGGCACCTCTCAAGCCTTAGAAGAATTTGTTAAAATACTAAATGTAAATTCATTCAATTTAAAATTCACGTACACGTACCACTCAACCCAAATTGCCTTTTTGGATTTGAATATCACTAAAGACAATTCTGGAAAACTAACTACCGACCTCTATCGCAAGCCATCTTCGGGAAATACTTTACTACACGCTAAAAGCTCGCATCCCCGCCCCCTGATACGGAGCATACCATACGCCCAATATCTACGTACAAGAAGAAACTGCACCACAGATCAAAAATTCTTGGTTCAAGCAAAGAATCTACAGGAGAGCCTCCTTAATAGGGGCTACTCACGATCAAATCTAAGAAAGGCATTCAATAAAGCCTATGGGCGCACACGAGAATCCCTACTCTATGGCCCCTCCAGGCCAGCCTATCCTCCTACAGTGAAGATCATTACAAAATATTCTGCACACCAAAATATCTTTAGAGATATTCTATCACAGCACTGGCACCTTTTAACAGACCACCATACCCTAAATAAATATGTCAGACAAACGCCCGAATTGGTTTTCAAACGAGCAGCCACTCTTGGGGACAAACTTACCAGAAGTCACTACCAAATCCCCATACCAAATCGGCAAGGCCCTCGCGGCACCCACCCTTGCGGTAGTTGCCCTCGATGTCCATGGATATCTGAGGGAACTACCTACAATCTTCCAAATGGTGAAATTTTCATTCCATCTTTTCATGCCAACTGTGATACAAAAGGTGTTGTCTACTTAATGGTATGTGCCTGCGGAGCATTTTACGTAGGTAAAACCATTAGAGAACTTCGCCAACGTATAGGAGATCACCTGTACTATTCATCAGGTGGCAAACTCACTGCAGTGGGTCGCCATATAGGCATTCATCATAGGTATCAGCCCCAAGTGGTTAAATTTCTTGTCCTTGAAGTAATCCGCAAAGATACTCGAGGTGGGGACTGGGACAGAGAGATTTTAAAACGTGAAACCTTATGGATCGAACGTTTAGACGCTCTGGTTCCGCCAGGTCTGAACGAAACAAAAACATATAAGTACTTTCTCAAATGAAGAGAAGAGAGTTAAAAACTTTTCTTTTCCTCTTCCATCCATAGCGTTCCGCCATTTCTGGTTCCCCAGATTGCCCAATCTCCTGGTTCATCTGGCACCCTAGAGACTCCACCTTTTTCTCTGACACCGCTACTAATAATCCTTCGGTGCTAGCTACTAATATACTATAGTGACAAGCGGTTCGCATTGTCCTAAACACTCTAATCTATGTAGTCATTTATCTAATGATGACCCTATATTTCTTCTTTTGCAGACTAAATGAACGTATTGGTGAGACTATGCATGTTTAAACAATATGCAATAAAATGTTGCCAATGTAATCGCTATACTAATCTGCTTATGTTCTCTTTTTATTAATTTAAAACTAACTTGTGAAACGAAGTGTGTAATGCTCAGGACCGTGCTGTTGCGAGGCATGAAGTATGGGAGGAGACTCCCAGGGGCGGGCATGCGCCTCTCTGGCGGCCCTGATAGGCCCCCATGTTATGGGCGGCGTCGGGTCCGCTTCAGCAATTATTCGCCGAGGGTTTCCTCGGTGATCAGGGCTGACGCGCATTGCCACACAATGGCACATGCGCAGTAGGAGCGGCGGACCCGGCGACGTCATAGCTCGGCACCCGCGCCGTGCCTGTGACGCCGCCGGGTTGGGGGTTAAAGGTGCGCCAGCATGGCGTTCCTTCACAGCAGACCAAACACAGGATGGGAAGTCTCCATATTAAAAACCGCTGCTTGGACTGAGAAGCTACAGGAGGTATGCTGTTTTCTGGTAAATAGATCCCTTATATACCTTACAATCTGAAATGATCCTGCTGTGGTAAAACTGTACCGAGCTGACTAAATGATGTCTTTACTAGATCAGCATGACACACTCACACTAAACGAACAGCAACGTGGGTCTCCCTTCTGAATTAGGCACAATATCTATTCCGTATTGGATCTGTCCATCCGGGTTTTCCCCGGCATAACGATACCTGTACTGAAGCCTCAACGTCCATCGGAATTTTTATGCTGCTGCACCTTTACCTATGCTGCTTTCCTTTTTTAAAAAATTCTGGCTATACCGGTATGTGAATTTTTCTATAGCTACATTATAAGAAAAATAACTATGCTCAAGATGAATAAGCAGCCTATACCTTGCACATTCATTACTTGAAATTCTATGTTACTGTTTTGTAGCTGAACCTCCCGTGCCCGCCAAAAGGGTGGTCAATGCCCGATCTGGCAGGGACTACCCGAACTTCATGTGCCTCTCGATAACTGCATGGTGGTGAGCCGCATACTCCGTGTTTATATTATTTCTTTTCCTAACTGATTGTAAAAAATACATCTAATACCTTTAAATAATCGTTGTTGTTTTCTGTTAAATAATTTGTGATAAATCTCGTTGTAGACAAACAAGGTCTCCTGAAGAAGCGACAGAATAGTCGCGAAACTAGTAGAGAAACCAAAGACCGTATTGGACACAAAATACTGTCGTAACAAATGTTGTCTATGTTATAGCCATAATATGTATTTTTCTATATATGTACAAAAATTTCTTCTTTCTCTAAAAAAAGTTTTTTATACTCAATAATAAATATTTGTAATTTTTATATAAACTTGGTATCAAGACAGTCCATCATTTTGTAGGGGGACCTAAAGGCAAAATCATGGTTATGATGTTCCATGTATGAATCCCTTTGATCTTTTCCCCATAAATTCTTTTTTTCAAACTATATACTAGGATGAGGATACCATATACTGTTTTTTTCTTATAAATCAAGGCACAATAGCATAACTACTCTCACATTCCATGAGGTGATACTCACTCTACTCATTGATGTCAGTGATCATTATATCAAAGATAATAAAGGGCTGGAGAAAGGGGGCAACACCCCCACCCCCCCCCCCCCCCACGTCCGCCATTCTCCCAATACATACAACGCGTGTTCGGAGACCCACCCATCCCCACCCCTCGAAGCGTTCCACCCCCCCATCCCCTTACCCTCTCCCCTCTGCCCATCAGGGCGTCCCCTAAGGGTCACTATGATGGCCCTCTTATTCATTCACCCAAAAACCCAGGGCGCCTTACTCCACCCCCCCACCCCCCAATTTACCTGGAAACCCAACCTTTCTAATTCCAGACATGATATTTATATAACATAATCTTAACCTATCATTCAAATAAACCCATCTCCTAGAGAAAAAAAAAAAAAGGAGGGGGGGGGGGACCTTCAGTGAGAGAGTCTCCAGCAAAATAGCCCATCCATAGCACTCCTTCACTGCTTCAATATAGATGGGCCTTTTACTACAAAACATCAACAAAAATATACTATTTCACCCTATACAAATACCATTGCTTTATACTTCTCATCCCTTAAATCATATGCGCATGCTAGTCTAGTTGCTCTATTATTCATTTTCAATTCACCCCAATATAGTGAAAAATATAGTGAGGGGAAAAAAAACAAAAAAAAACAAACAAAAAAAAGCCTAACATAACCCCCACCTTCCTAATAAATATCACATTAGTGTCCCGTTTATTACATAACACTCCATTTCTAAACTATAATTCAATTTGTGCATATGATGTGCGTACAATGTGCTAAATAATTAATTTTTCCTTCGTGCGAATCTCGTATTGACTATACATATTGCAAGTCAATATCCCAGATTACATAGAATACCATTTCTAAACTTATAATTCTAATTGTGCATACAATATTGTTAATTAATGATTAATTTCTTCTTCATGTAGGTCTCCGGTTAACTTAACATATTAACCAAAAAAAATAAAATAAAAGGGGGGAGGAGGGGGAAGAGGAATCCCTAGTTGTTTAAGCATAATAGCCCTGGGAAATAATAAAGATCTCCTTTATGTTCCTCCAACCACCTTTTAACCTCATTTGGGGTGCTAAAAAAGAGGGTTAAACCTAAGGCGGTCATTCGTAATCGGGCAGGATATAACAACGCATAGGCTATATTGTGTTCTTGGAGAATACGCTTAATAGGGATGAATTCAGCCCTCTGCTTCTGCAAGTCTGGTGAAAAATCCGGGTAAAATGACACTCTAGTCCCCTTGTAGAAGATGTCCCTTAATTCTCTGACCCTTCGCATCAGGATAACTCGGTCATTGTAGTTCACAAATTTCAATATCAATGGCCTAGTACGTCCCTCTAGTGGCCCAGCTCTAGATGGCCCTCTATGGGCCCTTTCTATAGCGAAGAGTGCTGTAAAAGAATCATCCCCCAGAAGTTCTCTAAACCAGTTTTCTAAGAAGGCTATAGGGTTAGGGCCCTCGCTCCCCTCTGGCAATCCAATCAAACATACGTTGTTCCTGCGATTTCTGTTCTCCATTTCGTCTAATTTTGATGTCTGCATAGTGATCTGCTTTTGTAGCCCAGTTATTTTTTGCTGTAGTGGATGGAGCTCGTCCTCAACCGTGCTTAGTCTTTCCTCAAGTACTGTGGTTCTTTCCACGGTATTGCTCAGCAATTGGCCCATGGAATGTAATTCAGTTTTAATGCTACTTAGCTGGTTATCAAGGCCACGGATAGAGTCTTTACATTCATTAACTGCTACCAGTATGTCTCGCAGCGTGAGTTCACCTTCCCCTGTTATTGGGCGTATTGCTGGTTCTGTTGTATTACATATTACCGTGCCCTCTGCTAGCACCGGGTTATTCACCTTACTTCCGATAGGTGAGGCAGTGGGGTTTGATGCTAGTTGACTTATACTTCTCCTATCCGAAGTCGCCCCTTGTGGTCTTGCTTGCCCGGCTGTCTGATGGTGTCCTCTCCTAATTGGTGAAGTTGCATGAGCAAAGCGTTCGAGTTTTGCAGCTGCTGCCGCTGAAGCCTGACTTGCTTTTTCTTTGCCTGCTCGGGTTTTTTGATTCCCATCGCTATACAACATGTCCTCCGTAGCCCTTTTACTAAGCATAGTCTTCACCTAGGGGCGACTTATCTGATAATAGGACAGTAATGCGGTGATAATATGACAATAGTAGGCAGAACCCTCTAGCCCCCCCCCCCCCCGCGTTCTATATAATTTCAGCGCGGTACGGTACAGCTAGTGCAGCATCCTTAACCCAAATGCCTAACAGTCCTTGCTTACCCACACCAGGATCAATGTGATTACAGTTTTTGATACAATGTAGTTATAGTGCAAAGCTGGGCAGTTTATATTATGCAGTGCCTTTGGTCTCTTAATCCCTTAGTCCACAGTTCAACAATCAAACCAAATGATTAGAGTTCAGCCGGTCAAGAAACAAAAAAAAATAGAGAAGTGGAGGGGGGTGTCAACTACATATAGATCTGCTTGTTGCTAGCGGTCGTGTCTGATAGATCTTGCAACTTGCATATCATTTGCATTCCTTCCTCCTCACCCCCCCCCTCCTCAACCCGTGTTACCACTTAGCCCAGGCCATTGCCACAGGCTACTAAGAAGCTCCACTTTCACTAATTCGGCTTCCGAGATCTCCGTTCCACTTGCAGCATTCAAAAAGCCCTCCGCTACACTGTACCGCGTGTGTGGTCTCGCGATAGCCCGGACCGGCAGTGTAGCTTTCCCTCGGCTCCCCTCGGCTTCCTTCGGTGCGCCGCACGCTCTGCTCTGCTCCACGGGAACACTGCAAGGGGATCTCGCGCTAGTTCGACCACACGCGAGATCTCCCTCAGCCGGCTTCAAACACACAGGCGCTGCTTCTCTCAGGCCGCTTCCGCACATTTAGTAAGGGAAGAGGTAGGGCGGTCATGGTATGGGTTGCATATTCTTTAATTTTAGCACTGCATCCAGGCTTCTATCGGGGGAACGAGGGGAGGCAAGGACAAGGTGCCCAGCGTCTTCACTCTCACTCACTCACTCTCTCATCCGGCCGCGCCCCTTTCCAGACTAATCCATAACTAGTTGACTCAGGGAGAACAACCAGTGAATTCTCAAGGACATATAAAATCTCTGTCACCCCTGCCTTCCCTCTCCCCCTTCCCACCTAACAAATTAATCCAACACTACATAAGCAATCTGATAACCCTAACAGACCCTCAACGAGGGGTCTTACTAGCTCACTTATATGGAAGAATACCCCTGAAAGGCCACCTAAGGAATAGACCAACCTGCACATGGGAAACGTACAGACACAATGGGGCTCACCTAAGCCTCTTAGTAAACCGAATCTGACTAAAAAAATCACACCGGTGATTACTCACTCACAGTTAGATCCCTTTAGGGGTGAATGGGTCTCGAGGTGGCTTGTTTTGGTTTACCCTTATCTTTCACTCGGAGCCCCATTCACACAACACCTCTACTCCCTACAAAGTAGACTCTCAAAATACACCATGATTCCTCCTATAATAAAAGAAATACCCCCATTCTGGAATATATATGTTTAGATACAATGGTATAGATATAATTACCATTTAAGTAATGCACTCAGATGCTGGTTACCAATTATCTGGCTTTATTTTGTATCTTACTTTTTGTTCTTTATAACATTTCTTATTGTTAAGGTTAACATGAAAACTTTAATAAAATTTTTCGGACAAAAATAAATAAAAAATAGTAACTTAAAACAGCTGATGTGATTCCAAGGTTTGACCTTTTTTTCCATCAAAAGATTTTTATTGAAAGAAAATGATTCATATAACAATTAAATGTGCAAATCATATTTGGTATACAATCTGTCATGGTTACAAGAATAGACATAAACATGGAACATACCAAGCTCCTTTGTGGGTCACAGCCACCTGTCTAGACATCTCAATCACAGTGTAGTTATAAGTGGCCTACTATTCCCAACCGTCCCAACAGAAAAGAGTAGAGGATGAGAATAAGAAAAGGAAGATGGTTTCAGAATGTCACTTCAGAATGGTATAATGCCTAATCCAAGTTGAATGGTGCCCTAAGTTTTCCAACCCCAGGGAATGTTACTGGAATAATCATTGATGGTTGATCAGGCTATAATATTCCCAAGAGTGTCTAAACGAACCACAGAGACCAAGTTGCATGATAGCGTTTCGATGATAGCGCTCAACTTTTTCCTCAGATTGGGCTCGTGTATCTGGCCCTGTTGACATAGCTTCGGACCTGAAGGTAAGTCCACAGTGGCAAGGTAGGTAAGTTGTTATCTTCCCTGAGGTTGGTCAAATCCTTTATTGTCTTTATTGTCTTGTTATGAAAGCATTGACATGCTAGGAGTGGCTTTTTTTTTGTCTTGTGTACATAGAAAGTGGTTTCCCACTCCAGGTGGGAAATCCGGGTTACTTTGCAGAGGAGTAAGAGGGCCCAGGGGGAGGAGAATTATTTTTATTTTTTTTAAAGTTGGTGGAAGATTCCCAATGTGGTTCCCAACAAAGGGTGGTTCCTCAACTTTTGGAGGTATTTAGCATGTGGGATCCAGGGAGAGAACCGCAGGGGGATCGGGGTAGAGTCATTTTCTATTGCTACCCAATCCTTGACTCCCGCATGGCAATGCCAATCTATTACTCTGGCAATATGTGTGGCAAAATAGTGCATTCTATAATCTGGGATCCCCATCCCACCCTCTGCTTTGCTTCTCGCTAGTAAGGAAAATTTAATGCGAGGGGGTTTGTGAGCCCATATAAATCTCATCTGTATAGCCTGGAGGGATCTGAAGAAGCTTTGTGGTATCCTTATGGTTAGTGTGCGCAGTAGATACAGGACTTTGGGCAGGATGGTCATTTTTCATATGGCCACCCTGCCAAAGCATGAGAAAAACTTGGTGTGCCAATTTTGTAAATCCCTTTCTATCGCTCTAAGGAGTGGAGGACATTTTTTTAAAAAAAAGTGAGGTTAGATTGGGCATCAGCATTACTCCTAAATATTTAATGGCTTGTGCTTGCCACTTGAAAGGGCTATTGTCTTTTACTAACTGTAGAGTTTGTTCTGGGAGTGAAATGTTTATTGCCTCTGACTTTGTGTAATTTATTTTGAGGTTGGACATGAACCCATATATTGCAAATTCTTTCATAAGGGCGGGGATGGAAAAATGCGGCTTAGTAAAACAAAAAAATAAGGTCATCCGCAAACACTGCTACCTTAAATTTCTTCTCCTTAATCTTGAATCCTTGTATTGTTTCATTTGCTATGACACATCTAATAAATGGTTCCAATGATAAAATTATTAATAAAGGTGATAGTGGACAGCCTTGCCTAGTGCCATTGCGTATGTCTACTTTGTTGGAAAGGGTTCCATTTATTTTAAGTCTGGCTGATGGGTTTAGGTAGAGGGAGGTTATCCACGTCATCATGCCTGGTCCCAGGCCTATGTGTCTACAGGTTTCAAACATGTAGTCACATGCAACTCGATCGAAGGCCTTCTCCGCATCGGTGGACAGGAGAAGACCCTCGATCATTTGCTCATGGGCAGCATGAATCAGATTCAATGCTATGGTTAAATTATCTCTGGCCTCTCTGCCAGGCATGAATCCTGCCTGCCTAGGTCCTATCAAATCATGCAAGAGGAGTTTTAATCTGTTGGAGATGATTTTCGCTAACAGCTTGACATCAAGGTTCAAGAGGGATATGGGCCTGTAGCTGGAGAAATTTTAAGGATCCTTTCCTTGTTTAGGTAGTACAGTGATTTTGGGGGGCACTTGTCTCAGCTTTGATAGGGAATTTAACACATCTCTCAGCTGCACTTCAATGTTGTCTAAAAACGTTTTGTAATATATGGCCGTTAGCCCATCAGGGCCTGCGCTTTTGCCTGTTTTAAGATCTGTGATAGCAAGTCTAAGTTCTGGTGAAGTAATGGGGTTTTCCAATGAGGCACTGACATCTGCCTTAAGTGGTGGAAGGCCAGAATCCCTGAGGTAATCCCGTATCACCTATCTCCCTGTATATCTGGTGGCCTATGCTGGGACGGGAGGTTATAGAGGTTGGTGAAAAATTCTTGAAATGTTGAGCTATTTTGTTGTTTGTCCTGTCAACTGATCCCCCTTGTTCTGGATACCTGTGATGTTGTTGTTTGTAATGGGGCCTTTTAGAGCCCTATCAAGTAGGTGTCCTGGTTCATCTCCCTGCTCGTAATAATTTTTTTCCCTGAAGTATAGAATTCGTCTAGTTTTGCAATCTAGAATTTGTTTAAGGGCTTTTCTTGTTTTGAGAAGGGTCGTTGTTGATTGATTGTTTGTGTAGGAATTCTAGCCACCTGAATATCTGCGTCTTGAAATTTCACTTTCCAGTTCCCTCTTTTTTTGTGCCCCTAGGCTAATGAACTCCCTGCTCATATAGCATTTTTGGGTCTCCCAGACTATTAACGGGTCCATTTCCGGTGTCGCATTGTGGCTGAAGAAATCTTTTAGCATTGTGTTAAGCTTAGATAATAAAGCTGGGTCTGATATGAGTGAGGAGTTCAATCTCCATGATCCCATGCTGGTGGGAGATTCCGCCAGGTCTAGGCTTACGGAAATTGGGGCATGATCGGAAATTGTCTGTATTCCTATGTTAGCTTCCTTGACCATGTGGAGATCCCTTTGTGTTATAAAAAGATAGTCAATCCTTGAGTGGCGGTTATGTGGGATTGAGTAGAATGAATAGTCTTTATCTTCTGGGTGTAAGAAGCGCCAAGTATCTATTAAGTCTAACGTGTGGATGAGCGTTTTGATTCTTTTAAGAATTTTGAAAGTTATGTAGGTTTTCCCCATTGAAGTACCTACTAGTGGGTTTAGAAGGATGTTAAAATCCCCACCCAAAACAAGACGGCCTGTACTGAATCCCTCCAGTTCCTTCTCTATTTTTTGACAAAAGGTCAAGTGGCCCAAATTGGGGAAGTAGACATTAGCTAGTGTGGTGGGCACTCCTGAGCATCTGCCCTTGAGGAAAATGTATCTCCCCCTTGGGTCCACTAATTTGTTTGTAATCTCAAAAGAAGCATCCTTACTCAGCAAGATTGACACTCCTTTTGATTTTGAGATGTCACTTGTGGCATGGTGTGCTTCTGTAAATTATGAGTCGGTGAGCTTGGAGATATGGTTTGTCTTGAAATGGGTCTCCTGAAGGAAAACAATCTTGGGTCTACTTTTTTTCAATTCCCTCAGGAGAGTGGAGCGTTTCTCCGGTATGTTTAGCCCTTTAACGCTGTGGGATACCACCGTGGGCGCCCCTCCAAGTGCGGAATAGGCCATTGTTCAGGCTCAGAGAGAGATGTCCAGTTAGCAATCACAGGAGAAGAAGAAAATTAAATTTTTTAATTTAGTTTTAGGATTGCCCCTCTCCACTTGAAGTATCTGGTCACTTATATAGATTAATTACTGAAAAGAATGGGGTGCCTACTAAGAGAGAGAATGTAGGAAGAGTAAAGGGAGGATATAAGAGTGGATAGAGCAGATAGAGTGAGAGTAGGGTGTACCACCTACCCGGGCTGTTGTGTTGCCCAAATGGGTCAGTGTTTAGTGCACTGTCATATATTTACAACGACTAACCCACTTTGTGGAAGCGGGGGAGACCCACAAACAGAGACCGAGCCCAATCTGGCTAAAATGTTAGCAGAACTTGAAAAGGCAAAAAAGGAACTGTCTGGATATCGGAACAGCCAGACCACTGCCTACCTAGCCAATGGAACGTGCCTAACTGTTTGTTACACACTGCCGTATTAAGTCTGGAGAAAACATTTTCTGAAGTCGTCAAACAAGAAATAACTGTAATTTCTATAGTTTCTACTAATAACATTCAACATCTCCCTACCCACCGACAAACCTCTGAACAAGCATGTGAAATCGGCTTAAACACCAACTAAAAGAAAGAAAAAAAAAGAAACATCCAACCTGAACTTATCTCTGTAAAATTATTTTTTTTTACACTGGCTCCAGCACCACGAGCGTTTATGTGGTTTAGTGAACTCACCAATACTTGTACCCATCAAATAGCCCTTACAAAATTCCTAAGTCTTGGACATTATCTATCCTTCCCAGGTTGAGAGCAGTGATGATTATATAGTGGGCTAGTTCATGGCTGATGTTTACCTCTGTTCTCTTCAAAACCTAAGAAAATGTCTCAAGTCACATGCCCAGTAAAATGTCTTAACTGCATTCTCTTAATCCTCGGGCCTACCCCAGATCGGGCTGGGATTTCCCATATCTATCATCCGATATTAGTACCTGTCGCCTGGCGAAAATCAGGGCATGAGGGGCAACGAATAATGATTTGGTGGTTAGGGTCCCAGCCCAAGGTGTAAATAAGGGGATATATCATTATATTGTTAACAATAATTTGATGCTGGTTGCCAATGAGCAGGTTAAACTAAACAAAAAGAAACTCAGTTAACAGGTGGTGGATCTCAGGTGTTTAGATCTTCGATGCTTAAATATGCGGTAGGTTCCTGGAGGAGTGTGCCCTACTCTGTGAGGTGTCAGCTCCCGTGCCGTCCCGTTTGCCTTGTTTTTGTCTCTTCGGCAGGTGTTTTTCCGGGATAGCTAGGGGTGAATGTGGGGGAATTTTATCTCCCCGTGGGAGCACAAACTCTTGGTACCATTCCGGGAGGTCAATCCGACCCAGCTGCAGCGAAACACAGAACTCCGGGAGGTCATCAGGGGTTCAGAGTATGTGTTGCTTACCGTTGCATGTTACCAAAAGGACAAATAGGAAGCGCCAGGTATAGCAAAGATCCTTTCCCTGCAGCGTGTCTAAGAGGGGACGCAGGGCCCTGCGGTTTCTCAGCGTGATTTTGGACAGATCCTGAAACAGCTTAATATTCTCCCCATTAAAGACTATCTGGTCATTTCTGCGAGCTTTAAGCATAATCTCCTCCTTGAGTGAGAAACTTTGCAAGCAACAAATGATGTCACACAGGCGGAGGGTGTCCATGCCTCTTGCTCTTAGGGCCCTATGAGCTCTAAAAAAATTAAATGGCTGAGTCTTCTGGCCTCTTCTGTAGGCTGTTGAACACCCTCTGGAGAGCGGGGATTATTTGGTCTGCGTTAACTGTCACCGGGATCCTGCGCACACTAATATTATTCCTCCTCTCCCTATTATCAAGGTCCTCAAGGTGTCTATTCATCTCAATAAAGTGGAGAGCATGAGAGGAGGTTACCTTGTCTAGCCTATGTATGGCTTGGTCTCTGCGCTTCCCTGCTGTTTCAGCGGTTGCCATCTTTTCTGTGAGCACCAGCAAATTAGACTTTAGGTCTGTGATGGCTGCTAAAAATGAGGCTTTGATGTCAGTGGCGAAGCCTGACATGTTTGCATACGTGAGGTGTTTCTCCTACCTCCTTCCTCTGAGGCAAACTGTGAGTCCTCGCTGAACTCCTCATCACGTTGTATTAGTGCCATCTTGCCTCCCGCTGTGGTCCTGTGTACCACAGCCTGGGTCCTGAAGATCTCTGAGAAATTCCTCCCGACAGATGTAGCTGTGTGTCGGCGGGGTGTAGTGTGCAGTTGTCACATACCTGGTGGTAGAGCCCGACTTGCAGGAGGAGACCTCTCTGCGCCTCCGACTCAAGGGCCCTGGTAGTGTATACAGGTAACACAAGAGTCAAGAGGGGCATGAGTGTCTGGCAGGATCAACAGCTGGATCAGTGAATGACTGGAATCGGAGGGAAACAGGATCAGCAGGCTGGTGCAGGAAGCTGAAGCAGAGCGGCAGGCAGAGAGGCTGGACCAGGACACCAATGCAGGAACTCTGGCAGAGGCAGGACTTCAGGCAGGTGCTGGAACCACTACTGGAGGTAGAGCAGAAGACGGCACCGGAACAGGAGGCTGGAAGCAGAGCAGTCAGACAAGCCAGGTCGGAGGTCAGACGGTCAGCAAAGGTACCAAGGATCAAGCAGGTGGATGGTCGGACGAGCCGGGTCGGTAAACGGGCAGGCAGCAAGGCACTGAAGGATCAAGCAGAGGGGAGGTCAGGCAGGCCGGGGTCAGATGCAGGCGGATAGCAGGAGCAGTAAGTAAACAAGCCGGATCAACAGGTCACAGAAGGCAGGTTCTCAGAATCAGGGTACTCGCACGATGTAGATCAGACAGCAAGAACTGGATGTGACCAACTGAGTTAAATAGCCCACCTAGCGCCAACGAGCGCACACACGCGCGCACGACCGCACGTGCGCAGCCGCGCGCACGCACCCGCGGACGCGTGGCGGAAGGTCCGGACTGACCACTGCTGCCAGGATCCTCGTGACAGCAGTGCTGAGTGATTTTGCTTGCTCATCGTCAGGCGCTGAACAGCAGAGGTACTCGTTCGGGCAGAAGGTCTGGCGGAGCTCCTCAATTAGGCTGCCATCTCTGCCGTGCACCAAACCACGCCCCCAGGTTTGACCTTTCTAGCTCAGCAGACACAATACACATTAGCATAAGTGTAAACAAAGGACACCTTATTAAATGGGACAATAGCAGGAGTCCCCAGTAGGAGACTGTCCAGCTCCAGAGGCCAAGGTGACCAGCTCTTTCAATTAACATGTATAGTTCAGAATCAAACAATCCAGGATTAGTATTTGTATATTTTCTGGGAGATATTGTGTATAAATATTACTGTTCCATTTTAAGTAATCCAAGCCACATTCTTAATGTCCATTATTTTCTTGCTCACTCTGTGATATAGGAGGTGCATGAGGAGCTGAAGCAAGGGTTTCCCAACCTCTTCAAGGGATTATGGGTTCCACCAGCCCCCCTGCCCAAAGTGACTCCTGTCACAATTTATTACTCTGTTCTGTTTACACTGGACCACGTTGCATTTGTTACCTCTATTACCTTTATTAATTGCACACCTGTACTGCACAAACCTAGCCCCTTCTGTCTACAACACTTCATTTCTAACCTCACTAAACACAGAATCAGGCCCGTCCCCTTTAACATTGGAAAACAGATGACACTAGAAGTCTGAAAAAACACAGCCATGCTTTTGAGCGCCTGTGGCATAAGACAATATCTTAGAAAGATTTCAACCAGTATAAATCTGCCCTCCAAAAATACAATTCCTGCCTCCTCACTGCCAAGCAGATCTATTTTATCTCTCTCATTAACACCTTATCATCCAGTTCCCGTCAACTCTTCTCTACATTCAACTCTCTACTTCGCCCTCCACTGCCTCCACCCACCAATTCACTCACTGCCCAGGAGATCGACAATCACTTCAAACAGAAGATTGATAACAATTTTCAAGGAGACCTCTATTGTTCAGATATCCTCCACACTTTACACTTCATGCCCACAGGTACAATTATTACCTCCCTCTTTCAACCCCAGTACTATAGACACGTTTTCTAAACTACTTGCTACATCCATCTTACCTCCTGCCCTTTGGATTCTGTTCCCTTGCAAATGCTACGTTCACCCTCTGGCTCTATTCTACACAAATCCCAGCAGTTCTGAAAATTAAATAATGGTTTTGTTGGCAAAAAAGTCAATGGACCTGAGTCATCATACTGTAATTGCACTTTAGGCATACTAACATATCCTCTCAATCAATAAGATCACCTATCACATTTTCACTCAATAGGCTACTGAAGAGCAGTTTAAAGCCGCAAAACATGTCAAGCTATTAGATATCGTGTACAATTTACACATCCATTATGATATGTGTTGACATTTCTACCTTGATAGGGATTCTAAGAACTGTTGATTGTGCAGATGTTATCTTTTTAACACATATACCTTATTATGAATATTGGTGGACTCCTTAATTGTACTATTAATATCTATGATTGTAAACATGTTACTACCAAATCTTTGCCAGTTTAGAAATTGGCACCTTGTTATGGGTGCATTTCTATGTATGTGCAATTCTATGTATGTTAAACATGATTTTATGCATTATTAAACAATTTTTATTTTCCACCATACTTTTCATTTTGTCATCATGAGCTTTATACAAAGTCCCACCCTCCTTGTTTACATCTTTGCTGCCTTCGCTGTATCGTTGTTTGTTTTGTCACAATAGGCTACTTTAGAATGCCTAAGGAATATGTAAACCTAAAATCTATTTTTTTTATGTTTGTTTTAACCTCCCCGGCGGTATGATTATTTCAGATTTTTGATGATCAAAGAGGTACAATGTTTTGCATGGAAATTTGTCGTTTTATATTGTAGGCCTGTAATTCTTATGGCGTGTACACACGACTGGACTTTCCGGCAGAAAAGGTCTGACGGTCTTCCCTACGGAGTTCTAATGGACTATTGACGAAGTTACGATAGACTTCCGAATGAACGGACTTGCCTACATACAAATGGACCAAAGTCTGTTCATTTTGAACATGATGACGTACGATGGGACTAGGAAAGGAAGTTCAATACCCAGTAGCCAATAGCTGCCCTTGCGTCGTAATTGGTCCATCGGACCAGCATACAGATGAACAGTTTTCCCGATAGAAAATAGAAGTCTATGAGACACAAACATGAATAATAAAAAGTTCTCATTTTAAAGGCTTATATGCAAGTTATTGTCATAAAAATTTTGGAGACCCAGGTCCTACCCCAGGGGACATGTATCAATGCAATTTTTTTTTTTTAAACGGCAGTTTTTTCGGGAGAGGTGATTTATTTAATGCTTAAAGTGAAACAATAAAAATTAAATATCCCTTTAAATATTGTGCCTGGGGGGTGTCTATAGTATGCCTGTAAAGTGGTGCATTTTTCCCGTGTTTAGAACAGTACCACAGCAAAATGACATTTCTAAAGGAAAAATTGTCATTTAAAACTGATCGTGGCTGTAATTAATTGTCGGGTTTCGGCAATTTAGATAAAACTCATTGAAAACCTTTTTAAGGGGAACCCCGAACCAAAAAAAAAAATCCATACCAGGCTCTTCAGGTCTGATATGGAAATTAAGGGGAACCCTGCGCCAAATTGAAAAAAAAATGGAGTAGGGGTCCCCCAAAAATTCATATCCGTACACGGGAAAAATGTTAAAAAAAACCAAGGCGTGGCTTTGCTGAGCTCAATGGTGGACGCATAACTGACCGGCTCCGGCACCTCAGGACAATAACTACAGCCTACCGAGGTATATTTGCCCTAAACATACTCGTAAAAGATGGGAACGGCTTCTAGAACATCCTCTACCTCACGTTCCCGCTCTCCGCACAGAAATACCAGCGGACATAATCAACATATACTGGAGATGTTCCCACCATAATCCCTCACAGACGATGACAGCACATTCTCCCCCAAGGGAGGATGTCATTCTGACAGATTCTAATCTTGGCGGGGCTCCGCAAAACGACAGCTTCGGTAGGCCATTACCATCAGGGACAGATACCTCATCTCAGCTAAGCATGCAAGACCTACGGCTGATCGCCTCAGACATCAAAGACACTCTTTCTTCGGCCATAGCAGAGCTTCGGGTCGACATCAGGGCCCTATCTGATCGAGTGCACACAGTGGAAAAATTGTCTGACCAACATGACACAGTCCTCCGTAAGACGACCTGAAAAATTGACAGACACACTCTACAATTAAGGGATGTACAGAGACACATGGAGGATTTGGACAATAGGGGGAGATGCCATAACCTTAGGGTCAGAGGTCTCCCCGAGTCCATTGAGGGTGAACAAATCCCCACTGCAGTCAAGTCCATCTTTAACAGCATACTGGACCAACCCCCACAATCGACCATTGAACTGGAGAGAATCCATCGAGCCCTTAGACCCAAAGGGAGGGACATGGATCCCCCAAGGGACATTATTTATTGCTTAGTGAATTTACAGCTAAAAGAAGACATACTAAGAGGTGCCAGAACCAAGCAACGATTGATGTATGAAAATGCACCCATACAAATATTCCAGGACCTCTCGGGCATCACCCTGCAACATCGCAGAGACCTTAAGCCCCTCCTGGATGTGCTGAGGACCAGGGGAATAGTATACAAGTGGAAATTTCAGTTTTGTCTTACCGCTACCAATCTTGGTCGCACGGCTCACCTCAAAATACCGGAGAATCTCTCCAACTTTTGAGCTACACTGGGAATCCCCCTGACTGAGGTTCCTAACTGGTATGCTAACTTTCGTCCCCTGAGTGGCACATTGTCTAAACCCCAACTGGAAATGATGGACACTCAGGATGCTGGTTACCGCAGGCGCCGCTCCCCATCGAATCTCAGAGGACCCCGCTACACCGACAACATCACGAGAGAACTCAGTCCGTCCAGGTCTCCGCGATCGCGGAGAGCCAGAAGAGATTATTGAGAAGCTCTGGGTTCCGTCGGCACTACAAACCACTGTCACCTGCATATACTGCTGTTTTCAGTATAATTTTCTTTCTATCTGCTCTCTCCACTCTACCACCGCATCAGCTTAAACCGGCTATCTACACTCTGCTTTGCTGATCTTTCTCTGTTTTACACCCTGGAAGCTCTTATTCCGAGCATCGATGTGCTACCACTAGTAGATTCATTTGACACTCCTTTTGTATAACTTGTATGCGTGCAGTGACTCCGGTGGAAGTGTCTTTAGTACTCCTTCTGGTCTAGTCAAGCAGGATAGGACTACATTTCCCAGAATTCCCCCGACATGAAGGTGGAATCTTCCGTTCACGGCTTCGATACGATGCACTCGGAAGGCCCTCCTCCTTTTTTTTTCAGCATCGGATGCGCTCTCCAGATGATGTCATCAGCGGCGGACCAACTTCTCTGCCCTTCGTCCCCGTGGGTCGTCGGAGTTTGAGTACTCTCTCACACCCCCCACCGTACTCGAGGAGCGTAAGTACCCACTGTACATGGACAGACCTGGACGATGATGCTTCTTTCCTCATGAAAAAACTGATAACACCATGTTTACCAGACTGCTATTTATGTGTGTATTATGCCTCTCCTACCTCGTGTGAGGTCTATACAACTTTATGGTGTCCCAGGTTACTCATTGACTGTAGCGAACAGAATGGCTATTGCTTATTTCTTACATGATGATGCCACACTTGCCCAATAATTGCTTTTTCCGTTATGGTGGCCCAGGTTTGTACATTGCTCGTATCGCCCCTGGCCATCATATTTATTTAGTTACTGTGTTCATTGCATAAGCCACTTTATAGTTATATACCTATGTCTACGTATAGGTTTGGTCTGCTTAAGCTCTAAAGCAGAGATTAAAGAGGAAGTAAACCCTGATGGGTTTACTTCCTCTTTTTTTCCCTGCAAAGGTAAAGCATAATGGACTACTATGCATCGCATAGTAGCTCATTATGTGTCACTTACCTGACACAGGAGCCAGCGAAGTCGCCGCTGTCACCTGTAGTCCGCCGCATCCATCTTGGTTGTGGCGTCTCTCGCAGCTCCGACGAATGACAGCGGAGAAGCCGCGATGACGTCACTCCCGCGCATGCGCACGGGAGTCGCGTCTCGGAGCTCCGACCCTGCCATTTGGCGGAGCCGCGATGACGTCACTCCCGCGCATGCGCACGGGAGTCGACAAATTAGGCAAATCCATTCTTGGACTTGCCGCATTTAGTGCGCCTGCGCGCCGCTGTCTACGGCGCATGCGCCGTAGACAGCGGTGCCCATTTTCGGGCAAATATCTCCTAAACCATATAGGTTTAGGAGATATTACTTGGACCTACAGGTAAGCCTTAATCTAGGCTTACCTCCTGTAGGTCAAAGTTGTTTGGAAGGGTTTACTTCCATTTTAATTTGCCATCTGATCTTCCGGATCCTTGCCTCCTCAGGCTCTGGGAAAGTAATATTCAAGTACCCCTTGTGACTCTAGCCCGGGTTATTGTTGTAACTGCACGCACTAGCTTAGATAGTTTTAATAGTTCTCATACTCTATCTTACACACTATCGCTTCTGCCGCACCCCTGACTAAGGCTCGTGGGAGGGAGAGTTTAGTTTAGTTTAGTTTGACATGTACCATGACAGGGTATTAAAATGCTGGTCTTGCTTGCAAAATTTCGGTACACAAGCTGTTAATTTTGTCTTAAGTTGTCTATATTTTATTAATAGTGGTTAATCTAGTTGCTTCCAGTTTGGTAGGCTACTATGTCGACCTTCGTCGGTCTGGCTTCTATGGGATCCCCCTGGATACCCCTATTTTAAAGCATACTCTGAGATCTACAATGCTTTGATGAAGGATTAGATCCCGAAGATAGCGTGTCACCACCGCGACATGCCACCCTGCGAAACAGGCCTTTATGGAATGTATAGGTCTTTCTTATTCAGACACCTCTTTCCCACATAACTGATACACTATACCCACAGTAGATAACTGATACACTATACCATGTTTCAACCTGTCTCCCATGTCCTGGGTTGCTGGACTGTTCTAATTCCCACACTTTCAACCTAGTCTTCATTAGGCTTAGTGCTTGCTAACCCCCACGTACGGGTGGCCTACTGGGATTGTATTTTCGTTGGAAGTGTGGTCCCAGTGACTACCCGACACCACATAGATTCCCATACCACTAGAAACCGTGGTACACACCTTACCCTTACATAGATTTGCTTCTTAGCAGGCCATAACCTTAACAGAACTTTTAAACCTTCCTTTCCCATTGTCCCCATACCACCTTTTCCCCCTACATAACCCTACTTACTCCCCCCTCCCACTATGACGGACACGGTCCATAATAAGGGCAACTCCCTATCACAGTCACACCCAACTAATACTCTTAAGCTGTACTCGCTTAACATTAGAGGTTTAAACACCCCTGAAAAACATTCTAGGCTACTTTACACCTTACACAGAGCTAAAGCCCACATAGCTCTACTGCAAGAGACACACTTTCGTATGGATGTGATCCCCAAACTCCAAGATAGACACTACCCTATTGCTTACCATGTGACCAATGACCTCGCGAAATCTAAGGGGGTTTCTATCTTAATTTCCAAAACTTGCCCCATCACCGTTACCGATACTTTGAGAGACCCACAGGGACGATACTTATTTCTTAAAGGACACATCCACAATCGGCCAATTACTATAGCTAACATATATGCCCCTAATTCCAAACAAGTGACCTTCTTCCGAGAAACCATGGCCCATCCTACGACCTTCCAATCTGGCATGCTTCTATTGGGCGGAGATTTTAATGTGCCTTTGACTCCCTCCCTTGACACCTCCAACGGCACAACTTGTTTAAAGTACAATAAAGATAGAAAAACCGCGCTAATCGACACCGGGTGTAGGATAGACAAAAAAGTAATAGGTTCAGGACAAATACTATGTATATATATATATATATATATATATATATATATATATATATATATATATATATATATAATTTTAGGTTGCTGCCCCCACACAAAAAGAAAATCCCCATTTGGGGTTTCTTCCAACAATAAAAACAATCTAACAACCGGGGTAACTGGCGCTACCTATTTAACATGAACAGATATTAATTCTCATTAATGAAACAGATGTATTTTTAGAAGAAAAAAATTGAAAAATGCCAAAAAGTCAAATAAGAATAATCTATTACACCACTAATAGTTTTCATATATCCAATCACACCCAAATGAAGATAAATCCTCCTTACGGAGGGCAATAGATCCTTTAAAACCCACTTATTTCAGTCCCAACCAAGAAAGAACATACAAGCGGCTTCTACCAAAGTCGCATACAATCGCACAGATTCCCTAATGCGACTCAGATGCGACAATAAAAAGTGTGATTATTTGGGACCTAATTTTGAAACCTCAATATAATCCCGAACAGATCATAAATAAATCCTGTGAAGAGAAAACACCTAATAAGAAAAATCGTACTAGGTGCGATTTATCCTTAAAATCACATTGGTGCTAAGATGTGGTTATCCCAACAGTCTGTCAAGTGAGAAAAGACTGTAAAAATATACTCCAATTCCTGAATGTGGGAAATTAAAATAAAAATACAAACTCTAATGAATATATATATAAGTGAAAGTGCATTAAAAAGTGCAAGTGGAAAAAACAGGAACTATATGAAAACAGCAAATTATATGACACAATTCATATCCAAAATCGAAAACTTTCAACCATATGTGCTAAAAAATACACCTGTGAAAAAAGTATATATATATGTAAATAAAAAATGTGTTATGATGGCCCTCAAAAAATAAAATAAAATATAAAAAAATATAAAAAATAAAAATAAAAATACATATACAAATAGAAAATAAAAAATAAAAATAAAAATAAAAATAAAAATAAAAAATTAGTGTCCGACTATCCAAAAAGTCTTCAGTAGTGCAAATCCAACAATGAATGTTCATAAAGTGACTTTGGTGCTTCTTGTGCAATCCTCAAAGTGACTTCCGTGCTCCCCCGCAAGGTACCCCACTTACCAAAAGAATTCACCCCTGCAGGGGTAATTCGCCTTTAGATCCAATCTGACAATATCCAACTCCTTGACCCGTGTGTTTTATGATCATTCGTATCCAAAAAGAGATTCCATTTGTACCCTCATAGGAAAGAAATTATAGTCTCCATAGTGTAATCCGTATCAAAAACAGTTTATTTCCACAAAAATAGTAAAAAACAATAAAAAACAAATTTCATATAATAAGAAGTAAAAAATTATTAAAAAATGTGGAAATACAATCCACCACGGGATCTACTTTACATAGATTCCATATGTTATTGATCCAAACTCCGGTATTAAACCAGAAAAAACAAACTAAAAAGTATACAGTAAAATACAACTGTGGAAAAAAACGCTGATGGCTCTCTGTCCCAGGAAAAACAAAACACAAAAAACACCCGTCTCGAGTATGAGCCCTACCACGTCAGTTCCGGGTTGCCTACGGTGGTTGGAATGCAGTTGGAGCGCACGCTGCCTATCCACCGAACGGGACCCGCTGTTTAAGTGGAATTCGCGCAAAAAGGGCTCTATCCTAAGGGGACTTAAAAATACTAGAGCCATCTATTTAAACAAGAAAAAACCCGGTACATTGCCTAGGGCGATTGTCATACTCGAGACGGGTGTTTTTTGTGTTTTGTTTTTCCTGGGACAGAGAGCCATCAGCGTTTTTTTAATTATTTTTTACTTCTTATTATATGAAATTTGTTTTTTATTGTTTTTTAATTCTTTTGGTGAGTGGGGTACCTTGCGGGGGAGCACGGAAGTCACTTTGAGGATTGCACAAGAAGCACCAAAGTCACTTTATGAACATTCATTGTTGGATTTGCACTACTGAAGACTTTTTGGATAGTCGGACACTAATTTTTTATTTTTATTTTTATTTTTTATTTTCTATTTGTATGTGTATTTTTATTTTTATTTCTTTATATTTTTTTATATTTTATTTTATTTTTTTGAGGGCCATCATAACACATTTTTTATTTACATATATATATATACTTTTTTCACAGGTGTATTTTTTAGCACATATGGTTGAAAGTTTTCGATTTTGGATATGAATTGTGTCATATAATTTACTGTTTTCATATAGTTCCTGTTTTTTCCACTTGCACTTTTTAATGCACTTTCACTTATATATATATTCATTAGAGTTTGTATTTTTATATTCATTTCCCACATTCAGGAATTGGAGTATATTTTCACAGTCTTTTCTCACTTGACAGACTGTTGGGATAACCACATCTTAGCACCAATGCGATTTTAAGGATAAATCGCACCTAGTACGATTTTTCTTATTAGGTGTTTTCTCTTCACAGGATTTATTTATGATCTGTTCGGGATTATATTGAGGTTTCAAAATAAGGTCCCAAATAATCACACTTTTTATTGTCGCATCTGAGTCGCATTAGGGAATCTGTGCGATTGTATGCGACTTTGGTAGAAGCCGCTTGTATGTTCTTTCTTGGTTGGGACTGAAATAAGTGGGTTTTAAAGGATCTATTGCCCTCCGTAAGGAGGATTTATCTTCATTTGGGTGTGATTGGATATATGAAAACTATTAGTGGTGTAATAGATTATTCTTATTTGACTTTTTGGCATTTTTCAATTTTTTTCTTCTAAAAATACATCTGTTTCATTAATGAGAATTAATATCTGTTCATGTTAAATAGGTAGCGCCAGTTACCCCGGTTGTTAGATTGTTTTTATTGTTTAAAGTACAGTTCCCTATGGGACATAAAGTCACAACTGCAAACACTAACCCTGCATGACACCTGGCGCACCTTACACCCTAATGTAAAAGACTTAAATTTTTTCTCACCTCCACATAATAAATATTCTAGAATTGACCATTTCTACATCACGCAAGCAGACATTAAATGCTTAGATACAGCTACAATTGAACCTCTGATTTGTCTGACAATCGGGTGGAAAAGTCCGGCAAACTGAAGTCCGCCAGACAATCCTCCCGTGTGTAGCCTCCGGCATACTTTTTTGACCCGAAAGTACGGCGGACTTAGAATGTAGTTTTGCACTCCAATCTTCCCGCCGGACTCGCATTTCGGCCGTGTGTATGCCAGTCCGCCGTACTTTTGAAATGAGCGGACTTTTCCCGCCCGGAGAAAAGTCCGCTCATTTCGAGCGGGTCTCCAGGTAGGCGGGGCCCGCGAAGGAGACGCCGCCGGCCCCGCCACCTGGTATGGACTTAAAGGGGAACCCCAATGCCGAAAAAAATCGGCGTGGGGTCCCCCCAAAGTCCACAACAGAACCTTGTCTGAGCACGCTACCCGGCCGGCCAGGAAAGGAGGGGCGAGCGATGCCCCCCCCCCTCCTGAGCCGTACCAGGCCGCGTGCCCTCAACATGGGGGGTGCCTTGGGGAAGGGGGGGCCACGCGGCCCCCCCACCCCAAAGCACCTTGTCCCCATGTTGATGAGGACAAGGGCCTCTTCCCGACAACCCTGGCCGTTGGTTGTCGGGGTCTGCGGGCGGGGGGCTTATCGGAATCCGGGAGCCCCATTTAATAAGGGAGCCCCGGATACCGGCCCCCCACCCTATGTGAACGAGTATGGGGTACAATGTACCCCTACCCATTCACCTGTAAAATAAAAGTACAAAAAAAACACAACACACGAGATAAAATAGTTTATTGCACAGCTCCGGGGGTCTTCTCGCCGGACTCCTCCGCTATCTTCTTGTAGCTATTTTGCTAGCGGAGGAGCCCGGCTTTCTTCCTTGCCGCTGGCCTCTTCTTCCGACTTCGGGGGTCTTGTCCCCCTCTTCGGTTCTTATGCCGGGCCACCGCGCCTTCTTCTAGCTCTTTTACAGGCGGTGGCCCGGTCTTCTGTCGCCGCCGCCGCCTTCCGTTCTTTTCTTCTTCTTCTTCAGATGTTGCCTCGCCGAGTCCTCCGCTCACAATGACAGGGACCGGGCACGCGGCGACTTATATAGGGACAAGGGGCGGGGTCTTCGGTGGATGTCACATGGGTTCATGTCACATGGGTTGATGTCACATGGAGACAGTCCCAGCATCCTCCGGGACTGTGACATCGTAAGGGGGCGGGGTCACCATGTGACATGAACCCATGTGACATCAAGCGAAGACCCCGCCCCTTGTCCCTATATAAGTCGCTGCGTGCCCGGTCCCCGTCATTGTGAGCGGAGGACTCGGCGAGGCAACATCTGAAGAAGAAAAAGAAGAAGAAGAGAAGAACAGAAGAACGGAAGGCGGCGGCGGCGACAGAAGACCGGGCCACCGCCTGTAAAAGAGCTAGAAGAAGGCGCGGTGGCCCGGCAGAAGAACCGAAGAGGGGAACAAGACCCCCGAAGTCGGAAGAAGAGGCTGGCGGCGAGGAAGAAAGCCGGGCTCCTCCGCTAGCAAAAGAGCTACAAGAAGATAGCGGAGGAGTCCGGCGAGAAGACCCCCGAAGACGGAAGACCCCCGGAGCTGTGCAATAAACTATTTTATCTCGTGTGTTGTGTTTTTTTGTACTTTTATTTTACAGGTGAATGGGTAGGGGTACATTGTACCCCATACTTGTTCACATAGGGTGGGGGGCCGGTATCCAGGGCCCCCTTATTAAAGGGGGCTCCCGGATTCCGATAAGCCCCCCGCCCGCAGACCCCGACAACCAACGGCCAGGGTTGTCGGGAAGAGGCCCTTGTCCTCATCAACATGGGGACAAGGTGCTTTGGGGTGGGGGGGCCGCGTGGCCCCCCTTTCCCCAAGGCACCCCCCATGTTGAGGGCACGTGGCCTGGTACGGCTCAGGAGGGGGAGCTCGCTCGTCCCCCACTTTCCTGGCCGGCCGGGTAGCGTGCTCAAGCAAGGGTCTGATGTGGACCTGGGGGGACCCCCACGCCAATTTTTTTCGGTGTTGGAGTTCCCCTTTAAGTCCATACCAGGCGGCGGGGCCAGCGACGTCTCCTTCGCGGGCCCCGCCTACCTGGAGACCCGCTCGAAATGAGCGGACTTTCCTCCGCGTGTGTGGGCGAGTCCGTTCATTTCAAAAGTAGGGCGGATAGTACGGCGGACTTAGTACGCCGTATTAGTCCGCTGAAAAAGTGCCGTGTGTGGGCAAGTAGCCTGTTCGGAAAGTCTGACGGACAGTCTGGCGGGAAGTCCGCCGGACTAAGTACGTCGGACAGACGGCTACGTGTGTACACGGCTTTACGCTTACGCTTGCACAATCCATTCCCAGGTCTGCCATTTGGCGGCTTGATGATTCCCTATTGCTGGACGCTGACAACAAGGCAGCTATCGTGGACTGTTTATCTCATTATTTCGCTGAGAATTCCATCAATGAGACACTTCACGTATCGGTTTGGGCAGCTCACAAATGCGTGATTCGTGGGTTGCTCATATCTCTGGCAGCGAAGAGACACAGGTGCAGAAAGGCAGTTTTAGATTCCCTATACTGACGCATTCAATCCCAGGAACGGGCTCACAAATGCACCTTAGCTGAGGCCTGTCTCACTGAGCTCACTAAAACTAGAGAACTCCTCCTGGAAGATCTTAAAAAAACTTTGAAACGTAAATTCGCACTAACTAACAAAATTTTCTACGAATTTGGCAATAAAGATGGTAAATTTCTGGCGAGAGCCCTTCAAACTAAAAAAGCAAGTAATACCATACATAAAATCGTTACGCCTGGAGATTCTGTAATTGATGCTGACACTATAGCTCAACATTTTGTGACATACTTCCACTCACTATATAATTTACCGCACCAGACCCCTGCTGACAATCTAAACGACAGATCAGAGTCAATACAGGCCTTCCTGTCCAAATACTCTCCATCCCCCATTGATCCGACTGACCGACAGGCATTGGACTCCCCCTTATCCACAGAAGAAGTGACCGCCGCTCTGAAACAGCTCAAAGCAGGTAAAAGCCCAGGCCCGGATGGGCTATCTGCTGCATATTATAAAACTTTCCCAGACCTCTTAGTGCCCCACTTTCTTAAAACCTTTAATAGCCTTAATACGTCTTCCCATTCTGTTACTGATCTCCTAGAAACACACATTACGCTTATTCCTAAACCAGGCAAAGATGACACGCTGATTCCTAACTACCGCCCTATTTCACTACTTAATGTAGACATCAAGATATATGCAAAAATACTGGCCAATCGTATCCTTCCCCTACTTCCTAAACTCATATCGACCGACCAAGTGCGTTTTGTCCCTGGTAGAGAAGCCAGAGACAATACTACCAAGACCCTGAAGATTCATCACTGGCTGTCTACATCTCAGACTAAAGGCTTTTTCCTATCTTTAGACTCCGGGGGAAGGCGTTTGATAGGTTTGCCTGGGACTATATGATACCTGTTTTACTACATCTTGGCATCCCCCAAAGAATGGTAAATATGATATCCCTCCTCTACTCTTGCCCTACAGCTCGAATTTGAGTGAACGGCCGACTATCGAACGCCTTCTCCATTGCAAACGGCACTCGTCAAGGATGCCCTCTTTCCCCTCTTATTTTCATTTTGACTCTTGAACCGCTGCTCAGAATGATTAGGGAAAATACGAACATAAAAGGAATTGACATTAAAAATACCCAATACAAACTAGCCGCATATGCGGATGATATTATGTTATTTCTATCTAACCCAATCACCTCCCTCCCAAACCTCTTACAAGACTTAGACATTTTCTTGCGCATTTCTAACTTGAAAATAAACTTTGAAAAATCGAAGGCTTTAAACATCTCACTGCCTGACCAAGAAGTGTCGCAATGTCGCCACAATTACCCCTTCTGCTGGGAAAATACTACCCTAACATACTTGGGCATCAATATTCCTACCGATTTGTCTCGGATATATGAATTTAATTTTCCTCCAACACTTCTTAAACTTCAAGCAGATCTTCTGAAGTGGCACAAAGGCCCCTTTTCCTGGTTTGGCAGAATAGCAATTCTAAAAATGAATGTCCTCCCCAAGTTATTATACTTGATCCAAGCTATCCCCATAGCCATCCCCAAATAATTTTTTCAATCGTATAAAAACCTATGTAGAAAATTTTTATGGTCCCACCGATCCCCCCATTTGAGCTGGGCCAAACTTATCCTTCCTAAACAATTTGGAGGCCTGGGGTTACCAGATCTTCATACCTATTACAATGCAAATTTCCTAACTAGAATAGTAGACTGGCACATTCATCGAAACAAGAAAGCCTGGATTCAACTGGAGAACACATTCGCTCCATTCCCGATATCTCATCTATCGGGGCTCTCAAAGCACGCCACCCCTGGTCCTTGCTTGACACACCTCCTGATAGGGCCCACTGTACAAGCTTTCCGTCACACGAGTCGGTCTCTCAAGATCGATCAGTCACATGGGCCACTAACCTCCTTATCATCGAACCCAGACTTCCCCCCAGACCTAGTGGACGATAGAGTAAGAGATATCACTCACATACCCATTTATAGGGCAAACCAATTTTTTGAACACGGGGCTCTGTTGCCATATCCTGCTATGGTAGCAAAATTCCAAGAACTGCATCTACCATTTTTCAAATTCCTCCAATTACGACATTTTTTTACATCGGCAAAACCGTTCTCACATTGGCATAGAAATCTCACTCCCTTTGAATCACTATGTTCCAGCTTGGAACCAAAAAAAAACCTGATTTCAACTATGGTAAAGTTGCTGAGCTCAGACCTGACTCCTCATCAGCCCATTATACAGCAATGGGAAAAAGACATTGCGGTCAATTTACACACTAATGACTGGGCCCTGATCTATGAACACACACACAAGGCGACTGTTAATGTTTCAACACAGGAAAATCACTACAAAATTTATTCCAGATGGTACCGCACCCTTGATAGAGTTCATAAATTCTTCCCCAATGTCCCACAAGCCTGTTGGCGATGCCATGCACCCATCGGCAGTTTTAAACATATTTGGTGGGATTTCCCAGTCATTCAGACATATTGGAAGAAGATCCACAATACTAATATCCGAATCACCACCTACCACCCAGAATTTTCTCCAGCCCAATATTTATTACACCACACGCCGATACCGAAACGCATTTACAAGAAATCTCTACTTCTACACCTGATAAATGCAGCAACTCTATGCATTCCCAGACATTGGCTTTCTGCGTCACCGCCAACTGTTGAGGAATGGTATCGACAGATTGACAGGACCGCAGAGATGGAAAGATTAGTTCATCAAGCACATGACAGACACGACAAATTTACACAAATATGGTCATGTTGGATACAATTCCGAGATTCCAGGATTCTTACCAATACTCACTCCTCTAACCCACTTTGATATGCTATTGGGTTAACTGACCTTCTGATTACACTAAGGACCGTCGTCTCTCTATCCGCCTTATCCACCTCTCCTCTCATATCATTACCCTAGATTCTACACGGTGCAAATTGGCCACTCCACTCCAACTTTTTCCCCCTCTTCTAATCCCGCATTTACACTACCTGTTGGACTCTGTCCTGACACTCTCCCCACCCCCTCCCCCCACCTTTGTTTACCCACATTTACCCCTCACTTTCATCTAGGAATACTTTTATATGTTCACTTGTAGAAATAGCATTTGATACCTACAGTGATCCTGGCCGGGTCTCCGCATATTAAGGCGAGTTATAGTGCTGAGATGCTGGTGCTTAAATGTCTAGATTACCCAAGGACTCTCGTCAAATCTTATCCTGGGTTTATATTATCAACTTATAAATGGTTAGACTCCAGGTTACTTGAAGTAGTTTATTCTTCTGTATGCCTCTTTTGTGCTAGAGAAGGCCTGTTTTTTCTTTCCTTTTTTAATCTCATGTTAACTTAATACAGATTGAGATATATGTTTTCTAAAATTTTCTGATCCATGTGTACGCATCTCTTATATTTTGTACACCTGCATACTATTCTTAATAGACTTTTCTGGAAGAAAAAAAAACAAAAAAAAAACAAGACACAGCTTGGGACGAGTCCTTTATTAAAAAATAAATAAAAATGTCCCACAATGTCCATTCATCTTCTTATATAGTTCCGCCAATGGACCTCCATGGGAGGCTCCCGCCGTGTGATGCTTCAATGCATTTGACAGTTCTTATATAAGTGAGGGCGGGGCTACCCGGTGATTAGGGATGAGCCGAACACCCCCCTGTTCGGTTCGCACCAGAACCTGCGAACAGACCTAAACTTCGTGTGAACTTTAGAACCCTATTAAAGTCTATGGGACTCGAACGTTCACAATCTAAAGTGCTCATTTTAAAGGGTAATATGAAAGTTACTGTCCTAAAAAGTGTTTGGGGACCTGGGTCCTGCCCCAGGGGACATGGATCAATGCAAAAAAAAGTTTTAAAAACGGCCGTTTTTTCAGGAGCAGTGATTTTAATAATGATTAAAGTGAAACAATAAAAGTGTAATATTCCTTTAAATTTCGTAGCTGGGGGGTATCTATAGTATGCCTGTGAAGGGGCGCATGTTTCTGGTGCTTAGAACTGTCGCTGCACAAAGTGTCATTTGTGCAGGAAAAAAAGTCTTTTAAAATCACTTGCGGCTAAATTGTCGGGTCTCCGTAATACAGAGAACACTCAATGAGTGTTCTCTGTATTAGCCGACAATTCATTCATTCATTGATTAAAAAAAAAAAAAAAAAAAAAAAGCGTGGGGGTTCCCCTAAATTCAATCAAAAGGCCCTTCAGGTCTGACATGGATATTAAGGGGAACCCCGTGTCAAATTAAAAAAAAAATTGACGTGGGGGTCCCCCCAAATATCCATACCAGACCCTTCAGGTCTGATATGGATATTAAGGGGAACACCGCATCAAATTTTAAAAAAAAATTGACGTGGGGGTCCCCCTAAATATCCATACCAGACCCTTTATCCGAGCACGCAACCTGGCAGGCCGCAGGAAAAGAGGGGGGGACGAGAGAGCGCCCCCCCCCTCCCTCCTGAACCGTACCAGGCCACATACCCTCAACATTGGGAGGATGCTTTGGGGGTCTGTGACCCCTCAAAGCACCTTGTCCCCATGTTGATAAGGACAAGGGCCTCATCCTCACAACCCTGGCCGTTGGTTGTGAGGGTCTGCGGGCGGGGGGCTTATCAGAATCTGGAAGCCCCCTTTAACAAGGGGACCCCCAGATCCCGGCCCCCCCCCTGTTTGAAATGGTAAGGGGGTACAAAAGTACCCCTACCATTTCACAAAGAAAGTGTCAAAATGGTTAAATAAGACAAACACACTTTTGAAAAATTCCTTTATTAAAAATAAAAAAAATAAAAAAAAAATTCCAGCGGTGCTAATCCACTCTTGCTATCCAGCGACGGGTCTCCGGGGTCCAGCGATGGATGATCATATCCAGCGACGGGGGATCTCTCAGTCCAGCGCTGTCCATACCTCCTTCTTCTGTCTCCACTGCGGAGACACTGCAGAGAGCCGAGCGCTGACATTTCTTATATTGGGAGGGCGGGGCCACCCGTCACCTGACCCCGCCCCTCTGACGCAGGAGAGGGAAGCCAGGGGTTCCCCAGTGACGTGTGGGTGACCCCGCCCCCTCTGATGTAACGCAGGTTTCCGTTACATCAGAGGGGGCGGGGTCACCCACACGTCACTGGGGAACCCCTGGCTTCCCTCTCCTGCGTCAGACGGGCGGGGTCAGGTGACGGGTGGCCCCGCTCTCCCAATATAAGAAATGTCAGCGCTCGGCTCTCTGCAGTGTCTCCGCAGTGGAGACAGAAGAAGGAGGTATGGACAGCGCTGGACTGAGAGATCCCCCGTCGCTGGATATGATCATCCATCGCTGGACCCCGGAGACCCGTCGCTGGATAGCAAGAGTGGATTAGCACCGCTGGAATTTTTTTTTTATTTTTTTTATTTTTAATAAAGGAATTTTTCAAAAGTGTGTTTGTCTTATTTAACCATTTTGACACTTTCTTTGTGAAATGGTAGGGGTACTTTTGTACCCCCTTACCATTTCAAACAGGGGGGGGGGCGGGATCTGGGGGTCCCCTTGTTAAAGGGGGCTTCCAGATTCTGATAAGCCCCCCGCCCGCAGACCCTCACAACCAACGGCCAGGGTTGTGAGGATGAGGCCCTTGTCCTTATCAACATGGGGACAAGGTGCTTTGAGGGGTCACAGACCCCCAAAGCATCCTCCCAATGTTGAGGGTATGTGGCCTGGTACGGTTCAGGAGGGAGGGGGGGCGCTCTCTCGTCCCCCCCTCTTTTCCTGCGGCCTGCCAGGTTGCGTGCTCGGATAAAGGGTCTGGTATGGATATTTAGGGGGACCCCCACGTCAATTTTTTTTAAAAATTTGATGCGGGGTTCCCCTTAATATCTATATCAGACCTGAAGGGTCTGGTATGGATATTTGGGGGGACCCCCACGTCAATTTTTTTTTTAAATTTGACACGGGGTTCCCCTTAATATCCATGTCAGACCTGAAGGGCCTTTTGATTGAATTTAGGGGAACCCCCACGCTTTTTTTTTTTTTTTTTTTTTAATCAATGAATGAATGAATTGTCGGCTAATACAGAGAACACTCATTGAGTGTTCTCTGTATTACGGAGACCCGACAATTTAGCCGCAAGTGATTTTAAAAGACTTTTTTTCCTGCACAAATGACACTTTGTGCAGCGACAGTTCTAAGCACCAGAAACATGCGCCCCTTCACAGGCATACTATAGATACCCCCCAGCTACGAAATTTAAAGGAATATTACACTTTTATTGTTTCACTTTAATCATTATTAAAATCACTGCTCCTGAAAAAACGGCCGTTTTTAAAACTTTTTTTTGCATTGATCCATGTCCCCTGGGGCAGGACCCAGGTCCCCAAACACTTTTTAGGACAGTAACCTGCATATTACCCTTTAAAATGAGCACTTTAGATTTCTCCCATAGACTTGTATAGGGTGTTCCGGCTTTTCGAATTTGCTGCGAACAGCCCAAATTGTTCACTGTTCGCTGAACAGGCGAACAGGCAATGTTCGAGTAGAACATGAGTTCGACTCGAACTCGAAGCTCATCCCTACCGGTGATGTACCTGGGCGACTCCACCCCCTCTGATCCACGAGGACTTCACCATGGCTTCCCCGTGGCATCAGAGGGGGTGGGGCCACTCAGTTAAGTAAACAGGGGACCACACCCCCCTCTGACAACACGGGGAAGCCATGGGAAAACGTGTTTTTTTTCACTTTTTTTTTTTTTCACTTTTTTTCACCAGGTGAATGGGTAGGGGTACATGGTACCCCAATACTCATTCACAGTGTGGGGGCAGATTCCGATAAGCCCCCCACCCGCAGACCCCTACAACCAATGGCCATGGTTATCGGAAAGAGGCTCTTGTCCTCATCAACATGGGGACAAGGTGCATTGGGGTGGGGGGGGCTCGTCCCCATCCCCTTTCCTGACCAGCCGGGCTGCGTGGTCAGATAAAGGTCTGGTATGGACTTTGGGGGGGACCCCCACACCGTTTTTTTGGCGTAGGGCTTCCCCTTTAAGTCCATACCAGGTGATGGGGCCAGCGAGGTGTCAATGTAGCCGATGGAGGCGGTGACATTGACCTCCTTCGCTAGTCCCATCTACCTGGAGCCGCGTTCAAAATGAACGGACTTTTCTCTGTGTGTGGGCAAGTCCATTCATTTCAAAAGTCCGGCGAACTCCCGCCATAGTCCAGTGGTTTGTCCCCGGGCCTACTCCGGCGACAAAGTCCGGTCATGTGTGGGCAGGTCCGCTCGTTTGGAAAGTCTGGCGGACCTCCGCTGCAAAGTCCGGTGGTTTGTCCGCCGGACTAAGTTCGCCGGATAGTCCAATCCTGTGTACGAGGCATAACAGTTGGTGCTCTCATGCCATGAATACCCCTTAAATGTTTTCCAAAAGACGATGACCAGCTGCTGCTACCAAAATTATGACAGATTAACCTCTTGCCACTGATCATACACAAATATGCTACTTCTCAGCAGGTGAGCCTTGGAACAGAGAGGCCACATATTTATGTGCATTCATGCAAAGAGAGCAGTACTGAGAGCGCGTGTCCTGCACAATGATAGAGTGCACTATAAATACACTTTTGTCACTGTGATCTAAAAGTCATAAAAGCTGAAAGATAAATGAAAAAAGGATTTTTACCTTTTCCTTCTTCCGTAGACTTATTTCAGTCCCATTCTTTAGACCAGTTTGAAAAATGCAAGTGTCAATATTTAACTACAGCTATAGGATGCACTGTTGAAAAAAAAAAAACGATAAATATTGGGACACATAGAAATTAATAATTGTTGTGTTTAATTTTAACAAAGTGGAAATGAACTATGACATGTACGTATATTTATGTCACTTTTTTTACATGTATGTGTGTAGCTTCCATCTGTTGCTTTTAGATATTGTTGCCTTCCAAAATCACTTTTCCTCTGTGCATGCTCTAACGCCTTTACCTTGATTTTTATGATAATCTGGAGATACCATACATTGCATTCTCTGTGGAGGTTCAAATATTTTACTGGCTCATTTCAGTGGAAAGCTAATCAAGATACCTGACACCTAATTACTGTATCAGACATTTAATTAGGCAATTTGACACCTTTTTTAAGCAAGTAATGAATGTATGAATATCATTCCCTATTTTGTTAGTCACATACCGCAAACATTGTTCCAAGCAATTTACACAAATTGTACAGGGAAATAACATCAAAGTATGACAAGTGGATTGAAAAGGAATATAAACAAAAGAAAATAGAAGTTCCTTACCCTCAGGAGCATAATTAGAGAATCAATGCCCATTTTAATCAATCAATCTCTGCATTGTTGTGTTGTGGAATATATTTGCAAATATTTATGACTAAATGCTCAGATGATTGAGTACTAACTCTACATTTTGACATGTTTGTGGTAGTCCGGAAGCATTTAGCTGGGAAGACAGTATATCATTAACGCATAATAATGAATTACCTTGGAGGATTGTAGACCGTCATAGATATGACAGCTGACCAATACACTGGAATTCAAAATTTTGAGATATTTCAATACATTTTTGCTGTTTGCTCATGTGTTGGCCATTAGTAGGGATGAGCTGTTGGTGGTTCTGTGAAAATAAAGGAACAAACTGGCCATGCCAGTTCACTTGTCTGAACCTCTGACAGACATTTGTAAACAAACAACTGCTGTAAGTGTGTAACCAGTTAAGGACCACCCCATGTACATACTGTATACTGCGGCAGAGTGGGCCTTAAGCGTAAAATTATGTACCTGTATGTGATCCCTCTGATCGATCTGGGGCATGTACGTGCCACCTGAGCCCTGCTGCCACTGTGATTGGACACTCTGATCGTTCACAGGAGAGGCAGAATGGCAGTCTGCCTATGTAAACAAGTCAGACTGCCGTTCGGTGAGGGAGGAAAATGGAGATCTTGTGTTTCTGCTAAGCAGAAAACACAAATCTCTGTTTTCCTCCAGTCACAGCATTCCCCCCACAATTCGAAAGCGCTCCCTATGAGCACACTTAACCTTTGATTGCCCCTGATGTTAACCCCTTTTCCCTTTTGTCATTTATTTAGTGACCATTCCCTTTTTTAAGCCCCTGTCGCTGTATTGGTGGCACTAGTCCCCAAAAAGTGTCACTTAATGTCAGATTTGTCCTCTGTAATGCCACAGTCTTGCTAAAAATTGCTGATCACCACCATTACTAGAAAAAAACATGTAGCACCCTGGTCCTAAACAGGACTGCTAATAAATCTAGTTGTGCTAGTTGGTAATTAGCCTGGCTAATTGGTAGGTTGATCACTGATTTCTGTCCTAAGTCTGAGTTTTAGTACACTTCTACCTGTCAATAGGTGGCATTGTTGCCTTTGGCATTGGAATGATGGATTACCATAAATTCAGGTGATGGGTAGATGGGCCAGAAATCAGCAGGAGTTTCTTTATCCACTGTGTATGCTGGGGTAGGTTATTTATTTGGGAAGACTAAACTGCAGCCTGGGGGTGTGTGTCGAGAAGTTCCTGGTTGCTAGGCCTGAAGCCTGAGGCCTATCCAGAAGGCATGCTGGCTGCTAGGTGCACTTAAGGCCTAGCCAGCAGTTCCAGTTTCCGCAAAGGAGGAGCAACCAAGGTTAAGCCCGAAGCTTGGGGCGGAACCGCGTGCGTTAGAGTCTCAGCCCAAGGGGAGCCTGGCCATTGCCGGAGGTAAATGAGAAGCAGTTGCCACAAAGGAATGACCACTCCTGTTACCGGAGGCAAGTTTGGAAGGGGTGAAGTTCTAAAGGAGTACCAGAGCGACGCTTCACTAGCCGGGAACAGTAAAGTAAGTGGGAAAGCTTCAGTGGAGACTCCTCCTGGAATGCAGTGGGTAGGTTTGAGTAAAGCTTGAAGGAGTACAGCGGCTAGCTGTAAGTAAAGCTTGAAGATAAAGCACAGAGGTTAGCTGTGGGTAAAGCTCGGGGAATCCATTGGATGCTGAGAGTCCAAAAAGTCTAGTGAGAGAGACAGCAAACTGAGCTTAAGGATCTACAGTAGGATGAGTGAAGCTGGAAGATCTACAGTGGGTTACTGTGAGTTAAGCTGGAAGATCTACAGTAGGATACTGCGCAAGCAGTTGTTGCCATAGCAGTTGCTACAAGATACAGATTGCTGTTTTTTTGGTTTAAAGGCCTTCTTTCTGTATTGCTATCTGCTTAGTTCTATTTTTGTCTGCAGACTTTGTCTTAATTTCTACTGCATTTGCCTGAGGGTGTCCTGTGTCCTAAATCCTCTCTCCTCACCGTTCCTGTTAAAAGAAATACAACTCTCTTTGTTAATTTTACAAAAAGTGACTGGCGCCCAATCTTTTTACCTTGCACTACACCCACTATGCCTAGTAACCTGCACCCTGAGGAGGAATATTTGTTTCCCCCTGGCTCTGGTGGTCACCATCAGGCCCTTGGAATTTGGGGAGACCGTTACATTTTGGCGCCCAGTGTGGTACCCGACATCATTTTTGTTGTGGTGGCCCCTGGCAATGGACTGCAAATACACAAGGATTTTGTCTGCCTCTGTGGGAAAGTGGCAAGTAACATCTTTATTAGACATGTGCATTTGTTTTCGTCCGAATGCATTTTCGTCCGAATTTCAGGTATTTTCATTTTCGTTTTGACAAACGATAACGAAAGCACAGAATCCGAAAAACGAAAGATCTGACATAAATAAATGCTTTATTTTCGTTTTCCTTGTTACAACAGTTCAGTATAGAATAGGAGATTCGACGTGACTCTGACAATAACAATCTGTGTCTATAGAACCTTTGGTCGAATGTGCCTAATCTTAGTCCAAGATTATATAGAAAAAATATTCGACAGAAAAAAGATTTGACAGAGAGAAAAGATTCTGCAAGTTACTGTCCTAAAAAGTATTTGGGGACATGGGTCCTGCCCCAGGGGACATGTATCAATGCAAAAAAAAGTTTAAAAAACTAACGTTTTTTCGGGAGCAGTGATTTTAATAATGATTAAAGTGAAACAATAAAAGTGTAATATTCCTTTCAATTTCATACCTGGGGGGTGTCTATAGTATGCATGTGAAGGGGTGCATGTTTCTGGTGCTTAGAACTGTCCCTGCACAAAGTGTCATTTATGCAGGAAAAAAAGTCCTTTAAAATCACTTGCAGCTATTATGAATTGTCGGAGAACACTCATTGAAAGTCATTGATAAAATAAATAAATAAAAAAGCGTGGGGGTCCCCCAAATTCATTTACCAGGCCCTTCAGGTCTGGTATGGATATTAAGGAGAACCCTGCGTCAAATTTAAAAAAAAATTGACGTGGGGTTCCCCCTAAATATCCATACCAGACCTGAAGGGTCTGGTATGGATATTAAGGGGAACCCCATGTCAAATTAAAAAAAAAAATTGACGTGGGGGTCCCCCTAAAAATCCATACCAGACCCTTTATCCGAGCACGCAACCTGGCAGGCCGCAGGAAAAGAGGGGGGACGAGAGAGCGCCCCCCCTTCCTCCTGAACCTACCAGGCCACATGCCCTCAACATTGGGAGGATGCTTTGGGGGTCTGTGACCCCTAAAAGCACCTTGTCCCCATGTTGATGTGGAGAAGGGCCTCATCCCCACAACCCTGGCCGGTGGTTGTGGGGGTCTGCGGGCGTTGGGCTTATCAGAATCTTGAAGCCCCCTTTAACAAGGGGACCCCCTGATCCCAGCCCCCCTGTTTGAAATGGTAAGGGGGTACAAAAGTACCCCTACCATTTCACAAAGAAAGTGTAAAAAATTGTTAAATAAGACAAACACACTTTTGAAAAATTCCTTTATTAAAAAAAATAAAAAAAAATAAAAAAATATTCCAGCTGTGGTAATCCACTCTTGCTATCTAGCGACGGATGATATCTCTCCAGCGATGGCTGATCTGATCCAGAGCAGTGAATCCATCCATCTTCTGTCTCCACGGAGGAGACACTGCGGGGATCCCGGCAGCCTGACGTTTGTTATATCCAGAGGGCGGGGCAACCCATCACCTGACCCCACCCCCTCTGACGCAAGGGGAAACCTGGGCTTCCCTGTGACGTATGGGTGACCCCGCCCCCCTCTGATGTAACGGAAACCTGCCTGTCTTACATCAGAGGGGGACGGGGTCACCCATACGTCACGGGGAAGCCCAGGTTTCCCCTTGCATCAGAGGGGGCTGGGTCAGGTGACGGGTGGCCCCACCCTCCGCATATAACAAACATCAGGCCGCTGGGATCCCCGCAGTGTCTCCTCTGTGGAGACAGAAGATGGATGGATTCGCTGCGCTGGATCAGATCAGCCATCGCTAGAGAGATATCATCCGTCGCTGGATAGCAAGAGTGGATTACCACCGCTGGAATCTTTTTTTTATTTATTTTTTATTTTTAATAAAGGAATTTTTCAAAAGTCTTATTTAACTATTTTTCCTCCTCCTGCTCTACCCTATACAGCTGACTATAGAAACTATGAAAAACTGCTGCTATTTCGGGGGAAGAATGCATAATTTCCCCTTTCCTGTTTCTAATTTTGGCTATGAAGGATGTGTTTCTTTTTCCCCTTACTACTCTCGCTAACCATTTCCCCGGTTTGTTCCCTTCCTGGTAAGGATGAGCCGAATGCCCCCCTGTTCGGTTCGCACCAGAACCTGCGAACAGACCTAAACTTCGTGTGAACTTTAGAACCCTATTAAAGTCTATGGAACTCGAACGTTCACGATCTAAAGTGCTAATTTTAAAGGCTAATATTCAAGTTACTGTCCTAAAAAGTGTTTGGGGACCTGGGTCCTGCCCCAGGGGACATGGATCAATGCAAAAAAAAGTTTTAAAAACGGTAGTTTTTATAGGAGCAGTGCTTTTAATAATGATTAAAGTGAAACAATAAAAGTGTAATATTCCTTTAAATTTCGTACCTGGGTGTTGTCTATAGTATGCCTGTGAAGGGGCGCATATTTCCGTGCTTAGAACTGTCCCTGCACAAAGTGTCATTTGTGCAGGAAAAAAAGTATTTTAAAATCACTTGCGGCTATACTGTCGGCTCCCGTAATACAGAGAACACTCAATGAGTGTTCTCTGTATTAGCCGACAATTCATTCATTCATTGATTAAAAAAAAAAAGCGTGGGGGTTCCCCTAAATTCAATTACCAGGCCCTTCAGGTCTGGTATGGATATTAAGGGGAACTCCGTGTCAAATTAAAAAAAAAAATTGAAGTGGGGGTCCCCCTAAATATTCATACCAGACCCTTCAGGTCTGGTATGGATTTTAAGGGGAACCCTGCATCAAATTTAAAAAAAAAAATTGACTTGGGGGCCCCCCTAAAAATCCATACCAGACCCTTTATCCGAGCACGCAACCTGGAAGGCCGCAGGAAAAGAGGGGGGACGAGAGGGCGCCCCCCCTCCTGAACCGTACCAGGCCACATGCCCTCAACATTGGCAGGATGCTTTGGGGGTCTGTGACCCCTCAAAGCACCATGTCCCCATGTTGATGCGGAGAAGGATCTCATCCCCACAACCCTGAGCGGTGGTTGTTGGGGTCTGCGGGCGGGGGGCTTATCAGAATCTGGAAGCCCCCTTTAACAAGGGGACCCCCAGATCCCTGCCTCCCGTTTGAAATGGTAAGGGGGTACAAAAGTACCCCTACCATTTCACAAAGAAAGTGTAAAAATGGTTAAATAAGACAAACACACTTTTGAAAAATTCCTTTATTAAAAAAAAAAAAGATTCCAGCGGTGCTAATCCACTCTTGCTATCCAGCGACGGATCTCCGGGGTCCAGCGATGGATGATCATATCTAGCGATGGGGGATCTCTCAGTCCAGCGCTGTCCATACATCCATCTTCTGTCTCCACTGCGGAGACACTGTGGGGATCCCAGTGCTGACGTTTCTTATATTAGGAGGGCGGGGCCACCCGTCACCTGACCCGTCCCCTCTGACGCTGGTGAGGAAAGCTATGAGGTTCCCCAGTGACGTAAGGGTGACCCCGCCCCCTCTGATGTAACGCAGGTTTCCGTTACATCAGAGGGGGCGGGGTCACCCATACGTCATTAGCCATGGGGCCCAGGGAAATGTAATTTAAACCCTGGTAAGCAAGTTGGAGTGGAGGTGTGGTCTAATAAAATCCAGTTATTCATTTAGACAGAAATTAATAATTAAGCTCCCCTGGGCCCCCCTGTTTAGCTGATAGGGCCTGGGCCCAGTACAGCAGGACCATTTATACTGCCTTATCAGTGGCCCTGCTCACCAGCCCCCCTGGCTGTCTTTCTTCTTGGAGATTTGCCTGGCAGTGTTCTCCTGCCATCCTTTTCCTTGCTCCCATGTCTCCTTGTCAAGATCCCCCATTGCGTCTTCAAGAGGGGTCCCTTTGGCATCCCAGTCCAGGCCTGAGTTCAGACTGGGGGGGTTACTCTGAAAGGCCTCCGACAGCAAACACTCCATCTTCAGTTTTCCTCCGAACTCCACTGCTCCCCAGTGGGGCTAATTCTGAGTATTTGAGGGGGTCTGACTGATGCCAACCCATCTGTTGGGTACCTACACATTTACAGTATATAATGAGGAGCCGCCCACAATGACGCCTGCAAAACAGAGAAAAAACACACCATATGTATTGTAGAGATTTGTATCTGGCAGTCTCTTCTCACTGCCATCAGCTTTTATGACTGTTTCTGATTGTGACAAATTGGCCAATCCACCAACTCTTCATCCAGGGGCCCAAATTCTGACTGCAGTCTGGGAGAACCCCAATGTATGACGACCCTGTCTCCTCCTTCCCTTCTAAGCTCACCTGAAGGCTCATCTCTCTACTGCACTGGCTCCTTCTGGTTGGGGTCGGCAGAGCTCATAGACACAGCCAGCATTTCAGGGACAATGTCTGGTTCCTGCTGGGCATTATGTACAGTTACCAGATCCCTGATCGAATGCAGGCCATCAGGTTCTGCCTCAACTCTACCTTGATCCAATGCCCTCATCAGCCTTCCTGGACTTCTGCAGCTGTAGTAGGCATAGTCCTGATTGCAGGTCAATTTTATAGCCAGGTAAGCAGCTTGTTACAAAGTCCACAGGCACTGATCATCGCGGTCGGTATCCGGAATTCAGGACTCAGCAGGCATAGTCCCCTCGACCATTCTGAGGGTGAATCCACCGCAATGCTCAAACTGGACACTGGTTTCCACCAGTGTCCGCTCTTGCTGATCAGGCAACCAGGTCAGCGCTGGATACACACGAGCACACTTCACCTTCTTGCTCCTCTCTCCCTCTACTAGCTGGTTCTCCTCTAGGCTGTAGCTCCATCCCCAAGCTTCCAGACGGGCTGGTGCCTGCAGATCTGATAATTAGGCCTTTTCCAGCACTTTCTGCTGTAACCCCTTGTTAGCTGTACTGACGTTTTCAGGCTCCATGAAGATAGTAATGCACACACTGACACTTGCAGAACTTTTCTGGACATGTTCCTCAACACCCACTATGCCCGAGCATCTGAAAGTGGATGGCAGCTTACTATTACTGCAGTTGCCTTAGGTACCAACAAAGTCTACGGCACTTACAGTATCTCACTGTAATTATCAGTCCCTTCAGCGGGCACCTGCTGGCTTACCCTGATCATCATGGGCAATAGTAGATATCTCATATCTCCAGGCACACTATACTGTAGGTAGCAGGAGTTTGAAGCATAAAGTCACTTGGTTCAGCATTAGCAGATTGCTGGAGGTATTTGTAAACCATGGGCAGGATCACCTGCCATGGTTTCTGAAAAGCAGGTTGATAATGCAAGTGTCCATCCCAGCCAAAGTTGGGGCAACTGGGTATGCAGGGTAGCAGTATTTTCAATGGCAGATCCTGCTGGTTGCTATAGACAATGGCACTTGCGATTCAAGTAACAGCCACAAGAAGGCAAAGCTCACAAGTTCTTTCCCCCGTTTAACCCCTGTAGTGGTCCTGAACAAAGTGCAGTTTCTAGCTTATTTGGAATTCTGGTTGCTAGCGACAAGTTACCCATGGGTGGACATCACAGATGAGCCACCAAATGTACATCTACCCCTGCAGGAGCCACTGGTGGATGGGATCCCCCACCCTGCACAGCCAGACACACCACATCTTCCACAGCACACAGGATCAAGAAACAGTCCAAGTGGCTTTGTTTTTCTATTTTATTAGGGGATTTAAACTTGGATAGGGATGCCCACTTGATCAGTATAGTAAAGTCTTCAGGGACAACAATATACACACAGTATATACTCTCCTCTGCCTCCTGCGCAAAATTTGCTTGCAGATCTCCTTCAACTCCTCCAGAACAACTCTTGCTCCTGGAACTGCAACACCCAGGACCAGCTTGCTGGTTTTGAAGAAACTGCCCTTTACAAGCAGTTAAATAAGGACCCTAAAGAAAGGGCACAAGTACCCCCTGGTACAATGGGTGAACAGAAAGAGAATCATATATCATAAAATATAATTTATTATGAAAAGTTATTTTTAAAAACACATGTGTAATGACAAACATATCAACAGTTTGTACAGTACATTTATATGAAAAGTAAAAAATAAATAAATAACTGTGCTCTTAACCACTTCCCACCCGGCCAATGCACATATACGGCCGGGTGGGAGCCGTCTACTCCTGATAGGACGTTCAGGAACGTCCATCAGGAGGAGCGGGATCGCGCGCGTGCCCGCGCAACGGCGCGATCCCGATGCGCCCGTGTCACCGGGACACGGCGCATCTCAGATCGGCAGGAGGGCTCTGTGATTGGCCCTCCTGATCACATGACGGCCGTGTCCAATCACGGCCGTCATGTGATGTAAACAAACAGCCGGTTGCTAGGCAATCGGCTCCTCCTCTCCTCACACAGAAGTCATCGCTGAGGAGAGGAGAGCAGATTGCTGCAGTCGGCTGATGATCAGTGAGTATGAGCTGTTTTTTACAGCTTTTTACTCACTGATCTTCAGTCTAGTGTAAACACACAACACACCACACAGTGTAAACACAGTCCCCACATATGTCTCCATAACACACATGTCCCCAAAACATACATGTCCCCAAAAAATAAAAACACATGTCCCTAATAATAAAAACATGTCCCCCACATATGTCCCACTAAAATCACTTGTCCCAATGATTATGTGCACACATATGTACGTGATCACCTGCACACATATGTACATGATCATTTGCGTACATATGTCCGTGATCACACAAACCAATTATTATACACTTAACTGAATTTTTTTTTACCAAAAACATGTAGCAGAATACATTTTGGCTTAAATTTATGACAAAATTTGATTTTATTGGATTTCTTTTAAAATAGAAAAAAGAAAATATTGTTTTTTTTCCAAATTTCCGCTTTTTTGCGCTTATATCGCAAAAAATAAAAAACGGAGTCGTGAATAAATACCACCAAAATAAGGCTCTGTTTGTGCGAACAAAATGATAAAAATTTCATTTGGGTACAGTGTAGCATGACCGCGCAATTGTCACTGAAAGCGCTAGAGCGTTGAAAGCTGAAAATTGGGCTGGGAAGGAAGGGGGCGAAAGTGCCCTGTATTGTAGCTATTACAAATTCTGGTGAACATAATTTTTCTCTTTTAGCTTGCAAATACATTCAACACTGCATTGTAAGAGATATTCGTAAGGGTACTTTAAAATCGAAATTTCATAAGAAAGCAAATTTGCTGTTCTCTGTCCGTCGAAAGGCGATAAACCCAGTCTGGGCTCGGAAACAGCCCTCACAAGGGTCCCCACTAAATAGCCCCCATGGTTCAGCCACAGAAAGACCCCGGTAGGTGATCAAATATCCTAAAATAGGTGTATACACACAAATGGCTGAGATGATGTTGGTCCTAAGAGGCAAAGTCTGCACTGGAGGCTGTTTCGTGGGGACACTTGTGAGAGCTATGCCCTTTCTTTGTTTGGGATGTTGGCAACGTCTTAGTGAGAAAATTATAATTCTGCCTGTGGTTCACCACTTATGCCCTTTACAGGCAGGGACCATGGGTCCTTTTGGTGCAGGAAAGTTATAGTGCTCTGCTGTCCTATCTGTGACTACTCTTCAGGTACTGCCAGTCCACCTGACTGCAGCTGCCCCTTTCTTCTACCCATTCCACCATAGTCCTCCTGACTGTTTTTGCATTCATCCCAGACTGCCCTCATCTAGTTCTCTCAGTCCTCCCAACAGTGTCTCAATCACAAGCCCTCCTAGCTGTCTTCCTTCCTGGAGATTTTTCTGGCAATGTTCTCCCACTGCCCTTCTCCTTGCTCCCATGCCTCCTGGTCAGGAGCCCTCTGTGTGTCTTGAAGAGGGGTCCCATCCACACCTGAGCCCAGGCCCTGGTTCACCCCCTCCCCGATTAGGAGGTCACCCCCAAAGGCCTCCAACAGCTAAAATTCCATCTTCAGCTTCCACCCAAACTCCACTTTTCCCCCTCTGGGCTGCCCCTGCCAACCCATCCGTTGGGGATTAGTCAGAGCACTCAGAATACTCCAGGCAGGGGGGCGTGGCCGGCAGCCGAGGAGTATGGCCGCAGTGTGAAAGAGTTCCGTCCACCGCCAAAATACCGGAGCTATCTACGACATCCCTGAGCGGATTTTAACGGCGATTTTCATCCCCCTGTGGTCGGGCAGAGGTACGGATCATGTCGAAACGACGAAAGGAGGCTAAACGACTCAGCCGCATGACGGATTTTTCCTGTCAGCCCCGTGGCATGCAGGCCCAAGATGGCGCCGGACGGTCGGAGAGCGGGGAGAGAAGTAAACACGCTGAGGTGGATCCACAGATGCCGGACCTGCCTAAACGCCAGAAGGACGCTTCGAGGAGAGGTACTCAGCATTCCCCTACAGCTTCCTCCACATCTAGCCCCATTAAAGCCAAGCAGCCCCATGTTCAGAGAGAGGAGGAGGAAGGCATGTGCAATGCTTCCCTTGATGACACGAGGAAACTACAAGACTCCATCCTTGAATTCCCCACGAATAATCTGCCAGTCATTGACACCACACTTAAAGATATTTGGTATCTCTCCGGAGTACACTGCACGCAGACATTTTATCGCTTACTAAACAATTTAAAGAAGAAGTGAAGGCAGTAGATACAAGGGTGTCACATGTGGAAAGGAAGATGGGAGAATTTGCGGGGACTATTAACAAAGTGATTGATGCCCACAATGAGAGGGAAGATGACATGTTATCGCTGAAGGAAAAAATGGCCGACCTCGAGGACCGCTCGAGGAGAAACAATATAAAAATTAGGGGTATCCCAGAAACGGTCAAGAATCTGGATCTCCTTATCTACTTCCAAAAAATCCTACAGGAAGCATTACCAGAAGCGTCAGTGGTGGATCTTTCTATAGACAGGATCCATAGGCTCCCTAAGCCCAAACATATACCGGACCATCTACCGAGAGACACGATTGTAAGGATCCACTTTTTTCAAACGAAAGAGAAGTTTCTTATGTGTGTCCGCAACCCTGATGATATTCCTCCATCTGCTCTAGGCCTCTCATTTTTTCCAGATTTCTCAGCCTTTACGATGCAGAGGCGCAGGAGTATGGCAACCATCACAAAGCCATTAAGAAACCATCGCATCCCATATAAATGGGCCTACCCAGCAAAACTTCTGGTCTCAAAGGACGGTGCAACAATCGCTATTAAATCGGTGGAGGAAGGGCTCCGACTTCTCCGCGAATGGCGGATCTTGGACTTTGATAACAGTTCTCGTTCTGGATCTCCTTCACCCCGAACAGGATCCCCTGCCTGGCCGAGGCGACTTTCGGACTGATAGCTCAGGGTTACTTCCAAACATCGTACATTGAGCTCCGGTTCATGGCGGACTATGATAAAGCTCTTTTTGCCCTCTAGTAGTTAAGGGTTATTTTCCCTACTGATTCACGTGAATCGTTTTTTTTAAAATCTTTTTGTTCATAACAAAATTGATAAGGTGTATTTGGAACAATCTACATATACGGTACTAAAGTTTCCTGCACGTTAATTTGGGTTTCTTACGGACTACAGTCTCTCCCATCGGGAGGTGGGCGGTTTCTGTGGGACTATTTGTTCTGGTCGCAGATTAATCAGCGATCCTCTGTTTTTCATTTTTTTCATACAAGTTTTTGGACTCAGCATTATACCGATTTTTTCTTGGTGGTTTTTTGCTCCTTCTTGGTTTTACCTGAATATACACTGGGATTTGCTGGCGGTAAACTAATCCATACTGTTTAAGTGATTTTGTCTAAGGGGATCATTTTGTGAGCGCCACAACATGGGTTTCAAGATAACATCATTTAACGTATGAGGCTTAAATAGCCCTCACAAGAGGAGCATGCTTTGGAAAGAAGCGATTAAAATCAACAGTGACGTTTTATGTCTGCAGGAAACCCATTTTGTGGACACTAAACACCCGCAATTGAGTAACAGGTGTTTTCCGACTTCATTTTTCTCGAATGCCCAGAAGAAACATAGGGGGGTGGCAATATTGATTAGAGATACTCTACAATTTAAATGCCTACAGGTCGAAGTGGATAAAGCAGGCAGGTACATTATTTTAATTGGAGAGATTGACAGTACAGTATATACAATAGTGAATGTTTACGTCCCGAACAGTAAGCAATTGTCCTTCCTAAATAAAGTAAAGAAGAAAGTGGATGCAGTGCGCAGGGGTTTCCTTTTGATCTGCGGTGATTTCAATACTATCCCTAACCAGACTTTGGATGTCTCGTTTCGTCTCAACAAATCCAGAGCGAGGGTTACACTTGCGCACTTCATGTCCAAAGCGGGGTTGTTTGATGTGTGGAGGTGCCAACATTCTACAGAACGTGACTACTCCTATTTTTCCAGTGCACATAATTCTTACTCTAGAATTGATCTGTTCTTAGTGGACAAATTTCTTTTACAGAAGGTTGGCATGTCTTGCATTCATAATATCTCTTGGTCAGATCATGCTCCTATATCCATGTCTGTAGAAGGGAAACAGGCCGAAACTAGGGCAAATAGGTGGAGAAATGACATGTCTTTATTTTCTCATCCAAATCTATCACAAGAACTTACTTCCGAGATTCGGGAATTTTTTGATCGCAATGTGGGGTCGGTTTCCGACCCTTTTACTTTATGGAACTCACACAAGGCCTTTATGAGAGGGGTCCTCATTAAAATGGGTAGTATAGCTAAAAAACAGAAAACCCAGAAAATAGATGGCTTTCTCGCCCAAATTGAAAAATTAGAATCTCTTAATAAGCAGACCCCGGATAACACTTGGAAATCACAATTAGAAAGCCTTAGACATGATCTTAGATTACTTTTGATCTCCAATCATGAATATACAATGAAAAAATGGAAGGCCCGCTGGTATCAACAAGGGAACAAGGCGGGTAAACTTTTGGCAAAACAAACGAAGGAAAAAGTCATTAACCACCTTCAGACCGGACCATTTTGCTGGTAAATGACCAGAGGTCTTTTTACAATTTGGCACTGCGCTGCTTTAACTGGTAATTGCGCGGTCATGCAATGTTGTACCCAAACAAAATTTGCGTCCTTTTCTTCCCACAAATAGAGCTTTCTTTTGATGGTATTTGATTGCCTCTGCGATTTTTATTTTTTGCGATATAAGCGTAAAAAGACCGCAAATTTTGAAAAAAAATGATATTTTCTACTTTTTGTTATTAGAAAAATCCAATCAACTCAATTTTAGTCATACATTTAGGCCAAAATGTATTCAGCCACATGTCTTTGGTAAAAAAAAAGTCAATAATTGTATATTTATTGGTTTGCGCAAAAGTTGTCACATCTACAAACTAAGGTACGTTTTCTGGAATTTACGCAGCTTTTAGTTTACGACTGCCTATCTCATTTCTTGAGGTGCTAAAATGGCAGGGCAGTACAAAACCCCCCCAAATGACCCCATTTTGGAAAGTAGACACCATAAGGAAATTGATAAGTGGCATGTTAAGCCCATTGAATATTTTATTTTTTTGCCTCAAGCGATTGAATAATGACAAAAAATATTTTTTTTTTTTTTTTTTTTACACAAAGTTGTCACTAAATGATATATTGCTCACACATGCTATGGGCATATGTGAAATGACACCCCAAAATAAATTTTGCTGCTTCTCCTGAGTACGGGGATACCACATATGTGGGACTTTTTGGGAGCCTAGCCGCGTACGGGGCCCCGAAAACCAAGCACCGCCTTCAGGCTTTCTAAGGGCGTAAATTTTTGATTTCACTTCTCACTACCTATTACAGTTTTGAAGGCCATAAAATGCCAAGATGGCACAAAACCCCCACAAATGACCCCATTTTAGAAAGTAGACACCCCAAGCTATTTGCTGAGAAGCATTTTGAGTCCATGGAATATTTTATATTTTGCCACAAGTTGCGGGAAAATTACAAACTTTAATTTTTTTTTATTTTTTTTTTCACAAAGTTGTCACTAAATGATATATTGCTCACACATGCTATGGGCATATGTGAAATGACACCCCAAAATAAATTCTGCTGCTTCTCCTGAGTACGGGGATACCACATATGTGGGACTTTTTGGGAGCCTAGCCACGTACGGGGCCCCGAAAACCAAGAACCGCCTTCAGGTTTTCTAAGGGCGTAAATATTTGACTTCACTCCTCACTACCTATTACAGTTTTGAAGGCCATAAAATGCCAAGATGGCACAAAACCCCCACAAATGACCCCATTTTAGAAAGTAGACACCCCAAGCTATTTGCTGAGAGGCATGTTGAGTCCATGGAATATTTTATATTTTGCCACAAGTTGCGGGAAAATTACAAACTTTTTTTTTTTTTTTTTTTTCACAAAGTTGTCACTAAATGATATATTGCTCACGCATGCCATGGGCATATGTGAAATGACACCCCAAAATAAATTCTGCTGCTTCTCCTGAGTACGGGGATACCACATATGTGGGACTTTTTGGGAGCCTAGCCGCGTACGGGGCACCGAAAACCAAGCACCGCCTTCAGGCTTTCTAAGGGCGTTACAGTTTTGAAGGTCATAAAATGCCAAGATGGCACAAACCCCCCCAAATGACCCCATTTTGGAAAGTAGACACCCCTAAATTTAGGGGTACACTAGTGAGACTAGGTAATAAATGGCGGGTGCCCTGAAACTATAAAAAAAATAACTAACCAACCAGCGTCACCTGTAACAGTTATATGGTGATCACTGGTGAAAGGGTTAACTAGGGGGCAATCAGGGGGCTTTATGCGGTAGTATATGGGGGTCCCTGGCGCTATAAAAAGCTGCGGCGAACCTAAATACCTACCTGCCTAACTAGCGTCACCTGTGACACTAATACAGTGATCAGAAAAACGATCGCTTATTAGGCTGGGTTCACACTGGAGCGATGTGGGAACGCCACGAATGCGCGGCGGGTTCCCGCATCACATGCCTCCCGGCGGCAGTTCACACTGCCCTATGCGAACTGCTGGGAGTGTCAGTGAAATGTTAATGACACCCCCAGATCAGTTTGCATATCGCAGTGCGATCTGCAAACTCGGATCGCATGGTGTGAACACCCATGCGATCCGATTCTGCTGCGGACCAAAAAAAGGGTCCCGTGCGAGTTTGCGGCGGGTGCGGCGGGTGCGACACGAATTCAGCCATACTATCTGTATGGCTGAACTCGAATCGCACAGAGATCGGATGTGATTTGCACTGCAGTGCGGTGCGAATCACATCCGTTCTCATAAACCGCTGCAATGTGAACCCAGCCTTAGTGACACTGGCGACGGGGGGTGATCACAGGGTTAAACCTTTATTGGGGGGGTTAGGGGGGTACCTTAGAACTAAAGGGGGCTAACCCTAACTGCCCTAACAGTTATTACAGTCACAAATGACACCCGCCGGGTGATCAGGGGGTTAAACCTTTATTAGGTAATAAATGGCGGGTGCCCTGAAACTATAAAAAAATAACTAACCAACCAGCGTCACCTGTAACAGTTATATGGTGATCACTGGTGAAAGGGTTAACTAGGGGGAAATCAGGGGGCTTTATGCGGTAGTATATGGGGGTCCCTGGCGCTATAAAAAGCTGCGGCGAACCTAAATACCTACCTGCCTAACTAGCGTCACCTGTGACACTAATACAGCGATCAGAAAAATTATCGCTTATTAGGCTGGGTTCACACTGGAGCGATGCGGGAACGCCATGAATCCGCGGCGGGTTCCCGCATCGCATGCCTCCCGGCGGCAGTTCACACTGCCCTATGCGAACTGCTGGGAGTGTCAGTGAAATGGTAATGACACCCCCAGATCAGTTCGCATATCGCAGTGCGATCTGCAAACTCGGATCGCATGGTGTGAACACCCATGCGATCCGATTCTGCTGCGGGCCAAAAAAAGGGTCCCGTGCGAATTTGCGGCGGGTGCGGCGGGTGCGACATGAATTCAGCCATACTATCTGTATGGCTGAACTCGAATCGCACAGAGATCGGATGTGATTTGCACTGCAGTGCGGTGCGAATCACATTCGTTCTCATAAACCGCTGCAATGTGAACCGGGGGCTAACCCTAACTGCCCTAACAGTTATTACAGTCACAAATGACACCAATGCAAAAAAAAAAAAAAAATGCAATTGGTGTCACTGTGACTGGGGGGGGGCAGGGGTAATTGGGGGGTGATCGGGGGGTAAAGGGGGGTGTGAGTGTGCCTGGCATGTTCTACTGTGTAGTGTAGTGCTTGTGCAACTCACGATGCTCTCTCCTCGGTGCCGGAACGAAAAATACCGACACGGAGGAGAGAATTCATCACTTCCTCTCCTGTGTTTACATTACAGGAGAGGAAGTGATGTCACGGGACATTTTCATTCGTCGGGAGCGATCGCGAGGGGGTGGCCATGAATGAATGGCCGTCCCCTCGTCCGGGATCGCTCCCGAACGAATACCGACCGCCGCAGGCACCGGGCGGGGGCCCGATCGGGCCCCCGACATGCGGGCAGGCAAGGACGTACATGTAAGCCCTTATGCCTGCCCGTGCCATTCTGTCGACGTACATCGTCGTGCGGCGGTCGGCAAGTGGTTAAACAGAAAATCCCTTTTATTCATCACCCGTCCAGTGGAGCTAGAGTAGTTAACCCGTAAGACATAGCCAATGTCTTTAGGGACTATTACAGCGCTCTATACAATCTAAAGAATGATGAGTATGTCCCACAACCAACTCCGGAAAAGATTGACAGTTTTCTGAATAACATTTCACTTCCATCTATTGCCCAGGAACAACTGTCGACGCTGAGTGATCCTATTACGATAAACGAACTCCAAAAAACAATTTTAGCCCTACCATTAAATAAATCTCCGGGTCCAGATGGGTTCTCCTCTGAATATTATCGTACCTTCTATCCTGTTTTTGGTCAATATTTATTAAACACCTTTGAAAAAGCTTTGTCAACTACATCATTTCCCCCAGAAATGTTAGCCGCAACGGTTATAACCTTACCCAAACCAGGCAAATCACCGGACGCCCCTCAAAATTTTAGGCCCATTTCATTGTTAAATGTTGACGTAAAGATTTACGCTAAAATAGTAGCCAATAGATTAGCAAAAATGTTACCGTCATTAATTAAAAACGACCAGGTAGGATTTGTTCAGGGCCGCCAAGCACCAGATGCAACTAGGAAAATAATAAATTTAATCCATGCAGCGGAGGCCTCGGGGGATCCTTCTCTGTTTCTGACTTTAGATGCAGAGAAGGCCTTCGATAGGGTCCATTGGGGGTACCTGGAGCGGGTATTGGATAAATTTGGTATAGTAGGAAACATTAAATCGGCAATCATGGCATTATATACTTTCCCGTCAGCTATGGTCTTCACGGAAGGCATGTTTTCTGACAGCTTTAACATTACTAATGGGACCCGTCAGGGGTGCCCGTTGTCACCCCTGATTTTTGCACTTTTAATGGAACCCCTAGCGGAAACTATTCGTACACATACACGCGTTTCGGGTATCCCTATTCTAAAGGAATCACATTCTATCACATTATTTGCGGATGACGTTATTTTGTCCCTGTCCAATCCACTAATTTCACTGCCAGCAGTACACGGCATCCTGGAAAAATTCAACGAAATTTCATATTATAAGGTGAATGCATCTAAATCTAATCTGCTTGCGATAAACGTCAATAACAACATTAGACAAAAGCTAGCTAAAAAATTCCCATACCCGTGGACAGACCAACCAATTCAATATCTGGGGATAAAAATGTTATCTCCCAGTAAAGGGTTGTTTAGAGCGAATTTCATACCACTCCTGTCCTCCCTACAACAAGAACTAGACAGACTTGGGAAATTTTATCTTACTTGGATGGGCAGACTAGCAGTGTACAAAATGTTAATTCTCCCTAAACTATTATATTTGTTCAGAGCTCTCCCTATAAAGATCCCATTGTCATTTTTTGCATCAGCGCAGACTCAACTTTCTTCGTTTGTTTGGCAGGGGAGGAGGCCGCGGTGTGCCAAATCTATTCTCTATAAGAGAAGGGAGGTGGGAGGTATGGGTCTTCCTAATTTACAGGACTACTACAAGGCATGTATTTTAGACCAACTGAAATTTTGGTTTCAACACCAGATAGAGAAGCAGTGGGTGGCAATAGAACAATCCTGGATTGGTCCTAACACCTTATACGCTGCGCTGTTGGCCTCCTCCTTTGCCGGACTTCCTCTTAAGTCAGATCATCCCATAATTACGTTGATACTGAGCATATGGAATAATTTTGTCCAAGATACTGTTAAACATCAAAATTTGACTGAAATACACGCTCCCATTTCCTCTTTATACTTTGTTTTGAGAGATTTAGACCTAGCCACCTGGGAGCAAAAAGGAATCGTAAGGGTTTCGGATTTATGGGAGAAAGACCGGTTAATCCCTTTTGAAACTTTAGCACGCAAATTTTCACTGCCACCATCAGCCTCATTCACTTATCTACGGGTTACATCTTTTCTGAACCGCTATAGGAGATCCTCTATTAAGATTCCGCATAGGGCATGGTCCTTTTGGACCGACGAAACGTCATTCAAAGGGGGGATCTCCTTGTTCTATAACATGTTACAGGAGAAGGATGGTTTTAGTAGGATATCCCCCTTCCAGAAGTGGGAGAGGGATCTGGCTGTGTCTTTTTCGGCGGACCAGTGGAAAGTAGCGATGCGAAGCAATTGTCGCTTTGTCCGGTCCATCTCTCACTGGGAGACATCACAGAAAATCTTACTTAGATGGTATTACACCCCCTATATTACAGCAAAGTTCATGAAAGATACATCACATGACTGTTGGCGAGGATGTGGGAGGATCGGGACGCTGTTACATATGTTGTGGGAGTGCCCCCATCTCAGAAGTTTCTGGAGGGGGGTATTCTCATTGATCTCTAAAATCACTGGGTTTATTAAACAGGCTTCGCCAGAACTAGCGATTTTGAATATAAATATTGATCAATTTCCCCCATCTCTGAGAATGATAACAGTTCAAATCTTATCGACAGCTAGGCTCCTAATTGCTGGTAGCTGGAAATCGCCTACTTCCCCTACCATTAGTGCACTCATTAAAAAAATTGATGAAACCTTTAAATATGAGCAGATCCTTGCTTCCTTGGAAGGGAAAACTTACAGAATTTATTCACAATGGTCTCCTTGGATGGCCGCCAGGAAAATAGTATAAAACTAAGTAATTACGTGTTTGAATTTCTTTGTTTCTGTATTAAAAGTGCCTTATTTGGTTCATATTATATACAGTTTATATGTATTGGAAAATTTTGAAAGGATGAGAATTTCCCATTTAGTAAGCTCTTGCTATTAAGATGTGACGATTGCTATGTTATAGACCTTCAGTGTTACATTGTGCTGAATATTCTATTTTGCTGAATGCTGTGAAATGTTTATGGTATTGACTTATCCTTTCATTAATAAAAAATATTTGGAAAAAAAAATAATACTCCAGGCAACTCCTCCTTATCTCCCCTCCCATTCTTCTGGAAGTTTGTAGTAAGTTCGAGAAGTAGGGTGGAGGTCTCAATGATGCTGCCTGTGAGTCATCCAGTCCTCCCTGGATCTCTGCCCAAACCAGGGAAAAAAACAGACAGTCATGGCTGCCAACAAAGCCCAAATACACCAAATTCACCTACACTATCCTAAAAATATAAGTCTTAGCACTCTAGCTGGAGGGTCCTACACTATTATTAATATTCTATTATCATACTCTCTTTCCTTCCTCTATTGTAAGAGAAAGAATAACTATGTAAACAACCACTGCAGTCATGTGATACCAAACTCCTTGGAATCACATTGGTGCAGTGTCTCTTTGTACTCCGCAATTAGGACCATTCAATGGCTATTTATTTAGTGCTATTTATACATTGTACAGCACAAAAAATCACCACCAATTCATTGTTTAAAACCATACCTCAATGGAAAAGGTGTTAACCACAGACCACTGTAAAGAATGGAAGTTAAAAACATTCCATAGCACTACGGTGATCCATTGGGAAGATTTCACCTCACTTCTTTCTCCAGAGACACAACAGGAAGTAAAATAAGATCTCCCCAAACTGAGGGGGAATCAAACCTTTGTCAGTTGTCACCAGAATATGTGTCCCTTTTGTAAAATGTTCCCTTTGCGCATTGGTGAAAAACTGTAAAATATGACATTCCCCACAGTCTGTTTACCTGAGAACGGTCACCAAGTATAAAATTATAGAAAATCTTTCCAATAGGAAGCAGTATAAACCTTACAGAGGTTCTTATAATTCCGCTCTCTGTCCATACTAGAAAAACAGTACATATGAGCATATACTCCATTATGCATTTATACTCTATCCTTTGGTTAATAATGACAATGGCACATAATGAGAAGCCTGAACTATAATCATGTTGGTTAAAAGCAAATGAGAGAATTTACTACTTGACAAAGCAGCATTTTCTAATTCACCATTGGCATGATTGTATCATATTTTCAGAGACCTCTATTTGCTAAACAAGTGCATCTGGAACTCAGATACATAGCATTTTATTATAGGCCTATGGAGTATTCATTCTCAACAAATACATGTTCTTTAAATTGGCATATAAATATTTCCTAACAGTTTCTAGTTTGAATTTATCCTTTCATGAAGGTCACCTGGTCATAACTGTTTGTGTATGCATCTAAAAAGAAGTAATGTGTACTGACATTTATCGATTATCCAACAAATGGATAATTAATTCCAATTATTATAATTTATTGCAGTTATATAACATGAAAACAATATAAGGAGATTGTTCTGCATTTCTTTTTATCATATGATTTTTCTACTATTCCTCTCTGGCTAAATGAGATGTTGTGTTTGTTAATGATATGAGTAATTAAAATTAATTGTTAGAAGGGACAAAATGTTGCTTCAATACATGAAGGGATCATTGGCTAATAAATTTATTTTCTGCTGAAAGAAAAACTATGAGAAATTATAGACGATAACTTTGGTGAATTCAAATAAAATTTTGAGAGAGTTTGGTGTTTGACTATTGTTACACAATACATAAAATGTTCTAGAATGTCAAGATACATTTGTTCATCAATGTTTAGACTGTACTTTGATGTGCTATACATTATGTTGTTTTATTAGTATATTAATAAAGGATTAACATTTAAAATAAAAAGTAAAAATCTGTATTTTTTGCTAGAAAATTATTTAGAACACACAACCATTATATATATATATTTTTTTTTAGCAGAGGCCCCTAGAGAATAAAACGGTGGTCATTGCAATTTCTTATGTCACACAGTTTTTGTGCAGTGGTGTATCAAACACATTTTTTTGGACAGAATAAACTTTAATGAATAAAAAAAAAAAAAAACACAATATATACCCCAATTTCTTTTTTTATGCTATGCTGTACAAATAGATACCTAACATGTCATGCTTTAAAATTACACATGCTCGTGGAATGGTGTCAAACTACGGTACTTAACCACTTGCCGACCGCCGCACAAAGATGTACGTCCTATTTTTGAAGAGGGATATCTCGGTAACGGCAGCAGCTGCTGCCACAACCGAGATATCCATCTCTTCAGGTGGCGGTCGGCTGTACGATAACGGTGGTCTCCGCGGCGGATTCGCCGCGAGATCACCGCTATCGGCGGCGGGAGAGGTGCCACCCCCGCCGCCCTCCCGCACCTTCCGCCGCTTACCGGAGCCGTCGGTAGCGGCGGAGGCGATCGGGTCCTTTCGTTAGCTGGGCATAGAGACAAGTGAGGCTAAGATGGCCCCCACTCGTCTCTATACCATAGGAGGGCGGAAGCGACGTCAAAATGTCACTTCCGCCCATACCTCTTAAAGGTATATTTTTTTTAAAATGTCAGATTTTCTTTTTTTTTTTTTTTTTTTTTTTTTTGCATTTTAGCCCAAAATATGAGATCTGAGGACTTTTTGACCCCAGATCTCATATTTAAGAGGACCTGTCATGCTTTTTTCTATTACAAGGGATGTTTACATTCCTTGTAATAGGAATAAAAGTGATCCATTTTTCATGAACAGTGTTCAAAAAACAGTGTAAAAATAAATAAAATCAATTAAAATAAATAAGAAAAAAAAAGAAAATTTTAAAAACACCCCGTCACGACGAGCTTGCGCACAGAAGCGAGCGCATACGTGAGTAGCGCCCGCATATAAAAACGGTGGTCAAACCACACATGTGAGGTATCACCGCGATCGGTAGAGCGAGAGCAATAATTCTAGCCCTAGACCTGCTCTGTAACGCAAAAAATGCAACCTGTAGAATTTTTTAAATGTCGCTTATGGAGATTTTTGAGGCTAAAAGTTTGACGCCATTCCACGAGCGGGTGCAATTTTGAAGCGTGACATGTTGGGTATCAATTTACTCGGCGTACCATTATCTTTCACAATATAAAAAAAATTGGGCTAATTTTACTGTTGTCTTATTTTTTTATTCAAAAAAGTGAATTTTTTCCAAAAAAAGTGCGCTTGTAAGACCGCTGCGCAAATACGGTGTGAAAAAAAGTATTTCAATGATCGCCATTTTATTTTGTAGGGTGTTAGAAAAAAAACAATATAAAATGTTTGGGGGTTCTAAGTAATTTTCGAGCAAAAAAAAACTGTTTTAAACATGTAAACACCAAGTCTGAAAAAGAGGCCTGGTCCTTAAGTGGTTAAAAATCTCCATAGGCGACAGCTTAAAAATGTCTACAGATTACCAGTTTGAATTACAGAGGAGGTCTAGTGCTAGAAAGATTTCTCTCGCTCTGATGTTCGCAATGATACCTCACATGTGTAAACTGAACACCGTTTACATAAGTGGGCATGATCTACGTATGTGTTCACCATAACATGGTGGGACATACTTCATTATAGGTATGTTATTTTAGATGCAGGTAAACTTTTTCTTTAGCTAAGCTTTAACATTAAACTAAAAATCATAGTGGCTTTAATTCTACTTTAAAAAAAAAAATAAAATCTAAGTACTAGTAAGCTGCTATAAATATTACATTTTTGTCAAAATAACTACTGAGGCATAAGCATGGCTGTATACAGCATATAAGTATCCAAAAAACATTTTTTTTTGGAAGCCACACAAGAATAATGAAAAATAAACTTGTACTATACAATATACAAACATTAAATAAATAATTCTAAAGCATTAATTTTGGAATGTCAGTCTAAAATATTGGTGCATGCATAAAATATGCACATCTTACTTTAGCTTTGAAGGATGTGCCATGTACTTTAGCAATTTCCTTAAGGCTAGGTTCACACTATTGCGATGCGGGAACGCCGCGAATCCGCGGCGTTTTCCCGCATCGCTCACCTCCCGCCGGCAGTTCACACTGCCCTATGCGGACGGCTGGGGGTGTCAATGTTATGTTAATGACACCCCCAGATCCGTCGGCATATCGCAGTGCGATCTGCCGACTCGCACAGGAATCGGATCGCATGGTGTGAACCCCCATGCGATCCGATTCCGTTGCGGACCCAAAAAAGGGTCCTGTGCGAGTTTGCTGCGGGACAGCTGCGAGTTCAGCCATACTATCTGTATGGCTGAACTCGCAGTGCTACGGAGATCGGATGTGATTTGCTGTGCGAATCACATCCGGATCTCCCCCCGCAGCAGTGTGAACCCAGCCTTAAGGCTAGGTTCACACTGCTGCGGGGGGAGATCCGGATGTGATTCGCACCGCAAATCACATCCGATCTCCGTAGCGATGCGAGTTCAGCCATACAGATAGTATGGCTGAACTCGCAGCTGTCCCGCAGCAAACTCGCACAGGACCCTTTTTTGGGTCCGCAACGGAATCGGATCGCATGGGGGTTCACACCATGCGATCCGATTCCTGTGCGAGTCGGCAGATCGCACTGCGATATGCCGACGGATCTGGGGGTGTCATTAACATATCATTGACACTCCCAGCCGTCCGCATAGGGCAGTGTGAACTGCCGGCGGGAGGTGAGCGATGCGGGAAAACGCCGCGGATTCGCGGCGTTCCCGCATCGCAATAGTGTGAACCTAGCCTAAATGTCTTTGCAATATAAATGTGTAAAAAAGATTAAAGGGAACATGACTGGAACAGATTGACTAAGCATATTGTCATCAGAATAAAAAGAATTGATAAACAGATTACACGTCTGATCACAGAATGGGCGGGACGAGCGTCAAAATATTAGATACAGGAGAAACTCCTGTTTTCTCGGCGTCTTTAATAGAAAGTCCCGCCTCCTTTGATGGACAGAACAGTCGTCCAATGGCAGCACTGGAGACAGGACTTCCTATTACAGAGGCCGCCGTATAAACAGGAAATACTCCTATGTGCGCAGCACTCATCCTGCCTCCTCCCTGTCCCCTCCAAGGCATCAGGACATACATATCTTTTGTGGCACTGGGAGATCGTTGGGGGCCACAAAAGATATATATGTCCAGATAAGCAGGTGGGCCCTTCAAAACCAGAATGCGGGCTGCGATTGGCCCGCGGGCTGGACTTTGGACATGCCTGCTCTAAAGCCTTGTACACATGATTGGGTTTTCGTCCGGGAATTGTGTGATGACAGACTGTTTTCCTAAAATTCGACCGTTAGTATGCTCCATCAGACAATTTTTTGGCCAACTTTCCGGCAACAAATGTTGGATGGCAGGCTCCTAAATTTTCGGTGGACAATGGTCTGTTGTCAGATTTTCCTATCGTCTGTACACAAGTCAGTCACACAAAAGTTGAAAGTACAAACACACATGCTTATAATTAATGCTCCCCAAACCAGGGGTGTACCTAGAGCATTTGGCACCCGGGGCGGATCCTATATCTGGCACCCCCCCCCCACCATAAAATGTAAAAACACCCACCGTGTCCCCTGCATACCTTTGCATCCTTCAATATCTTTTTGTCACGACTGTGTACCCCCCCTCTCCACAACTGCACCTCTGGGCCCCTTTAAATTACACAGCAGCCTGCACCTCTGGACCCCTTTACATTACACAGCAGCCTGCACCTCTGGACCCCTTTACATTACACAGCTCTTGTACCTCTGGACCCCTTTACATAACATAGCACCCTGAACCTCCTGACCCCTTTACATTACACAGCGCCCTGCACCTCTGGACCCCTTTACATTACACAGCACCCTGTACCTCTGGACCCCTTTACATTACACAGGACCTTGCACCTAAGGACCTCTTTACATTACACAGCAGCCTGCACCTCTGGACCCCTTTACATTACACAGCTCTTGTACCTCTGGACCCCTTTACATAACATAGCACCCTGAACCTCCTGACCCCTTTACATTACACATCCCTTGTACCTATGGATCTCTTTACATTACACAGCACCCTGAACCTCTGGACCCCTTTACATTACACAGCCCTTGTACCTCTGGACCCCTTTACATTACACAGCACCCTGCACCTCTGCACCCCTTTACATTACACAGCCCTTCACAGCTCTGGACCCTCTGCATGTTACACAGATCCCCTACAGTGCAGACCCCCCTCCCTACCATACAGACCCCCATCTACAGTGTAGACCCCCCTACAGTACAGAATCCTCCCCTACAGTGCAGACCCTCCTACAGTACAGACCCCCCCTACAGTGCAGACCCTCCTACAGTACAGACCCCCCCTACAGTGCAGACCCTCCTACAGTACAGACCCCCCCTACAGCGCAGACCCCCCTACAGTACAGACTCCCCTACAGACCCCACTACAGTGCCGAATCTTCCCCTACAGTACAGACCCCCCCTACAGTGCAGGACCCCTTCTACAGTGCAGGACCCCCCTACAGTGCAGGACCCCTACAGTGCAGACCCCCTACAGTGCAGGACCCCCCTACAGTGCAGGACCCCTTCTACAGTGCAGGACCCCCCTACAGTGCATGACCCCGCTACAGTGCAGGACCCCTTCTACAATGCAGGACCCCCCTACAGTGCAGGACCCCCCCTACAGTGCAGGACCCCCCCTACAGTGCATGACCCCTTCTACAGTGCAGACCCCCTACAGTGCAGGACCCCCTACAGTGCAGACCCCCTACAGTGCATACCCCCTACAGTACAGGACCCCCCTACAGTGCAGGACCCCTTCTACAGTGCAGGATCCCTTCTACAGTGCAGGACCTCCCTACAGTGCAGGACCCCCCTACAGTGCAGGACCCCCCCTACAGTGCAGGACCCCCCTACAGTGCAGGACCCCTTCTACAGTGCAGACCCCCTACAGTGCAGGACCCCCTACAGTGCAGGACCCCCCTACAGTGCAGACCCCCTACAGTGCAGGACCCCCCTACAGTGCAGAACCCCCCTATAGTGCAGGACCTCCCTACAGTGCAGGACCTCCCTACAGTGCAGGACCCCCCCCCCACAGTGCAGGACCCCCCCCTACAGTGCAGGACCCCTTCTACAGTGCAGGACCCTCTACAGTGCAGACCCCCTACAGTGCAGGACCCCCTACAGTGCAGGACCCCTTCTACAGTGCAGGGCCTCCCTACAGTGCAGGACCCCCATACAGTGCAGGACCCCCCCCCCCCACAGTGCAGGACCCCCCCCTACAGTGCATGACCCCCCCTACAGTGCAGACCCCCCTACAGTGCAGGACCCACCACAGTAAAGAACCCCCCTACAGTGCACAGCCTCCCCTAAGGACCCATAGTGTACCTCGAGCCCAAGGCAGCGGCATTGCAGGGGGAGGTGTGGGCAGCACCCGAGTGAAGTGTCACCTGTCGGCTCAGTGATCCGGGACCCGGCGCAACAATCCCCTTCTCTCTGTGGTCACGTGACTCACGTCGCGCCGTTCTGATCAGTCTCGGGCAGCGGCTGTCACTCACAGCCGAGCAGAGTGAAGCCGCCTCCCCCTCCTTGTCTACACAGTGCTGTGCATGGAGGAGGGGGAGGCGGCTTCACTCTGCTCGGCTGTGAGTGACAGCCGCTGCCCGAGACTGATCAGAACGGCGCGACGTGAGTCACGTGACCACAGAGAGAAGGGGATTGTTGCGCCGGGTCCCGGATCACTGAGCCGACAGGACGCGACCACAGAGAGAGAAGGGGATTATTGTGCCGGGTCACTGAGCTGATGTCACTCCACTCGGGTGCTGCTCGCACCCCCCCCCCCTGCAATGCCGCCCACTGCCAGTGCCTCTGGCTCTCTCTGTGTGGGCTGCACGGCGCTGTCTGACACTTCAGTTGCGGGGGGGGGCGCTGGCCTGACACCCCCCCAGTGTGTGGCACCCGGGGCGGCACGCCCCCCCGCTCCCCCACTTAGTACGCCCCTGCCCCAAACACGACATTAGCAGAAGGTGCCCAAAGCAAAGGGTGGTGCTCAAGAGATGAAATTCCTCATAGTACTTCACTACATTCCTGCTTGTTGGCCGACAATTGTTTACCATTTGTATGCAAGACAAGTTCCTGGCCCGTGCCCTTCAGACAAAAGTCTGATGCTTTGTTGGCCAAAAATCTGATTGTGTATACAAGGCTTTAGGACTCTTGCCCATGGATGTTTTACAGCCACTTTTAAGAACATTTTCACAGCTTAAAAATGCCTCTCCATGTTAGCCTATGGCCTCATGCCCACCAAGGCGCTTACAGCTCCTAAAGTGGCATAGACGTTTTTAAGCTCCAAAAAAAAACCCAGGATCAGCGTGTTCTGAGGCTCCAGCGCTAGAGCTGTAAAAGCGCCAGACGACAGCAAAAGGTGTTAAATGTGATTTAACAAGGCTTAATATTGTATACACATCGTTAAGCCTTGTTCGGCATTTCTCTGTCTTTATTGAAAATCAGTGGCTCCCTATGGGAACCCATGATTTGAATAGAAGAAGCACCAGGATTCGGATCAAGATGATCCGACATGCGGTGCGACTTGTGTGCTGACAATCTTGAAAGGGAACCCCACAAAAATTTTAAATTTTTTTTGCATGAGGCCCCCCCCCCAAGATGATACCAGACCTTTCAGTCTGGAATGGATCTTAAGAGGAACCCCCATTTTAGACTTCCGGTTCCGGCGCCGCATGAGCTAGCTGCGCCTCTGCCTAGCTCCCGCTTCAGAGCCCCACAAATCGGCATAAAACGCCAGCTTTAGCGGCCCCAGCGCCCTATCTTTGGCTCCGGGCATCTCCTAACGATCCCCGCTGTCATGGATCGTTTAGTTGAAAAAACGGGAGTCCGCTCGTACACGGCCGCGGCGGCACCTTCGGATCGGCCGCAAATCGAGCCCCCGGCTTCGGCCTACTCCGCGCCAGTTCCTCAGGCCTCTCCAGCGGAAAACCCAGATGCGGCAATGGAGGTAAGCGGGGTCGCCTCCTCTGCATCCCCAGCTCTCACTGGACCAGCCCAACCCCGTGGGAACACTACAGTAACCCCTCAAAACCTGACTGGGGATGTTCCACTGCCATCCCAAGGGGATGATGGTCACACTAACCGCATTGCACAAGCAGTGGCGGCCCTGCTGTCTCCCATGATTACAGCATCTGTGGAGAAAGCAATACATGCTGGGATGAAGCAAATTAAGGCCCAACTCACAGAGCATACTACTAGGCTGAACGAACTAGAACCCCGCGTCTCTGAGGTGGAAGATGATCTATATCAGTCCCAAGCCGCAGAACAGTCTCAGGAGAAAACGATTCAATATGTCATCCAAAAATTAGATGATTTGGAGAACAGATCCAGACGCTCCAACCTGCGATTCGTCGCTCCCAGACGCCCCCTGCAGCCAATCTAAACGACTTCTGTGCCAAACACGTACCAGAAGCCATGGGACTCATGGGACCCTTCACGGTTGGAACGGGCCCACCGCATGGGATCATTCAATGCGGACCGTCCCATCATTGCCAAATATCTAAATTATGCTGACAAAGCCGCTATTCTTCAAGCATTCCGGCAATCTCCATCCCTACATATTGATGGTGTCAAGATTCTAATCTTTGCGGATTATTCTATTGAAGTATCCAGAAAACGCAAAGCTTTCCAACCAATTTGCTCGGAACTATTTAAACTGCAAATTAAGTTCTCTTTGGCATTCCCTGCTGTACTTCGTCTTAAATCCCCTAAAGGGGAACAACTCTCATTCCAGGACCCCTCTGAAGCAGAAGCATTCCTGCGATCTCTCCGGATCCGTCTCTGGCCACGCCCTCCAAATCTGCCTCCACCGTCCGATCTTTGGACCAGAGGAGCCCCAGGAAGGACTCCCCCAAACGCTTTCGAGCCTCGGCTCCGGATCACCGCCACTGCAACTTTCCACGCTGAAGTCTCCTCTGCCACCATATACCTGTCTTTCATACTTCCTCCTTCCACTCAGGTCGCAAGGCAAGTTTTCACGTAGTGGTTGCTCACTACTTTTGTACCCTCTGATTTTCACCTCTCTCCCCCCCTGATTTAAAGAGGAACCCCCCATGCCCAAAAAAATGGTACGGGGTCCCCCCAAGATCCATACCAGACCTTTATCCAAGCAAATAGCCCAGAAAGTCAGGAAGGGGGGGACAAGGGAGAGCCCCCCTCCTGGACCATACCAAGCCACATTCCCTCAATATGGGGGGTGGATGCTTCGGGGCAGGGGGTGCCCTGTGCCCCAACCCCAAAACACCTTGTCCCCATTTTGATGAGGTCAAGGGCCTCTTCCTGACAACCCTTGCCTGATGGTTGTTGGGGTCTGCGGGTGGGGACTTATTGGAATCTGGAAGCCCCCTTTAACAAGGGGGCCCCCAGATCCCAGCCCCCCACCCTAGGTGAATTAGTATGGGTGCATGGTACCTCTACCCATTCACCTAAAAAAGTGTCAAAAATAAACACACTACACAGGTTTTTAAAGTATTTTATTAAGGCAGCTCCCCTCTGCCGTTTCTTCTCTCTGCACTATCCACTCTCTAGACTACACTATCTTCTTGCTCTTTTGCTGGGTCTTCTCCCTCTGTTCTTCTTCCGATTTCAATCTCCCAGTGTAATGCTGGGTTTGCCGTGTGCAAAGACTTATATTGGCATGGGCGGGGCCACCCGGTGACATAATTTGGAGCACACGCCCCATGTGATGTCACCACCTGGTGAATTATGGGGTGATGATGTCACAAGGGGCATGGCCTCCAAATTATGTCATTGGGTGGCCCTGCCCCATGCACATGGTGGACTCAGCATTACACCTGGAGATCGCACCGGGTCAACATTCAAAGAACAGAAGGAGAAAACCTGGCAAAAGAGCAAGAAGACAGCGGAGAGAGAGAGGACAGCGCAGAGAGGAGAAGAACCGGAGAGGGGAGAGAGACAGGCAGAGGGAGAAGATGTCACCAGAAGAGGGAGAAGAACCGAAGTTGCCTTAATAAAATACTTAAAAAACCTGTGTAGAATGTTTATCTTTTACACTTTTTTTAGGTGAATCAGTAGGGGTACGATGTACAACATACTCATTCACCTAGGGTGGGGTCTGGGGGCCCCTTGTTAAAGGGGGCTTCCAGATTCTGATAAGCCCCCACCCGCAGCCTCCAACAACCACCGGGCAAGAGTTGAATGGAAGAGGCCCTTGTGCTCATCAACAATCCCCACATATACATAGTTACATAGTTAGTCAGGTTGAAAAAAGACACAAGTCCATCCAGTTCAACCACAAAAAAAAAAAAAATATATATAATAAATATCATACCAGCCCATATACCCAATTCTATACCCACAGTTGATCCAGAGGAAGGCAAAAAAAAACAGCAGAGCACGATCCAATATGCTAAAGCAGGGGAAAAAATTCCTTCCTGATCCCCCGAGAGGCAATCGGATTTTCCCCGGATCAACTTTACCTATAAATGTTAGTACCCAGTTATATTATATACACTTAGGAAATAATCCAGGCTTTTCTTAAAGCAATCCACTGAGCTGACCATAACCAGCTCTGCAGGGAGTCTATTCCACATTTTCACAGCTCTTACTGTGAAGAAACCTTTCCGTATTTGGAGATGAAATCTCTTTTCCTCTAGACGTAAAGAGTGCCCCCTTGTCCTCTTTGTTGACTGTAAAGTGAATAACTCGACACCAAGTTCCCTATATGGACCCCTTATATATTTGTACATGTTGATCATATCCCCCCTTAATCTCCTCTTATCAAGAGTGAATAAATTCAGTTCCTCTAATCTTTCCTCATAGCTGAGTTCCTTCATGCCTCTCATCAGTTTGGTTTCCCTTCTCTGCACTTTCTCCAGTTCCCCCATATACTTTTTGAGAACTGGTGCCCAAAACTGAACTGCATATTCTAGATGAGGTCTTACTAATGATTTGAACAGGGGCAAAATGATATCTCTCTCTCTGGAGTACATACCTCTCTTAATACAGGAAAGGACTTTGCTCGCTTTGGAAACCGCAGCTTGGCATTGCATGCTATTATTGAGCTTATGATCTACCAAAACCCCCAGATCCTTCTCCACTATGGATTCCCCCAGTTGTACTCCCCCTAGTATGAATGATGCATGCATATTCTTAGCCCCCAAGTGCATAACTTTACATTTCTCAACATTAAACCTCATCTGCCACATAGTCGCCCAATTAGACAGAGCACTGAGGTCAGCTAGTAAATTGGAGACATCCTGTAAGGACGTTATTCCACTGCATAGCTTGGTGTCATCTGCAAAGACAGAAATGTTACTTTTGATCCCAGACCCAATATCATTTATAAAAATATTAAAAAGTAAGGGTCCCAACACTGAACCTTGGGGTACACCACTGATAACCTTAGACCATTCAGAGTAAGAATCATTAACCACTACTCTCTGAATTCTGTCTTTTAGCCAGTTTTCTATCCATTTACAAACTGATATTTCCAAACCTGTAGACTTTACCTTACACATGAGCCGTGTGTGCGGAACTGTATCGAATGCTTTTGCAAAATCCAAATATATTACGTCCACCGCCACCCCTCTGTCCAAGGTTTTACTTACCACCTCATATTCACCTCACCTCACCTCATGTTGAGGGCATGTGGCCTGGTATGATCCAGGAGTGCAGGAGGGGGGTGCCCGCTCACCCCCCCCTTTTCTGATCTTCCAGGCTGTGTACTCAGATATGGATCTTATGGATCGGATATGCATTATATACATTTTTTTTTACATTTTGGCGGAGTTCCCCTTCAAGATTTTCAGCACACAAGTCGCACCGCAAGTCAGATCATCTTGATCCAACTTCTGCTGCAAATTCTATTCAAATCAATGGGCTCCCATAGGGAACCATTGATTTTGAATGGAGACAGAGAAATGCGGCTGAAAGCACACATTGACGGCAATGTAAAACACAGAAAAAATTGTGTTTTTAACTCTGCTTTTTTCCTGGCATCGGTACTAGCTTTACAGCTTGTTTTTTTAAAAGGCCCATGGGCATGATGCCTTATTTACAAGATGACAAAACAGGAAAATATTGAGCTATTGGGACAACACCAGCTCATTCAAGAAAGTTGATGAAACATTGCAAAGGAAACATGCCATGTTATTCAGCTTAGCCATATCTATTGATCACTTTTACTAGAAGGACTTGACATGCATCACCCCTAAGATCTTTCACGTGGCACATCGTGCATAAAGCGGGAGTCCGCCGGGAGTTCCGCCGTTTTTTTTTTTAAAGCCAGCAGCTACAAATACTGCAGCTGCTGACTTTTAAAATAGTGACACTTACCTGCCCAGCGCGCCCGCGATGTCGGCACCCGAAGCCGATCTCTGGATCATCTCTCGGGTGCTGCCGCCGCCATCTTGGGTATGGGAATCAGGAAGTGGAGCCTTTCGGCTTAATTTCCCGGTTCCCTACTACGCATGCGCAATAAGGATGGTCACCGCTGTCTCTGGGATCCGTGTGTTTCCCAGCAGGCAGCGGGGGAACTTTCGGAAAGGGGCGTAGATTCTGCGGAAAGGGGCGTACCTTCTGCAGAATCTACACCGGAAGTGGGTGCAGATACCTGTACTGTACAGCTACCTGCACCCCCCTCCCCCCTGAAAGGTGCCAATTGGGACAATTGGGGGGGAGGGTTCCAATGAGCGGAAGGTCCACTTTAGGGTGGACCTCCACTATAATAACACTATCTAGTGTCAGCCAAGTTGAAACAAATACCTCATTACTTGAGCCTGCCTGGAGTTTTTATTATTTGTCCTGTAGATATTATACTATGATCTGGCTAGATTTCTTCCTTTGATGCACTTGCAAATAAACATGGAGGTCTTATGTTTTCAGCAGATGGATCAAGCTTTTACATTATGACACCATCATTTGAGCACCTGGTTACAGGTCTATCTGCTTAGTTAATGTGGAACACATCAAAGTTCCTTGTACAATTATAATGGCACAAGAAAGTTAGTTAATTCCCCATAATTGTGAGTTTGTATAAAAAAAGCTGTGAGGATACAAAATAGGTGTCAATGAACACTCAATGTGTGGGTGATATAATTGCCTAAATAGTACTGAACTATGCAGTATATTTTTTAAAGATAATCTGTTTTTAAACTGTGTGAAAAAGTGATTTCTACGCTGAAATATCTTTAAAAGTCTGAGAAGAGATAAATTCCCCGTTTTTGTACAACTAGGTGCCAACACAACTGAGCATGCTCAGACCTGCAAATAGCTCTCATTTTAGTACAGTGTCTTTTTTTTACAAGGCACTATAGTAAATACCAAAATGAGTGTTGAGTTAAAGAGCATTTTTTTGGAAGTGGAAATATGCGGTATTATAGTCCAATGGAAATTGTAGCCATTGATTCTAAGGCCGCGTACACACGGGCGGACTGTTCGCCCAACTTTGTCCGCTGAACAGTGTTTGGGCGGACAGTCCGCTCGTGTGTGGGCTTTCAGCGGACAGTTTCAGCGGACAGTTTGACAAACAAGGTTTTTCGGAAATTCCGTAAAACTGTCCGCTGAAACCTTGTTTCAGCGAACAGTCCGCTCGTGTGTAGGCTTGTTCGTCAAACAAAGTTGCGCGCATGCTCAGAAAGGATTTTCACGCCGAAAGTTATAATGCAGTGTATAGGACGTCGTATTTTTCGTCCCGTCGTACGTGCCGTTCACGTCATCGCGCACGGTTTCAGCAAACTGTTCGTTCGTCGTGTGTGGCCATGTCCGTCCATGCTAATTTTGAGCGGACTGTTTGCCGAAACTGTTTGACGGACAAAGTTGGGCGAACAGTCCGCGCGTGTGTACGCGGCCTAATGGAAAAATTGTAACTTTCACAAATAAATCCTTTTAATGTTGAGATGAAATGTATCTTTCTCTGAAATATATTTTCCTTTGCAACATGGTTGCTTCTACTTCATATCATTTGTTTTTAAGAATGCTACTATGTGGAATGTTTTGATGTTTTGGTAAAATATATTTTTCTGTCACTTTCACTTGTTGCTCTCCATCTCACAACAATCTTTACCCAAACTCACACAGGTGTCTTTACAAACCACAAACAATACCATTGCTGATGCAAATTTAAAATGAGTCATGCTTTTTATTATTTCCAAATTATCATAATTTGAGCACAAAAAATGTGATATGTGTACCAACATCAGAAATCAAAATGTAATCCTCAAACATTTGAGGGTAATATCACTATTCTACACTCACCCATAAAAAAACAGCAAATATCATAGAATAAATTAAGAAGAAAAACTCTTAAGTAATGTAAGTCTAAAGAAATACAGTCCAAAGAAATACAGTATTTATGTGTAGGAGGTTCTCATATGTGTCAGCTCTGTGGCTTAGAGGTTAGAACTTCTGCTTAGATTCGCTGCGTTTCTGGGTTTGATTCCTAAACATGTTGATTCATGTAGTTACACCACCATTGTAAATCTTCCCAGATACACTACTCAAAAATATTGGGATGCCTGCCTTTACACACATGAACTTCTGGGAAGGCTCGGAAGGCTTCTAGGAAGGCTCGGAAGGCTGCCCATAAGGTTTAATGTGTCTATAGGAATGTTTAACCATTCTTCCAGAAGTGCATTTGTGAGGCCAGGCACTGATGTTGGATGAGAAAGCCTGGCTTCTGCTCTAATTCAGCCAAAAGGTGTTCTATCAGTTGATGTCAGGACTGTGCAGCCAGTCAAGTTCCTTCACCCCAAACTCATTCATCCATGTCTTTATGGACCTTGCTTTGGGCTGTCATGTTGTGACAGGAAGGTGCTATCTCCCAACTGTTCCCACAAAGTTGGGAGCATGAAATTGTCCAAAAAGTCATGGTATGCTGATGCCTTAAGAGTTCCCTTCACTGGAACTAAGAGGCCAAGTCCAACCCCTGAAAAACAACCCCACATCATAATCCCCCCTCCACCAAATGATTTGGACCAATGCACAAAGCAAGGTCCATAAAGACATGGATGAGTGAGTTTGGGGTGGAGGAATTTGACTGGCCTGAACAGAGTCCTGACCTCAACACAACAGAACAACTTGGGGATGAATTCAAGCGGACACTATAAGTCAGGCCTTCTCATCCAACATCAGTGCCGGACCTCACAAATACACTTGAAAGATGGTCAAACATTCCCATAGACATACTCCTAAACATTATGGACAGCCTTCCCAGAAGAGTTGAAGCTGTTATAGATGCAAAGGGTGGGCCAAATTAATTTTGAACCCTACGGACTAAGACTGGGATGTCATTACAGTTCATGTGCGTTTAAAGGCAGGCATTCCAATACTTAGGCCAATATAGTGTATATTGCTTGTGACACTGAGCATGGCTATGGACTTAGGGGGGCTGGTTCACACCATGGAGATGCAGACAACATGTGTGAGGCTGCCTACTGGCTAAGTGGGTAGCAATGCTGTCTAGCAGCACTGGGGTTGCTGGTTGAATTCCCCAGCATGCTAATGCTTGTGTCAAAGTTTATATGTTCTCCCTGTGTGGGCTTCTCACCACAATCCAAAGACATGTTGGCACATTATTTGTCTCCTGTCGAAATAGTCTCTAATGTAAGAAAGTTAGTTTTGGAATTTAGATTGGATGCTCATTGCAGCCAGGGACTGATTTTAATGTCTGTTAGCACTAATCATGCCCAGGGACTTGGACATTTAAAATTGTAGGGTTTATACTGCACAGGTAGATATGCTTAGAAAACTGTTGCTTTGTTTATGTGCATGCAAATGGACTTCGATCTTTGGCCTGTAGTTGGCGATTTGATGCACATAGCCAATGGCTGACACAGTTGCAAAAAGTATTATATTTTCCTGCCCATCAGGTGCAATCGCTTTAGAAATACACGAACATATAGATTGAAAGATATTGGTGGGCATGTACTTCTATTGGGCGTGTGTCAGTGTGCTAACAATTAGGGATTAGCCAAACATCCCCTGGTTCGGTTCGCATCCAGAACATGCGAATGGATCGAAAGTTTGCGCGAAAATTTGAACACCATTAAAGTCTATGGGACTCGACCATGAAAAATCAAAAGTGCAAATTTTAAAGGCTAATATGCAAATTAATGTCCTAAAAAGGGTTTGGGGACTCGGGTCCTGCCCCAGGGGACATGTATCGATGCAAAAGAAAGTTTTAAAAATGTCAGTTTTTTTCGGGAGCAGTGGTTTTAATGATGCTTAAAGTGAAAAAATAAAAGTGAAATATTTCTTTAAATATTGTACCCGGGGGGTGTCTATAGTATGCTTGTAAATTGGCACATGTTTCCTGTGTTTAGAACAGCCCCTGCACAAAATGACATTTCTAAAGGAATAAAAGTAATTTAAAACTGCTTGCAGCTGTAATGTAATGTCGGGCCCGGCAATATAGATGAAAATGATTAAGAAAAAACGGCATGGGTAACCCCCCAGCCAATTGCCAGGCCATTTGGATGGATATTAAGGGTAACCCCGCACCCAAATTAAAAAAAAGAAAAGGCGAAAAGGCTTAGGGCCCCCACACCCTATATACCCTGAACAGCAGTATACAGGTGGTCCCCGGGTTACAAATAAGATAGGGATTGTAGGTTTGTTTTTAAGTTGAATCTGTTTGTAAATTGAAACAGGTACATTTTTTAAGTGTAGCTCCAGCCAAAAAAAAATATTTTTAAGCTTTTTGGATAACATAGGGAAGGGTTATCATCACCCTTGTAACATTTGTTTTGCTGTCTGTGCCCCTGTTGAGAAGATTTCACCTCACTTTCTGTCCCAATGACAATTGGATTTTGAAAATGTGGGGTTTTTATGGAAACAAGGATTTGTAATAAAGCATCAGCGGAGACACCTTTTTTCCCATATTAACTCTTACATGAGAGAATTTCCCTTCCTAGGGGTAGATTTCCTCTCACTTTCTGTTGTCACCCTCCGTTTGTAAGTAGGAGTAGTTTGTAAGTTGGATGTTTGAAGGTAAGGGACCGCCTGTATATACTATATGGCCTGCCCTATATACTCTGCAGAAATGTGGACCTTAGGTGTTGGTGGTACCAGAACACTGTAAGCCCTCACAGTTACTCTTGGTGGGCACTGGAAAGGGCCCTGCTGTGAAATATTATATCAAGAATTGTAATTGCATGCTTCTGTTGAACAGGATCAGAAAAATTGGGCCTTTGGTGGTGGTGTGGTGGTGTTGCCACAACACTGTAACCCCTTACAGATTCTGTTGTTGAACACAGGAACGAGCCCTGCTGTGAAATATTGGATCAAATATTTTAATTACGTGCCCCTGCTAAACAGGGGCAGAAAAATTGGGCCTTAGGCAGCGGCGGTGACAACACTGTAAAGTCTCACAGATACTCTTATTGAGTGCAGGAATGGGCCCTGCTACAAAATATTACAGCAAAAAATTGTAATTACACACCCCTGTTAAAACAGAAGCAGAAAAATTGGGCCTTAGGAACTGGTGCTACAACTCTACCACCCCTCACAGATACTCTAGTTGAGCACAGGAACGAGCCCTGCTGTAAAATAGTACAGCAAAAATTGTAATTACGAGCCCCTGTTATACAGGGGCAGAAAAATTGGGCTTTAGGCACTGGTGCTGGTGCCCAGAAACAAAAATGTTCTTAGGAGCTATCAACATGAACATTGAGGAGGAATAGGATAGTCGCTCAGCATCAGCACAGGCAGTCTTCAAGGGATCTTACATTCAGAAAAAAAGATAATTAGTTACATCAGCATCAGGTGCTTGGTAGCTGGTGATCCAAGACTGATTGATTTTTATGAAGGTGAGCTGATCGACCGAGTCTGCAGACACACGCACTCTGATCAGTTACAAAGCAGCACTGAATGTGCGTTTAGAAAGAACTCTGGATGCAGGACAGGCCAGTACCTCATTTGCTTACTGTGCAAGTTCTGGCCAGTGATCCATCCTCAAGAAACAGTAACCCAGTGGATTTGTCATGAACAGGTGTGACCAGATTGTGTGCATTGCAAAGAAGAAATCAAAATGCATGTAAAGTGAATAAGAATAATGTTTATTTAAGATAAGTGATATAAATAAGTAAACAACCCAAATAAAAATAGTGCTCAACCAACCAACAGAAACCCACGGACAACAGATAATATATACAGCCAAAGGGAAGTACTGAAATCAAACACGTTAGCCAGGCCAGGGTCATACACAGGGGATCAGCAAATGAACAAGGGCAGGACAGGAGAGGGAGATAATGGATGGGATCAGGCTTACAAGGGAACAGGAACACAGGAGGGACAGGAGTAGTATAGGATCGGGTACAGGCTCAGGCTCAGGTGCAGAGGCAAGCTCAGGCTCAGGCTGCAGGCCGCAAGGAAGAAATACCAAGGCAAGCATGTGAGGGCTTTCCGGGTATTTATGGGACTGCCAGTGATTGTCCTCATGTAACACCCGAGTGCAGGGAGTGTTGTCTGCTCCATACTGCCAGGATCCATCCGCTGGTGGACGTTAGTACTGCGGCCCAATGATATAACACCAGCAGGGAAAGACTCTAACAGTTCCAAACTGCCAGGAGACACCTGCTGGTGGACCTCAGTACTGCACGCCAAATGATAGATCTTACCAGCGGACAGACCGTTTCCTAACAGTACCCCCCCTTAAAGGAGCGGCCTCTGGATGCTCCAACTAGTTTTATTGTCCATAGACTATGGCATAACGGTGGAAGAGAGTACTTCAGGCTGGTCATCGGGCACATCAGGGCAGACAGTGGGCACATCAGGGCAGACAGCGGGCACATCCGGGTCATTGAGCTGGGCAGCGGGCTCCCTACTGGCAAGCTGTGTAACAGGCACTGACTCAGCAAGCAGAGTAACGGCCATCATTTTGACAGGCTGGAAGGCAGGCACCAAGACATCAAGCTGGAAGGCGAGCAACATCAGACTGGAAGGCAGGCACATCAGGCTGGAAGGCAGGCAACAAGACATCAGGCAGGAAGGCGGGGCACATCAGGCTGGAAGGCAGGCACATTAAGCTGTAAGGCAGGCTGGAAGGCTGGGCACATCAGGCTGGAAAGTGGGCACATCAGGCTGGAAGGCAGGCAATGAGACATCAGGCTGGAAGGCCTGGAATATTGGAATATAGTGGAATATTATAATATATATATATATATATATATATATATATATATATATATATATATATATATATATATATATAAAATATACACACACACACCAGTCTGACTATATATATATTTTGTGACATGGGGGGGGTGTTTAACTCAGTGGTAAATGCCTTTTCAGTAAGTTCACAGCGAACAGGAACTTTAGTTTAAGGGCATGGTAGCCCACTTTTATTAAGAGGAACAAAATAAAGTTTATACATGCACTTGGTTGCCCACACAGGGGATTCTTCTCCCAAAAACAATAAATGAAAAATGCCAAGCCACCGGCCTCTCTTCAGCAGTACTGTCACCTAGGCTTTACACTTCAGCCCTCTTGGCCATATAACAGGGTTCCCGTGCAACTACTGTACCCCTTTTCAGCTTCCTTGCTGCTCAGGCCTTCCACTTCTGGCTCTTATCTGTCTCCTTAGATGCACACAGCTTCAACGCACAAAGCGTCCATCTAGAAAGCAGCCCCTCACTGCTCTGATCCTCAGACTTGGGTCTCTGGCTTTCACTAGTGCACACCTGCACTCTCTGGACTCCTGGAGACCTCATGTCTCTCTGGGTGGAGCCCAGAACCCTAATCCCAGGGGCAGACTGACAACTCATGGGGCCCCCGGGCAATAGGAGATTATGGGGCCCCCAGGCAATCAGACATTATGGGGCCACACAGTATACACAAACACACACACAGTATACAATCACACAGTATACACAGACATGTTTCTATTGGCTGAGAAGGTACTGGAGAGACGGGGTAGCTATAATCTAAGGATTTTTAGACCAAAAGGATGTTGGTAAGGGACATTTCAGAGACAGATGTAAAAAAAAACAGATTTTTACATACTTTCCCTGGTTTTACTGAGGCTGGAAACCCTGATGGGGCCCCCTAGTGGCACGGGGCCCAATGGTCAGTCAGCCCCTGTCTAATCCTGACTCTGCTATAAGCCCAGGACCCACCTGCTCAATCAACCAGCCAGACTCCTGGCTGTTACAAAAACCCGGTCCAAGGATTGAGATTCCTTCCCACCCATAATGCTATGGAATCTCTGGGCTCCAGGTCCCCAACTGGATTTGACAAACTTTGGAGGAAACCGATAAAACAGATTCCTCCATGTTAAATACCCCTGGAGCTCCTCAACCTGTTTATTTGAGAAACATGGGTGACATTTACTAGGATACTGTCACAATATATATATACATATATATATATATATATATATATATATATATTAATATATATATTAAATACACTGCAGCTAACTGAATCAACTGCCTACCTGAAGTATATTAAAAACAATACAGCAGGAATGGTCTGCAGTGAGATCTAGCTAACTGAATAAACTGCCTGCTCAAAGTAAATGAAATTAAATGACACTCTCTCTCTCTCTCTCTCTCTCTCTCTCTCTCTCTCTCTCTCTCTCTCTCTCTCTCTCTCTATCTCTCTCTCTCTCTCTGTCTCTCTCTCTGCCAGCAACACACTACACAAGGCCGACGTGCATGTGGCCTAATATATTGTGGGGGGGGGGGGGCATGGACTTAACCCCCTGAGCCATAATTTGCCAAAGGCACTCTGCCTTTAGCCAATTACGGCTCTCTTTGCTGACGGCGCTGTGATTGGCCAAGCATGCGAGTCATAGTGCATGCTTGGCCAATCATCAGCTAGCAATGCACTGCAATTATGCAGTGCATTATGGGGTGTAACGTGCCTCTCAAATTTGGCACGAAAGCCCCATAATATTCGATCTTCGTCAAATGATCGAACAGCCGATGTTCGAGTCAAACTCATGTTCTACTCAAACTCGAAGCTCATCCCTACTAACAATACAACCTACCTTATATAAAGGGCTGCAGTGGGGGGGGGGGGGGTTAATTTGGCCTGTGAATAGGCAAGGTTTTTTTTTGCTGTGATTTGTGGTGGAGAAGGAGGGCCTAAGAACAGGCCAGAATCTTCCCTAAAGAATGCTGCTCTGTCTCCTGACTTATGATCGGGTGTCATATACGCCTCGGAGTTGGGGATGTTCTGGGGCCCCTCTTTCCCTCTTCTTCTGGGAGGACCCAAGGATAAATGAGAGGTCAAAGAAAGGCAGAAGCAAAAAGGGACATTGCCATGTCACGGGGTCCGATGCAGTGGAGAAATTCTATGAGAATTCAGGTAAAGCCTGAATATCATGGTGAAGTGGGTCAGAAGATGATCACTGTGGATGTTTTACAGAAGTTGCTGAATTTACAGGTCAGTGATATATTTGCTCTCTAAGATTTTGTGGTCAGTGGTTCAATACAATGTTTCTTTTCATACTGAGGATTAAGCATGAGCTCTAGCGTGTTCACACACTCCACGTGCAGAACCCACCAGGAAGTCGGCGCGGTGTTGCGCTACTTCCTGTGATTAGCGCAGCTCCGTGCCGACTTCCTGGTGGGTTCTGCATGTGGAGTGTGCAAACACGCCAGAGCTCATCCTTGCTAAGGATACCTGCCAAGCTGCATATGAGAACTGGGTAAAGGCAGATCTGGGAGGAAATGTGCTAACTAAGAAGATGGATGTCAGTTTATTGTTTGATCCTGGATTGAAGACCATGACTGCACATTGTTATAATCCTTTTTTGGAGCTGGAATTGGTGAGACAATTTTTGTTGTGGTATTGTGTGGGGCTGACAGAGAAGAGAATCTTTATAACCAGTATGGCATGTGTAGAGGTAAACTGCATTTTAAAGTAAGCATAAGAGGGACGCATCAGGTTTTTGTGGCATGTGTCACCCTCCCCCAGCATTTACCATTGCTGGGGAGCGGTGTACTGTTTCCTATTCTGGGCAACCCCATTACTGCAGGGGGTGCTTTCAGTATGGACATATTCATGAGGACTGCCCTTCTAAGCATTGCTGTAGAGTGTGCTTGAAGCCGGTACACAATGCAGCGGAGTGCAAGGAAAAAAATGTGACCTGTGTGGTTGAGGGGAGCATATGGTTAGAAACTGTAATTAAATAGTGGGGAAGAAGATGTTGTGGATGCTGTGCAAAGATGGCAGTTTACAGACCAGAATTTGAGCCGGGAACCGGAGGAGCAGGAGACTGAGCAGATGGATGAAGGGGGTGAGCAGGTGGCCAGCATGGAAGGTGGAAAGGCACCAACCCCCCAGATGCTGAAAACCCCAATAATAGCTCCAAGGAAGGTGTCGGACAGGAACTGCAAGGGAGTATGGGTAAAAGTGGAGTGAAAATTAATCTGACAGAGGAGGGTTTATAATGAGATGCAGGTTGGTGAGGCAGAAGAAGCTGTGGCAGATGAAGGCATGGAGAGAGGGAGGTGGGTTGAATGTGTGAAGAGTTGATCGCTTTGATTAAACAGGTGAAGGCAGAGCACGAAGGTCAATATGTAGATGAGGAGGTTGGTGAGTGGGCTAAGGATATGGAGGTGCTGGAGGTGAGGAGGAAGGAGGGGTCAGGATTAAAAGACCAGGGGAGTGAGGCATGGAGAAAGAAGCCTAAATAGGACTTGTCTCTGGGTTTGAGCCCAGGTGATCATGGGTGTATACTGCCAAGTTTCTTGAGTGGTGGGACTGACTGAAGGAGCTAATCAAGCTGTTCTTCAAGCAGGTGTAAAGAAGTCAAGGAAAGAGAAACAAGAAGGAAGGACTCTCCAGCGTAGGTTGAGACTCCTGCTTAACCACTTGAGATCCGCGCTATAGCCGAATGACGGCTACAGCGCGGATCTTCTTTTCTGGGACTACGTCTATTAATCAGCTATTATTCCTCCTCGCGCTGACAGCGAGAGGAGAAAAAAAAAAGCCGATCACCGGTGGCTGTGATCGGGACATCAGTCCCGATCACAGCCAGCCCTGCTAGTGCCCACCTGCCCCCTGCCAGTGCCCATCTGCCCCCTGCCAGTAAAACATTAATAAAAAGTTAGTGCCCCCTGTCAGTGCCACCCAGCAGTGCCCACAGTGCCACCCAGCAGTGCCCACAGTGCCACCCAGCAGTGCCACCCAGCAGTGCCCACAGTGCCACCCAGCAGTGCCCACAATCTGCCTCAACAAAGGTGCTGCACCCCAGTGCCACATATCCGTGCCCATCAGTGTCATCTACCAGTGCCCAGCAGTGCCGCCCATCAGTGCCAAGCAGTGCCACCTATCAGTGCCACCTATCAGTGCCCATCAGTCCCATCTATCAGTGGTACCTATCAGTGCCCATCCGTGCCACCCATCCGTGCCACCCATCCGTGCCATCTTATCTGTGCCCATCTTTGCCCATCAGTGCCGCCTTATCTGTGCCCATCGGTGCCGCCTTATCTGTGCCTATTAGTGCCGCCTTAACTATGCCTATCAGTGCCCACCAGTGCAGCCTATCAGTGCCCACCAATGCAGCCTATCAGTGCCCACCAATGCAGCCCATCAGTGCCCACCAGTGCAGCCTATCAGTGCCGCCTCATCAGCGCATTTCAATGAAGGAGAAAAATGACCCGTTTGCAAAATTTTATAACAAACTATTAAACATGATTTATTTATTTTTTTGGATCTTTTTTTGTTTGTTTAGCAAAAAATAAAACTCAGAGCTGTAATTAAATACCACCAAAAGAAAGCTCTATTTGTGGGAAAAAAATGATAAAAATTTCATTTGGGTACAGTGTTGTATGCCCGCGCAATTGTCATTCAAAGTGCATCAGCGCTGAAAGCTGAAAATTGGTCTGGGACTGAGGGGGGTTTAAGTGCCCAGTAAGCAAGTGGTTAAATTAAGGCAGGGGGGCTGGGAGTTAGAAGAGGAGATTGGAAAGCTTTGGGAGGAGATAAAGAAATCTCGGGTGATGAGAGGGAAGAAGCTAATCTTCCAAGCTAAAGTGAAGGACATGGAGGAAAAGGAGACATATTTGCTGTTCTTCTTCAAGAAGCTCTTGAGGGGAAGCAATGAGATGAAATTGGTGATGGTGCAGGGACAGGAGGTGAATGGGGAGAAGGTGATGGAGGCGGTGGGTGTGTTTTATACAGATTTGTTTGCAGGCGGATATGGAGTAAGTGCTGCATATTGCGAGAAAGTGGATGCAAGATTGTCTGAGAAGGATAGGTTTGGTATGTGCGTGGTTGTGTCTGAGGAGGAAGTGAAGCGAGTGATAGATGGGATGAACCAGAATAAGACACCTGGAAAGGATGAGTTGACTGTTGAGTTCTTTTGTAAAATGTGGGAAGAGATGAAGGATGAGGTGTGTAGGTTGGTGAGGCTGGTGTTTGAAATGGGGGAGATGCCAAAGTCCTTAAGGGAGGGGGTGATTACCCTCATCTATAAAAGGGACAACAAGAGACATTCGGAATTGGCGGCCAATTACACCGTTGAACGTTGACTACAAGATTGTGGCAAGGTTGTTTGTCGATTGAGTTAAGCTTGTGGTTGGCGAAGTGATTGGGGAGCAGCAGGTTCCTGGTCGGTGGATTTCCAACGATCTATTGTTACTTGAGTGTGAATTGGAGTAAGTGTCAGGTGTGTAGTGTGGGCCGTGAGGTGAAGGTGAATGAGGGACAGAGTCAGAAGGTGGAGAGGATGGAGGTGCTGGGTTTGTGTTTTGACAGGGAGTTGAGGGGGAGTCTCTGTTTTCAGAAGTTGACTGAGCATGTGGAGGAAAAGTTGTCTATGTGGTGGATGCATGAATTGTCCTACACCGGGAAAATTATGATCATCAAGTCGGCGATCCTTCCAATTATGTTGTATGTCTCTGTTGTCCACACACCTCCTGATGGTTGGGTGCAGAAGATGACGGGGCTGCTGTTCTTTTTTTTGGGGAGGGAGGATGGAGGCATGTGCAAGGGAGAAGATTACTAAACCAAGGGCCAAAGGTGGCTTCCAAAGATTGGGGACTTTTTGATGCTGCTTTACTGGGTGATGTTGGTAAGGACCCTAAGAGGTAATGGAATCGGGAAGGAGATGATGCATTGCCTTGGAGGAAGATTGTTTACAAGATGGGGACTCTACAGGTGGGCCCTGGAAAAGCCACAGGCATGGGTCATTTCTCAGTATTTTTTGATCTTAACTCAGATCTGGGAAAGATGGAAGTTGGGGGGGTCTGGGGAGGGAGGTTGGTGATAAAAAGAAAATTAAAGCTTGGATTGCTGGGAAGATTTTTCCTAATAGGATACAGTACTTAAGAGAGAAGGAAAGTGTGCAAATTTGAAAGAGTATGACCATGAGAGGAGTGACTAACCACCAAAGGGACATATCCTGCATGACCTTTATGGAGTGTCTGATGACCATGAGTTTTCTGAAAAGTAAGGGTTTGGTAAGATTGGAATTGTGTCCAAGGGAGGGCTGTGGGAGAGTGGAGGACGTGTTCCATGTGTTTTGGAACCATGTATCCGTTAAAGAAGTGCTGGGAAAGTTGAAGGGTTTCCTGTTGTCTATAAGAGAGTAATGTGAGATGTTTAGGAATACATGGGTAGGAAGGAAAAGGTTCATCTCTGTAGAAGATGCGGTGAGGATACTTTTGGCTAGGATGTATATTGTTTATCTTTTTGATGTGAAAGGGATGGGGGAGGAAGAAGATGAGAGATAGTGGAAGAGGGGTAAGGGGAATGTCTTTTGATATATTTGCATGATTATTAACCACTTGCCGCCCGCCCTATAGGCAATTGACGGCTGCAAAGTGGTTTCATAATCCTGACTGGACGTCATATGACGTGATCAGGATTATGAGCCGGGGCGCGGCGATCGTTGTTGCAGGGTGTCAGTCCGACGGAGACTCTTTACCACGTGATCAGCCGTGTCCAATCACGGCTGATCACAGTGTAAATGGGAAGAGCCGGTGATCAGCTTTCCCTCACTCGCGTCTGTCAGACGCGAGTGGAGGAGAGCCGATCGGCTGCTCCTCTGACAGGGGGGGTCTGTGCTGATCGATTATCAGCACAGCCCCCCCTAGGATGCCCACACTGGACCACCAGGGACGCCACCAGACCACCAGGGAAAAGGTAATCCTCCCTAGACCACCAGGGATGGCAGTCTGCACAATGGATGCCAATCAGTGCCCATAATGGATGCCAATCAGTGCCCACAATGGGCATCACTGATTGGCATGCATTATTGTTTGTCACTGATTGGCATCCATTACTATAGTATAACACCAATGCCGCCTATGAGTGCCCACCTGTGCTGCCTATGAGTGCCCACCTGTGCCATCTATCAGTGCCCACCTGTGTCGCCTATCAGTGCCAACCCATGCCCATCTGTGCCGCCTATCCATGCCCATCTGTGCCGCCTATCCATGCCCATCTGTGCCGCCCATCCATGCCAATCCGTGCCAGCTATCAGTGCCAATTTGTGCCACCTATCAGTGTCCGTCCGTGTCGCCCATCCGTGTCGCCCATCTGTGTCGCCCATCCGTGTCGCCCATCAGTGCCGCCTATCAGTGCCACATATCAGTGTCCATCAATGCCACCTCATCAGTGCCACTTCATTGGTGCCACATTGGTGCCCATCAGTGCTGCCTTATCAAAGCCCATCAGTGTACCCCCATCAGTGCCCATCAGTGAAGGAGAAAACATACTTATTTACAAAGTGAAACAAAAAAAACATTTTTTTTTCAAAATTTTCGGTATTTTTTTATTTGTAGCGCAAAAAATAAAAACCGTAGAGGTGATCAAATACCACCAAAAGAAAGCTCTATTTGTGGGAAAAAAATGATAAAAATTTCATTTGGGTACAGTGTAGCATGACCGCGCAATTGTCATTCAAAGTGCGACAGCGCTGAAAGCTCAAAATTGGTCTGGGCAGGAAGGTGTTTAAGTGCCCGGTATTGAAGTGGTTAAGATGTGCTCTGTATTATTAATTTGTTTGGTCATATGATGTGGAGGAGGCAGTCACTAAGTACTATTAGTATGTGTGCTATTGTCCTTTTACTGAATTGTCAAAAAGAAAAAAAAAAGTGGGGGGTAGGAAGGAATGATATTGTGCCTTTTGACAAACGACCCAACTAGGGCTGTTTGCTGAAATTCTTGTGCATTTTTCAATCGAAATTGGGTTTATGTGGCCATGCTGTCAATGTTGTGTGTGTATTGTTTCTGTCTGACCACACAAACACAGCTCGGGAGCATGTGCTGACCTATTCTTTGATCGCATTGCTTAATCATTCATGTACACAGAAATGCAGCTTCCTGCAGAACATGGTCACCAATGTATGTGTAAGTGTGGATTTGTGGGGTGGTGGCGGGTGTTATATTTTGAACGTGTGGCTTTTTTAATCTTATGTTGGAATGCTTTGTAAGAATAATGACTTAAGTATGTTTCTATAATCTTGCAGATAAAAATGTGATGTGTTGCCCGTTATACACTTAAAGTAAAGCTGTGTCCACTCTAAGGTTTAGACAACTTTTAGATTATAAGCTCCTATGAGCAGAGCCCTTAAAACCAATTGCTAACTATTTTGCTAAATGTAGCACCATATATCCTGTAGAATTTTTTTTTGATGCTAGTAAATTAATGTACATAATTTTATTTCTGCTGGTGTTACTGGCCTCAAAATGTGAATTAAGAGAGCCGATGATTGTAGACGTGATGAGATAAGGTGATCAGCTTGGCGTGGACTGCAAAGAATCACACAAACAGCATGAGATATGACCACTGACTTTATGGCTGGAAGTAGTTTAATTTTTACATAACAATACATCTTTTACATTTTTATAGTCACATGTTTATAAACATTAACAATATATATAATACCGATTTTAACTAAAGTATTTTAAAACGTAGTTATAACAATGAACATTACTAAATTTAATAACATATATATCCCTGTTATTCAGTGTTATAGATAATTATCTTTATCTCTCTGGTACACTTTAAGTGTGCAATAATCATACTAGCAATGTATTGCTTTAATACAAATATTTTCATGGTAGTACTCTTTTTTAACCACTAGATGGTGCACATTGCATGTCTGTATGATGCAATACATAAGCTTTACATACAATAGGTTTTTTTCTATATTAAATAACAGAAAACATGTGCTTCTATAAATCTATGCAATTTTCAAGAAATCAGGTTTAAATATACCTATTTAGAAAGGTTTAGTGTTTATCATAGACATTTGTTCTGACTAATGCAGTATTTTCATGTTCTTATGCACTTTTCACTTGTTTCTGACACATGCTGTTCTAAACTTCTAATTACAGCAAAACTATAGCATAAAATCTGCTGAGACTTTTTCTGCATCTGCTCAAGATGTTTAGGAATCTTTCTATCACAGGTTAATACAGATTAGGAACAATTTAGAGTACATACCTGCAAAGAATCACACAAACAGAATGAGATATGACCACTGACTTTATGGCTGGAAGTAGTTTAATTTCCAGTCACATGGTGTGTGGCCTTATATAGACTCTGTTTGTGTACCTTCTCTGCCATCTACTGGTTATTAATAGAATAGAAGGGAGATGTTTAGAAATATAAAAAAAAAATGAGTATGTACTTTGCTTGCTTTGGGGTGTCTGTTTTGTGACCATATAAACCCCAGTCCGTCACACTCTCCCCTCCTTCAGTTAATGGCTCCCGACATTAAACTCAATTGGTATCTGAACACTATTTAGTGATTTAAGTAACCCAAATAGGTACTTGTTGCCACCAAGGAGCTACATTAACTACCTGGCATGTCATGGGAGTAGCTAGCATTGTAGGAGTTTGTATGGTGTGAATCTGACTTGGTATGTATCTTGGCTGACCTAGTGTGTCATATGTAAAGATCTCTTTAGGCTTAGCTTGTCTGGTAGATCTTCTGACAGGAGTTGAGTCTTCTCCATCAACATCATTCTCCATTTGCATATCTTGGTTCACAGGTAAGTCTTGACTTAATGAGGGTAATTCTGCAGTGTCTAGTCCCACCATGTCTGTAGCCCAGATTTGGTCGCCAACTACTGTTCCATCATTTTGTTCTTGTTCAAGATTGGGTGTGATAGTTGTAGGATAGAACTCTTCAGCAGAAACTCTTAATGGGATTTTCTCTATGTTTTGAGAGTTTGGTTGAGACACAACACAATCATGACTTTCTGTAGTCTCTGGTATATAAGGATAATACCATCTTTCTTCATCTGAACATTCCTCCTCCTGGTCCACATCCATTCTGGTATCCTTTCTCTTACTTGATTGTATTTGTTTCATCGGTACTCTTGGAATGTGTCCTTCAATTGGTAGGTCATTTACTGGTAGTAAAAGATTTCTGTGCAGTACTCGAATAGTCTTTTTACCACTTTCAGGCTGAATTTTGTACACAGGCCCATCTTTGATTCTTTCTACCACTTTGTGTACTGATTCTTCCCAGTATGAACGAAGTTTACCAGGTCCTCCTCTTTCAGAGAGATTTCGTACTAAGACCCGATCACCCGGTTGAAGAGGTGCTCCTTTTATCTTTTTGTCATGGTACTTCTTCCCTTTAGCAGATGATTTTTTGCTATTCTCAGATGCGATTTTGTAAGCTTCTTGCATTCTAGATGCCCATTTCTGAGTAAATGTTGGTTGACTTTCTGATTCCTTTTCCAAATTTAGGTTGAGCATTAGGTCAATTGGCAAACGAGGAGATCTTCCATACAATAGAAAGAATGGCGAGTATCCTGTGGCTTCATGCCTGGTGCAATTGTATGCATGAACCATATGTGGAAGATGTTCTTTCCAATCGGACTTTTTCTCTTCCTCTAAGGTGTGAAGCATCTGTAACAAAGTACGGTTCAGTCTCTCCACTGGGTTACCCTGTGGATGGTATGGAGTCGTTCTTGAATGAGAAATCCCTGCCAATCGTTGCAATGTCTGAAATAAGTTGTTTTCAAATTCTCTTCCTTGGTCATGGTGGAGTTTCTCTGGATAGCCAAAACGTGGTATGAAATCTTGAAAGATCTTTTCTGCCGCCGTTTTTCCAGATTTGTTCTTAGTTGGATACGCTTGTGCAAAGCGTGTGAAATGGTCAACTATTACAAGTATATACTCATATCCTCCTTTGCTTTTCTCCAAGTGAAGATAATCAATGGATACTAACTCCAAAGGTGAACTGGTAGTAATCAAACCCATAGGTGCTCTTTCGGTGATATTTGGACGCTTTTGTTTGATGCAGCTGCACTTCTTCAGCACATATTCATCAATGTCTTTTTGCATAAATGGCCAGTAAAATCGTTCACGTGCTAGGTGGGTTACCTTCTCAGTACCAATGTGACCCATGTCATCATGAAGATTTCTTAAGACCAATGGTTTTAACTTTTCTGGTAGAACTAGCTGTTTTCGAGTTCCAGAGTGTCGGTAGAGGATTCCTTCATCGACTCTGAGTTTATTCCATTCATGTATCAAATGTCTTGTTTTGCTGGTCATACTCTCCTTTTCTTTGTGGTTTGGAATCCAGTCATTCTCCTTAAGCCAGACCACTTCTCTAATGTTGGTATCATCTTGTTGTAATGCTCTGATATTCTCCTGAGTCATTGGGCAGATTGTCTGTCCTTTCAGCAATTCTTCGGCCACATCACTTTCTGAGTGAAGAGTCAATGAAGCCACCCATAATGCCTCTTCTTCGTCAACAGCTTTGCTCCCTTGCCACATAGCTGACACAACCTCAGATGGTACAAGCTCTGTGTACTCACTCAGATTCTTTGTGAGTTCCACCGGAAATCGTGACAGTGTATCTGCGTCTGCATTCTGTTTACCTGGCCTGTACTTGATATCGAAGTGGAAATCAGCCAACTCGCCAACCCAGCGATGACCCACAGCATTCAGTCTGGCAGTACTCAATACATATGTCAATGGGTTGTTGTCTGTGTAAACGGTGAATGTTGGAGCGTAGTACAAGTAATCTCTGAATTTGTCACAGACTGCCCACTTGAGAGCTAAAAACTCAAGTTTACCAGAGTGAAGATGGTAATTGCGCTCTGCTGGAGTCAATGTTCTGGAGCCAAACCCAATAACACGAAGTTTTTCTCCTTGTCGTTGGTATAGTACAGCACCTAGGCCTTCATTGGAAGCATCAGTGTGTAAGACGAAGGGTAAATCAAAATCAGGGTATGCTAGAATTGGTGGATTGGTTAGCATGTCCACCAGTCTGGATACTACAGCTTGATGTTTGGGTGTCCATTGAATCAGTGTTTTAGATGGCACTTGTGCTTTGTTCCTGTTTTCTTCATAGATTCCATCCGATTGTTTTTGGGGATGGATGTAGCAGATTCTTTCTCAGTGTTCTGCAAAAGTTCATACAGTGGTTTAGCAAGTCGAGAGAAATCTTGAATGAAGGACCTGTAGTAGCTCAGGAATCCTAACAAAGATCTGACTCCGCCCACTGTTTTTGGTTCTTTCCTTTTCGTTTCAATAGATTTTTATTGTTATTAAGTAAAATAACAGATTACAAAACATGTCAATAATAAGTGATAGTAGGGCAAGACGCCCCCTAAAAGACATATGAATCATACTGGTAAGGCATATAAGGAGAACACAAGTAAGAAAAACATATCCCCCCCCAGACCAAGGTTGCAATATAGGAGATAAGAGAATAAACCTGGACCAACCCGAGAATGAGAGCGCGTGTTAGCAAAGATATGTTCGATAACAAAGGATCAACAAGGCCCCACCTCAAGTCACGGGGACCCGGAGATCCCTCCATAGCACCCTCCACCAGAGGCCGAGGCGGGCCCAGGGAAGATCGCCCTGCCGCCCCAAATGGGATCACACTGCGACTGGGCACCTCCCCAGGGCCCCCCCCCACCCCCCAGCGAAAGGAACCGGCCAACGAACTTCATTGGTTCTGTAAACTAAATAGTACAAGTGAGAGTTTTGAATTATGCAACTGAATAAGGCACACGCGATATATATTCAATTTCTGGGAGGGAGAGCAAAAGAACATAGTAAAACAAAAGAAAAATTTCCTTGCAGTATATAGCCTAGGAGATCCAATAAATGAAATATTAACTAATCACAACAAATATTGGTAATCCAAGGGAGCATCCCCTACAGGAAGGGGAAAAGGGAGTATAGGAGGAAAAAAGGATAGACAGAGAAAATAAGAGCAGGAGAGGTAGAGGAAGGGTAAAGGAGAAGGACAAGTAGCGTAGAAGAGTATAAAAGGAGGTCGAGGGCGGTGTAGAAGGTCATCTGGAGAAGTGAGCCACAGCCAGTAGTACAGCTATTTCAATGTGGAAGGGTGATCCCAACAAAAGATGCCCAAGGTTCCCAAGTGTGATAGAATTTCTCAGAACGATCCAGGATTACACCGGCCATTTTTTCCTGGTTCATGATCCAGGAAATTTTTTTCTTTGCTGCTCTGGGTGAAACATTAGGCGTTTTCCAGGCTTTTGCCAGGGTGAGTTTGGCACCTAGTAAAATAAAGTGGATGAGGCGTTGTGTAATCCTGGGCATTCCCGAGACTGGGAAGTTGAGAAGTGCAATGAGGGGGGATGGTACGATAGTCTGTGAGGCAATAGTGCTTATCCAGGAAAAAATTTTACGCCAGAAATGTCGCACTCTAGGACAGGACCACCAAACATGAAGCATATCACCTCTAAGTTCACAGCCCCTGAAACATAGAGGAGATGTGGACGGGAAGATGTGAGCAAGTTTCGTGGGTACTAAGTACCACCTGGTAAGCACTTTAATGCTCGCTTCTATGAGACCGGTATTCATGATACCCTTGTATGAGTAGGAAAAATTCCTTTGCCAAGTCTCCAGGTCCCAAGCTTGGGCTAAGTCATCTTCCCAGGCCAACATGTAAGAGGTTTTGGACTGATTACCTGAGAGTGCCCTGTAAACCAGTGAGATCCCACCCCTCTGCTCGATGCCTTGCCCACACCATTGTTCATAAGGGGTAATTTGTGGAACGTCTGTGAAGGATTTATATTTTTTGTGAAGAAATGCGGATATCTGTGTAAATCTGAAGAATTCAGATCTGGGCATGTCCAGTTTACTGACACAATAGGCCTTCGTTAGGGGGCCTAAAGGTCTGAGAAAGTGACCTATTCTGTATAGCCCTTTGTCTAGCCACCACTGGAACGCTTTGATGTCTAGGCCCGGGTGGAAGTCTGGGTTGTGAAATAAGTGCTTCAGGGGTTCTAAAGAAGAAATGAGGTGTGCATTGCCTTTGAGGGAGTCCCACAAAGTGAATGAATGGGATAGCGTCGGTGACATGATCGGGGGTCTAGATTTTTTGGGGATCCATAGAAGGAAATCGAGGGTATGAAGCGGGACTGCCAATCTCTCAATGTGTATCCAGTCAGGGTGTTCCCATCGGGAGTAGATTCTGGAGAGCTGAGAAAGTTGAGCTGCTTGGAAATACCAAAGCAAGTTTGGCAGACCCATTCCCCCCTCTGTTCTTAATCGATATAGGACCGATTTAGCCAGTCTGCGTCCACCCTTCCCCCAAATAAATTTGATGACTTTGGCTTGGAAGAGCCCAAGGTGGTTTTTATTTATTGGTATCGGAAGGGTTCTAAAATAGTAATAGCTTGGTAGAGGAGATCTATCCTTGGTGTTAGTTTAATTCCCAAATATGTAATATATGAGTTGGTCCATGAGAGTTTAAAGCTATCTCGAAGCCTAGAGATGAGTGAGTCTGCAAGATTAATGTTAAGTGCTTGAGATTTGCTGTAGTTAACCTTGAGGCCAGATACCAAGCCAAAGTCATCTAATAAGCGGCATAAGTTAGGGAGCGTTGTCAGGGGAGAGGATACAAAAAGTAGGATGTCATCCGCAAACAGTGCGCATTTGTGAGTTTGGGAGCCACAAGTAATACCTTTGATATTGGGGTCGTTTCTAATAGAAATCGCCAGAGATTCAATCGCTATAGCGAAGATAAGAGGGGATAGAGGGCAGCCTTGTCTCGTCCCCCGTAAGATAGGGAAAGACTCAGAGTAAAATCCCTGCAGACGGACCTGGGCTGAAGGGGTTGAGTAGAGAGCCCTCAGAACATTGAGAAAGTGCTCACCAAAGCCCCAACGCTGTAAAGTGGAGAAGATGAACGACCAGTTAATAGAATCAAATGCTTTTTGTAGGTCCAAAGAAAGCAAACAGCCTTGTCGGGGAGCTCCTTTGTCCCAGTTGGAGTTTAGGATAGAAATCAGGTCAATGGCTCTGCGCGTCTGGTCCGAGCCCTCTCGGCCTGGGATAAAGCCTACCTGGTCTTTATGAATATACAGACTAATGAAAGAGGCCAGGCGGTCTGCAAGGATCTTAGTCAGAATCTTTAGATCATTGTTGATGAGGGAAATTGGTCTGTAGTTGGAGACAGCACTAGGGTCCTTGTCAGGTTTAGGAATAACCGTTACATATGCCATATTAGAAGAAGCTTCTAAGGTACCCCCTCTCCGGAGCTCATTGAAAAAACGAGCGAGGTATGGGGCTAGAGTGGAGGAAAAGGTTTTGTAGTAAGGTATAGAGAAACCATCTGGGCCAGGAGCAGAGTGGGGTTTTAATTTTTTGATTACAGCACAGACTTCCTCCTGTGAGATAGGGGCATCTAAGATTTGACGATGGGAAGATTTCAAAATTGGGTTTTGTACCGTGTCAAGGAACCTATCGACCTGCGCTTGCGTTGGGCAGTCTTTATTACTATAGAGGGATTGGTAGAAAGAATGGAATTGTTCCATTATGCGTTGCGGATTTTGGGAGAGGGTACCACCCTTTATTTTGATTTTAGGGAGAGCAGTGTGTTTGAATTTTGGAGAAAGTCGACGAGCTAAAAGTGTACCTATCCGATCTCCCTGGCAGTAAAAACGGGATTGATTCCAGCGGATCCATTTCTCAGCTCTAGTAGTGAGTGCTAGATTCAAAGAAGTACGAGCTGCGTCCAGGTCCGAGATGGGAACCTCGGAGGGGCGAGCCTTGTGCCTTTTAGATAGGGCCGCAAAGTCCTGCTCCAATCTGACAATATCAGATTTTTGTGCTTTGTTAATTTGAGAAGCAATTTGGATAAGGTGTCCCCTGAGAACCGCCTTATGAGCAGCCCAAAGGCACGAGGGTCCAACCTCCGGGGTGTCGTTGACTTGAAAATAAGCTTTAATTTTGGTTTCAATCTCCGCCTTCCTGCCTGGATTGCTCAAAATAGATTCATTGAGGCGCCATCTCCTACTGGGTCGAGCCACTCCAGAGCGGCGAAATACTATCACCACCATAGAGTGGTCCGACCAGACTACGTCTTTAATGAAAGCTCTGTTCGTTAAGGATATGGTATGGGAGGTAACCCAGATGTGATCTATTCTCGAGAAAGATTGGTGGGGACTGGAGAAATGGGTATAATCCCTCAGGGATGGATTCATTTCCCTCCAGATATCAATCAGCCCATGTTGGGAGATTAGTTTGGCTATACGCAGACTTTGTTTGGTGGGTCGAATAAGGCGTTTACCCGGGGGACGTGCCTTGTCCATGCCCGCATCAAAGGCCGTATTCGAGTCACCCCCAAAGACTACAGTCCCCTCCAATAAAGGTGACACGGTGTCTAGAAGATTCTTAAAGAAGGCATATTGGCCTCTGTTGGGGGCGTAGTATTAGATGAATGAGTAGAGATGACCATCCAGCTCTCCAATCACTAGGATAAATCTGCCTTCTTGATCTTTAAGTTCTGACTTGAGAGCGAACGTACATCTGTTAGAAATAAAAATACCCACTCCCTTTGTTTTATCGTCTGCATTGGCCAGTGAAAAATTAGAGAATTTGGAATGGATAAAAGTAGGACGAAAGCTTTTAGGGAAATGAGTTTCTTGCAGGAGTGCTACATCAACTTTCTGGGAGTGAAAATGTTGAAACATTTTCCGACGCTTGGCCAGGGAATTTAGGCCTTGGGCATTATGAGTAATAAGCTTAAGGGGAATTTTGTCTGGATTAGTTACCGCCATCGAGCAGAGGAGTGGGAACACCCCGATACACAAAGGCACTTACCCGTAGAAGATTTACAGACCAGGATAAAAGCAGACCGGTGAGTGACTCAACGAGCATGGATGAAATCCGTGTTTTCCCTCTCCAGATGACCTCTAGGGAAAAGAAAGAGTAGAGAATGAGTAAGAAAAGGAGATAGAGAGGAGCAGAGAAGGTAAGAAGGGGGACAAACATGAGTCCCGATGCGGGCGGAAAAAAAATACCGCCTACAAATAAAAATTCAGACACCTCCCCAATCTCAATCCCAAAGGGGATGAAGATAGGGAGTAATCCTGACCAGTGAAGGGTCAATACCGAGTTCACTAGGCAGGAAGGGGTGCATGAGCACCGCCCTAGCAAGAAGGACCAACTAAACATTTAAACAATACATAACTATCAAAAAGGGTCCCCAGAACCAACGCTAACATTAGAAATCGTTTAAGTCTCCCCAAGGATCAGGGGAGAATAAAGAAATACAAATCAGGAGAAGTAAAATAGTTGAGTGTGGCAACATAAAATCGGTACAAAAGGGTTAGCTAGTTCCCCCCAACACAGATGAAGACCTTGAGTGTTGTTCCCACCCACATGGTGAGGTATAATCTAGGCAAAGACCCTGCTCAAGGTCCCCCAGAGGGGACTAGTAACCCCTCAAAGTCCCAAAACTTGTACTGTAGGTAGATCATAGTGAGTCAAGGATGGACGTTGTCCTTCGATTTCTTGTGTCTTGCGGGTTTCCACAACGAGTTCAGTGGACTGGATGGACTGGAGGGAAGTTGCCTTTTAGCCGAGTGTGGAGAGGGCTCCTGTTGCATAGCGATTGGGTCGTGAGAGATAAGGCCGAGTCGTAAAAATAGCTGTTCCCCTTCTGGAAGAGAACTAAAGGTGTAGGGTTTGCCATTGAATAACATCTTCAATTGAAATGGAAACAGCCACCAATATTTGATGTCCTTATTCATAAGGATTTGAAGTAGCGGTTTCAAGGTGCGTCTCTTTTGAATGGTGGAGGGAGATATATCAGCAAAGACTTGTATTTGGTGACCCTGAAAAACGATCTTGGACATGGATCTGGATTTCTTCATGACTGCTTCTTTCACTGTATAGTGATGAGGCTTTACTACAATATCTCGAGGCAGGCCATCATCCCTGGGGGGCCTGAGGGCCCTGTGAGCCCTATCAAGCTCTAGATGGTGTTGTGGGGTGTCTGGGAGCAGATCTTTAATAAATGCCTGTATGGTCTCAGGAACATCTTTGTAGGATTCGGGGAGTCCCCGGACTCTAAAGTTGCACCTCCTATTTCTATTTTCAAGGTCATCTATTTTGGCATTGGCGGTGTCCAGTTGTTCTTGTAAGACTTGTAGGCAAGCAGAATTTTGATTTGTTCTGGAAATCGTCGTTTCCAGGTTAGATTCAATAATTTCAATGCGAGATCCGATGTTCTGGAGGTCTGCTTTGATGTAATTTGTGATTTTGGTGGCCGTATTTTGTAGACCCCTGTCCAGAAGGTCTGCGAATTTAGCAAAGAGTTCAGTCATATTGATCGGCTGCAGTAGACCTAAGTCTCCAGGCTGAGCTGAAAGTTGGGGCTGAGGGAGGGTAGCTCCCAAGGGTGGAAAGTCCATGTCTGGGAATGATTGTTCCAGAAGGGAAACTGTGGAGGCTGGGGAAGCCATTGCAGGACAATCAAGGCTCGACTGTCGTTGCAGGGTAGAAGAGGAAGAGACTGCCCGCTGTGCCCCGTTCATGTGAGCCGCGTCCGAGTGGTGAGGCCCAGCCGCCATTTTCGCCTCTGTCTGGGAAGAACGGGTTGTCTCATAAGTCGGCTCGAGGTTTCTCCTGACAGCCCCGGCATACATTGGGGAGATCCCTGATGTAGTTGTTATTCAGTGGGCAAGTTGTGAAGTAAGCGTTGGCTCTCTGGGCACCGTTATCAGTCCTGAACCGCCAGGGCGGGACGGAGCTCCAGGACTATGCTGCCATCCTCGGAGCTGCCGTGCATGCGCCCTCTGTAGACAGGGCTAGAAGATGGCCGGAGACTCCTTCCCCCCACCACACCAGCAGAGTATGAAAAGATGAATAAATGAACAATAGGCCATAGGGTGTAGTAAGATGGGTGTAGCAAGATGGCCGGTTTCAGTCAGCACAGGCCTGGTTCAAGGCCAGGCCTGAGCAAAGATGCAGTGTGGGAGTTCGGGAGGTAGGTGCTGTCCAGGGGGGGACCCTGCAGGCAGAGGAAGCGGGTAGGTGAGTAGCGGTCTGGATATGATGCCCTTCCCTGGGCGTCCGCCTTAGGAAAGTCCGGGGATCCGCAGGCCTTACTAGGCCGCACTAGGCCGGAACCAGCTACGGCCTCCTCGTTCCCCCCCGAGGTCCGAACGAGTCACCGGAGCGTTCAGGGAGGGAAGATCAGGAGAGTTGGAGGGTGGATAGCAGTCCCCTACCGTTCGATGATGTGGGAAACTCAAGAATTCGTTAGGCCTCCGGAGCGGCAAGATGGCCGCCGCGAGCTCTCGTTGTCGGCCGTCACGCGACCAAATGGAGGGGTATAAGCACCCGATATAGTCACCAATAGCTGCAGTGTACTCCCGGGAGTATTGTGCCGAGAATTTGGGCGTCAATCGGTGCAGTATACAGGAGGATTGCGATGGATGGAGCTCGGGTTGTGCGGAGCTCCCTCAGAAAGCGTCCATCGCCGAGCACTTCCGCGGTTCTTTCCTTTTCAAATGTAATACCGCTTCAAGATCTTTTGGGTCAATTTTTATGCCTTCTTCTGACACCATTCGTCCAAGGTATTGAATCTGTCGTTTAAAGAGTTCACACTTCTTCGGTCTAAGTTTGATACCATGCTCACGCATTCGACTAAGCACTTGCCTAATATCATTGACATGCTCCTGAAAAGTTTTGGAGTAGCAAAGTACGTCATCCAAGTATGGAGAACAACATTTGTCTCTGATGCCCTCTAATACATTCTCCATGCATCTCTGAAAAGCTGCTGGGGCATTCGTTAATCCAAATGGAATACGGTTCCACTCCAGGAGTCCCCAGGGGGTGCTGAAAGCCGTCAGATGTCTGGAATCTTCATGCACAAAGCCTTGATGATACGCACTACCCTGGTCCAGGATTGAGAACCACGTAAATCCTCCTAAGCTATCCAGCAGATCTTGTATTCTGGGTAGTGGATGTCTATCTTGGATAGTCTTTCGGTTTAACTCCCTAAAGTCAACACATAGTCGTAGGCTACTGTCCTTCTTTCGAACACAAACAACTGGTGATGAGTATGCAGAAGAAGATTTTGTTACCCAACCTCGGTCAAGAAGGTTTTGGATATATTCTTTCACTTCTTTGTATAGGGGTTTCGGTATCGAATTGTAGCGTTTCTGGACAGGAGTTTCATCTTTCAGATTTATCCTCAGTTTCAGGTTAGGGATGCATCCTATGTCTCCCTCATCTCGAGCAAAGACATCTGATTCATCATATAACATTTGTCTCGCTATCTCCTGTTCTTCTTCTGAGAGATCTTCCAAATTGACAGGTGGGTGCCACTTAACAGGTTTGTTAGTGGGTAGCTGATTTCCAGTGTCCACTTGATTCAACTGGTTTACATGAAACACCCTTTTCTTCTGGTCAATTCCTATTCCATCGTCTTTGTTTGGAGACAATGGTAGAATCTCAGCTGCTGGAGAAATGGTACCCAATACTGTTCTGGGTGGAAGGTAGATGTCATGTTGAGCACGGTTCAGTATAGGTATCTTCACCAGTTTAGAGAACCCATTTGGCACATCTACCACTGAAGGAAATAGTTCAAGTCCTTCCTCAATTGGATATTCGGGAAGTGGTTCAAATGGCATGATTCCTCCTTTCGGCCACGCTCTAATTCTGCATTTGACTTCACAGAGCTCGCCTCCTTTAATCTGGAGTCCCTTCTTCCCCACTTTGACCATACGACTATCGAATATTTCTCCTGGGTCAGTTGCTTGACTGACAGCATTGACAATGTTATTCGCTACACTCTGTCTTACTTTCATAGCTTCACTCAGCAAGATAGTCAGGTTTTGGGTGCTGTTTGGTCGGTCACGGTTTTCTCTGATCAATTCTTCGATAACATTAAACCCAATAATTGGATTGTCATTACAGCAGTCACTCACCAGCATTGGCACATAATTGGCTGAGTTTCCATGTCCACTACTTTCAAATTCCAGCAGACTTCAATCCACCCGATGAATGGAATGAGAGAACCATTTGCAGCTGTAATGGATAAGTTGTCATCACAAAGTAAATCTTGTATGTGCCTAATGGAGACGCTGGGTAGAAACTTTTCTAACCATGCCTTCCCGACAATGCTGACCTGAGCTCCTGTATCCATCAACATGTCAACCGGAACACCATTCATCCGACATGACAGTAGGCATTTTCCTCCAATTAATTGTGCTACGTGTTGTTTGGAGAATCCATTCTCTTTTGGGAGTGTTCTAGTTGACCGGTGGGTGAATACCCTGTTTACCTTAGCATGGGACAGATCATTTGAGGTGGTCACTGGTTGTCCCTTTCCCAGTGACCGTCTGTCGTTTCCCGACTGCCTTCTTTTCTTCAAGCAATCAACCACTCTGTGTCCTGTCCAACCACAGTAGAAACAATGGTAGCAGTTCTGACTCTCTCGTTTAATGCAATCATCACACCTGGGCTTGCAGTGAGTTGTATCTGGAACTTGAACATTGGTTAGTGGCTTAGTCATTTGGTTTCCAACAATAGGAGTTAGCTTCATCATCTTTTCCAGGTTCTTTGTGAGAGCAGAGACCTGTGTTGTTAGTTCCATTAATGCAGTGTGATTTGCTTTAACATCTCCCTCAACTCTCTGTTGCAAGGTGTCTTTTTCACTATTCCCTGGTGTCTGTGATGAATGAACAGTAAGAGGTTTATGTTTAGGAGCACTGTTTAAGCGTCTGTGCCTTTCTGTTTCCTCATCAACTGATCTGGTGACTTGCTCTATGATAAAGTCATCCGTTACTGTCAAATCAGACACATAAGGCTTGATATCTCGTCTAACATTAGAATTTTTCTCATTTAGTCCCTGATAGAGTGTATGAAGGAATATGCCTTGCACCAGTTTTTTGTCATAGCTAAGCTCTCGCCTATCATGTTGTGATGTAGACAGAACTTTTTGTTTTAACCCCACTAGCCTGTAAACAAATTGTTGTGCTGTTTCTCTTTCTTGCTGGGCAGCATTGCTAAGGTCCTGAAATAACTCATTACCACTTCGTTCTCTCATATGTGACTTCAAAAACCTTTTCAATTCAGCAACAGTAAGACCATCTTTGTCAGTCAACATATCTTTAAAATTACCAGGTTTGATTATTCTCAACACTGTGCGTATAATTTCAGATTCAGGGAATTTTTCTGTTAGACCCTCGTCAATTTGTCTGCACATGCTACTGTAACTCATGTCCGAACCATGATCTGAAATTACACCACCATGCATTTTAAATTCTCTACGTGGCAATAAAGCAACAACATCAGTTAATCTCACCACCTCCGATACCTGTTCAGTCCTTGCAGTTCCACTACTTATTTTTTTTGCAGCGGTTGCAATGTCCACAGTTGGTGTACTTTCCTTGTTAAGTTTTAGTTCATTGATCTTGTCTTGGATAATGAGTAGGTAAGACATACCTTGATCTTCCAACTTTTCCAGCTGATCACTTCTCAAGTAGTCTTTAATAAATTCAACAAGTTCCATTTCGTTGGTACCAGTCACTGATGGAACGTCCACTTCTCTTTCATCTCCCAGCGTAATAGCAAGGCTATGCAGCTGTTCTTCATTAAGCAGATGAATTTGTTTCCGGATATCCCACATCAGTGCACAATGAGGAGACGCCATCTCTGTTGCAATCTGAAGACTTGCACTCACGAGGCAGACGACTCTCACGACTCTCGTTGTAGCTCTGTAGCAGGCTCACGCTTGTCTCGCGCTTCCTTTTCACTGGTAACACAACGAATCCCGGCACACGAGCCCCCAAAATGTTACCGGCCTCAAAATGTGAATTAAGAGAGCCGATGATTGTAGACGTGATGAGATAAGGTGATCAGCTTGGCGTGGACTGCAAAGAATCACACAAACAGCATGAGATATGACCACTGACTTTATGGCTGGAAGTAGTTTAATTTTTACATAACAATACATCTTTTACATTTTTATAGTCACATGTTTATAAACATTAACAATATATATAATACCGATTTTAACTAAAGTATTTTAAAACGTAGTTATAACAATGAACATTACTAAATTTAATAACATATATATCCCTGTTATTCAGTGTTATAGATAATTATCTTTATCTCTCTGGTACACTTTAAGTGTGCAATAATCATACTAGCAATGTATTGCTTTAATACAAATATTTTCATGGTAGTACTCTTTTTTAACCACTAGATGGTGCACATTGCATGTCTGTATGATGCAATACATAAGCTTTACATACAATAGGTTTTTTTCTATATTAAATAACAGAAAACATGTGCTTCTATAAATCTATGCAATTTTCAAGAAATCAGGTTTAAATATACCTATTTAGAAAGGTTTAGTGTTTATCATAGACATTTGTTCTGACTAATGCAGTATTTTCATGTTCTTATGCACTTTTCACTTGTTTCTGACACATGCTGTTCTAAACTTCTAATTACAGCAAAACTATAGCATAAAATCTGCTGAGACTTTTTCTGCATCTGCTCAAGATGTTTAGGAATCTTTCTATCACAGGTTAATACAGATTAGGAACAATTTAGAGTACATACCTGCAAAGAATCACACAAACAGAATGAGATATGACCACTGACTTTATGGCTGGAAGTAGTTTAATTTCCAGTCACATGGTGTGTGGCCTTATATAGACTCTGTTTGTGTACCTTCTCTGCCATCTACTGGTTATTAATAGAATAGAAGGGAGATGTTTAGAAATATAAAAAAAAATGAGTATGTACTTTGCTTTGGGGTGTCTGTTTTGTGACCATATAAACCCCAGTCCGTCACATTGGCAAAATAAAAGTACATTATTGAGCTTGGTTGTTTTTTTTATTTTTATTTTTTTTCTCTTTACTATCTTCTTTTTAATTAGTTTTGGGGTGGTTATTTTGGGGAAGTGCAAGATCTTTTATATATTTCTGGGCTGCTTTCTAGGCTGCTTTCACACTGGAGGTGCTTTACAGCTGCTATAGCACTACAAATAGAGCCTGCAAAGAGCCTCTCTCACTCCAGTGTGAACTGGCCCTGACCCTAGGTTTACACCTATGCATTTTTTTGTGCATTTTACAATTTTCAGAAACTCTCTACAGTCCATTGAAAGCGGATGTAAACCCTTACAGACCAGTTTGTCTTAGGCCACGTACACACGCGCGGACTGTTCGCCCAACCTTGTTCGTCAAACAGTTTGTCAAACAGTCCGCTCAAAATTAGCATGAGCGGACTTGACCACACACGATGAACGAACAGTCCGCTGAAACCGTGCGCGATGACGTGAACGGCACGTACGACGGGACTAGAAAAACGACTTCCTATACACTGCAATGCAACCTTCGGCGTGTAAATCCTTTCTGAGCATGCGCGGAACTTAGTTTGACGAACAAGCCTACACACGAGCGGACTGTCCGCTCAAACCAAGTTTCAGCGGACAGTTTTACGGAAATTACGAAAAACTTTGTTCGTCAGACTGTCCGCTGAAACTGTCCGCTGAAGCCCACACACGAGCGGACTGTCCGCTGAAACACTGTTCAGCAGACAAAGTTGGGCGAACAGTCCGCCCGTGTGTACGCGGCCTCACAGGTAAGCCTATAATAAGGTTTACCTGTAGCTACCCAGGATATCTCCTAAACCGTGCAGGTTTAGGAGCTATCCCCTGTATTTGCATGTGCCAATGTCATCGGAAAATGCGCACTGACACAAACTGAACATATGTGCCATTGCTTCCATGAGTATGCTGCTACCGTGCACATACACGGGAGTTAAGAAATCGCGGCTCCGGCCAATCACAGCGCCAGAGCCACGATGCCCAGAAGTAACCCCCGGGAGTGATGCCGGCTGCCGGAGCAGTGTACGGGCACTGCAGTGAGGGCTTCGATCTCAGATGAGTATTACATAATGAGCTAGTATGCTATGCATACTAGTTCATTATGCCTTTGTCTTGTAGGTGGTCGTTTTTTTTTTTTTAAAGTGAGTTTACAACGGTATTAGTTCACATCTATGCATTTTGTGACCAGTGCATGTTTGGAAATGGTCGGGGACTTTTTTCATGTGATTTGCGGGTAATAGATTACAATGGAACCGCACCAGAAACACAGATGTTGCTTTTGTGATGTGATTTTTACAGTTATTATTTTAAGACTGTATATAGCTGGTTGCTAACCGGGGGGCCGGGAAGCCAGCTGCCGTGTCTTTAACCGCTTAAGGACCGCTTCCTGCACATCTACGTCAGCAGAATGGCACGGCTAGGCACATCAATGTACAGGTACGTTGCTCTTTAAGTGCCCAGCTGTGGGTCGCGTGAGCCACTGGCGGCGCGCTCACGACCCGGTCCTGAGCTCCGTGACAATGGCCGCGGGACCCGTGGACCCGATCGCTGCCGGTGTCCTGCGATCGGGTCACAGAGCTGAAGAATGGGGAGAGGTATGTGTAAACAAACCTCTCTCCGTGCTTCCTAGTGTGGCTGTCACTGATCGTCTGTTCCCTGTTATAGGGAAAGACGATCAGCGATGTCACATGCCAAGCCACGCCCCCAACAGTAAGAAAACACACACACGTCACACTTAACCCCTCCCCGCCTCCTAGTGGTTAACCCCTTCACTGCCAGTGTCATTTACACAGGAATCAGTGTATTTAAATAGCACTGATTGCTGTATAAATGACAATGGTCCCAAAAATGTGTCAAAAATGTCCGATGTGTCTGCCATAATGTCACAGTCACAATAAAAATCGCTGATTGCCATCATTACTAGTAAATAAAAAAATATTAATAAAAATGCTATAAAACTATCCCCTATTTTGTAAGCGCTATAACTTTTGCGCAAACCAATCAATAATTGCTAATTGTGTTTTTTTAACCAAAAATATGTAGAAGAATATGTATCGGCCTAAACTGAGGAAAAAAAATGTTTTTTATATATTTTTTGGGGATGTTTATTATTGCAAAAAGTAAAAAATATAAATTTTGTTACTAAATTGCAGCTCTATTTTTGTTTATAGCACAAAAAATAAAAACCGCAGAGGTGATTAAATACCACCAAAAGAAATATCTATTTGTGGGAAAAAAAGGACACCAATTTTGTTTGGGAGCCACATCGCACGACCGCGCAATTGTCAGTTAAAGCAACGCAGTGCCGAATCGCAAAAAGGGGCCTGGTCCTTTGGCTGCAAATTGGTCCGGGGCTTAAGTGGTTAACAACCAATGAATCTTCAGCTGTCAGCGACTTCCCCACTGAAAGTAAAAAAAAATGCCAGACAAAAAACAAAAATCGCAAAAAAACTGCATGGGGTCCCCTCCCCAGGTCTATACCAGGCCCTTTGGGTCTAGAATGGATTCAACGGGGACCCCCCATGCCCAAAATTTAACAAAAATGGTGCACTGATTGTGTGTCTGTGCCCACTACTCTGCCCCACTGGCTGCTTTCTAGGATGGGGAGTGGGGAAGGAGCTGGTAAATAGGTAATTTACCAGCCCCCATCCTTGTCTTAATGAGCACAATGAAGTGATTCTGTAGAAAGTTTTACTCATCCTGTCTGTGTATACCTATATAAATTCTCAGCCATTTGCTGTTTTAGTTGCTCTAGCAGGGTGTGCTAGAGGGGTAGTGTCTGTATATGTAAGTTTAGTGACTCAGACAATCCACAGGCTCGGGGGGACTGGTGAGCTGGTTGAGAAGGTTTTGACTACATGCAATATTTCCTGACACATGGTCTTCCATCCTGAGCTTCTGCCTGGTGGTATTGCTACTGTGAGCACTATCTTGCTTCCAAGCCAGTGTTGCAGTTGTCTCCTCTCCTTGGAGGAACATGAAAATGCTGGCTGGAAGTGATGTCCTGTTCTAGCCTAGAGGAAGCAAGCTGTAACTGTTCCCTACAAAAGGTGGTGGGACTGGTTGAGTGAAAAGTATACACAGGAATCTTTTCATCCTTTCCTGCCTTGGGACATAATTATTGAATAGGCCTGTGTGAGAGAGAGAACGATGTGCTGATGTCGTTGCTTGTCTCCATTCCTAGAAGTGTGGGTTGCAATGCTGTATGTTGGCCGGCTAATATTGTTTTTATGCAATTATAGGCTACATTAATGTAAGTGCAATTGTTTGCTTTAAATACATTCTCAGTAAGGATTTTTCACTATATGGGGCATTGTTTTTCCATCATTTGTCAGTACACAAACAAGATTAATCTCTAGGAGCAAGCTTTGGAGGACCAGTACCGTTCTACTTGGGAGGAGATTTTTCTGAAATGATCTGGGGAAAACCCTGGCCTGGGTTGTATGGCCGTATGCCCTGTTGACGTTTTCTTTAATTAGAAGGTCATATGAAGCTGGTAAACCTGCATCTTTATCATTGAGGTGGTGTTGTCACAGCTGGAATCTCTTAAAGGGGTGGTGTAACTCTCCTCTCACTGCATAGATTTATGGACTTTACTTGAAATAGATCTCTTGGAGAACAAAATCTTGATAATTTTTTTAATATTTCAATTTTTTTTCAGCTTTATATTTATTTATGTGATTTAGTGTGATATTTGAGATATTAATTCACATATTTTCACTTTTGACTTTATTTACACATATCTGGTTTGTAAATTATTATTTTTGCACTTACTTTTGTTCAGTTTTAATGATCTCAGTATTTGCGCACTGTCTCCTATGTATTACTTTTGTACCACGTGCACTGAAACTCTACTGTATGCTAAGGAGTATGCTGGAGTGATACCACCATTGGCCCTGTTTTGTGAATTTGCTGGCTGTCACACTGACTTTTTTGCTTTAGTACTTTAAATCACTGATCCAGAACTAATATATACTGTAGCTAAGGATTTCTGGCATTATTGATCCACAAGCTTCAAAAGGAAAGGCATCAATAGTAGCCTCAGTAGTCTCTGCTGAGAGGTTTACTAATATTTTGTGAACACATCTATTTATGTTTTCAATAGGGATCCAACACACACAGAACAGTTGAAGAAACAGGGAACGCAAACCACATCATGGACTGGGAATAGCATTTTACTGATGAAGTCAGCATTTTAGACCATTAGAGAATGTTTTAAACAAGCAGTGCCCATAAAAAACAATTTCTTTTTAGCTACATTGACGGGGCTTTTTGTATTTTGGTGAAAGTATTGCTCAGCTACACAATGAGCAGCCTTTTAAATCTTGCTTGATAGCCAAAATCTAGCCTTTATTATTTTGCCTATGAATTTATTTATTAAATCAGCAATGGTATATAACAAGCCATGACAGAAATCAACTTTAATCGGGTTATTTATCGGGTTACTTTAGTCTTACTAATAAAAACTGATCTGAAATTGATTACATTCAGTATTGCACTTCATTGTTTTTTGCTATACATATAAAAAAATATGTTAAAAGTTGGTAGAAAGCAAGTGACTGATCACTTTTTTAATACTGACTGAGTGATAAGTAATTGCTCCCTCTGGTTAAAGGCTTTGGTGGATTGGGATGATTCATGGCTGAAAGGTATTGGCAGTATTGTTCTAGCTATCAGACATAGCTCCTTGTGATTTTTTTCACATTTTGTTTTTTCTCCACACACTCCTAAAAGAATATATGCCGATCACACTAGAAATACAAACTGGTATTCCTAAAGTAATATAGCATTTGATCTACAGGTGCCTTAAGATGTGTGTCCCAAAACTGCAGCCCCTCTCAAAACACTATGGTGTCCATTTATGAAGCAGTGAAAAAAATGTCACTGCTTAATTCTCCAGCATTCTCAGAAGAGATTGTTCTCCTTTGGATGCCAGTTTATGAAGCAGTAATAAATTATCACTGCCCAGTACATGGACAGATGGCATGGATAATGCTAATAAAATAAAGAGTCTCCCTACATTATACCGGTATATATATATATATATATATATATATATATATATATATATATATATATATACATAAATATCACAGGGGGACATGGTTACTGTCTTGGGGGGTCTGATCAAGGTAGAAGGAAGTTAATAATCTTCCTTCTTCCCCCTCAGATCCCCCAGGATTCTCTCTTCACTCCCTGATTCTCCACCTCTGAGCTGGTGAATCAGGAAGGGTGAATTCTGACACAGATCGCCAGTGAAGCACCTATACCACCTATATCAGTGCTAAGGGGCTTTTCTGAACCACCAGTGCACAAAAAGGAGATGTGGGTGCAGAGAAAGGCACAGCCGGGTGCCCACAGTAAGAATGCCAGTGCCGCAAGCGGAGCGGGGAACGAGGGGGTGCTTTGTTCCTCCGCATCGCTGGACCCTGGGACAGGTAAGTGTCTGATTATTAAAAGTCAGCAGCTGCAGTATTTGTAGCTGCTGACTTTTACATTTTTTTTTTTTTTTAGGGGGCACCCCACTTTAAAGATGAAGTAAACCCTCACGCAAAAAAAAAGTAGTGGCTGTTTCCCTAAAACTCCACACTAGACCCTTTATCTGTGAATGCAGTCTGGCTGGCCAGGGAAATGGGAAGGTGTGTATCCCCCCAAACCATATCAGGTCACATGTTCTCAACATGGGGGGGTGCTCTCCTGGTAAAGCCCATTTTCCCCATGTTGAAGAGGATGAGGGCTTCAGCAAGTGGCAAAGCACATTATAATAGTATCACCATGTTTACATACATGTGGAGAATGGAAAATACAAAAATATGTTCATTTGTTATATTAGATAATCAGTGCCACTCTGCTGGAAGGTTATCAGGGGATTTATTTTGTAAGCTTTTTCCTCCTCCTTAACCACTCTAGGAATGCCCACAGTACTTTTACTGTGGGAATATGGCAGGGGCAGGCTCAGCAAGGTATATACAATATATGTTGCTTTGCACATATAGCAGAAAAATGTTGGCCTACATTTATGAATAAGTTTGATTTTATTGGATATGTTTTATAACAGAAAGTAGAACATATCAAATACCACCAAAAGAAAGCTTTTTTTGTGATAAAAAAATTATATAAATGTAATTTGCGTACAGTGTTGCATGACTGCGCAATTGCCAGTTAAAGTAGCACAGTGCTGAATAGCAAACAATGGCCTGATCATGAAGGGGGTAAAACCATCTGGAGGTCAAGTGCTTAATTCCCTCTAGTAGCAAGGCAAGAACTTCCTCAAGAGGTCTTCTAACAAAATATTTGCCATAATTCCTAGTGTAGCGACCTTATCCAAAACATGTGTGTCTACTTAAATTTAGTGGTGCTAAGCTGCAGTCAGGATAGCTAACTAATTTTCCTGGTGCCTCCATGGCAGCATACCAGTGATAACTCTGCCCCGGAGTCCTCCCCTCAGGATAGTTACTAGCTTATAAAAAGGAAACCCATATCTCCCCCTAGCATTCTCCTTTTTTTCCCCTCATACCTGATGGATAGTTTTGTATGTGGTCTTACCGCTGCCTGGCGCAGCTTCCGTCTGGGTTCTGGCCTCTCCCAGACACAGTCCCCTGTCTTGGGTTGCTAACAGCACTGAACAGAGGGGAGCCCCTTCTGAGGGTCTTTTGGGGCAGCAGCAACAGCTTCCTAACAATGGCTTCAGTTCTGCAGATAGGCTATGCTGGTCTTTGAAGGCAGGTAGGGGCTCTTTCTGAATACACGACAAGTAGAGGCGCAAAAGATCAGAAAATAATATACTCCAGAGGGCTGTCTGTATAAAGTTATATTGGACGATAATATGAATGAGAACTTTTAGTTCTCAAGTCCCGTGAAAGTGTCTTTCGTTCTTTGAGTGGGACTTTGGAATGCAGGGCTGCCACCACAGGGAGCTGAAACCAGGCTCCTAGACTGTTGCAGGAAAAGAGAAGAAGAAGGGGGCGCCTCTGGGTGTAGATTTTTAAAAGGCAATTTATTCACAGGTAAAACAAACAGATGATGCACTCACATTTTCCAAGGCATAAAAAGGCATGTAGAATACAAGGGGGGCGGTTTTTTCATCTGATTCGTCCGTCACATAGGATCCGGTCCACGGGTGTCATGTTGTCCTCTCCTGGTGTTACCACGAGTTTGTTGTTAAAAAATGCCGGCTTGGTGGACACAGAGGATGTGTTTCCAAAGCGAGGCTTGGTTAGCGGTGACACGCGGGTCGCGGGGTTGTGACGTCACGGCGGGCGACGCGTTTCCTGAGCGTTCGGGTCGAGGTGGAGAGACGACCGCGCTCTTTCATCAGGCAAATTCTGAGTCTATTTTGCTTTGCTTACCTTTTCCCCTCCCCCTCTCCTTTTAAGCTCAAACAAGCTAAAGGTGGCAGGCTCTGATAAAATTGTCCTGCCTGGGAGTGCTTCTGCAACTCTACCATTTCAACTTAGTAAGTGGTCTATTCCTTACCTTTCTCAGAGATGTATGTGGGTAGGTGTGTATATAGGTGTATATGTATATATGTGTTTCATTTATTTAATTTAATTGAGTGATTAAACCTTTGTGTAGTTTGTATACTTTGGTATGCGGTAAGGATTAGTCAATATGTTTGTGAATGTACATATATGTATATATGTACACCTATATAATTCTAGGGAATATGGGGTCTTTGGGGAGTATTTCCTTTTTTCGCTTGCAATTAGTTAAACGTGTGTATGTGTATGTGTATGTATGTATATATGTATGTATATATATATTTATATATATATATATATATATATATATATATATATATATATATATAAAAAAATCTCTCATCTGTAATAAAGATAAATAATATATATTTAAAAAACTCATAGAATTAGATAATGACAACTTTTTAGGAGCCTTTTTATTCTTTCCTGTCCATTCTTTTAGCTTCTATTTCAGTCGCCTTTTCCGCCCTTACTTGCCTTCACAATTATGAGCCAGCCGCCGTTTGACCAAGACCCTCACTTACTTAGGAAAGGGCACATACATACTTTATAAAAAGAAGAAAGTAATTAGACTAAAAGAGTGCCTTGGGCTGTTACTCTCGTTTCAGCCCTATACACCAGAACATGTCTAACCAGACTTCTGGCCACCAAAGTGGACGCTCCAGTCCAAGCTCAAGACACAGCCGTTCGTCTAGCTCTCATCATCAGTCTAAAGGTCATCCTCCAAAAGGCAGCAGTCAAGCAGCCCATTCAGACGAGAGATCAAAGAGTTTAGGGCATGTGGAGCGACGCCTTTACCAGATAAACATATCTGCCAAAATTGCTTGCAGGGTTATGCGATTCAGGGGACCGAAGTTGAGCAGGTCACAGACCTTATTAAAAGAGTAGTCCAAGACTCCTTAACTGAACTAATGCAGGTGAACCCCTCTCCGCAGTGTTCCTCTGGTGGGAATTATCCATTCCTGGCCCGTCTTTTGCAGCCCCTGCAAGCGCTACATCAAGCCCACCTACCTGAGCAGGAGACAAAAGTGACTCGGAGGACTCCATAGATGAATCGGATCCGTGTGGATTCCATGTTTTCGCTAGCGCAACCAGTTGTATTGGCGGTTAAACAAGCCATTGGTTGGGAAGAAGCAGTAGAGCCTCCAAAAATAAATAAATAAACAAAAAACAAAATTGTTTTCCCTTCCTGGAGGAATTGGAAGATCTAGTGGAGGGTGAATGGGAAAAAGCGGACAAACGTTTTTGCTTGAATAGACTTCAGAAGTTATATCCTCTGGCGGATTCGGATGCGGGTTTCCTGGACACTCCTCCGGTAGTTGACGTGGTGGTAGTGTGGCTAGCAAAGAATATTACCCTTCCTATGGAAGATTCAGCTTCCTTTAGTGACCCATTGGATAGACGAATAGATGCGGACCTGAAGAAGGCCTACCAGTTGGCTGGCGGAGCCTGCAGAGCATCAGTGGCCCTGGCTTCAGTCTCCAATGTGGTCAAAGTGTGGACGGAGAATATCAAGGAGGCTATTTGAGAAAATGTCCCCAAAGATATTATTAAAGCTTTGGATGAGCTTAAAATATCGGCAGATTTTACTGGAGAGGCTGCAATAGACACCATGAGATATTCAGCCAGGGCAATGTTCCATGCTGACATGGCCAAAAGAGCATTGTGGCTAAAGCCGTGGGCAGCGGATGCGGCATCCAAACAAAATTGTTGCAAAATCCCGTTTGATGGGAAGGCCCTCTTTGGAAAGAGGCTGGAAAAGGCAATCTCGAGAGTGACTGGGGGAAAATCAGGGTTGCTCCCCCAGGATAGAAGGGTTAGGCATTCTCGAGTGGTGTTGTCTAAATATCAGTGGTCTAGAAATAGAAATTCCAGCAACTTCCGGCAAAGTAGGGACTCCAAAAGGACTTGGAGAAGCAATCAGACTACTTTCTTGAAAACAAATAAGCAAAGAAGTTTCCCCAGCACCCAGGAGGGTGCGAAGTCCTTTTGACAAGAGGTCATCCCCACCAGTAGGTGCCAGTTTGAAGGAGTTCGCAGAAGCCTGGCTGCACAGATGCAGAGACCTGTTGGTGGTATCTACGGTCAGGTTCGGACATTTATGGACATTCCAAGAACAGCCCCCACAAGACTCATTCATTCAAACAAAGATCCCAACCTAACCTCAAAAGGCAGAAGCTCTGCAAAGTTACCTTCAACTCCTGCTGGTGCAACAAGCAGTGATACCTGTCCCTCCCTCCGAAAGATTCACAGGGTTCTATTCTCCTCTTTCTTACCCCCAAAAGGGGTGGAGAGTGGAGGCTGGTAGTGGATCTGAAAAAGTTAAATCGATTTATTCAGTTGGAATCCTTCAAGATGGAATCATTACAGACGATCATACAGGCAGTTCAACCAGGAGACTGGATGATCTCGGTGGATTTGCAAGATGCGCATTTCCATGTGTCCATGCTGCCTGCCTTTCAAAGGTTTTTGAGGTGACAGTAAGATCAACTCACGTTCAATTTCAGTGCCTTCCTTTTGGTCTATGCACATCGCCAAGAATATTCTCAAAGGTGTTGATTGCAGTTCTAGCACTCCTCAGAGAGAGGGACTTCGAGTTTTCCATTGTCTGGATGCCATCCTATCGCTAGCACACAGTTCAGACCAATTGGTAGAGCATAGACAAATTCTTCTGTCCACTCTGAAAGAGTTTGGGTGGCTAATAAACACAGGAAAGAGGGTCCTGATCCCGACACAAGCAATGGTTTATCTAGGTGCCCTCTTTGACACCAAGGCAGGCACAGTGTGCCTCCCCCCCAGAAAATGACAGCAATCGCTCAGAAAATGGGCCATGTAAGAATGCTATCTCACCTGTCGGTGTCAAATTGCCTAAGTCTGATCCCGACGCAAGCAATGGTTTATCTAGGTGCCCTCTTTGACACCATGGCAGGCACAGTGTGCCTCCCCCCCAGAAAATGACAGCGATCGCTCAGAAAATGGGCCATGTAAGAATGCTATCTCACCTGTCGGTGTCAAATTGTCTAAGTCTGATAGGGACCATGTCAGCCTGTATACCGATGGTGCCCTGGTCCCATTGGCATCTGAGGAATTTTCAATGGGGCTTTTTGACACAATGGAAGAGGAACTCACTGTATCAAAGGATAGCGATATTGACATCCATGAAGAGGGGTCTGCTATGGTGGACAAAAGAAGACAACATCTCAAGGTCTCGCCTCCTACAGGGCCCTCTTGGACCATCCTTACCACCGATGCGAGCGCGAAGGGGCACACTGTGGTCACCTGGAGGTACAAGGGAGATGGGATATCCCCACAGAGGGAATAATATCCAATATCCTGGAGCTGCGAGTGGTATATTTGGCACTGATAAATTTGGAGGAACATGTACGTCAGAAACAGGTGCTGGTCCATCTGGACAAAGCAGCGGTAGCATATATACAACGTCAAGGGGGAACTCACAGCCTCATGCTGTTGAGAGAGGTAGAGCCTATTATGTTGTGGGCAGAGAGAAATCTGGTGGATTTGAAAGCAATCTATCTCCCGGGGGGCCGTTTGAATCAACAGGTGGATCTCCTATCTCGCTGTTTCCCAGACAGCAACGAATGGTCGCTCCATCTGGCGGTGTTCAGGTGGATTGCAAAGTTACAGAAACCTCCGGAAATAGACCTATTCGCCTCCCCGACAAATGCAAAGTTGCCAAGGTTCCTGTCTGCCTACCTCACCCTGGAGCAGAGGCGATAGATGCCTTATCGTGCCCGTGGCACTGCAAGACGGCATATGCATTTCCTCCCAGACCATTAGTTGCAAAATTTCTGCTTAGATTATCGGGGGAGCCGGTCAGGGTTGTGACAGTTCTTCCCTATTGGCCGAAGAGGCCATGGTTCTCTTGGACAATGAGCCTCAGTGTACGTCCTCCGGTCAAGATCCCAGTATTCCCGCCACTGCTTTCACAGGGGAAGTTTTTTCATCCAGCCCCCACACAAGCTGAACTTACATGCCTGGATCTTGAACAGAAAAGATTCCAATCCCTAGGATGTTCGGCAGGCGTAATTTCAACCCTATTAAAGGCAAGGATGCCCTCTACTAATTACATTTACTCAAAGATGTGGGATAAGTTCAAACAGTTTGCGGAAGACAGACAGTTGAACTCAGCTGTGCTGTCCACCTCAGTAATCTTAGAATTCTTACAATCAGGCTCGGACTTGGGACTCAGCCTAAGCTCCCTAAAAGTCCAAGTGGCAGCTATTTCAGCGAGTACACAGAAAAGATGGGCAGAAGATGCACTCATCGTACAGTTCCTTAAGGCAGTCAAGAAGATTCGCCCACCGCTAAAACGTTCCTTTCCAGCCAGGGATCTACCTCTGGTTCCAGAAAGTCTCAACCGTTCATCCCATTGGATTCTGCTTCACTTTAGAACCTAACTCTGAAACCGGTTTTCTTGGTGGCTATTACTTCAGGAAGAAGAGCTTCAGAGTTGCAAGCATTGAGGGCAGAAAAAGAGCACATAACATTTTTCCAGACAGGGTAGAACTACGGACAGTGCATGGGTTTTGTCCCGAAAGTTTCTTCCCATGCCAAACTCTCTGAAGCCTGGGCACTACCAATCTTTACAGACCCACATTCTGGGGCGGTACAAGAACTGGACATTTCAAAAGTTTTAACACGCTACTTACAGGTCACGAGTCCCTTTAGGTCCTCAAATAGGCTATTCATAATACCATGGGTTAGGAATAAAGGGAAAGAAGCCACATCTAGGACTATCAACTCTGGAATCTGCAAATTAATTCAAAAGGTGTATAAAGCAAGAGGGTTGGATCCTCCGGCGGTCAGAGCTCATTCCACTAGAGCTGTTTCATCCTCATGGGCGGCAAGGACATGCGTATCTTTAGAGACTATCTGCAGGGCAGCCACATGGACGTCTCCAAATACGTTCATGTGTCACTACAGAATTGACCCAGGGGCACTAACTTTGGTGGAATTTGGTAGAAGGACTATTGAGTCAGCCCTGGCATTGCCTTAAATAAAGTTTTCCTTTGCAGCATTACCCACCCTGGTTTTATCTATTCATTGTATCACTGGTATGCTGCCATGGAGGCACCAGAAAAACGAAAACTTGTTTCATACTTACCGTAATTTTCCTTTCCTGGTGCCTATCCATGGCAGCATACATACCCTCCCTGGTATTCAATATAATTGGAGAATGCTAGGGGGGGATATGGGTTTCCTTTTTATAAGCTAGTAACTATCCTGAGGGGAGGACTTCGGAGGGCTGAGTTATCACTGGTATGCTGCCATGGATAGGCACCAGGAAGGGAAAATTACGGTAAGTATGAAACAATTTTACGTTTTCCCCACATAGAATGCATCACATTCACAATGCAATGCATTCTATGTGGGGAAAACAAAGCGCCCCTTTTTTCATAGGATACGGGACCATGTCTCCTTAGTGTCAAAGAAAAAGATGGAAACAGCCCATCAGTCGGCACATGGGTTTGTGCCATCAATTTGACGACACGAAGATGCATTTTTTTCGCTATTGAACATGTTCCTCCTACTCTCAAATCCCCAGGGTTGAATGACACTTTAAGCCATTTTTATGATTTTTTTTCCCCCAATATTAGATTTCAAACGTATTTGATTATATCTCAGTATTTATTTATTTAACCACTTGAGACCCGTGCTATAGCCGAATGACAGCTACAGCTCCTTTGCCGGGACTACGTCTATTGAGGTCGTCCCGTGCACGAGCGGCGCGCTCTGTGATCGGCGAGTCTATGAGACTCGCCTGATCACTGATCCGAGCAAGGGGTCGATCCCGACCCAATGACAGCTGATCATGTGATACAACAGAGCCGGTAATCGGCTATTATTCCTCCTCGCGCTGACAGCGCGAGGAGAAAAAAAAGAGCCGATCACCGGCGGCCGTGATCGGGACATCAGTCCCAATCACGGCCAGCCTTGCCAGTGCCCACCTGCCCCCTGCCAGTGCCCCCTGCCAGTGCCACCTCATTAAAAAATAAGTGCCCCCGTCAGTGCCACCCAGCAGTGCCCATAGTGCCACCCAGCAGTGCCCATAGTGCCAACCAGCAGTGCCCACAGTGCCACCCAGCAGTGCCCACAATCTGCCTCAACAAAGGTGCTGCACCCCAGTGCCACATATCCGTGCCCATCAGTGTCATCTACCAGTGCCCAGCAGTGCCGCCCATCAGTGCCCAGCAGTGCCACCTATCAGTGTCCATCAGTCCCATCTATCAGTGGTACCTATCAGTGCCCCTTAGTGCCACCCATCCGTGCCACCCATCCATGCCATCTTATCTGTGACCATCTTTGCCCATCAGTGCCTCCTTATCTGTGCCCATCGGTGCTGCCTTATCTGTGCCTATTAGTGCCGCCTTAACTATGCCTATCAGTGCCCACCAATGCAGCCTATCAGTGCCCACCAGTGCAGCCTATCAGTGTCGCCTCATCAGTGCACTTCAATGAAGGAGAAAAATGACCTGTTTGCAAAATTTTATAACAAACTATTAAACATGATTTTTTTTTGCATCTCTTTTTGTTTGTTTAGCAAAAAATAAAACTCCCAGCTGTAATTAAATACCACCAAAAGAAAGCTCTATTTGTGGGAAAAAAATGATAAAAATTTCATTTGGGTACAGTGTTGTATGCCCGCGCAATTGTCATTCAAAGTGCATCAGCGCTGAAAGCTGAAAATTGGTCTGGGCAGGAGGGGGGTTTAAGTGCCCAGTAAGCAAGTGGTTAAAAAATGTGAGTAATACAAGTTTAAATATATATACAATTTTGATAAAATGTATTCAAATAATTTATATAAGATTGATGCAATTCTATGTATTGTGCATGCCGCTTTAAGAGACCCTGTGTAAAGATATTCCCTTTGTCTTGAATGTACGGACACCCAGGGCAATTATTGACGGGTATTTAATCAATGGTTCCCTCTTTCTTGCCCTAATGTTAGTTTGCCGTGCTGTGCCCCCTGTTAGTTTGCCCCTTTTTTGTCAGTCCTTTAGACTTTAAGGATTGATGCTTGATGGATGCCCTTTGGTGTCTCTGAGGCATCATCCAGAGTCCCAGTTTGCCCCTTTAAATTTAGTGACTGAGGGCACATAGATTTTTATTAATGGCTGCTATGTATTCACTTTGGCATCATTCTATGTGCCATCACCGCCTGAATTGGCGCATGGTTGCATACAATGTATGGCATTGGCGTTCCTCTGTGCGCCAATTTTGGCCGCCAGGGAACATGTGCACAGCATGCACATACTGTCCACGGCACAGCGGTGATGTCAGACGCCGCTGCGCATGGAGTAGCCATAAATATGGGGATTCTTTTCCTCTCAATGTCTGTCAGAAATGCCCGTAAGCAGGGGAGAACTCGATTTCTCCTCTGACTGCTTCTTATACTTGATGCTTTTGCAACAACTAAGGTGAGACTTCTTTTTTTGCTAGTAGAAGCCTGGTAGACTAATTATTGAGATATTTTAAGTGAGGTGTACCTTTTCTAATATAATTGTAATCAATCCCCCTTTTCAGATTGTCTTTCAAGTTTCTGAATAAGGATCAGTATATGACCCCTTCAGCTTGCTACTAATTAACTACTTCAGCTGTAAGGACACTTGGTGGTTTTTACACCATTTGGATTTGTCTTCAGCCTGATCCCTATCTGGAATTATTGCACCTTATTCCTTCATTGATTCTATTATCACCCAATTCTTTGAGGTAAATTATTGGAAATTCTTATTAATTGATGGTAGTTCTGTGATAAAAAATGGATGGTCGATTTTAGTTCCACATTTTTTTATTTAATGTCTTTTCTCTATAGATTTTATTTGATTTTATTGTTTATCTATTCTGCATTCAAAAAATGGGCATCAGTACACGAATGGGCCTCTGTGCACGCATAAATATGTAGTTTTGTTTTTTCATCTCTGATCATTACTGCACGGCTATGTTGGTAAGCTGATGCTGATTTATATATTTATGTATATTATGTCATTCATTTGTTCTAATATAAAAAAAATAATATATATATATATATATATATATATATATATATATATATATATGTATATATATGTATATATATATATATATATATATATATATATATGTATATGTATATGTATATATATATATATATATATATATATATATATATATATATATATATATATGTATATATATGTATGTATATATATATATATATATATATATATATATATATATATATATATATATATATATATATATATATATATACATGTATGTGTATACCTTTTCTCATTGCTTAACAGTCTCCACGTACATTATCTCCTGAGGAAGCTCTGTAGAGCGAAACATGTTGAGAGAGTGGTAACAACTGTGTATAAACATATCCGCAGTGAATCAGTATATGTGTTATTATAAGTTTGTTTTTATATAATTTGTAAATAGTTTTTTATGTGTTTTTCTATTAAATTTTGTAAACAATAAAAGTATATTTGTAATTTTTAGCATACAAAGTTGGTACCATTATCTTATTGATATAGATACCTTTAAAGTCCTGAGGCATGGGACCTCCAGTCCTTCTTTTTCTTTTTCTTCATCAGTTTGTTATGTTTTGCATCAAATTATCCTATATATATATATATATACATACATATATTACATATATTATATTATATTATATTATATTACATTATATTACATATATTTGAGTTGATTTGACTTGTAGTCATCCTAACCTATTACAATGTATTTGTACATAATAATTGTTAGTTAAATTGAATTATTTATTTTTTTGTACTATATAATATGCTAATTGTTTTCATTGAAATTCTGAATAAAAACAATGAACTACAGGATAAAGCAGTTGCAGGCGAGGAGTCCCTTGGTTATCTGTATTGTTGTATCTGTTGTTAGCCAAGCATCACATGAAAGAGGATGTAGATAAAGGAGATGCCAGTACATCTTGAGCTTCAAAGATCATGGCAGATTAGCAATCAGCTAATCAGCAGAAATAAGAGTTCCTTATGGGGTGTGCTAATTTAGGGGAGGCCATTAACTTTTTCAGATTATGACCATCTTTACTTTTACCAGATAAAATATTCCAAATATGTTTAAAAACATGAAATGTTGATAGAAAAGGTATAAGTGGATGGTTTTGTTTGAACCTGGGGAAATACATTGCATTTCAGTGAGTTGGGCGAATCAGCAGCAGCAGACACATTTTAGAAGTTCATCTCTAGTACTAACACAACTACCTTTGGGAAAGAAAATCAGCTTTCATTAAAATAGATGCAAGATTTGGAAACTTTATTACACTATTATGCTAGCTTTAACTGACATCATAAAGAATGCACAGCTGTGTTGTATGTCAATGTTATTGACTCACTATCTATTACACTAGACAAATTTAAATACCATAGTGAGTTATAGATTTGCTTTGAAGGATTCCAATACATGACAAATCCACTTAAGCAATTAAGTGCATCTTAACACACAAACACAAAGTGTACATTTAATTGTGTAGATTGTTAGTGAATTAGTCTCCATGGGAATACAACCTGTTAATATGCTGCATAGACGATGTACATTTTTTCCAGTCTTGGCTTTTAATCAAATCATGACCAAAAGTAAATGAAAAATAGTAAAGTAATCTGGGATTGATCAGATGTAGGCACAACCACATTAAAGAATATGAAGCACTACCAAAATAGAATCGCAAACCTTCCGCTCACATTTAGGAACATACACCAGCATTATTTGTTACTTTTACCTGAAGCCATAATAATTTTTTTTTTTTTTTTAGCCTCCTTATACCTTGTAAAATGTTTGCAGGGACAGCTGCTAGGAGCTCATTTCCTACTGACGTAGGCATGCTCCCCCTGCACCAGATCTACAAATTCCTACATATAGAGTTTTTCCCTAAACATAGGGGGAGATTTACTAAAACTGAAGCATGCCAAATCTGGTGCAGCTCTGCATAGAAACCAATCAGCTTTCAGGTTTTTATTGGTAAAGCTTAATTGAACAAGCTGAAGTTAGCAACTGATTGGCTATCATACAAAGCTGCACCAGATTCTGCGTGCTCCAATTTTAGCAAATCCCCATCTGTATTTTCTTACTGATAAGGACATCATTGTATGGATGTGGAGAGGATAGAGGCTGAGTTCTACTGTTTTCTAGAAGTCAGGGCTAACAATATTGGTTACCCTGACATATATTTTATTCATTTATTATTTATTAGCATGTTATGTTAACCACTTCCCGACCAGCGCACGACGATGTACGTCGACAGCATGGCACGGGCAGGCATATTGGCGTACATGTACGTCCAATATTCGTTGCCGCCGTGCCATCGGGAGCGCGCCGGCGGCGGCGCGCTCCCGCGCTGGTCGGGACCTCCGTGAGTCCGGTCGCAGTCACAATAAAAATCGCAGATCGCCGCCATTACTAGTAAAAAAAAAAATAATAAAAAATTATTAATAAAAATGCTATAAAACTATCCCTATTTTGTAAACGCTATAACTTTTGTGCAAACCAATCAATAATCGCTTATTGCGATTTTTTTTACCAAAAATATGTAGAAGAATACGTATCGGCCTAAATTGAGGGAAAAAACATTTTTTTTATATATTTTTGGGGGATATTTATTATAACAAAAAGTAAAAAATAATGCGTTTTTTTCAAAATTGTCGCTCTATTTTTGTTTATAGCGCAAAAAATAAAAACCGCAGGGGTGATCAAATACCACCAAAAGAAAGCTCTATTTGTGGGAAAAAAAGGACGTCAATTTTGTTTGGGAGCCACGTCGCACGACCGCGCAATTGTCAGTTAAAGCGACGCAGTGCCGAATCGCAAAAAGTGGTCTGGTCTTTGACCAGCAAATTGGTCCGGTCTGAAAGTGGTTAATATACCATAGAGTGCGGGGCTTGTATCGGAGACTTCTCCACTTCGCCCAATTCTAGGGACCCCGGAGTTTTCCCCCGGGGTCACGGAGCTAGCGTTTCGTTCTCTTAGGACGTCTGGGATTTACCAGGCGTCCCATTTTTTTGAGGGGGGTAAATGGGCAACTACCACTGATCTAATGGATCTGGAGGGCCTGTACAAATTAGACTTTTGGAAAGCAACTCAATTGAATCATTTTTTGAGGTCCCTGCCGCCCCCCGACAGTTACAATCGAAGTTTGACCTCTTTTGAAGTTTTCTGTTCGGAAGGTGGTGCTACGTCTCATGTCTTATCCGTCACATATCACATATTGACCAAGGCACCGGATGATAGAGGTCCGAGCTGTTTGGAGGCCTGGGAGAGGGATATGCGGTGTCGTTTTTCGATACGCCAAAAACAAAATATCCTATATTTTACACACAAATCCTCCATTTGCGCAAAAACACAGGAGACCAATTTTAAAATTTTAACCAGATGGTATAATACCCCGGCGAAGCTACACCGTTTTTTTCCGACAGAGTCAGACAGATGTTGGAGATGTCGGAGGGAAGAGGGTACGATTCTCCATGTCTTCTGGTCCTGCCCACTTCTGGAGCGGTTCTGGAAGACAGTTGGGGAAACAATCTCAAAATTTTCTGATACTCCTTTTCCGGTGGGGCCTGCCTCTTACCTCCTCCATGCCACGAATATGCCTCGCAAGAAATATCAGACCTCCCTGCTTCGGCATCTATTGGATGCCGCCAAAGCATGTATTCCACCCACCGACAATTGGTATGTGGTTGAGAAGGGTAGAGGAGATTAAGAGAATGGAAGACTTAATTCTGACATACAGGGGACAGAACGAGCAATTCATTAAGACATGGTCAAAATGGAATATATTCATATGTTCAAGAGAGGGCAGGACCCTTTTGGATGAGGATGCCCCGAATGGTGGAGTAAACTCCTCGGGTATGAATCACTGATAGAATGTACTTAATACCTCGGAGATCTTGGAGCCAGGCATTTGATGTTTGATATAAAAGGACAGGTCTGCCTCCAGGGACCCCGTGGACCCCATTCCTTATTTTGTTTCCCCTCCCTTCTCCCCCTTATATACCTTATACCCCATCTATCCATGTGTTTAATTTTCTAGCTATTTCTTGTTTCTTTCTTTAACATTTTTTTGTTTTTTTTTTTGTTTAAGGGTTTGGGCCTGGAGGGAACGTTAGAGTTTCCTCCACGTCCAAAACATCTTCTTTATATATAATTTTGAAAACTGGGTGGGATTTATGGTGCTGATTAGTGTTTTTGGATCAATCTTGGTAAGGGTATTTGGTCTTTACAATATGAACTGGGGTTGCCATGTTGGGATAGGCTCTTTACGGTGGAGTTATGGAAGGAGTGGCTTAGAAGGGCCCGAGAGGTTAGATGCTTTTGTTTTTCTGTTCCGTAGATTGAAGTCCCACATGCGCATGTTGTAGGGACCATTTGTTATTGCATTGATTTATTTTGTACGCCTATTGGTTCATTGTATTACCTACATGTTCTGTTTTGCTCCATATTTTCCTACCCTTCGAATAAAACATAAAATTTGAAAAAAATAATATACCATAGCTAGAATGAGTTTTTAATCAAAATGGTTGTATTATGTTATTTTAATACAATAATTTTTTTTTTATGTATAATTAGACCAGAAACTGTTGTCTACATTTAAAAAAAATTTTTTTTTACTAAACTGTCCCATGTATTAACATGTACAGTTTAGCATGTATAAACTGTAAATACTAAATGCAGACATGAAAAAACTACTTGAGAAAAGAGAAATGTGTTTCTACTAATACTCAAAAGGAATACTGTGCTGACACTTTGTTACCTGTCACAGATGATAGTTGATCAGATTGAAAAAAGACACAAGTACATCCAGTTCAACCATAAAATAAATAAATCAAATAAAAAATATCATACATTCCCATATACCCAGTCCTATACCCAAAGTTGATCCAGAGGAAGGCGAAATCACCCCTCCCCCCCCAGAAAAAAAGATCCAATTTGCTACAGCAGGGGAAAAAAATTCCTTCCTGATCCCAGAAATATATATATATATATATATATATATATATATAATTAGTATCCAGTTATATTATGTACATTTAGAGCTGGTTCACACAGGGGCGACACGACTTTCAACACAACTTTTGGAGGAAACTTGGACACGACTTACAACACGACTTTAAGTCGCCCCAGGCAAGACGACTTTTGCCGTGGCCAATCAGAGAATGAGCTCTGAAGGGGGAACTCCATGCCAAATAAAAAAAAAAATGGCATGGGTTCCCCCTCTGAGAGCATACCAGGCCCTTAGGTCTGGTATGAATTCTAAGGGGAACCCCCTACGCCGAAAAAACAGCATGGGGGTTCCCCCCAGATCCATACCAGACCCTTATCTGAGCACGCTACACGGCCAACCAGGAAAGGGGGTGGGGACGAGCGAGCGCCCCCCCCCGGGCCATACCAGGCCACGTGTCCTCAACATGGGGGGTGCCTTGGGGAAGGGGGGCCGAGCGCCCCCCCCCCACCCCAAAGCACCTTGTCCCTATGTTGATGAGGACAAGGGCCTCTTCCCGACAACCCTGGCCGTTGGTTGTCGGGGTCTGCGAGCGGGGGGCTTATCGGAATCCGGGAGCCCCCTTTTAATAAGGGGGCCCACAGATCCCGGCCCCCCACCCTATGTGAATGAGTATGGGGTACAATGTACCCCTACCCATTCACCTGTGTAAAAAAATGTACAAAAAAAAAACACAACAGGTTAAGGACAAGGGTTAAAATAGTTTATTGCACTGCTCCGGGGGTCTTCTTCCATCTTCGGGGGTCTTCTCGCCAGACTCCTCCGATATCTTCTGCTCTTTTGCTAGTTCTTTCACTAGCGGAGGAGCCCAGCTTTCTTCTTCGCCACTGCCCTCTTCTTCCAACTTCAGGGGTCTTGTCCCCCTCTTCGGTTCTTCTTGCCGGGCCACCGCACCTTCTTCTAGCTCTTTTACAAGCCGTGGCCCGGTCTTCTGTCGCCGTTGTCGCCGTCTTCTGTTCTTCTCTTCAGGAGATGTTGCCTCATCGCTGTCTCTGCTCACAATGACAGGGACGCGGCGTGCGGCGACTTATATAGGGACATCACCGGATGATGTCCCCGCCCATTATGATGTCACAGTCCCAGCATCCCCTGGGACTGTGACATCATAATGGGCGGGGACATCATCCGGGGTGTCCCTATATAAGTCGACGCACGCCGCGTCCCTGTCATTGTGAGCAGAGCAGAGACAGCGGCGAGGCAACATCTCCTGAAGAGAAGAACAGAAGACGGCGGCAGCGGCGACAGAAGACCGATACTCATTCACATAGGGTGGGGGGCTGGGATCTGTGGGCCCCCTTATTAAAGGGGGCTCCCGGATTCCGATAAGCCCCCCGCCCGCAGACCCCGACAACCAATGGCCAGGGTTGTCGGGAAGAGGCCCTTGTCCTCATCAACATGGGGACAAGGTGCTTTTGGGTGGGGGGGGCGCACGGCCCCCCTTCCCCAAGGCACCCCCCATGTTGAGGGCACGTGGCCTGGTACGGCTCAGAAGGGGGGCGCTCGCTCGTCCCCACCCCTTTTCCTGGCCGGCCGGGTAGCGTGCTCGGATAAGGGTCTGGTATGGATCTGGGGGGAACCCCCACACCATTTTTTCAGCGTAGGGGGTTCCCCTTAAAATCCATACCAGACGTAAGGGCCTGGTATGCTCTCGGAGGGGGAACCCACACCATTTTTTTTTTTTATAAATTTGGTGTGGAGTTCCCTCTTGAGAGCTGATAATTCCTTGAGAGTCGCCTCTGTATAGACGGAGATCCGACTTGTAGGCGACCTCCATTGAAATCAACGGGTACAAGTCGCCTACAAGTCGGATTGAAGTAGTACAGGAACCTTTTCTGAAGTCGGAGTGACTTCAGTAGTGTTCATTAAGATGGCTCTCATTCACTTACATTGATTTTTACATGTTGTCCGACCTGAGGCGACTAGGGGCGACCAGAAGTCGGATCTGAGTCGCCCCTGTGTGAACCGGCTCTTAGTAAAGAATCCAGGCCTTTCTTAAAGCAATCTACTGAGCTGACCACAACCACTTCTGGAGGGAGTCTATTCCACATTTTCACACTTCTTAAGCCGCTTACACACGGGCGGACTGTATGGCCAACTTAGTCCGTCAGACAATCCGACGGACAGTCCGTCCTACTTTCGAATGAACGGACTTGACCACACACGGATGCAAAACAGTCCGTCGAAAGTTTGCGCGATGACGTGTACAGCACGTACGACGGGACTAGAAATAGGAAGTCCAATACACAGCAATGCAACCTTTCGCCGTGTAAATCCTTTCTGAGCATGCGCCATACTTAGTCCGTCGAACTAGCCTACTCACGAGCGGATTGTCCGCTGAAACCAAAGTACGACGGACAATATTATGGAAATTCCGTAATACTTAGTCCGCCAGACTGCATGCTGAAAAAGTCTGCTGAAGCCCACACACGAGCGGACTGTCCGCTGAAATGTGTTTCGACGGACTAAGTTGGCCAGACAATCCGCCCGTGTGTACGCGGCTTTACTGTGCAGAAACCTTTCCATATTTGGAGATTAAATGTCTTTTCCACTAGGCGTAAAGTGTGCCCCTTGGTCCACTGTGTTGACAGTAAAGTACATAACTCAACACCAAGTTCACTATATGGACCCCTTATATATTTGTACATGGTGATCATATCCCCCCTTAATCTCATCTTCTCAAGAGTGAAGAAATTCAGTTCCTCCAATCTTTCCTCATAGCTGAGCTCCTCCATGTCTCTTATCAGTTTGGTTGCCCTTATCTGCACTCTCTCCAGTTCCCCGATATCTTTTTTTAGAACTGGTGCCAAAACTGAACTGCATATTCCAGATGAGATCTTACTAATGATTTGTACAAGGGAAAATGTTTATCTCTCCCTCTCTCTGGAGTCCATACCTATCTTAATACAAGAAAGGCTCTTTGATGCTTCTATCTAACTCTGGTAGTGGTGATATAAATTATTTAGAAAGAAGAGCACACACGTGCCCTCCCTGTAGGTAGGGATGGGCCAAACAGACCCCCCCCCCCCCAAGAACTTTTGAAAACCGCAAAAGTTCGGACCCGAATAACAAACCCCATTAAAGTCAATGGGACCCACACATCAAAAATCAAAAGTGCCCATTTTGCAGGCTTATATGTAAGTAATTGGGCCTGCAATGATTATAGGGGTTTGGGCCCTGCCCTGGAGGACATGTATCAATGAAAAAAAAGTTTGTAAAAAACGTAATTTTTGGCAGATCTGTACCATGTCTAGAATCTGCTGCAGTAATAAATGCATTTATAAAGCCCCAAAAAAATAAAAAAATTTCCCTGCAAGCTGCCTTAATCCTGCTCAGCAACAGCTGGGGAGCAAGTGTGTATGATGAAGCCACAATATAGTGCACCGGGAACAAGATTAGAGATTTTTTGCATACATTCTGGTGTCACTTTGACTGATAATAACGGGTGCATAAAAATTGGTCTTTGGGTGTCAGTGGCTCCTTCCCACCGTAACCCTATAGAGGTAATCTTGATGAAAGCAAGAATTGGCCTTGCTGTAAAAAATTGCAATGATATGCACCTGTCAAACAGGTGCAGAAAAATTTCTCTTTGGGTGTCGGGGACACATTCCCACCGTAACTCTATAGAGGTGCTCTTGATGAAGGCAAAAAAAGTTGTAATGATATGCTCCTGTCAAACAGGTGCTGAAAAATTGGTCTTTGGGTGTTAATTGTGATGTGCCCATGAAACCTATACCAAAAACATTCTTCCAGATGAAATGATTGAACACCCATAAAGCTAGGCAGCCCCGAAGTCTGCAGAGATTCCACATCTCCAAAAAAAAAAAACGTAATATGTGACATCGGCATCAGGGGCTTCATAGCTGGATGCAGGGCAGCCCAACAACTCAATAGTATACTGGGCAATTTCTGGCCAGGTCTATTCTCATGACATAGTAAGTCAGTGGATCGTCAGCTGGAAAGCCCTCCATCTCTGTTTTGGCCCCCAGGTAATCATCCACCATGTGATGTAGACACTGCCGATGGGATGTGGATGCTACATTTTGTACAACACTGTAGCCTACTGGAGTCAGGAAAAACGTTCAATAAAACCCTCTTACATAGTTACATAGTAGGTGAGGTTGAAAAAAGACACAAGTCCATCAAGTCCAACCCACGCATGTGATTATATGTCAGCATTAGATTGTTTATCCCTGTTTGTTGTGGTCGTTCAGGTGCTTATCTAATAGTTTCTTAAAACTATCGATGCTACCCACTAAGATCATGGCCTGTGGAAGGGAATTCCACATCCTTGCCGCTCTTACAGTAAAGAATCCTCTACGCAGTTTAAGGTCAAACCTCTTTTCTTCTAATTTTAATGAGTGGCCACGAGTCTTGTTAAACTCCCTTCTGCGAAAAAGTTTTATCCCTATTGTGGGGTCACCAGTTTGGTATTTGTATATTGAAATCATATCCCCTCTCAAGTGTCTCTTCTCCAGAGAGAATAAGTTCAGTGCTCGCAACCTTTCCTCATAATGAATATCCTCCAGACCCTTTATTAGCTTTGTTGCCCTTCTTTGTACTCGCTCCATTTCCAGTACATCCTTCCTGAGGACCGGTGCCCAGAACTGGACAGTATACTCTAGGTGCGGCCAGACCAGAATCTTGTAGAGCGAGAGAATTATCGTTTTATCTCTGGAGTTGATCCCTTTTTAATTCATGCCAATTTTCTGTTTGCTTTGTTAGCAGCAGCTTGACATTGCATGTCATTGCTGAGCCTATTATCTACTAGGACCACCAGGTCCTTTTCCTTCTTAGATTCCGGCAGAGGTTCTCCCCCCAGTGTATAGATTGCATTCATATTTTTGCCACACAAATGCATTATTTTACATTTTTCTATATTGAACTTCATTTGCCATGCAGTTAACATCATGGCACATCTCTTTAATGTGTCCTCAAGAGATTTTATCTTCTGCTCTCTCTCTGCGGGGACAGGATGAGTTCTGAGACCTTCCCCTTATAATGGTAGTCAAGGAGGTTTACCAGCCAATAATCATCCTCCTCCTTTATGCCACATATTCTTGGGTTTTTCACAGGCTTTGAAGCATGAGCCCATGTGCCTCAAATTTGGCAAGGCTTGAGAAGCAGACCCTTTGGGGCCACTCAGGATGCCAGATTCTGAAACTTCCTCCTCCCAGCCACGTACTACTCTCAAGGGTCCCGGGGTTGGAAAGCCATCACTTACAGATTGACGCATGTCTTCCTCTTCTTCGAAGCCTATGAAAATGCCAGAATCCTCCTCCTCATCCTCTTCTCCTCTCTCCTGTGTGTTCTGTGGCATAGGAACAATGGTGTCTGGATAAAGTGGGCCTTGAGAAGAAAGGAAATCCTCCTATTCCTCCTGCTGCTCTGCCTCCAGTGCCCAGTCCATAATGCCATGCAAAGTCTGCTCCAGCAGGAACGCAACAGGGATTGTGCCACTGATGCATGCACTGTCACAGCTCATCATCTTTGTGGCCTCCTCAAATGGTGACAATACAGTGCATGCATCCTTAATGATCAGCCATTGGTATGGGGAAAAAAAAGAAGAGGTGGCCTGAGCCTGTTGTTGTGTCGTATTTTCTCAGGTACTCGTTGATGACCTTCTGCTGCATGTATAGCCACTGCAGTATTGACAAAGTTGAGTTCCACCTGGTGGGCATGTCACAAATCAGGCAGTTTACTGGCAGGGGGATTTCCCACTGAATTTCAGCCAACCGAGCACTGGCTGTGTATGACCACCTGATATGGCTACAGACTCTTCTGGACAGCTTTAGAACATCTTGCAACCCTGGGTACGTATTTAGGAAACACTGCACCCCCAAATTGAGGACATGTGCCAGGCATGACACGTGTATCATCTTTACCTCTCTAAGGGCAGACAGGAGGTTTGAGCTGTTATCGCACACCACCATTCCTGGCTCCAGCTGGCAAGGTGTGAACCACCTCTGGGCCTGTTCCTGCAGAGCTGCAAGAATTTCTGCTACAGTGTGGTTCCTGTCCCCTAAACACACAAGCTAAAACACTGCATGGCACCTTTTAGCCTGACTCTGGGAATATGCCTTTGAATGCTAAGGGGGTACCTGATGTGCATAGGATAATTCTGCAGAGGAGGATATGGAGGTGGTGGAGGAGGAAGAAGGGGTAGAGCTCACAGGTCTGGCATCATCACCACCAGCTATATGGAGACATGGGGGAACAACAAGCTGCAGCACCGAGCCCTGTCCTGCATCCTTTGCACACTTTGCTTGTGTGACAAAGGATGAGGAGGATGAAGAAGGTTTAGTAAATCAGTCCACTACCTCCTCTGCATGCTGTGGCTGGATAGCATGGGAAAACTCACAAAACTCACTAAACAGAGGAAGTGATGCCCTGCCTGAGGACTGACCACATGACCACCTTTGCCTGTGGACACATTTATTGCTGGCCCCCTTACAGTGCCAAGGGAACATCTGCCTCTCCTTGTTGTCATCCTAGATGTTATTGGAAGGAGGGGGTGGTGCTTATAAGCAAATGTAAAGAATACGTTTAAATATGTATGTAAATGCACTTTAATCAATGTAAGGAGTTGTTTGGTGCACTTTATTTTGAGTACTCACACTACACACACTACACACACACATTCTACAGATACACTATAATATACTGCAATATAATGCTCCAAACGTACAGTGGTGCACAGAACTGTATGGAATTAAGCTGGCAGTAACACACACAAAATTATATGGTGTTATACTGGCAGTAATGCACACAGAACTATATGGCGTTAAATTTGCTGTAACGCACACAAAACTATATGGCGTTAAACTGGCAGTAATGCACACAGAACTATATGGCATTAAACTGTCAGTAACCCACACAGAGGTAAATGGCGTTAAACTGGCAGTAACACACACAGAACTATATGGTGTTAAACTGGCAGTAATGCACACAGAACTATATGGCGTTAAACTAGCAGCAATGCACACAAAACTATATGGAGATAAACTGGAAGTAACACACACAGAAATAAGTGGTGTTAAACTGGCAGTAAAGCACACTGAATTATATGGCGTTAAACTAGCAGTAACACATACAGAACTATATGGCGTTAAACTGGCAGTAACATACAAAACTATATGGCATTAAACTGGCAGTAATGCACACAGAACTATATGGCGTTAAACTGGCAGTAATGCAAACAAAACTATATGGCGTTAAACTGGCAATAACACACACAGAACTATATGGTATTAAACTGGCAGTAATGCACATGGAACTATATGGTGGCATTAAACTGGCAGCAACGCACACAGAACTATGAAAATAAACTGGCAGTAACACACACAAAACTATATGGCGTTAACCTGGCAGTAACGCACACAAAACTATATGGTGTTAAACTGGCAGTAATTCACACAGAACTATATGGCGTTAAACCGGTGGCAGTAACGCACACAAAACTATATAGCGTTAAACTGGCAATAACACACACAGAACTATATGGTATTAAACTGGCAGTAATGCACATGGAACTATATGGTGGCATTAAACTGGCAGCAACGCACACAGAACTATGAAAATAAACTGGCAGTAACACACACAAAACTATATGGCGTTAACCTGGCAGTAACGCACACAAAACTATATGGTGTTAAACTGGCAGTAATTCACACAGAACTATATGGCGTTAAACCGGTGGCAGTAACGCACACAAAACTATATAGCGTTAAACTGGAAGTAATGCACACAGAATAAATGGCGTTAAACTGACAGTAATGCAATCAAATAGATGGTTTTCAACCATCACTACACTGATACTATCTGAACTTCCTAAAGCCGCGTACACACGGGCGGACTGTCTGGCCAACTAAGTCCGTCAGACAATCCGACAGACAGTCCGTCCTACTTTTGAATGAACGGACTTGACCACACACGATGAACAGACAGTCCGTTGAAAGCTTGCGCGATGACGTGTACAGCACGTACGACGGGACTAGAAATACGACGTCCAATACACTGCAATGCAACCTTCGGCCGTGTAAATCCTTTCTGAGCATGCGCCATACTTAGTCCGTCCAACTTGCCTACTCACGAGCGGACTGTCCGCTGAAACCAAAGTTGGACGGACAATATTACGGAAATTCCGAAAGACTTAGTCCGCCAGACTGTCCGCTGAAAAAGTCCGCTGAAGCCCACACACGAGCGGACTGTCCGCTGAAACACGTTTCAGCGGACTAAGTTGGACAGACAGTCCGCCCGTGTGTACGCGGCCTTACTCTAGCTTTAAACTAATGTAAAGATTACTGAAATGGTCTCACTACACTACACTGAAATGATCTGAGTTGTCCCTACTCTAGCTGCACACTATGCAAAGCTGAATGATGGTCCTCCTCACTACTCACATTATCCCTAGACTGACACTAAGCTCATATTTATAATTGAAGAAAAATAGCACAGTATAGCACACTAACTAATAGCTTTAAACAGAGCCCTGTTCTAGCTCTCTTCATGTGGAAATCACACTGAAAATGGCTGCCATTGAAAGAATACTTTTATACTGTTGGGCGGGAATGAGCCATGATTGTATAAAGTCATGATGACAGTGTCCAATCATGACTCTGATGCCCCGCTGGACAATCTGCCCGTGTGTGGGCTCCGGCTGACTTTTTTGTCCCAAAAGTCCGGCGGACTTAGAAAGAAGTTTTGACTCAAAATTGTCCGCCGGACTCGCAATCCAGCCATCTGTGTGCTAGTCCACCGGACTTTTGAAATGAACGGACTTGCCCGCACATGGAGAAAAGTCAGTTCATTTTGAAAGCGGGTCCAGGTAGACGGGACTAGCGAAGGAGGTCAATGTTGCCGCCTCCATTGGCGAGATTGACACCTCACTGGCCCCGTCACCTGGTATGGACTTAAAGGGGAAGCCCTACACCATAAAAACAGCGTGGTGGTCCCCCCAAGGTCCATATCAGACCCTTATCCAAGCACACAGCCCGGCAGGTCAGGAAAGGGGGTGGGGAAGAGCGAGCGCCCCCCCTCCTGAGCCGTACCAGGCCGCGTGCCCTCAACATTGGGTGTCCTCCGGGACTGTGACATCATAAGGGGGTGACATCACCCGATGACCCCACCCATTGTCCCTATATAAGTCGCTACACCATGTGTCCCTGCCATTGCGGCCAGAGACAGTGTTAAGTCAACATCTCAAGGAAGAAAAGAAAAAGAAGAAGAGAAGGCGGCATAGACGACAGAAGTCTGGGCCACCGCTAGTAAAAGAGCTGGAAGAAGAAAGCAGAGGCCCGTCAGGAAGAACCGAGGAGGGGGACAAGACCCCCGAAGAGGGGAACAAGACCCCCAAAGTCAGAAGAAGACCCCTGGGCGGGCTCCTCCACTAGTAAAAGATCTAGCAGAAGATAGCGGAGGAGTCCGGCGAGAAGACCCCCCAAGACGGAAGAAGACCCCCAGAGCTGTGCAATAAATTATTTTAAAACCTTGTGTTGTGATTTATTTACATTTTTTTCACCAGGTGAATGGGTAGGGGTACATTGTACCCCATACTCATTCACATAGAGTGGGGCTGGTATCTGGGAGCCCTCTTATTAAAGTGCGTTCCTTTCAAAAGTCCGGCCATAGTCCGGCAGTTTGTCGGCCGCAACTAGTCCGCCGGTCGTGTGTGGGCAGGTACGCTCATTCGGAAAGTCCGGCGGACCTCCGCTTCAAAGTCCACCGGATAGTTTGATCGTGTGTACGCGGATTGAACGGTCATCAACAGGGGCATCATTATTGGCTGATCTGCACTATATGGAGCACTTTTTTCCTCCTTTTAATGATATTTTCAGTACTGGTGAGCATTGACGGGTTGGATTCTGAAGCTTTGGACGTGTGTAGAGACCATCTATGGCAGTGAACATATCCCTGGCATCGGGACCGTGTCATTTCACATTTCAAGACAACCATCCGGCACCTCGGTATCACACCCAAAAGACCACCATTTATGCGCATTTGATCCACTGACAGATGGTATGTGTGTCCATCTCAGTTGGTAAGAGTACCTCATTGAGTATCCATATTATTGATGTTCTATTTTTGTGGTTACCACCCCCTTTATTCTAGGTGGTAACCAATAAATTCCAATTATGTTCAACTATTCTGTTGCTACCACGTGCCTCACTCAAAGTCCTGCCCCCTTGCTCTCTCCTCTTTCTTGATCATAACAGGGATGGAAATGTGTGACCCTACCAGGCCACAATTTCATTTAAAGTCCCAAGGGATGGAAGAACTGGCCTTACCAGGTCACACCTTCATTTAAAGTCCCTAAAATCAGTTTTGCTATTATTATTAGTGGCCCTAAGATGAGGTTAAGGTGTAGATATGTGACCTCTCATACAGCATTACATGCCTAAAAGCTGAACTCTATGATTACCTTCAGTCTTGCACAGTTGTACCAGCCCTGAAACTGTATTGAAATAAGTTACTCTGATTTCTCTGCACAATGCAAACTTGTGAGAGTGTGCATTGGATGTAGCAGCAAGTCAGATAGAATGTTCCTCATCTCAGGCCTTATCTACTCCTTAGCCTTACTGTCCCTGGCCAACCAGTCTAATCATGTAAGCTCAACATTATATGTAAGCATTACCTAGGAAAGATTGATTGCAAATGCAGCCTGACTAGGAACACCCATTCCTCTAGATTAACATTTATCTATCAAGGCATTTTGATATTTAAATGACACTTTACGAGAGCCAGCCCACTGCTTGGTTAGGGCTCTTAAGAGAGGTACTAAGGCAGGGTGCTGTGTTGTTTTCAGGAAGCCATGTAAAGCATTCTGTCTAACACGATCAAACAATCGGGTGGAAAAGTCCGGCAAACTCAAGTCCGCCGGACAATCCCCCCGTGTGTAGCCTCCGGCGGACTTTTTTTACCCGAAAGTACGGCGGACTTAGAAAGTATTTTTTCACTCCAATCTTCCCGCCGGACTTGCATTTCAGCGGACAATCCATCCGTTGGTATGCCAGTCCGCCATACTTTTGAAATGAGCGGACTTTTCCAAAGCGGAGAAAAGTCTGCTCATTTTGAGCGCGTCTCCAGGTAGACGGGGCCAGCGAAGGAGGCGCCACTAGCCCCGTCACCTGGTATGGTCTTAAAGGGGAACCCCACCGCCGAAAAAATCGGCGTGGGGGTCCCCCCCAGGTCCACATAAGACCCTTGTCCGAGCACACTACCCGGCCCGCCAGGAAAGGGGAGGACGAGCGAGCGCCCCCCTACTGAGCTGTACCAGGCCACGTGCCCTCAACATGGGGGGTGCCTTGGGGAAAGGGGGGCCACATGGCCCCCCACCCCAAAGCACCTTGTCCCCATATTGATGAGGACAAGGGCCTCTTCCCGACAACCCTGGCCGTTGGTTGTCGGGGTCTGCGGGCGGGGGGCTTATCGGAATCTGGGAGCCCCCTTTAATAAGGGGGCCCCTGGATACCGGCCCCCCACCCTATGTGAATGAGTGTGGGGTACAATGTACCCCTACCCATTCACTTGTAAAAAAAAGTAGAAAAAACACACACAAGGGTTAAAATAGCTTATTGCACAGGTCCAGGGGTCTTCCGTATTCGGGGGTCTTCTCACCAGACTCCTCCGCTAGCTTCTTCTAGCTTTTTTGCTAGCGGAGGAGCCCAGCTTTCTTCCTCGCAGCCACCGCCCTCTTCTTCAGACTTTGGGGGTCGTGTCCCCCTCTTCGGGTTCTTCTTGCCGGGCCACCGCGCCTTCCTCTAGCTCTTTTACAGGCGGTGGCCCGGTCTTCTGTTATTCTATTCTTCTGTTCTTCTGTTCTTCTCTTCAGATGTTGCCTCGTCGCATCCTCCGCTCACAATGGCACGGACCCGACGCGCAGCGACTTATATAGGGACATCACCGGATGATGTCCCGCCCATTATGGTGTCACAGTCCCAGAGGATGCTGGGACTGTGACATCATAATAGGCGGGGACATCATCCGGCGATGTCCCTATATAAGTCGACCTTTGATTTTTTTTGGAGTTGGGGTTCCCCTTTAAGTCTATACCAAGTGGCGGGGCCAGAGACATCTCCTTCGCGGGCCCCGCCTACCTGGAGACGCGCTCAAAATGAGCGGACTTTCCTTCGCGTGTGTGGGCGAGTCCGTTCATTTAAAAAGTAGGGCGGATAGTCCGGCGGACTTAGTATGCCATATTAGTCCGCTGAAAAAGTGCCGTGTGTGGGCAAGTAGCCCGTTCGGAAAGGCCGGCGGACAGTCCGGCGGGAAGTCTGCCAGACTAAGTCCGCCAGATAGTCCGCTACGTGTGTAAGCGGCATTAGTTGCACAGCATAAAGTAGCACGGAAACCCACTGACAACATCACTAGGTCTAAAATAATGTATGTAATAAAAAAAGGTTTTATTTGAACATGTCATTAGCATGTTAATTGGTGTAGGGGAACCTAGAAATGTAAAATATAAGCAGAAGAAACAATTTAAAGGCTATCATATTTTAAGTTTAGTCCAGTCGGTGTTATTTTACACCTTGTCACTAAGAATTTGTTAAAGAGCAAGTTTACAAAAATGCTAACTAAAATTGATCTGACAAGGACTAAAATAATGCACCTAATAACAAAATGAAAAATGCACAAATTGATCTAATTTTATTAGCTCGGGTACGTAGAATATTATTAGTATATAATTAAAACTATAGAAAACTATGCTTGATAGTTACTGAACTTCAGAATCTCTTTACACTGAACTTGATGAATTACTTCTTAAATTAAATCTGATTTATTCCTAATTTAATAAACCTGGTGACTTCAATTACAGGACCAAGGCTACATGTTTTCAAACACATAACAGTAAAACTGTCATATATCCAGCAAATACAGTATACTGTGAGTAACCGCATCCCTAGGTTTCCTCTAAACTTTAAAGCATTGCGTTAACCAATCTAATTTATTAACTGAAATATTAGTGTCTTAAAGTGGCACTCAAGACAAATGGCTAAATACACATGTGTAACTGAGGACTATGAACAAACCAAAGTAAATATCCACACCCTTATCCAGGCAACCTGGGTGGCCAGAAAAGGAAGGAGAGGGCCACAAGTATGCACACCCCCCCCTTCCTAAACATACTAGACCACATTTATTGGCTAAAATAGATGGACTTGTGTCTTTTTTCAGCCAGACTAACTATGTAACATGTCTTCTAAAGAAAAAAGAACAAAAATAATAACAAGGGGCACCCCTAAAAATCTATACCAGATAAGTGAAAGGAGTCACTTTGGGCGGGGGGGGGCTAGTGGAACCCAGCTTACCTTAGAGGGGTACGGGGAAACTCCTTTTTCTGCTCCCCAAGCCCCTCTTATGTGTAAGTCACTGTCAGGGCTGGCTTAGCCCTTCCTTCTCTGGGCTGGCTGCTCAGCTGTCGGCTAATTGCAGCTCTCTTCTCTCTCCACAGTAGGGATGAGCCGAACACCCCCCCCGGTTCAGTTCGCACCAGAACTTTCGAACGGACCCCAAATTCGTACGAACGTTAGAACCCCATTGAAGTCTATGGGACTCAAACGTTCGAAATTAAAAGTGCTAATTTTAACGGCTAATATGCAAGATACTGTCATAAAAAGGGTTTGGGGACCTGGCTCCTGCCCCAGGGGACATGGGTCAATGCCTAAAATGTTTTTAAAAATGGCCGTTTTCGCGGGAGCACTGATTTTAATGACGATTAAAGTGAAAAAAAAGTGAAATATTCCTTTAAATATGGTGCCTGGGGGGTGTCTGTAGTATGCCTGTGAAGTGCCACGTGTTTCCCGTGTTTAGAACAGTCCCTGCACAAAATGACATTAAACGGAAATAACACCATTTAAAACTGCTTGCGGTTTTAATGTTATATCTGGTTCCTGCAATATGGTTGAAAATCATTGAGAAAAATGGCATGGGTAGCCCTCCCTGCCCATTACCAGCCTATTTGGGTCTTGTACGCATATTAAGGGGAACCCTGTACCCATATTTAAAAAAGGAAATGCGTGTGGCCCCCCAGGCCCTATATACTCAGAACAGCAGTATACAGGCGGTGCAAACAAGACAGGGACTTTGTAGGTTTGTTGTGTTAAGTTGAATCTGTTTGTAATTTTCAACTGGTACATTTTTAAAGTGTAGCTCCAGTCAAAAAAACTATTTTTAAGCTTTTTGGAAAACATAGGGAAGGGTTATCACCCCTGTATAATTTGTTTTGTCGTCCATCTTTTTTCATCTCACTTGCTGTTGTCTCCTTCCGTTTGCAAGTAGGAGATGTTTGTAAGTTGGATGTTTGAAAGTAGGGGCCTGCCCTATATGCTCTGCAGAAATGGCGGAACAAGGTGTTGGTTTTGCAACAACATTGTAAGCCCTCAAAGTGACTCTTGGTGGGCGCTGGAGCCCCCTGCTGTGAACGATTATATCAAGAATTGTAATTACATGCCATTGTTGAACAGTGGTAGAAAAATTGACCTTTGGTGGTTGTGGTGCTGGTGCCACAACACTATAAGTCCTCACCGTTACTCTGGGTGGGCACATGAAGGGGCCCTCCTGTGAAATATTATATCAAGAATTGTAATTACATGTCCCTGTTAACCACTTCCCACCCGGCCAATGCATATATACGGCCGGGTGGGAGCCGTCTACTCCTGATAGGACGTTCAGGAACGTCCTTCAGGAGTAGCGGGAACCCCCCCCGCCCCCGCAGCGGCGCGATCCCGATGTGCTCGTGTCACCCGGCCGTCATGTGATGTAAACAAACAGCCGGTTGCTAGGCAATCGGCTCTCCTCTCCTCACACGGAAGTCACCGCTGAGGAGAGGAGAGCAGAACGCTGCAGCCGGCTGATGATCAGTGAGTATGGGCTGCTTTTTACAGCTTTTTACTCACTGATCATCAGTGTAGTGTAAACACACAACACACCACACAGTACAAACACAGTCCCCACATATGTCCCCAAAACACACATGTCCCCAAAACATACATGTCCCCAAATAATAAAAACACATGTCCCTAATAATAAAAACATGTCCCCCACATATGTCCCACTAAAATCACATGTCCCAATGATTATCTGCACACATATGTACGTGATCACCTGCACACATATGTACATGATCATTTGCGTACATATGTCCGTGATCACACAAACCAATTATTATACACTTAACGGAATTTTTTTTAACAAAAACATGTAGCAGAATACATTTTGGCTTAAATTTATGACAAAATTTGATTTTATTGGATTTCTTTTCAAATAGAAAAAAGAAAATATTGTTTTTTTTCCAAATTTCCGCTATTTTGCGCTTATATCGCAAAAAAAAAAAAAAAACGGAGTCGTGAATAAATAACACCAAAATAAAGCTCTATTTGTGCGAACAAAATGATAACAATTTCATTTGGGTACAGTGTAGCATGACCGCGCAATTGTCACTGAAAGCGCTAGAGCGCTGAAAGCTGAAAATTGGGCTGGGAAGGAAGGGGGTGAAAGTGCCCTGTATTGTAGTGGTTAAACAGGGGCAGAAAAATGTGGCCTTAGGCACTGGTGCTGGTGCAATCACACTGCAACCTCTCCCATATACTCTAGTTTTATTGCAGGAATTAGCCCTGCTGCAAAGCATTGCATCAAAAATTGTACTTAAACGCCCCTGTTAAACAGGGGCAGAAAAATTGGGCCTTAGGCACTGGTGCTGGTGCCACCACACTGAAACCTCTGCCATATACTCTAGTTTTATTCCAGGAATTAGCCCTGCTGCAAAGCATTGCATCAAAAATTGTAATTAAACGCCCCTGTTAAACAGGGGCAGAAAAATTGGGCCTTAGGCACTGGTGCTGGTACCACCACACTGCAACCTCTTCCATATACTCTAGTTTTATTGCAGGAATTAGCCCTGCTGCAAAGCATTGCATCAAAAATTGTACTTAAACGCCCCTGTTAAACAGGGGCAGAAAAATTGGGCCTTAGGCACTGGTGCTGGTGCCACCACACTGCAACCTCTGCCATATACTCTTGTTTTATTGCAGGAATTAGCCCTGCTGCAAAGCATTGCATCAAAAATTGTACTAAAACGCCCCTGTTAAACAGGGGCAGAAAAATTGGGCTGATGGCATCACCCAGAACCAGAAATGTTCTTCCAACATATCAGCGGAGGAGGAAGAGGATAGACAATCAACATAACAGGACAGTCACTCAGCATCAGCATAGGCAGTCTTGAAGGGATGTGATATTTAAAAAAAAAATATTCGGTTACATCAGCTTCAGGTGCTTGGTAGCTGTGGGTGATCCAAGACTGATTCATCTTGATGAAGGTCAGTCGATCAACAGATTCGGTGGACAGGCGCACCCTGTGATCGGTAACAAAGCCACCAGCAGCACTGAAGGTGCGTTCCGAATGAACACTGGATGCAGGACAGGCCAGTAGCTCAATTGCATACTGTGCAAGCTCTGGCCAGTGATCCATCCTCAAGACCCAGTAAGCCAGAGGATTTTCGGTGGGAAAGGTGTCCAAGTCTGACCTTGCCCCTAGGTATTCCTGCACCATGTAAATCAGACGCTGGCGATGGGTGCTGGAACCGATCATACCTTGGGGCTGCGGACTAAAAAATTGTCTGAAAGCATCAGTCAGACGGCCACCTTCTCCACCGCTCCTTCTGACCGATGCCTCAGCAACACGTTGTCCAGGACCAGGAGTTTGTAACCTCCCAGTCTCTGGGAACGCGTTGCACAGACCTTTCTGCAAGGCCTCCCGGAGATGTCTCATCCTCTGCTCCCTCTGCGATGGCAAGATAAGGTCGGCAACCTTACCCTTGTACCGTGGATCAAGGAGAGTGGCCAGCCAGTAATGGTCCCTCTCCTTGATCCGAAGAATACGAGGATCCTTCCGCAGGCTTTGCAGGATCAGGGAGGCCATGCAGCGTAGGTTAGCTGAGGCATTCGGTCCGGAGTCCTCTGGGTCACTAAGGACAACATGATCCGCAGCTACCTCCTCCCAGCCACGTACAAGTCCACGTGTTTCTTGGGACTGTAAATCATCCCTACAAGACTGCTGCTGCTGCTGCTGCTGATGCTGAGTGCCAGCCTCCACCTCCATGCTGACAGAATCATCCTCCTCCTCCTCTTTCTCCTCCTCATCCTCTTCCTGTGTGATGGGTGGCACAGCAGGAACACTGTCTGGATAAAGGGGGCCTTGAGAGGCAAGGAAGTCCTCCTCTTCCTGCCTCTGTTCTGCCTCAAGTGCCCTGTCCATTATTCCACGCAGCGTATGCTCCAAGAGGTGGACAAGAGGTACAGTGTCACTGATGCATGCACTGTCACTGCTCACCATCCTTGTGGCCTCCTCAAACGGTGACAGGACAGTGCATGCATCCCTGATCATGCCCCACTGGCATGGTGAGAAAAAACCGAACTCCCCTGACCCTGTCCTGGTGCCGTAGTCGCACAGGTACTCATTGATGGCCCTCTGCTGCGTGTACAGCCGCTGCAGCATGGCCAACGTTGAGTTCCATCTGGTGGGCATGTCACATATAAGGCGGTTCTTGGGCAGGTTCAACTCCTTTTGGAGCTCAGCCAGCCAAGCACAGGCATTAAATGATCGGCGGAAATGCACACAGACTTTCCTGGCCTGCTTCAGAACATCCTGTAAGCCGGGGTACCTGCCCAAGAACCGCTGCACCACCAATTAAGGACGTGAGCTACACAGGGCACATGGGTCAGTTGTCCCTGTCGGAGGGCGGAGAGGAGGTTGGTGCCATTGTCACAAACCACCATTCCTGGCATGGCGTCAACCACCTCTCGGCCTGCCCCTGCAGAGCTGACAAAACATCCGCCCCAGTGTGGCTCCTGTCCCCCAAACAAACCAGCGCAAGCACGGCATGGCATCGTTTTGCCTGCGTACTTGCGTAGCCCCTGGAACGCCTACGAAGCACCGCTGGTTCTGAGGACAGAGCACTGGAAGAGGCCATGGAGGAAGAAGAAGAGGAGGGGGTGTCCTGCATCCTTCCCAGCTGCCAGAAGAGTGACCCAATGGGCCGTGAAAGACAGGTAACGTCCCTGTCCATGCCTGCTGGACCATGAGTCAGCGGTAATATGCACCTTACCGCTGACTGCCCTGTCCAGCGAGGCAAGGACATTGCCTTCCACATGCCGGTAGAGAGCCGGAATCGCCTTCCGTGAGAAAAAGTGGCGTTTGGGGACCTGCCACTGAGGAACCGCACATTGTACAAACTCACGGAAGGGGGCCGAGTCTACCAACTGAAAAGGCAGCAGTTGAAGTGCTAGCAATTTAGCCAAGCTAGCATTCAACCACTGGGCATGTGGATGGCTGGGAGTGAACTTTCGTCGGTCCAGCAGCTGGGCCAGGGACATTTGCCTGCTATAATCAGATGTGGGTGTACCGCTAGCAGAGTTCCCGGAAGCACTTGGCTGTGACACACCTAATTCTACACCTTCATTCCTCTCAGAGCAGGTTTCAGAGAGGACTGAAGGTCTAGTGGGGTTGGAGATGCCAGCTGATGAGGAGCAAGGAGAGGTCCGCTTTGTTCTTTGGTGTGGGTCTTTGAGGTACGCTTGCCAACGAGCTGCATGGCAGGTCAACATATGTCTGGTCAAGCATGTGGTGCCCAAGCGGCTGATGTTTTGGCCACGCGAGATACGCTTGAGACATATGTTGCAAATAGCAGCGGTGCGATCTGATGCACTCATCTCAAAAAAGGCCCACACCAAAGAACTTTTAGAATAACGCGCAGAGGCACAGGCGGAGCTCTGCGGTGTGATTCAGACGGTGTGCTGCCCCTAAGCTGGCCCCCGGAGGGCATCCTGCCTCATAGGACATGTGCCTCCTCCTCCTCCTCCTCTCTCCTTCCAGGCACCCACGTGGAGTCAGTGCCCTCATCATCCCCTCCCTCTTCATCGCTGTAGCAAACCTGGCAGTATGCTGCAGCTTGTGGAACATGACTGTCAGATTGCTGTCCTTCTTGAGCATCCCCTCTCTCTGAGCTCACGCTACTGCCTTCCTCTAGCTGAGTGTCATCATCAGAGCCCACAAAACACTGGGCATCCTCCTGTAGCATGTACCCAACACTGTGCTCAAAGAGTTCAGGAGACTCCTCAGGAGGACGTGGTGGGTCTAGGGAAGGAGTCACTGATGATGACATTGAGAGGAGGGAAGACAATGCATTGGCAGCTGCTTTGCTAGTACCCTGAGACTGGGTGAGAGAGGATGAGGAGGATGAAGAGGGCTTGGTCATCCACTCTAACAAGTCGTTGGCATGTTGCGGCTCAACATGTCCAGCTGCCGAAAATAAGGACAAGCGTGTCCCATGGCCACGTGCTGATGACAATGCACCGCGTCCACGACCAGCACTGTTGTCTCTAGACACAGAGCCTGCTTGCCCTCTTTTATCGGCTCGCGCCTGTCTGCCTCTCCTTGCTGGCCTTCCAGACATGGTAATGGCCTGAAGGGAGTTGGGTAAAAAAGCAGTTGGGTAGTGTATATTGTGCTAGAGGCACACAACACCCACTAACTCCTGCAGATGCCTTTATTATAGAACACCAGAGATAAAGGGGTATATACAGATGTATACTGTGCTGTGCTGGAGGCACACACAACTTCCAATAACTCCTGCAGATGGCAAGTGGTCTCAAATAGAGAAGAGCTATGTAGGTGGATATAGCGGTATGTACTGGGTACAGAGCATGCAGACAGCACGCACAAGCTCCTAACACTACTGACTGCAAGCTCTATTATAAAAGATAGATCACTAGCTATATAGGTGAGGTGAATATAGCGGTGTATACTGCGGTCAGGGCACGCAGACAACAACCACTACACAACAGTAAGATCGAAAATTGTCCGAAAACGATCGGTGTGTACTGTGTTGAAGGTACACAGAATACCCACTAACTCCTGCAGATGCCTTTATTATAGAACACCAGAGATAAAGGGGTATATACAGATGTATACTGTGCTGTGCTGGAGGCACACACAACTTCCAATAACTCCTGCAGATGGCAAGTGGGCTCAAATAGAGAACAGCTATGTAGGTGGATATAACGGTATGTACTGGGTACAGAGCACGCAGACAGCACGCACAAGCTCCTAACACTACTGACTGCAAGCTCTATTATAAAAGATAGATCACTAGCTATATAGGTGAGGTGAATATAGCGGTGTATACTGCGGTCAGGGCACGCAGACAACAATCACTACACAACAGCAAGATCGAAAATCGTCCGAAAACGATCGGTGTGTACTGTGTTGAAGGTACACAGAACACCCACTGCTTCAGACGCCAACACACTACACAAGGCCGCCGCGCTGGCGGCCTTATATAGTGTGGGGCGTGCACTACACAGCCTGAGCTATGATTGGCCACAGGCATCCTGCCTGTGGCCAATCATGGCTCTCCTCGCTGCTGGCGCTGCGATTGGCCAAGCATGCGGGGTCACAGTGCATGCTTGGCCAATCATGAGCCAGCAATGCACTGCGCCATCGCAGTGCATTGTGGGCCGTGAGCGGCACACGAATTTGGCGCGAACGGACCAAAATGTTCGGACTTCGCCGAATGGACGAACAGCCGATGTTCGAGTCGAACGTATGTTCGACTCGAACACGAAGCTCATCCCTACTCCACAGTTACCATCTGTTCCTGATGATGCTTATCTGACCTGCCTATTTAAAGCCTTCCAGCTCACTTCACCTCTGCCTTCACCTTGGTCACATCACTAGAAACCATCTCCTGTTGTTTTTTTTAAAGACTGGCTTTCTGACATTCCTTCTGGCTCCTTATCCTGCTTGCTGTTGCTCTACTTGGATCCCTGACTTCCGGCCTGGCTGATTACCCGATCTGGTTACTGGACTCTGGCTATGCTTGAGTGCGCTTTTTCTATTTACCTTTTTATTTTTATTAATAAACAAGTGTGATTTAATTGTACTTCTGTCTCAATCTGATTCATGGTTTCTGACAGTCACCCTGAGTTTCTTAGGGGAACAGAGTGACTGAGACAGTGATGGACAACTACTTGATGGATGCTGTGAGCATTCTTCAGATTAAATCTCTGATAAGGAGCATAAAGCTTCCCTTCTGGAGTGGGGTAATATTAATCTTGTACAGGTTAATGGTCAGAGGGAATACAGTGGCCCTCCTGCAGATTGGGTTGGAGAGGCGTCTTCACCTGGGACAGAACTATTTATCAACAATATCCCTTAAGAAATCTTTGAAGATAAATTAATTCCACCTTTTTAGACTGCTGGAATATTGTAGGAGTTTGTCTCATAGACTGTTGTAGACTTTTTGCCTGGATAGTTTGAGGTGGGGTGGGGTTTGTTATGTGTTTATTGTTATGTGTCTTTCTCTTATTGTTAATTGGGCCACCTATTGTTTCTGTCTGTCTGAGCATCTTTTGTAGATTGCATTAATCTTGTGGCTACTTGAATGTGTTATGGAACTATTGTAAGATGTTATGTTTTATGCATATAATGATGTGTATTGTACAGTACTTTGTACTCTGGGTGTAGGTGCCAAATGGTTTGGTCACTTAGGATGATTTATGTGACTAGTTAATAAGCTCATGCAATTATATGACTGTCAGCTATTAGTCGCTGAAGGGGGATTTTTCCAATGGTCCTTCCTGCTGATAAGGCTGTCTATGTGCCCATTTACTGATTGAATTATTTGTTGAAAAGATTGAATGTCTCATGTTACTGGATGTACAGTTTGGCCCCCCTGTGTCATTATGCAAAGAAGGGGGGATTGTTTTAGAGTGTATACAGTATCTCTTTGTGCCTGTGTTTCAATAAACTGTTGATGGTTTGTGCCACCCTATTCTGTGTCCCGAAAAGTGACTGGGTGAGCTACCGGATCTTGGTATCATTATGTTATTGGGCAAGAGAAGCTTATACAATGGACAATTTCCTCTTGAGTACTGGTTTGCATCACACCAGACACTTAACTAAGATAGGAGACCAGTAAAACTTTTGAGGGGGAATCTCACTCAAGAAACCTCCAAAAAATAGTGTGGGCTCCCCTTAAAATCCATACCAAACCTCTATCCTAGAAAGGGGTCTGGAGGATGGTATGGAGGAACACATACAAAACAACAAAAAATAGCATGGGGCTCCCTAAAAATTCATACTCGATTTGTATCCAGGCATGCAGCCTGGCTGGCCAGGCAAGAAAAAGGCAGCAAGGGTGCAGCTGTCTACCCTCCTGGACTATACCTGGCCACATGCCAGTAACATTGGCAAGGTATATCGTCAGAATTGTATCAGACATATATGGATATTAGTGTCACATTATTCAGGGTTAGTAAAAAAAAAATGACCTTTGTGCTACCTATATGTAAGAATATTGTGGATACTAAACACAAATAATAATAGAAAAAAAAATGGTTGCTGCAATGCCTAATGTGTTCCCACTGAAAAGATATCAAGTACCATGAATGGAGTTGCACAGCCTATAAAAAAATCTTATTTGTGCTGATTATATAAAGTGGTCAAATTTATGTAAGCATATTTATACAAACAATCAAAATAAATGAGTGATAACGTCCATACCCTCTGAACGCAAAATTCTTCAATTGTGATCTATATGAATAGTCCACAAGGGAACAGTACCCTAGATTTGAATAAGTTCATGTGGGTGGATTAGGAGGACGATTTGAGTGGAGGATCTACTGAGCTTTGATTATAAGGCAAATTTGAGTAAATACTAAAGTGAGAGTTCTGTGAGCACAGAGGTGGTTGAAGCACACCATACAGTATGGCTACACACTATCACATGTGGATCATGTTAAGGAAGTGAACTATTCGTATGTATCACCATTGAAGTTTTTGATTTGTCAATTATTATATATATATATAACTTTTATGTTCAGAGGCTGTGGACTTTATCACTCTATTTACTTTGAGTGTTTGTATAGATATGTTTACATAAATGTGACCACATCATATAATCAGCACAAATAAGATATATTCTTTATGACATTTTTATAGGCTGCCCAACCCCATTCAGAGAGTAGGAGGGAGTAAGAGGGGACAGGTTAAGGATCACCAGCGTAACCTCATTAATATCAAAGGAGGAATAGGACCAGTTCACAATTGCCCTTCAACCATTGTGACCACTTAGTCACAAACTTTTCCAATTATATATTATTTCTAGTAACCATTTCACATTGAGAGTTTAGGTCAGCAACAGTACCAGAGATAGAGGGGGTTTCTGAGGTTTTCCACAGCCTGGTTATATTTAACTTGGCTACGGAAAGTAGGTGTATGATAGCAAAGGAGGGTATTTTTCTATACCTACATGGAGCAGGGCTAGAGTGGGATTGGGGACAGACGGTGCCCCAGATATAGAAGATATTAGTACAAATATCTGCTTCCAATATAAGCTTAAGGGCTTGCAGAACCACAGAATGTGGGCAATAGAGCCTATGTTACTGCAATTTCTGTGGTAGTTCAGAGGAATCAAGAAAATTAGCAATCAGAACATGTGTAAAAGCCTCTTAATTGTGAAGGTTATATTCACCTTTGAGGATGTAAAATGGTTTCAAGGAGGTTTTAGCAGTGATAGCTCCTACATTTGAGATGCCGGCCAGGTGGATAAGTTTAGGTCAAGAAGGCAGGTGGATAAAGCTGTTAAGGGAATTGGTAGGGATCGAATAGGTGGCCCATGAGTGGGTGTAGACTGGAGCTTTTTATAAGCTTAAAGGGATGCTGTAATTGAGGGGTAAGGATTAAAGGGAGATGGGAAGTAGTCTACTGTAGCAAGAAGAAGGAGCTTTGTCAGGTTATGGTGCTGGGGAGAAGGGTTCGCCATAAGAGAGCATATTTTTTCCGGGGTTGGGTGCCACCAGTAGTAGATTAGATACAGGGTTGAAGCATGGCAGTAAGTGCTAATCTGTGGTAAGCTAACTCCACCTTGGTCATGGGGGTCTAGTCAATATATAGCTAGAACATCTGGGTGGTTTTGACTCCCAAACTAATTTTAATAGCTGTCTCTGAATAGAGGTAAAGAAAGCTTGGGGGGATAGGAACAATCACTGTGCGGAATAAGTAGAGGAGCTTGGGGAGCACTATCATCTTTATGGTGGCTAATCTACCTAGCTTGGCTACGCAGAGAGTGTTATGTCCTGTACACACGGTTCGGACATTCCGACGACAAAATCGTTTGTTTTTTTGTCAGACGGATTTTGTCCCAAACTTGTCTTGCATACACACAGTCGCACAAAGTTGTTGGAAAATCCGATCATTCAGAACGCAATGACGTACAACACGTACGATAAAGAGGCCAGTAGCCAATAGCTTTTGTCTCGTAATTTATTCTGAGCATCCGTGCCACTTTGTGTGTTGGAATTTTCTACACACGATCGGAATTTAAACGATCAGATTTAGTTGTCGGGAAATTTTAGATGCAGATCTCAAACTTTGTGTGTCGTAAATTCCAATGGAAAAAGTCAGATGGAGCCCACACATAATCGGAATTTCCGACAACACAGTCCGATCGTACACTTTCAGTCGGAAAGTCCGACCATGTGTACAGGGCACAAGAGGGTGGGTAAATGCTGTGCAAAAGCAAAGTGTTTCATACTGACAAATAGGGATGAGCTGAACACCCCCCTGTTCGGTTTGCATCCAGAACATACAAACAGGCAAAAAATTTGTTTGAGCACACGAACACCGTTAAAGCCTATGGGGCACGAACATGAATAATCAATGCAAATGTTATGGCTTATATGCATGGTATTGTCATGAAAAGTGTTTGGGGACCTGGGTCCTGCCCCAAGGGACATGTATCAATGCAAAAGAGTTTTAAAAATGGCCATTTTTCCAGGAGTAGTGATTTTAATATGCTTAAAGTGAAACAATAAAAGTGTAATATTCCTTTAAATTTCATACCTGGGGGTGTCTATAGTATGCATATAAAGGGGCGCATGTTTCCCGTGTTTAGAACAGTCTGACAGCATAATTCATTTTCTAAAGGAAAAAAAGACATTTAAACTACTCGCGGCTATAATGAATTGTCGGTCCGACAATACACATAACAGCTCATTGATAAAAACAGAATGGGATTTCCTCACAGGGGAACCCCGAACCAGAATTAAAAAAAAAATGCGCGGGGGTCCCCTTAAATTCCATACCAGGCCATACAGGTCTGGTATGGATATTAAGGGGAACCCTGCACCAAAATTTAAAAAAAATATGGCGTGGGGTTCCCCCTCAAAATACATACCAGACCCTTCAGGTCTGGCGTGAGGTCCCCCCAAAAATCCATACCAGAGCCTTATCTGAGCACGCAACCTGGCAGGCTGCAGGAAAAGAGGGCGGATGAGAGAGCCCCCCCCCCCTCCTGAACTGTACCAGGCCACATGCCCTCAACATTGGGAGGTTGCTTTGGGGTAGCGGCCCACCCCAAACCACCTTGTCCCCATGTTGATGGGGAGAAGGGCCTCATCCTCACAACCCTTGCCTGGTGGTTGTGGAGGTCTGCTGGTGGGGGGCCTATCGGAATCTGGAAGCCCCCTTTAACAAGGGGATCCCGCCCTCCCCCCGTGTGAATTGGTAATGGGGTACAAATGTACCCCTACCATTTCACAAAAAAAGTGTCAAAAGGGTTAAAAAAACACAAGAGAAAGTTTTTGACAAGTCCTTTATTAATTTCTTCTTTCTGCTTCTTCCATCTTCTTTCTTCTGGTCTGCCTTTGGTGTTCTTCTTCCTCCATCTTCTTCTTCTCCATCTTCTTCTTCATCTTCTTCTTCCTCCGCTCTTCTGGTCCCGCATCTTGCTCCGGCTTCTTCTCCGCTCTGATCGATCCGCCTCAGTGGGAGTCTTCCGCCATGTGACTCTTCGGTTCTTCTGACACTTGTTATATAACTGGGGTGCTACGCCAAAGCACCCTCCCAATGTTGAGGGCATGTGGCCTGGTATGGTTCAGGTGGGGGGCGCTCTCTCGACCCCCCCCTTTTCCTGCGGCCTGCCAGGTTGTGTGCTCGGATAAGGGTCTGGTATGGATTTTTGGGGGGACCCTCATGCCATTTTTTTTAAATGTTGGCCCGAGGTTCCCCTTAATATTCATACCAGACATGAAGGGCCTGGTATGGAATTTAGGGGGACCCCCACGCATTTTTTTTTTTATTTTGGTTCAGGGTTTCCCTGTGGGGAAATTCCATGGCATTTTTATCAATGAGCTGCTATGTGTATTGTCGGACCCGAGTAGTTTTAATTTACTTTTTTTCCTTTAGAAATGTAATTTTGCTGTCAGACTGTTCTAAACAGGGGAAACATGCACCCCCCTTTACAGGCATACTATAGACAGCCTCCCAGGTACGAAATGTAAAGGAATATTACTCTAGGCATAGAGTGGGCGCATAGAGTGGGCGCACTAGAGATTTTGAAACATTAACTTCATAAAATTACACTAGGCTAAAGTGAAGCAGGTATTCCTAAATTGCCTGCAGTATCTGCTGGGGGGTTGCTCACCATGAGAATCACATCCCAAGCAAAGAGGCTGACTTTGTGTTCAACACCATTGCAGGGGATACCCGAGATACATGGGTCAGATCTTATCTTAGCGTCCAAGGGTTCCATCAGTAGGGCAAACATGATCAGGGAAAGGGGCAATCTTTGGAACATTTATACCATTGGAAATTTAGAAGGGGGTAGATAGGACACCTCCTGTAAATATTCTAGCTGATGGATTCGATTATAGGGATAAGATTGCAGTCTGAAACCATTTAGTGATACCAAATGTGTTAAGTTGTGTTGTAGTGATAGAGTGCAGATCAATAGAGGCTAGGAAGTTTTGGATAATGACATCAGTGGGCTGAGGGGTAAGAGGATAGGTTTTTAGGTTATAAAGAGATGCGTAATAGTCACTGAAAGCATTAGCTATATCTTGGGGGTTGGTAAAAGTTGTTTAGAGGGGGGCGTGGTTTGGTGCCAAGATGAGATAGCTGCCTGATCTCTGCGCTCTCATCCACAGAGGTCCTGCAAACAGCTTAAAAAAGCTTAACCCCACCATCAGCATGGGGAAACCATTGGGAAACCTTTCCAAATCCGGTCTCGCTCCCTCAGAGATACAAATCTGGGCCGCAACATACCAGAAATCTTCAGGACTCAGCCGTGCGAGGCCACATTTTTTTTCTCAGGCCTCCACACGATTAGCCCGCTTGTTAAGCCTCAGTCCCCCAAGCAGAAGCTGTCCACAACTTGGCATTCAGGTATGCCAGCCACTCAACCACTCAATCTGGGCAATCTAAGATCGGTAGTTGCAGACATTAAAGATACCCTGGCAGCAGCAATATCTGACCTCAGACATGACATCCAGTCCATAGTCATGCAGGTGGATGATCTGGAGCAAACAGAAGCACACCATGATGCTATACAACAGATTCAACATACATCGAATGCCCACAATCTACAACTCAGGGAGCTACACAGACATCTAGAAGACCTGGATAACCGTGGCCAATGCCACAATCTACAAGTAAGTGGCATCCCTGAAAGGATCAAATCCAACCAACTCATGCAGGCCACAATAGCAATTTTAATGTCCTCCTTGGTAGACCTCCTGAATCACCATTTGAATGCGAGCAATTCAATAGAGTTCTCAAACCCAGAGGAAGGGACACTGACCCTAACAGAGATTTAGTGTGCTGCCTGGTTAATTTCAGATTAAAGGAAGAAACTTTAAGTAGGGCAAGAGGCCGCCATAGTGTCTTATATCAAGGTACGGAAAGTAAAATATTCCAGGATCTGTCCAACATAACTCTCCAGAACAGAAGAGATTGTCGTGCACTACTTGATCTGCTGCACAGTTAAGGGATTCAGTATCAATGGAAATTCAAATTCTGCTTATCCACATCTACTCCTGGTCACACAGCAAACCTACCAGTACCAGAAGATTTAAGACTTTTCTGTGAAACTTTGAACCTGCCTCTCATTGACCTGCCAGACTGTTACAGTACCTTTGGTCTACCAAGGATGAGACGAGCTGCATCTACAGATGCCATACCAGTCCCTGCTGATTTTTACAGATGTTGCCGCAGGTCATCATCCTCATGATCATCTGTATCGGCAACCCCAGAAACGTGGGAGACAGTAGTCCAACAGCTTCCCCTGCACACAGGAGAGCATGATGACTACTTCAACTGACATTCTTAATTCTTTCTGCCATCTCTGTATGATACCATACTCAGAAATTCCCATTGATATCTCTTTTACTCTAGGCCAGACTGCTGGTTGGAAGCTAAACAGTGGGGACCTTGAGTGGTGAGTGAACAAGTCTTGCTTTTTGACTGCTGTTGATTGCTGGGTTGCATTTTTAGGTTCTTTTTGTGGCTTTTCCTTGTATCTTTTTAACACCTTTTTCTGACACTTTTTAAACAGCTTTTTTTTTCTTTGCTTCCTTCAGCCTACTAATTAAGGGGAGTGGTTAATTGATCACAGGTGCTTGAGGCCTATATAACATTGTGTAGAACTCATTGTGAACCTGCTCATCTTTGAGTCTGCTGGAACTTAGATCAAGTGGAACTGGTCTAAGTGGTGAGTTAAAAACCAGAGTTGAAAACAGGAAGTTATAACAGGGGTCATAGTATCTGTGTAGTGTGAGTAACTGAGTGTTGTCTGAGTAGTGTGTGTGGATTGTTAGTACTTGTGTATTGTGTACTGTTTATTTCGAGTGCACGCAGATCCGCGAGTGGTCTGTGAGTGCACGTAGGTCTGCACATAGGTCTGCACGTGCACGTAGGTCTGCGACTGGTCTGCGAGTGCATGTAGGTCTGCACATAGGTCTGCGAGTGCATATACAGTATCTCACAAACGTGAGTACACCCCTCACATTTTTGTAAATATTTTATTACATCTTTTCATGTGACACCACTGAGGAAATGACACTTCACTACTTTGCTACAATTGAAAGTAGTGAGTGTACAACTTGTATAACAGTGTACATTTTCTGTCTTCTCAAAATAACTCAACACGCAGCCATTGCTGGCAACAAAAAAGTGAGCACACCCCTAAGTGAAAATGTCCAAATTTGGCCCAACTAGCAATTTTCCCTCCTCAGTGTCATGGGACTCGTTAGTGTTACAAGGTCTCAGGTGTGAATGGGGAGCAGGTGTGTTAAATTTGGTGTTATTGCTCTCACTCTCTCATACTGGTTACTGGAAGCTCAACATGGCACCTCACGGCAAAGAACTCTCTGACGATCTGAAAAAAATAATTGTGGCTCTAAACAAAGATGGCCTAGGCTATAAAAAGATTGCCAAGACCCTGTAACTGAGCTGCAGCACAGTTGCCAAAACTATACAGCGGTTTAACTGGACAAGTTCTACTCAGATCAGGCCTTGCCAAGGTGTGCTGACAGCATTGCTGCAGAGGTTGAAGGGGTCTGGGGTCTAAATTGTCTAAATTGCTGGCAACAAAAGTGAGCACACCCCTAAGTGAAAATGTCCAAATTGGGCCCAACTAGCAATTTTCCCTCCTCAGTGTCATGGGACTCGTTAGTGTTACAAGGTCTCAGGTGTGAATGGGGAGCAGGTGTGTTAAATTTGGTGTTATTGCTCTCACTCTCTCATACTGGTTACTGGAAGCTCAACATGGCACTTCACGGCAAAGAACTCTTTGACGATCTGAAAAAAATAATTGTGGCTCTACATAAAGATGGCCTAGGCTATAAGAAGATTGCCAAGACCCTGTAACTGAGCTGCAGCACAGTTGCCAAAACTATACAGCGGTTTAACTGGACAAGTTCTACTCAGATCAGGCCTTGCCAAGGTGTGCTGACAGCATTGCTGCAGAGGTTGAAGGGGTCTGGGGTCAGCCTGTCAGCACTGAGACCATACACCACATACTGCATCAAATTGGTCTGCATAGGTGTCATCCCAGAAGGAAGCCTCTTCTAAAGATAATGCACAAGAAAGCCCGCAAACAGTTTGCTGAAGACAAGCAGACTAAGGACATGGATTACTGGAACCATGTCCTGTGGTCTGATGAGACCAAGATAAACTTATTTGGTTCAGATGGTGTCAAGCGTGGGTGGCGGCAACCAGGTGAGGAGTATAAAGCCAAGTTTGTCTTGCCTACAGTCAAGCATGGTGGTGGGAGTGTCATGGCCTGGGGCTGCATGAGTGCAGCCGGCACTGGGGAGCTACAGTTCAGTTAGGGAACCATGAATACCAACATGTACTGTGACATACTGAAGCAGAGCATGACCCCCTCCCTTCAGGGTCTGGGCCACAGGGCAGTATTGCAACATGATAAAGACCCCAAACATACCTCCAAGGCAACCACTGCCTTGCTAAAGAAGCTGAGGGTAAAGGTAATGGACTGGCCAAGCATGTCTCCAGACCTAAACCCTATTGAGCATCTGTGAGGCATACTCAAACAGAAGGTGGAGGAGGGCAAGGTCTCTAACATCCACTAGCTCTATGATGTCATCATGGAGGATTGGAAGAGGACTCCAGTGGCAACCTGTGAAGCTCTGATGAACTCCATGTCCAAGAGGGTTAAGGCAGTGCTGGAAAATAATGGTGACCACACAAAATATTGACACTTTGGGTCCAATTTGGAAATTTTTACTTAGGGGTGTGCTCACTTTTGTTGCCAGTAGTTTAGACATTAATGACTGTGTGTTGAGTTATTTTGAGGGGACAGCAAATTTACACTGTTATACAAGCGGCATACTCACAACAACATTGTAGCAAAGTGTAATTTCTTCAGTGTTGTCACATGAAAAGATATAAAATATTAACTAAAATGTGAGGGGTGTACTCACTTTTGTGAGATACTGTAGGTCTCCAAGTGCACGTAGGTCTGCGAGTGCACATAGGTCTGCTAGTAGTCTTGCTAGTGCATGTAGGTCTGGGAGTGCACGTAGTTCTGTGAGTGCACATAGGTCTGCAAATAGTATGCAAGTGCACGTAGTTCTGCGAGTGCATGTAGTTCTGCGAGTGCACTTAGGTCTGCAAATGCATATAGTTCTGCGAGTGCACGTAGGTGTGCGAGTGCATGTAGGTCTGTGAGTGCACGTAGTTCTGAGAGTGGTCTGCGAGTACATGTAGGTCTGCGAGTACATGTAGGTCTGTGAGTGGTCTGCGAGTGCATGTAAGTCTGGGAGTACCTGTGTATTGACTTGTTGAGTACCTTTGTATTGTCTTGTTGAGTACCTGTGTATTGTCTTGTTGAGTATTAGTGTCAGTAAGCTAGTTGTTAGGTAATTTGGACAGGGTATAATCCCGAATCCTCATTAAATTAAATAGGTACGATGCTCGGTGGGTGTGGAGAGGCGACTCGTTGTACATCTTGCGGCATGTATGCATTCCTTGATCATCCGATCGAGGGTGAATACTGCTGTGCAAAATGTAAGCGCATTGTTTCCCTGGAAGCCCAAGTTCTGAATCTGGGGAAGCAACTGTCAGCACTGAGAAGTTCCTCCATACTAAAGGAGAGCCAGGAACATACATGGCAGGTGCCGGCTGGGGCCAGCACAGAGGCAGATGGAGACAAAGAGGTGAAGGCACTAGCAAAAAGTAAATGGGTGACAGTCAGGAAAGGTAGAGGGGGAAGTGCCAGGGAGGCCGATCCAGGGCTGAAGCACGCACGTTCGACTCGAGCACCGGCTGTTCGCCCGTTCGGCGAAGCCAGATCTCTGCGGACCGTTCACGTCATATTCGTGTGGAGCTCACAGCCCACAATGCACTGCGCCATCACAGTGCATTGCTGGCTCATGATTGGCCAAGCATGCACTGTGACCCTGCATGTTTGACCAATCACAGCACTGGCAGCGAGGAGAGCCACCAGCGAGGCGGCCTTGTGTAGTGTGTTGCGGTGTTCAGGGAGAGAGCAGGATAGGCAGGGACAGTGTGTTCTTTTCTTGTGAACCTAGCACTGTTAAAGTGGGTGTTGTGTGTCTCCAGCACAGTATACACCTGAAGATACCCCTTATTGCTGGTGTTCTGTAATACAGGCATCTGCAGCAGTTAAAGTGAGTGTTGTGTGCCTCCAGCACAGTATACACCTGAAGCTTCCCTTTATTACTGTTGTTACGTAATACAGGCATCTGCAGCAGTTAAAGTGGGTGTTGTGTGCCTCAAGCACAGTATACATCTGAAGATACCCCTTATTGCTGGTGTTCTGTAATACAGGCATCTGCAGCAATTAAAGTGGGTTTTGTGTGCTTCCAGCACAATTTACACCTGAAGCTACCCTTTATTACTGGTGTTCTGTAATACAAGCATACAGGCAGCATTTACAGTGGGTGTTGTGCGCCTCCAGCACAGTATACACCTGAAGCTACCCCTTATTGCTGGTGCTGTTCTGTTTCTGTAACACAGGCAGGCAGCTGCAGTAATTACAGTTGGTTTACTGTGTCATCTGCTCTGTGTACACCTAAAGCTACCCAATTGCTGTTTTTTCCATCTCCCTGCAGGCCATTACTATGTCTGAAAGGCCAACAAGGAGAGGCGGACAGTCACGAGCCAATAAAAGAGGGCAAGCAGGCTCTGTGTCTAGAGACAACAGTGCTGGTTATGGACGCGGTGCATCGTCATCAGCACGTGGCCATGGGACACGCTTGTCCTTATTTTCGGCAGCTGGACGTGTTGAGCCACATCATGCCGAAGACTTGGTAGAGTGGATGACCAAGCCCTCTTCATCCTCCTCTCTCACCCAGGCTCAGAGTACTAGCAAAGCAGCTGCCAACGCATCCTCTTCCCTTGTCTCAATGTCATCATCAGTCACTCCTTCCCTAGACTCACCATGTCCTCCTGAGGAATCCCCCAAACTGTTTGAGTACAGTGTTGGGTATATGCTCCAGGAGGATGTCCAACGTTTTGGAGGCTCTGATGATGATACCCAGCTAGAGGAAGGCAGTAGCGTGAGCGCAGAGAGAGGGAATTCTCAAGAAGGAGAGCAATCTGGCAGTCATGTTCCTTCAGCTGCAGCATACTACCAGGTTTTCTCCAGTGATGAAGAGGGAGGGGATGATGAGGTCACTGACTCCACGTGGGACTCCACGTGGGTGCCTGATAGGAGAGAGGAGGAGGAGGAGGAGGCACATCTCCAATGAGGCAGGATGCCCTCGGGGCCAGCTTAGGGGCAGCACACCAACTGAGTCATACCACAGAGCTCTGCCTGTGCAGGGTGCTGCCCTGCGCGTTATTCCAAAAGTTCTTTGGTGTGGGCCTTTTTTGAGATGAGTGCATCTGATCGCACCGCTGCTATCTGCAACATATGTCTCAAGTGTATCTCACATGGCCAAAATATCAGCCGCTTGGGCACCACATGCTTGACCAGACATATGTTGACCTGCCATGCAGCTCGTTGGTAAACGTACCTTAAAGACCTACACCAAAGAACAAAGCGGACCTCTCCTTGCTCCTCATCAGCTGTGATCTCCAACCCTACTAAACCTTCAGTCCTCTCTGAAACCTGCACTGAGAGGAATGAAGGTGTAGAATTAGGTGTGTCACAGCCAAGTACTTGCGGGCACTCTGCTAGCAGTACACCGACGTCCGATTGTACCAGGCAAATTTCCCTGCCCCAGCTGCTGGACCGTTGAAAGAAGTTCACTCTTAGCCATCCACATGCCCAGCGGTTGCAGGCTAGCTTGGCTAAATTGCTAGCACTTCAACTGCTGCCTTTTCAGTTGGTAGACTCGGTCCCCTTCCGTGAGTTTGTACAATGTGTGGTTCCTCAGTGTCAGCTTCCCAAACAGCACTTTTTCTCACAGAAGGCAATGTCCATGCCTCGTTGGACAGGGTGGTCAGCAATAAGGTGCATATTACCTCTGACTCATGGTCCAGCAGGCATGGATAGGGACGTTACCTATCTTTCACGGCCCATTGAGTCACTATTCTGGCAGCTGGGAAGGATGCAGGACAAGGTGCAGTAGTGTTGGAGGTTGTTTCACCACCACACCTCCAAAATGCTACTACTGGTTGTGACACACCTTTCTCCTCCACCCCCTCCTCTTCTACTTCCTCCGTGGCCTCTTCCAGTGCTTTGTCCTCGGAACCAGCGGTGCTCCGTAGGCGCTCAAGGGGCTACGCAAGTACGCAGGCAAAAATATGCCATGAGGTGCTTGCGCTGGTTTGTTTGGGGAACAGGAGCCACACTGGGGCAGATATTTTGTCAGCTCTGCAGGGGCAGGCCGAGAGGTGGTTGATGCCATGCCAGCTTAAGCCAGGAATGATGGTTTGCGACAATGGCACCAATCTCCTCTCTGCCCTCCGACAGGGACAACTCACCCATGTGCCCTGTGTGGCTCACATCCTTAACCTGGTGGTGCAGTGGTTCTTGGGCAGGTACCTGGGCTTACAGGATGTTCTGAGGCAGGCCAGGAAAGTCTGTGTGCATTTCCGACGATCATATAATGCCAGTGCTCGGCTGCCTGAGCTCCAGAAAGAGTTGAACCTGCCCAAGAACCGCCTTATATGTGACATGCCCACCAGGTGGAACTCAACGTTGGCCATGCTGCAGCAGCTGCACACGCAGCAGAGGGCCATCAATGAGTACCTGTGAACTACGGCACTAGGACAGGGTCAAGGGAGCTCTCTTTTTTTCTCACCACGCCAGTGGGGCAAGATCAGGGATGCATGCACTGTCCTGTCACCATTTGAGGAGGCCACGAGGATGGTGAGCAGTGACAGTCCATGCATCAGTCACACTGTACCTCTTCTCCACCTGTTGGAGCATATGCTGTATGGAATAATGGACAGGGCACTTGAGGCAGAACAGAGGCAGGAAGAGGAGGACTTCCTTGCCTCTGAAGGCCTCCTTTATGCAGACAGTGTTCCTGCTGTCCCACCCATCACACAGAAAGAGGACAAGGAGGAGAATAAGGTGGATTGTGTAAGCATGGAGGTGGAGCCTGGCACTCAGCATCAGCAGCAGCAGTCTTTTAGGGATGATTTACAGTTCCAAGAAACCCGTGGACTTGTACGTGGCTGGGAGGAGGTGGCTGCGGATCATGTTGTGCTTAGTAACCCAGAGAACTCTGGACTGAATGCCTCAGCTAACCTACACTGCATGGCCTTCCTGATCCTGCAAAGCCTGCGGAAGGATCCTTGTATTCTTCGAATCAAGGAGAGGGACCATTACTGGCTGGCCACTCTCCTTGATCCAAGGTACAAAGGTAAGCTTGCGGACCTTATCCTGCCATCGCAGAGGGAGCAGAGGATGACACATCTCTGGGAGGCCATGCAGAAAGATCTGTGCAATGCGTTCCCAGAGACTGGGAGGGTACAAATTGCTGGCCCTGAACAATGTGTGGCTGAAGCTTCGGTCAGTCACAGAAGGAGCGGTGGAGAAGGTAGCCATCTGACCGATGCTTTCAGACAATTTTTTAGTCTGCAGCCCCAAGGTATGATCCAGCAACCATTGCCAGTGTCTGATTCACATGGTGCAAGAATACCTAGGGGCAAGGTCAGACTTGGACACCTTTCCCACCGAAAATCCTCTGGCTTACTGGGTCTTGAGGATGGGTCACTGGCCAGAGCTTGCACAGTATGCAATTGAGCTACTGGCCTGTCCTGCATCCAGAGTTCTTTCGGAACGCACCTTCAATGCTGCTGGTGGCTTTGTAACCGATCACAGGGTGTGCCTGTCCACCGACTCGGTTGATCGACTGACCTTCATAAAGATGAATCAGTCTTGGATCACCCACAGCTACCAAGCACCTGAAGCTGATGTAACCAAATATTTTTTTTTGAAATGTCACATCCCTTCAAGACTGCCTATGCTGATGCTGAGTGACTGTCCTGTTATGTTGACTGACTATCCTCTTCCTCCTCAATGATCCTGCTGATAGCTTGGAAGAACATTTTTGGTTCTGGGTGATGCCACCAGTGGCTAAGGCCCAATTTTTAACAGGGGCATGTAATTAACAATTTTGATGCAATGCTTTGCAGCAGGGCTCATTCCTGCACTCCAAATAGAGTATCTTGGAGAGGTTGCAGTGTCATGGCACCAGCACCAGTGCCTAAGGCCCAATTTTTCAGCACCTTTTTAACAGGTGCATGTAATTACAATTCTTGATATAATATTTCACAGCAGGGCCCGTTCCTGCGCCCACCGATAGTAACTGTGAGGACTTACAGTGTTGTGGCACCAGCACCAGCACCACCACCACAACCACCAAAGGTCCAATTTTTCTACCACTATTCAACAATGGCATGTAATTAGAATTCTTGATACAATCGTTCACAGCAGGGCGCTCCAGCGCCCACCAAGAGTCACTTTGAGGGCTTACAGCGTTGTGGCAACACCAACACCTTAGGCCCACATTTCTGCAGAGCATATAGGACAGGCTTCTACTTTCAAACATCCAACTTACAAATGTCTCCTACTTGCAAATGGAAGGAGACAACAGGAAGGGAGATGAAAAAAGATGGACAGCAAAAAAATTATATAGGTGTGATAACCCTTCCCTATGTTTTCCAAAAAGCTTAAAAATTGATTTTTTTGACTGGAGCTACACTTTAAAAATGTACCAGTTCAAAATGACTAACATATTCTACTTAACACAACAAACCTACACAGTCCCTGTCTTGTTTGCACCGCCTGTATGCTGCTGCTCTGAGTATATAGGGCCAGGGGGCCCCATGCCTTTACTTTTTTAATTTGGGTACCGGGTTCCCCTTAATATCCATACAAGACCCAAAGGGGCTGGTAATGCCATTTTTCTTAATGATTTTCATTCGTATTGCCAGAACCAGACATTACATTAAAACCGCAAGCAGTTTTAAATGACTTTTTTCCGTTAAATGTAATTTTGTGCAGGGACTGTTCTAAACACGGCAAACACGTGTCACTTCACAGGCATACTATAGACACCTCCCAGGCACAATATTTAAAGGAATAATAGAAAAGAGGGGGTTAAGGTGCACTATGGACCCTAAATTGTTACTAAAGAATCAAAAAAACGCACCAAAGGTGAAGACCAATAATGTGAAAATGTATAAACAAAAATCTTAGTGATAAAAGGAGGGGCTGCCACTACCTTACATATTCAACCTAAAAGGTAGAAAAGACATAAATAAATGCTAAGGAGGTAGTAACGGCGCTCACTTGCTGTTAGTTATACCTGCAGGAGACTCACCTGCTGTTAATTATACCTAGTCCCTGCGGGGATCTATTTCAAATCAAAAGGTGTAACTAAAGTGAAACCTAGTAATTACCTAGTAAAAAAGTGCTACGTGCTTCTAAAAGTGCCACAATATGTAAATCCAGTACTTTGCACTTTGTAAAATCGCTAAATGGAAGAGTGCAATTATAAGTTCATACAGAAATCCAACGGCAGAAAAAATAATAATAATCCAACTGCAGAAAAAATAATAATATCAGAAAGTCCTACTCACAAAATTGAAGATTAAAACAGCGCCTCTGTGTATGCTGGTCACAGCGTTTGAATTCACCGCCGCCGCCGCCGCTATGAGAGAGTGTGTACACCATAGGCCACGCCCTACGCGTTTCGTCATTGGACATCGTCTGGAGCGGTGAATTCAAACGCTGTGATCAGCATACACACTGAGGCGCTGTTTTAATCTTCAATTTTGTGAGTAGTACTTTATGCATACAATAAAATGTGTTTTTAAAACTGGATTACAGTATGTATGCTCCATTCTATTTTTAATGAGGATAAACACTGGATGGTAACCGGACCAGCTCTATATAGCGGCACAGGGGCTCACACTGTGGAGGCGCATTAACCCCTTAAGGGGCGGGGGAGCTGGTGAGTGCGGATTATTGTCTTTAAGCACGGAAATCGCATCGGTTGCAATCCAGGAATTCACTAAACATTGAAGCACACTGTCACTTTTGTTCCAGAAGGACTTTCTGATATTATTATTTTTTCTGCAGTTGGATTATTATTATTTTTTCTGCCGTTGGATTTCTGTATGAACTTATAATTGCACTCTTCCATTTAGCGATTTTACAAAGTGCAAAGTGCTGGATTTACATATTGTGGCACTTTTAGAAGCACGTAGCACTTTTTTCACAGTATATATTAATATTGTGGCACCTTTATAAGCGCCTAGCACTTTTTTATTGTATGATTTGCACAAATGCATATATGCACTTTTAACACTGTAGTAAGTGTATTGAAGTTTCTGTACTAACACATAGCATTTTTGTGACAATGTGAGTTAGGATCTCTATAATATCTTTATGCACGTTTCATATTGCTATCTATTTGCACATGTGAAATATTTATTTTTATTTTTATATTTTTATTTACCGTATATACTCGAGTATAGGCCGACCCGAATATAAGCCGAGGCCCCCAATTTACCCCCAAAAAAACTGGCAAACTTATTGACTCGTGTATAAGCCGAGGGTAAGACATGCCTGTCCATCCCTGTGTGTGTGTCCGTCCATCCCTGTGTGTCCGTCCATCCCTGTGTGTCCGTCCATCCCTGTGTGTCCGTCCATCCATCCCTGTGTGTGTGTGTGTCCATCCATCCATCCATCCCTGTGTGTGTGTGTCTCCATCCATCCATCCATCCATCCCTGTGTGTGTGTGTCTCCATCCATCCATCCATCCCTGTGTGTGTGTGTGTATCCATCCGTGTGTGTGTGTGTGTGTGTGTGTGTGTGTGTGTGTGTGTGTGTGTGTGTGTCCAGCCTACCTGTGTCCCGAGCCTTTGTCCCGAGCCTCCGTCCCGTGCCTTGCCTCCTTGCCTCCGTGCCTCGCCGCCGTGCCTTGCCTCCGTCCCATCCCGTCCCGTCCCGTGCCGTGCCTTGCCTTGCCTCCGTCCCGTGCCCTCTTCGTCGGCGCCTCGGCGGCCATTGTAAAATTCAAAAGCTGCGCCGCCGCCTTCGCCTGTGATAGGCGGAACACTGAATTTCCCAGCAGCCTGTGTTCCGCCTATCACGTACATCGTATCATCCTCGTCCGTAGTACGAGGATGATACGATGTCCGTGATAGGCGGAACACAGGCTGCTGGGAAATTCAGTGTTCCGCCTATCACAGGCGAAGGCGGAGCCGGAGGCGCGGCTTTTGAATTATAGAATGGCCGCTGTCTGTCTGCTCGACACGCTGATCGAGCGGGCAGACAGCGATGACTCGAGTATAAGCCGAGGGGGGCACTTTCAGCCTCAAAAAAGAGGCTGAAAATCTCGGCTTATATTCGAGTATATACGGTATGTGTGTAAAATTGCTATTAAGCAATTTTAACAACTAGGTTTCACTTTAGTTACACCTTTTGATTTGAAATAGATCCCCGCAGGGACTAGGTATAATTAACAGCAGGTGAGTCTCCTGCAGGTATAACTAACAGCAGGTGAGCGCTGTTACTACCTCCTTAGCATTTATTTAAATATTTAAAGGAATATTTCACTTTTTTTTTCACTTTAATCGTCATTAAAATCAGTGCTCCTGAAAAAACTTCCCTTTTAAAAAAAAAATGCTGGCATTGATCCATGTCCCCTGGGGCAGGAGCCGAGTCCCCAAACCCTTTTTAGGACAATATCTTGCATATTAGCCTTTAAAATTAGCACTTTTGATTTTGAACGTTCGAGTCCCATAGACTTTAATGGGGTTTTAAAGTTTGTACGAATTTTCGGTCCGCTCGAAAGTGCTAGTACAGCTCAGGAGGGGGGTGCGCTCGCTTATCCCACCCCCTTTCCTGACTGGCCGGGCTGTGTGCTCGGATAACGGTCTAGTATGGATTTTGGGGGGACCCCCACGCCGTTTTTTTTCAGCATAGGGGCTTCCCCTTAAAATCCAAACCAGACCAAAGGGACTTGGAGGGGCATTCCCTCTCGCACTATTGCAGCCAGCGAGAGATGTACAGTACCCTGTCACCGAGTACCAACGCCATATGATCACGCTGGAAACATTATTGTGGGTGCTGTAGCTGCCCGCATGTCATATTTGGTCTGTCGGACCAGTATACAGATGGACGGGTTTCCCGCTAGGAACTGAGTCCGGTGGAGTTCTGGTGGGAAAATTTAAAACATGTTCTATTTCTAAAGTCTGTTGGATTTTTGCCATGCAAAGGTCCGATGGAGCCCACACACGATCGGAATGCCTGACGCATTTGTTCCGTCGGACCTTTGCTGTCAGAAAGTCCGGTCATGTGTATGCGGCATTAGATAATGAGGGAGAAAATTGTTGCCTATTTTTGGATTCTAATTTAAAAATGTAATCCGTAAATTCCGGCAACTGTTTTTGCTGCTGTCTCTTCGCCCTGGCACACAGTTTTATGAAAATACCCCTTATATAAGCTTTGTGTGCATTCCACAAAGCAAATTGGTCTTTCGCAGAGGATTCGTTAATAGAGAAGAACTTTTATGTGGCCTTCCAAAATTAGTTTTGGTTCTGGTTGCTGCATAAGGTATGAGTTGGCCCGCTATAATGGGTTTTGAATTAGTAGTAGATTTTGTTTTTACAGGATGATTGAGACCCTTGGTGTTTTTAGACAAAAAATGAATACCCATGGTAGTAAGGGTTTTAGGTGTGTTAGTAGTAGATGTAATATAAACAAAATTGTATCAAAGATTCCTTCTTGTGGTCGCTGTGGAGGTGGCAGATCAATTTGTGTATTGTATTTACTCACTGCGAGTCTGGACTTGCATCTGGATAGGTATTCTTGACTCCTCCATGGGTGCGTGTTTTGTAAAGTCTTCCATACAGCTAGTCCGGGTCTCCTTGTAAGGGACACCTGTTAATTCCTATATAGTATTTGTAGTTACATGTGTGATTTGGCGTTTCTTTGTGTAACTGTTTTCCATTCAGGAATGGGCGCTTTCCGATATGCATTGGCGTTGTTGTCATTATTGGGGTCAGGAAGGATGTTCCAATCTGTCAGTAAGGAAATGCCTTTTCCAGAGAGTCTACAACGTATGACTGGTCATTTCTGGTGATGGTGATGGTGATTTTTTTGGGGTAACCCCATCTGTGAGATATATTGGTTTCTGAGGACTTTAGTGATTGTGTTATTTTTTTTGTTTTGTTTTTTGAAGAGTGTGTTCAGAAAGATCCACATAAAATTGCAGATTTTGGGATGGGATTAGATCTTGTTTATGCATCACCAGCATTAATTGTTCCTTAATGTGGTAGAAATGGAGGAGTAAGATCACATCTCTATGGATTTTCTCTAAGAGATAAGATGGTTTTGGCAGGTGGTGTATTCTGTCAATGGTAACTTCCATGTTGGAAAGGTCAGGTAGGAGGGATGTGAATAAGGCGGTTGCATAGGACCGTAGGTCTGATTGCTGGACAGATTCAGGTATCCCCCTTATTTTTAAGATGTTCTTTCTGGACCTTCCATATCTGCTAATTTGTTTTTTATCTATGATTCCCCTTCTTGTTCCTCATTAGCATCCACCAGGTCATTTAAGGTGGATGTAAATTCCCCCATCTTGCCTTCAATATGCTCCACTCTGGACGCCACTGCTTTTTAGCTCCCCGCTGAATCTATGCATACAGTTTATCATGTCTGCTTGTAATGTACTTCTCAGTGACACAAGCATATCTTTGAGGACTGTATCCATTACAGGTTGATTCCTAGTGGGAAATGAGGTGATTGACTGATTCAGTGACAGGGCTCATCACTGGGCTGCATCCAGCTCCATCCAGCCTGAATTTAGCCTTGGCTGGGCTCCTTGATGGTGGGGAGGAAGGGGAGGATGGATGGCTGTTAGGGGAGTCATTATGTTGGGGCGATGTGGCCTTTTTGTGTGTTTTCCCCTGATCGTGAGAGGCCGGTGTGGAAGAGGATCCGGTACCATTTTGTCTACCTCCATGCCACGGGTGGGTGAAGAAATTCATCAGCTGTTGTGGCTTGGATGTCACTTTCCTCTTATGGGTCATGCACTCCTGGTGTGCTCGGGTCAGATCGCCAGTGGGAACAGGCAGAATTAGTGTGTTTTATGGCCATTTTGTGCTGCTGTGTCCTCGGATACCGGAGCGCCAGAGGTGCACTGCCATCTGACTCTGTCTCAGGCCACGCTCCCCGCAATTTTTTCATTTTTACCAAAACAACAAAAATGGGGAAAAATGGAAAATAATAAGAATAAGGAATGGAGAGAAGAGAAGGGGGAAAGGGAGGGCGGGGGGGGGGGGGGGGGGCAAATGCCAATGCTCTGCGACTCATTCCAGACCTGGAATTACAAATCACAAGAATATTGAACTGCTATTGCACTATATCTATCCAAATAATATATATTAAATCGTCTAACAACTATATATCATTAGAATATTATATTATCAGGGATTAGGGATGAGCCGAACACCACCTGGTTCGGTTCGCACCAGAACCTTAGAGCGGACCAAAAATTTGTACGTACTTTAGAACCCTATTAAAGTCTAAGGGACTCGAACGTTCTAAATCAAAAGTGCTAATTTTAAAGGCTAATATGCAAGATATGCAACAAACACCAGCAGTAAGGGGTATCTTCAGGTGTATACTGTGCTGGAGGCAGGCAACACCCACTTTAACTCCTGCAGATGCCTGTATTAGAGAACACCAGCAATAAAGGATAGATACAGGTGTATACTGTGCTGTGCTGGAGGCACCCAACACCCACTAACTCCTGCAGATGCCTGTATTAGAGAACACCAGCATAAAAGGGTAGATACAGGTGTATACTGTGCTGGAGGCACACAACACCCACTAACTCCTGCAGATGCCTGTATTAGCCCTTGTACACACGGTCGGACATTCCGACAACAAAATCCGTCAGATTTTGTCCGACGGATTTTGTCTGAAACTGGTGTTGCATACACACGGTCGAACAAAGTTCGTAACGTGATGACGTTATTTTGTTACGACGGGACTACGTTCAGGCTAGTAGCCAATATCTTTGGTCTAGGAATTTGACTTGAGCATGCGTGGCACTTTGTCCGATCGGAATTCTCTACAAATGATCGGACAAAGTCCGATCGGATCATGTTGTCGGAAAATTTTATAGCCCAGCTCTAAAACTTTGTCGGTTGGATATTCTGACGGAAATAGTCCGATGTAGCCCACACATGGTCAGATTATCCGACAACATGGTCCGATCTGACATTTCCCATCAAGATTGTCTGACCGTGTGTATAAGGACTTAGAGAACACCAGCCAAAAGGGTAGATACAGGTGTATACTGTACTGGAGGCACACAACACCCACTAACTCCTGCAGATGGCTGTATTAGAGAACACCAGCAAAAAAGGGTAGATACAGGTGTATACTGTGCTGGAGGCACATGACACCCACTTTAACTCCTGAAGATGCCTGAGAAAAGAACACTGCCCCTGCCTATCTTGCTCTTTCCCTGCACGCTAGAACACACTAAACAAGGCCACCGCTCTGGCGGCCTTATATAGTATGGGGCATGTACTAAACCCCCTGAGCTATAATTGGCCACAGGCATCCTGCCTGTGGCCAATTATGGCTCTCCTCGCTGCCAGCGCTGTGATTGGTCAAGCATGCGGGGTCACAGTGCATGCTTGGCCAATTATGAGCCAGCAATGCACTGCAATGGCGTAGTGCATTGTGGGCCGTTCGTGCCACACAAATTTGGTGCGAACGGTCCACAAAGTTCTGAATACGCCGAACAGACGAACGGCCGACACCGAGCTCATCCCTATCAGGGATCTAAGATCATATTACAATATAAATAAGTGGTTTTAAAATCAAACCAACATGCCCATATCTCTAAATGTTTTTTGCCAGCCATACCCATGATATTGTACCTAAATTCTTCTTTATAACATATATCATCTATTTTTCATAACCATTGAGCTAAGTTCGGTATAGACTTTTGCTTCCAATACATAGGTATTAAGGATTTTGCCGTGTTTAACAAATGCAGGGTTATTGAATTTTTATACCTAGATATTGATTGTGAAGTAAGGTGAAATAACATAACCCATGGATCAAACTGGATTGTGTCTTTTTGTATTATAGATGCCATATTAACCACTTGCTTACTGGGCACTTAAACACCCTTCCTGCCCAGACCAATTTTCAGCTTTCGGTGCTCTCACACTTTGAATGACAATTACTCAGTCATGCAACACTGTACCCAAATTAATTTTTTGTCCTTTTTTTCCCACAAATAGAGCTTTCTTTTGGTGGTATTTGATCACCTCTGGGGTTTTTATTTTTTGCGCTATAAATGGGGGAGGATGGCATTTTTTTTATCTTTTTTTTTTTTTACACTCACGGCTGCTGCAGCCGTTCATCTCTCCCTCCTCACACGCTGTCTGTGTGAGGAGGGAGAGCGGCACTGAGAGATGATCTCATATGTTTACATATGAGATCATCTCCCATTGGACACGCCGATCGCGCTGTAAACGGCCGCGGTGATTGGCCGTTTAAAGCGATCTGTGTTTGCCTGTCTCCGGGGGACACGGCAAACACAGAACTTCCCTGATGCGCACCCGTGGCGACGCGCATTGCGGAAGTAAATAACAGGACGTCCAGGGACGGCCTCCCGGACGAAAGCGGCTGCTCTACGGCCATCATTTGGCTATAGGGCGGGCGCGAGGAGGTTAATAACTGTCTGCCAGTATTTGTGAATAAAGGGGCAAGACCATAAACTATGACTGTGGGTAGCAAGGCCTCTGCATTATCTCCAACACATAGAGTAAAATTAGAAAAGAACATTGAATGCAACTTAACAGGCGTACAGTACCACCTAACAAGCAATTTCTTCTATTATTGAAGAAAGGGAGGTAACATAAGAAAGTATCAGAATTGTATCTTTTTGTATAGTATCAAGACTGGATTAATGATCAATTTCCCAACCAGTTAAATACGCTGGGTATCCAAACTCTTGAAAAAACAGCAAAGCTTTATAAAATTGCAATATAAAAATCTGGGGAGAAGCCTCTTTAAAATATTGCCTCTACTTTAGTTAATGTGTTTAATGATTGAATTGGTGTTAAACTGCTTACAAAATGAGATAATTGAGTATATCGCCAAGTGTACATGCATCTATATCTTGTAGGATCAAATATTAATCACATAGATTTCAATTTAGCGTTTTCACATGAAGAAGTTGGGGTTTATCCTCTAAAAATCATGACCTAAACCCTTTATCCAAGGAATCAGGCAAACAATAGAAATGGTATAACAAGGGCATCAAAGAGGAATCCTATTTCCATGAATATCTGGAGTGCAATGAGTCCCATATAGCCATACAATAGCCGATAGCTCAGTTTCCGCCATAGTATGTTACAATCTGATATTCAGACTATTGTCTGATAATATAGCTACAATTAGGAAGAGCTAAACCTCTGGCTGCTTTAGTATGATATAGTACATCCCAGGAGATCCTAGAACGCTGTCCTTTCAATATAAAATGGGAAACCATGGATTGAAGGGTAGAAAAAAAACAGCAGTGACTCAAAAATGAATAATTTGAAACTTGGACAAAATACGTGGTAGGATATTCATTTTAACTATATTTATTTTCCCCAAAAAAGTATGATAAATATAAGTCCATTTACGTAAACCAGATTTAATTTAATTCAAGAGGGGAAGAGAATTATTTTGAAACATATCTGATAGGCGGGCTGTTAAATTAACTAAGTATTTTAACCGTTTCCCGACCAGCACACGCCGATGTACGTTGGCAGAATGGCACGGGCAGGCAAATGGGTGTACCTGTATGTCCCTTTAAATTTTCCACCCTGCCATCAGGAGCGCGCCGCCGGCAGCGCTCTCGTATGCTGGTCAGGACCCCCGTGAGTCCACGGACTCGATCGCCGCGGACATACCCACGATCGTCTCACGGGGTGGCTGAATGAGGAAATGCCGTTGTAATCAGCATCTCCCTGTTCTGCCTAGCAACTAGTGACGCTGATCTCTGCTCCATGTGATTGGAGCAGAGATCAATGTTCACTAAATTAAAGCCCAGCCCCCAACAGTTAGTAACACACTCCTAGGAACACTTAACCCCTACACTGCCACCCACTGGTTAACCCCTTCACTGCTAGTGTCATTTACACAGGAATCACTGCATTTATATAGCAGTGATTGCTGTATAAATGACAATGGTCCCAAAAATGTCCGATGTGTCCGCCATAATGTCGCAGTCACAATAAAAATCGCTGATCGCCGCCATTACTAGTAAAAAAAAATATTAATAAAAAGCCCATAAAACTATCCCCTGTTTTGTAAACGCTATAACTTTTGCGCAAACCAATCACTAATCGCTTATTGTGATATTTTTTACCAAAAATATATAGAAGAATACGTATCATCCTAAACTGAGGGGAAAAATGTTTTTTTTTATATATTTTTGGGGGATATTTATTATAACAAAAAGTAAAAAATAATGCATTTTTTTCAAAATTGTCGCTCTATTTTTGTTTATAGCGCAAAAAATTAAAACCGCATGATCAAATACCACCAAAAGAAATCTCTATTTGTGGGAAAAAAAGCAAGTAAATTTTGTTTGGGAGCCACGTCGCATGACCGTGCAATTGTCAGTTAAAGCGACGCAGTGCCGAATAGCAAAACGTGGTCTGGTCTTTGACCAGCAAAATGGTCCGGGCTGAAGTGGTTAAGGTTCTAAGCTGCCAAGTAAATGCAAATAAGGGACATAACGTCTTGGCTTCACTCGAAGTTATAGAGATATTAACTGCTTCCCGACCGGTGCACGACGCTGTACATCAGCAGAATGGCACGGACAGGCAAATGGGCGTATAGGTACGTCCCTTTGAATTTGACGCCCTGCCATCACATGCACACCGGTTGGGACCTCCGTGAGACTCGATTGCCACGATCATCCCATGATCGTCTCACGGGAAGGAAGAACGGTGAGATGCTGATGTAAACAGCATCTCCCCATTCTGCCTAGCAACAAGTGACGCTGATCTCTGCTCCCTGTGATTGGAGCAGAGATCAGTGATCTGTAAAACACAGTCACCACCCCCAAAGTTAGAAACACGCCCCCAGGACACACTTAACCCCTACACTGCCACCTTGTGGTTAACCCCTTCACTGCCAGTGTCATTTAAACAGGAATCAGTGCATTTGTATAGCACTGATTGCTGTATAAATGACAATGGTCCCAAAAATGTGTCAAATGTCCGATGTGTCCGCCATAATGTTGCTGTCACAATAAAAATCGCTGATCACCGCCATTACTAGTAAAAAAAAAAATATTAATAAAAATGCCATAAAACTATCCCTTATTTTGGAAATGCTAGAAATTTTGCACAAACCAATCAATAATCGCTTATTGAAATTTTTTTTCAAAAAATATGTAGAAGAATATGTATCGGCCTAATTTGAGGGGAAACAAATGTTTTTATATATTTTTTGGGGGATATTTATTATACAAAAAGTAAAAAATAATGTGTTTTTTTTTTCAAAATTGGCGCTCTTTTTGTGTTTATAGCGCAAAAAATAAAAACCGTAGAGGTGATCAAATACCATGAAAAGAAAGCTCTATTTGTGCGGAAAAAAAGACATAAATTTTGTTTGGAGGCCACGTCGCATGACCACGCAATTGTCAGTTAAAGTGACTCAGTGCCGAATCACAAAAAGTGCTCTGGTCTTAAGCCAGCAAAATGGTCCGGTCTGAAATGGTTAAGTACCTCAGATTTTAACATACTCATTTGAAAGTTAGAAAGGAATTTAAATGTCTGTAGGGAAACCATTATGTTGTTTAGAAGAGTAATCCTAGGTTGCTGAATATAGAACAAAATATCATCCAAATACACAGCAAATTTATACTCTACCGCTTTAATTTTCACTCCATGAATGTTATGATGAAAGAAAAGGTTCTAATGAAATGACAAACAATAGGGGTGAAAGGACATCCCTGTCGTGTGCCATTACTAAGTGTAAATGATTCACTGAGTGAGGCAATTACCCTTATTCTAGCTAATGGAGATGTATAAAGAGCAAAAATGTGATAAAGCATCATTGGACCAAAACCCATAAACTTCAGAGTTGTCCTTAACTGGTTCCCGACCAGCGCACGCCGATGTACGTCGGCAGAATGGCATGGGCAGGCATATTGGCGTACAGGTACATCCAATCTTCAATGCCGCACTTGCATGCTGGTCGGGACCCCCGTGAGTCTGGTCGCGGGTCCCACGGACTTGATCGCCACGGGCATACCCGCGATCGTCTCACGGGACGGGTCAAGGGAGAAGTGCCGTTGTAAACAGCATTTCTCCATTCTGCCTAGCAACTAGTGACGCTGATCTCTGCTCCATGTGATTGGAGCAGAGATCAGTGTTCACTAAATGAAAGCCCAACCCCCCACAGTTAGTAACACACCCCTAGGAACACTTAACCCCTACACTGCCACCCACTTCACTGCCAGTGTCATTTACACAGGAATCACTGCATTTATATAGCAGTAATTGCTGTATAACTGACAATGGTCCCAAAAATGTGTAAAAAATGTCTGATGTGTCTGCCATAATGTCGCAGTCACAATAAAAATTGCTGATCGCCGCCATTACTAGTAGAAAAAAAAATTATAAAAAATTATTAATAAAAATGCCATAAAACTATCCCTATTTTGTAAACGCTATAACTTTTGCGCAAACCAATCAATAATCGCTTATTGCGATTTTTTTTACCAAAAATATATAGAAGAATACGTATCGGCCTAAACTGAGGGAAAAAAATGTTTTTTTTATATATTTTTGGGGGATATTTATTATAACAAAAAGTAAAAAATAATGCGTTTTTTTCAAAACTGTCGCTCTATTTTTATTTATAGCGCAAAAAATAAAAACCACAGAGGTGATCAAATACCACCAAAAGAAAGCTCTATTTGTGGGAAAAAGGATGTCAATTTTGTTTGGGAGCCACGCCACATGACCGCACAATTGTCAGTTAAAGCGACGCAGTACCGAATCGCAAAAAGTGGTCTGGTCTTTGACCAGCAAAATGGTCTGGTCTGTAAGTGGTTAACTAGTCCCAGTCAACCCTATCAAATGCTTTTTCAGCATAGGTAGAGAGTAACAGGGTGGGCTGGGAACACTTTGGTGCTTTACCTAGAGACATAGAATTTAAAACAGTATTAAATTCTTCTGAGAGTTTCCAAATTTTTAATGATGTTCACGGGAAGTTTTGATAGCCCTGCCTTTTTTAAATATTGTATCTTTTTTTATGTTTTACCTTTCACATTATAAAGATCTTTATAATACATGCAGAAAGCTTCCACAATGCTTGTAGTGGTGTGTACTAAATCTCCAGAGGCAGATCGAATTTTTGCTATATAATTTCTGGATTTTTTTCTTTTAAAGAGTGGGCCAACATCTTACCTGGTTTATACCCTCATTCATATAATCATTGTGGAATAACCCGATATTGTCTTTTTTGGTCTAGGTCTAATAAAGATTTAAGTTCTTCACATTTCTGCATCAAGTTCATCAATACTGCTTTATGTAAAAACAATTTATGTGCCTTCTCCAGATCAACTACCTGTTTTAATAATTCAGTCACTTTCTGCCATTGCTATTTATTTTTCCTTGCTCCAAACTCAATAACTCTTCCCCAAATATAGGCTTTATGTGCTTCCCAAATCAATGACTTGGGAAGATTAGTGGAAGATTGATCACAAAAATATTGAACTATAGAGGAGGAGAGGTTATCTACATCTACTGGGTCGGAAAAGAGCAAATCATTAAAAAGGAAGTAAACCCGGATGGGTTTTACTTCCTCTTGGTTTCACTGCAAAGGTAAAGCATAATGGGCTACTATGCATTGTATAGTAGCCCATTATGTGTCACTTACCTGACACAGAAGCCTGCAATGTTTCAGATGTCCCCGCTGGCTAGAAGCATCTATCTTTGCCCCTCTTCCGGGGCTGCGAAATCCGGCTCTGTGACATCACTCCCGCGCACACGGGCGGGAGCCGCCAGTCATGGCATGACCCCAGCTAGAAACGTCACAGTGTGCCCTTTCTAAAGTGCAGATGTGCCGAATAGATCGGCGCATGTGCAGAACAACTCATCGTATGGGAAATTGTAAATATCTCCTAAACCGGTAGGTTTAGTAGATATTACCAGCACCTACAGGTAAGCCTGAATCTAGGCTTACCTGTAGGTGAAAGTGGTTGTAAAGGGTTTACAACCACTTTAAGTTTTTCAATTATACTGCTGCTTAGGTACACTTGGAAAATTTAACATAGGGACACGGGAGCATGATATGAAAAGGAAAGAGCACCTATAGAGGCAGATTGTAACACTGGGAGGTGATAATGATCTATACTAATGTTATCTATCCTAGAATATGAGTGATGCATTTTGGAATAATATGAATAATCCCTTGTCATTGGGTGGTGAACCCTCCAGGCATCAATAAGTTGCACCTCCATGCAAACCTTTTTAATGTGTGCTAAATGCTTTCAAGGGATATAGGTATGACCATGAGACATATCCATTATGGGATCAATCGGCATATTAATATCTCCTGCTATTATAACAAGCCTTATAGCAAAGTCTCTTAATTTAGTTAATACCTGTGAAAGGAATGTTGGTTGATGTGTATTTGGACAATACATGTCACCTATCTGACAGGAACAGTGAATAGCTGCAGGGAGAGGTTTCAGATGAGTAGGGGCAAAAGATAGGGACACTCCATCCTTTCTGGCGTCCTCCCCATTTGGGTATAGACAGTCCAGGCCTCATTACGCCCCTCAGGATAGACACTGCTGGCACATCTGAGACCTGCTTTGCTACACACTTTCTGAAACTTTCTGTGAGTGTTCCCAGTTGGGCGCCTTCTCCCCGTGCTTGTTGTGTACTATTGAACTCTAACATCAATTCCAGTTTTGTTCTGTGCAACCATTCTCTGAGTGTTTACTGCTGCAGCAACATGCTGCACTTCCTCACAATGATCAAACAGTATTTATTTGAAGATGTTCAACTACTTTAGTACATAAGTCCCTGATTCAGCATAATCCCCTTCTATTCACTTAGCAGGTAAATTAACCATAATATAATAAAGCTAAACCAGGAAGCAGCAGAGGTGCAGGATTGAAAATTCTGAGTGAAGAATTACAAACTCTTTTACATTTAAAATGGTTACATATATGTATATTAAATATATATTTAGCTATTTGCCGGAGTTCAATAACTATACCAAATGTATTAAACCACTTTGCCTCTCACATCCTTATGGATAACAGAAATGTTTTTATTTTAGTTGTGGTTCTATTCATTCTGCAATAACAAATTATTAAGGTAACAAGGTAATACATTTTATTTTATGTTTTTTTGGTACAAACAAGTTTTTTCCACTTAAATATTGTCATGAAAAAATATTTTGTTTTCTAAACAATCTTTAGACAAAATGTGTAATGAAACAAAAATAGATAACAAAGAAAATAACTAAAGATGTGTGAACAAAAATGTATGGTTTATATAAGGACAGGTTGTGTTAAGTAACATTTAAGGCAATGTTCTGAGATTCTGAATGACAGTTGTACCTGCCATTGCTATTGTGTTGACAATACATGATTTGGCAATTGTTTTCACCAATATGTAGGAAACTGTTGGTCTTAGGTTTAGTATGCATGAGGCTGTTTGTGCAAGTAACACATGGCTGAGAATAGCTAAAAAAAAAATGTGTATCACTTTAGAATATTTTTTTCCAAACCATGGAAAATGCCCTATAGGGTATCTCTATTTTAACACCAAATAAATAAATAAATGCATCCTAAGAGCCTTCCCGCTGCTGCTGTCCCCTGTGCACTTATCTGTCTGTATGTGACATTATCCACTGCCCATGGTTATCGATGTGCCTCTCCATACACTTGAGACATCAATACACAGACCTGGAAACTGTGTAGAAGCATAATCTTTGCAATAGCTTCTGGTCATTTCTTAACACAGTCATGTAACGGCACTAACCAATGTTCTTCTGAGACAAATGAAGAGACTCTCATTGGTTAGCAGTTTATTGGCATTAATTGTACTGTACAACACAGAATATTGTGGGTTATTGTGCATTGCGGTAATGCATTGTAAGTGTAAAGCAAGCCTCAGGATGACTTAAAGTGATCATATATATAATCGATTTATTTTAAAATCTACTAAGTACCTTAATCCTGCAGCACTGTTGTGTGGTCACATAATATTTCCCTGTTCTTTGGCATCTGCAGGGAAAATCCTTGGGAGGGGCTTCTATTACTCTGCTTATCTATGCTCTCTACCCTATGAATCTGTGTCTGGTCAGTCCTGATTGGTGCTCTGCCAGTGACATAACTAAAAAAAAACAGTTTTATAACAGCAATTCCAACTAGCTTATAAATATCAAACAACTGTTTCACAGCTCCCAAAAATCTTTATTGAACATCTGACATGTATTTTTTGCGCTTTAACATGGTGTAGGCAGAGTCAAATATTATTGAAACTATCTTTCATTTATTTTAGACAGCATCTGCATCCAAGGCTCTTTTTTACTTTCCAGGTACACCCCCTGGCAAAAAGTATAGAATCACGACTCTTGAAAAATGTTCATTCAATAGTTTAATTGTGTAGAAAGACACACAAGGGTAAGTGATTACAGTATATGGATTCTGAGTGATATGGCGGCCCTCGACTCAACCCCACGGACCTCTCTTCTTCCCGTCCTAGTTTCTTCTCTTCCTATCTTTCCTTTCTTCTCTATCTATTCCTATTATGATTTTGAAGCTCTTTCCCACTTAAGAAGTTAATTCCTCTAATAAACCATACCATTAATATGCGTTATTGTTATAGTAGTAATTATAGTTGAATATATCATTTACATTGTATTGAATATATAACTCTGAGCTTCATTACTTCTGTTGTATATTATGTACTTAACCTATTGTCAAATACTCTATTGTATGTTCAATAAAATCTTTTTGACAAGGAAAAACACACAAATGCCTCAAAACGATTTTCATTCAACATTCAAGCCTTCTGACTTTAAGAAACACTTAAAAAATAAAACATTAAGAAAATTGTTTTTGCAGATCAAGCAGAGGAAAAAAATATGGAATCACTCAATTCTAAAAGAAAATATTTTGGAATCATGGAAAAAAAAAAACTACAGTACACCACTATTACTTTGTTGCGCCACCTCTGCTTTTATAACAGTTAACTGCTTGCTGACTACCAGCTGTCAATTGACGGGCAGGCGGCGCAGCTCTCGTTGTGGGAGGGCGTCACATGACGCCCTCGCCTTTTCGGCCCACCAGGGGGCGTGCGTGCCTGCCGTGTCACTGGGGACTCGATGCGCTTGCCTTGCAGCCGCGATTGCCCAGTAACACAGCAGGACCATGGATCTGTGTATGTAAACACACAGATCCACAGTCCTGTCAGAGGAGAGGAGACCGATGGTGTGTTCTCAGATCAGAGAAACACTGATCTGTCTCCCCCCTTGTGAATCCCCTCCCCCTACAGTTAGAATCCCTCCCAGGGAATATATTAACCCCTTGAGCACCCCTAGTGTTAACCCCTTCCATGCTAGTCACATTTATATAGTAATCAATGCATTTTTATAGCACTGATCGCTGTATAAATGTGAATGGTCCCAAAAATGTGCCAAAAGTTTCCGATATGTCCACCGCAATGTCACAATCACAATAAAAATTGCAGATCCCCACCATTACTAGTAAAAAAATAATAATAATAAAAATGTGATAAATCTATCCTCTATTTTGTAGGCACTATAAATTTTGCGCAAACCAATCAATATATGCTTATTGCTTTTTTTTTTTTTTTTTTTAAATATGTAGAAGAATACGTATCAGCCTAAACTGAGGAAAAAAATTGTTTTAAAAAAAAATGATATTTATTATAGCAAAAAGTTAAAAATATTGTTTTTTTCAAACTTGTCACTCTTCTTTTGTTTATAGTGCAAAAAATACCACCAAAAGAAAGCTCTATTTGCGGGGACAAAATTATAACAATTTCATCTGGGTACAGTGGTGTATGACTGCGCAATTGTCATTCAAAATGTGACAGCGCTGAAAGCTGAAAAATGTCTTGGGCAGGAAGGGTTTGAAAATGCACTGTATTGAGATGGTTAAATCAATGCCTCAGAGAATTCAAGATATCGAAAAACCGTATTCTTCATCAGTCCCGCTCCAACTTTCTCTTATTGAAGTTTCCAAATCAGCTTTGCAGGTTAGAGCTGTCATGGACCATTTTCTTTCATTTCCACCATAGATTTTCAATTGGATTGAGGTGCGGACTATTTGTAGGCCATGCCATTGACATTGACATTATGGGGGTTATTTACTAACGGAAACCCACTTTGCTCTGCAAGTGCATTTGAAAGTGCACTTGGAAGTAAAATCGCTGTAGATCCGAGCGGGACATGCAAGGAAGATAAAAAACAGCATTTTAGCTTGCACATGATTGGATGATAAAATCAGCAGAGCTTCCACTCATTTCAGATCTACTCCTTAGATTTAGAGCAACCGCACTTCCAAGTGCACTTTCAGTGCACTTTCAATTGCACTTACAGTGCAAAGTGGATTTTCCTTTTGTAAATAACCCCCCATATATCTATCTTGAAGGAAAGTTTTCACTGCTTTTTTCCTATGGCAAGATGCATTATCATCCTGAAAAATTATGTAATCATCAAACATCCTTTCAATTGATGCAATAAGAAATGTGTCCAAAATCTCAATGTAAACTTGTGCATTTATTGAAGATTTAATGACAGTCATCTCCACCATACCTTTACCTGACATGCAACACCACATCATCAATAATTGTGGAAAATTGAAAAAGACAAAAAATACCACGCTATAAAATAAAAAATAAAATGAAATTAACAATACAAAATAACCCCTACCAGCAGCAGATCTAAATTGAGAGATATGCACAAAACAAAATATAGTAACTGAAAAAAGTTGCGCTAAATTATATATATGTGATATTATATATAACCCCTATTAGTCATGCATAAATTTAATAAAAAGACAGTGCATAATATATATTAATAAATGATAAAAAATAAAAGTCCAATGAGGTCCAAATAAGTAAGGAGTGAATGGACAAACACCACCAATGCGTGATCCACCACCACATAGAGAGAGAGAGGGCAAGCTTTGTTACAGCCTGTATAGTAGATACCTATCCAGGTATCAACCGAGCAATGGCATTTCCGCGGACCACCTTGGTATAGCCTTTGTAGCAATAGCCTTTCCGGGTATCAAATCAATACCGTCACCTCTCCTTAACCAAGCCTCAGTGGTAAACCAGGGACAGCAGCAGTCGCATGGGACACACATCAGTCATAGACTCTTAGAGATGAAAAAGAGGCGAGCACTGATCTGTCCCCAGCACTTCACATGTACCCCGTGCTGATCTGCAGCCTCTCCTAACACTCAGCACTTGTGCTTAGGAGACTGTCAGGAGAGAGAAGGTAGAGACACGTTATAGCTCTATCCCGCATGATAAAGGCCTGGCAGCTATTAGACATGTTTTACTATAAAATCCCATCACAGATCCAACAAATAATGAATTCATCCTCTCACTGTTGGAATATGTCCTGAAACATAATGTTATGACATTTAACAGCTCTCACTACCTCCAGGTGCAGGGGGTTATGATGGGGACATGTTGTGCCCCGTCGTATGCCAACCTATACCTGGGGGAGTGGGAAAGGATGTTCCTGGCCAATGAAAACCTGGCCCTCTACACTGATCACATCCAGGGATGGTTTCGCTATATTGATGGCATCCTAATTATTTGGGATGAATCAGTGTTTGTTAAGAATGAACAAAAATGAATTTAATTTAAGCTTTATGATGTCTTTTGATAAACAATGCATAACCTTTCTGGACGTGGAGCTCTACAAAGGTGAAAATGGTAGCCTTTCCAGCAAACTATACATGAAAGCAACAGCAGAAAACATGATACTGCATACTACCAGTTTTCATCCACAACCTTTGCTTGACTCCATCCTGTATTCTCAGTATTTGAGAATAAAACGCAACTGTACCGACGAGGAAACCTTTAAAAAATAAGCTGCAAATTTACGTGACAGGCTATGGGCAAGAGGCTATTCACATGCCTCCCTAAAAAGATCATATAAAGAAGCTCTACTGAAATCTAGAAATTAATTATTATTATATACCAAAGAAACACACGAGAAGAACAGTAAAATAAGAATCATTACTAGATTCAATCAACAACACTCACAAATTCAGAAAATTATACAGAAATGTTGGCACATGCTGACTCTAGACCCTGCCTTGGGTCAATTTGTGGCAACTAAACCTCTCTTTACCTTTAAGAGGGCAATCTAAATCAGTGACAAGATTATGAGTAGTGAATTTAAAAATGAGTCAACCCGAGTACATTGTAAATATAAGGGCACATTTATGTGTGGTACATGCAACTATTGCAAGTACATGCACATACAAAAAAATCTGATTCTTCCCAATGGCAAGATATTTTACCCTAAACACTTTGCAAATTGTAGGACTCCGTGTGTAATCTATATTTTGCAATGCAGTTTCTGTTACTGTTTCTGTTTCTATATAGGGAAAACCAAGCTGGAATTCTGGAGGAGGGCTTATAGGCACATCCGCAGAATGCAGGTGTGCAACCCAGACCTTCCCCTTGGACGTCATGTATCGTTGGTGCATGGCAGTGTATTCCCCAAGGTCAAGTTTTTGATTTTGGACTGGATACATCCCAATCCAAGGGGAGGGGACTGGAATAAGTCCCTCCTCCAGATGGAGCTTAGGTGTATCTACCAATTAAAAGCCACCCAACCACCAGGCTTAAATGAAGCCATATGTTTTAAACCCTTCCTTGAGGGGTTTTCTTCGGGGGTATGGAGAAATGATCAAAATATGTTGGCTCCTCTTACCCAATGTTGTACTCTAGGAACTTGAGTATGTTTTGAGCATTCACATCAGGGGAGGCTTAGTTATCCCCGTGTCTGTATATACATATTCATGCACACTTTGAAGGTAATGAGCAAGATATCACCTACCTTATTTTTTCATTTGCTCGTTTCAGCTGCATTTGTTTAAAAAAAAAAAAAAAAAAAAAAAGCGTACTTATATCCCTGGTTGTGCACAGACTTGATATACTCGTATGCACAGATCTACATTTGGTGCATATGCGTACTACTATGATCCCATGCGATCATGGCATATTTTCTCATTTGAGTCGCAATGTTTTGGGAAAAAAAGTTTCCACATGTATATATATATATATATATGTCTCTCTGTGCACAATAAAGGGCTAGGATTTGCGCATATGCATAAAATTATTTGTGGCATGTGCGTGCGCGAATATGACTACATATTGCTATATACTTTCCCTTATCCATGTAATATATTAGTATTGGTTTAACAACCTGCAGAATCCATTATCTTTATAGTTGTATTTATCCTTGTATTCATGTATTACTGTACTAACATGTTACACTGTTTCTGTATTTCCCTTTGTGTATCAGTAGATGGGTCGGCTTTCCCTGGCAACGTCGGGCTTCAAAATTTACTATTTACACAACATTTGTATTATATGATTTCCCCTTTTCAGGGGTATTCTGATATATGTATATCCTTTTTTGGACAATTCCTAGGCATAGTGCAATTCATATAGCTAAAAGTTTGCTTTAATTTGTTTTATTTGTCCTCCTTTTTATATTAGTATCTTTGCTCGATTTCCTCTTCCCTCCAGTCCTTGCCTGGAGCCACCTCTGTGGGCCGCCCAGTAACAGTACTGACACTGGGCGGCATCTGTGTAGGCTGAGAGACAATTTACATCTGTCTCTATGGCCTCCATCTTGCCACTTGTGGCATTGTGTATCCTGGGGCAGGAGTACACGACGCCGCTCCGATGCTTGCGCATGTATGGTGGGGGCTGCGCCACACATTCCTGTCCCAGGGAGCCGTTCGGGGTCCCTGTATTTGAGCTACTCCCCTAGAATCAGCTGTGCACAATTACTTGCGTCAGCTGATTAGGAGGCGTCCGTTTAAATGGACACCCGGCGTACTCCAGCACTCAGCAGTGTGTGGCTGGATGTTGAGATGTGTGGCTGGACGTCTATTTATTCATATATATCTAAGCAAGGTATTGTACTTAATAGTGAAAAATAATAGAGATGGCCTTCTTGCTACTAAATAAAATAGGATAGTCCAACGTGTAATCAATAGTAAAAAGTGAATCAAATTAGAATAAAATATAGTTAAAATATTATTCTCAGTGCTAATAGCATGTAAAAATATAGATAAATAAATATCATAGACAATAAAGTGCTCCAATAATAGTAATTTAGGTAATAGTCCTAAATGATATTTTGCCTTGAATCACTAATTTTTGTATATATTGATTTGTATATATATTTTTTTATATTATTTTTTATACACTATTTTTGCGCAGGATCACTATGTACTTTATTTAAGGTATTGTATTTCCTTTAGTGTTGCCTTACGAACCCCTCACCATATGATACCGGGAGGCCATAATTTTCCTGTTTACTTAAAAATTCATCAATTAAAATACTATTCAGTCAATTATCAAATAATATAATGAAATAAATAAATATAGGATGCAACACTGTATTATGGGTTTTTATGCATGATTTTAATTTAAAATTAAATAAAATAAATCAATTTAAAATACAATAAATAAATTGTGTAATATCACAAAAGTAATACCAGGGTAGCATTCATTTGATTTATTAATTTGCTCTATAGTGAATGTTAGGTGTAACTCCAACCAATTAGGCTTTCTTCTGATCTAGCATAGGCACGAGTTTCATTTTTTTTTTCTATTTTTTCCTCTTTTTCTAAGTTTAAATTAGTATACATATGTATGGATATATACATGCATGTCTATGCAGGCTTATCATGGACATGCATGTTACAGGTGTCCTTTTTATTTTCAGAAAAAAAGCCCCCGTTTTTTTGGCTCCAGTGGGATCACATTAGTGCTCTCTGGCTTGGATATCTGGGAATTGAGGCCAAAAAGACTGTCAGTAATTTTAAATTACAACTGTTTGGGAAAAAAACATCTTTTGATGTCCCCCTTTTTGCCACGGGATAATACTACCACCGACATACCATCCGCATGCTGATTCTTCCTCGTTTTTAATGTTTCTTACTTGCAACATTGAGATATATACCATCTATTTCTAATGCGTAAGTAAATATTTCATAAATAATGTACACCATATCTTGAAAATCGTTTATCCTGTAAAAGTCCATTGACTATATTTTGTGCTTTAGATGAACCTTTCTCCTTTTCCTCTGCACCTCTGAAGAAGGAATTTCCCAAAACGCGTTGGATGTAAGGAGAATGTATCATACTTGTGTTTGACATGGTAATATGTACTATGTTTAGAAAAGCAACGTGCAAACCTTTTTATTATGTGTGATTTCTAATAAATGTTTTACTACATAAATATTTTTTTTTGACATTACTCTATTGAAATTCCTCCTTTTTCATAAAATCATGTGTTGCCTATAAAGTCCATCTAGGAGAACCCCTTTTTCTTTTCCTTTTGTAATAATTAAGGGTACATACTGACATAAATATACTGAATTGACGGTTACCTTATGAACATATAATGTGTGATTCAGAAATAACAGTGTAAAGGGGAAAATCGGCAATAAATTATCTGTATACATTAGAACTCTTGTCGCCATCCATCCTTCTGAATGAAAACAGGGCGTGGGGGTAGACCATCCAAAAATGCTATGTTAGATCTAAGAAGCTCCCCTCTTACTCATAAAACAGTATGTTTTGGGATAGCATGTAAAAAGGAAAGCATTACGCTAAATTATGAGGAACTCACAACACTGGTCTAAAGTACTGGCCAGTCTCAACTCTCCGGTAGTTGCGGATACCTCAGTTGATCTAAGCAGCCATGAAGGGCAAGTATAGTAGAACAAGTAAAGAGAATATGGTTAATATGAGGAGAGAAGAGGAACAAAGCATTAGAAGGAGGAAGAGGAAGGTGCACCCTAAAAAAATAAAAGGAGGGGGGGCAGGCACTCCATGGCATAGCTGTCTCATAGAGTATTTAACAGATATTTTATCTAGGGGTACCAAGTCTTTTCAAACGTGACAAGATAATTATTTAGAATTGCCAATAGGCCCTCATTTACCATTATCCAAGATAGTTTGGATCTTAATAAGTGAAAGGGGACTGTGGAAGATTTCCATGATCTGGCTATGGAGACACTGGCTGCTACAAATATATAAAAGCATTAAGTCTCTGTGTGTCTTGTCATTCCCACTATCGGGCGCCCCAACAGTGCTTGCAGTGGTGTTTAAACTAGGTTCACGTGAGTGAGTGAGTATATGAAATGTATAGATATGGATCCAGAACCGCCTGCCTTTTGGGCATTTCCACCAAACATGGAACATTATGCCATTCATATCACATGGGAATGAGCTTCATGTTCGAGTCAAACATACGTTCGACTCGAACATCGGCTGTTCGTCCGTTTGGCGAATTCCGAACCTTATGCGCCATCGCAGTGCATTGCTGGCTCATGATTGGCCAAGCATGCACTGTGACCCCGCATGCTTGGCCAATCACAGCTCAGGCTGTGTAGTACATGCCCCACACTATATAAGTCCAACAGCGCGGCGGCCTTGTGTAGTGTGTTGGCATCTGTAGGAGTTAGTGGGTGTTCTGTGTACCTTCAACACAGTATACACCGATCGTTATCGGCCGATTTTTTGCTCTTGCTCTTCTGTAGTGGTTGTTGTCTGCATGCCCTGACTGCAGTATACACCGCTATATCAACCTATATAGCTAGCTATATTTCTCTTTTTTAATAGAGCTTGCAGTCAGTGGTAGGAGATTGTGCGTGCTGTCTGCGTGCTCTGAACCCAGTATACACCGCTATATCCATCTATATAGCTAGCTATCTTGCTCGTTTTAAATAGAGCTTGCAGTCAGTGATAGGAGATTGTGCGTGCTGTCTGCGTGCTCTGAACCCAGTATACACCGCTATATCCATCTATATAGCCAGCTATCTTGCTCATTTTAAATAGAGCTTGCAGTCAGTGGTAGGAGATTGTGCGTGCTGTCTGTGTGCTCTGAACCCAGTATACACCGCTATATCCACCTATATAGCTAGCTATCTTGCTCGTTTTAAATAGAGCTTGCAGTCAGTGGTAGGAGATTGTGCGTGATGTCTGCGTGCTCTGAACCCAGTATGCACCGCTATATCCATCTATATAGCTAGCTATCTTGCTCGTTTTAAATAGAGTTTGCAGTCAGTGGTAGGAGATTGTGCGTGCTGTCTGCGTGCTCTGAACCCAGTATACACCGCTATATCCACCTATATAGCTAACTATCTTGCTTGTTTTAAATAGAGCTTGCAGTCAGTGGTAGGAGATTGTGCGTGCTGTCTGCGTGCTCTGAACCCAGTGTACACCGCTATATCCACCTATATAGCTAACTATCTTGCTCGTTTTAAATAGAGCTTGCAGTCAGTGGTAGGAGATTGTGTGTGCTGTCTGCGTACTCTGAACCCAGTATACACCGCTATATCCACCTATATACCTAACTATGTTGCTCGTTTTAAATAGAGCTTGCAGTCAGTTGTAGGAGATTGTGCGTGCTGTCTGCGTGCTCTGAACCCAGTATACACCTTTATATCCACCTACATAGCTCTTCTCTAATTGAGCCATCTGCCATCTGCAGGAGTTAGTGATTATTGTGTGTGCCTCCAGCACAGTATACACTACCCAATTGCTGGTTTTCCCAACTCCCTTCAGGCCATTACCATGTCTGGAAGGCTAGCAAGGAGAGGCAGACAGGCGCGAGCCGATAAAAGAGGGCAAGCATGATCTGTGTCTAGAGACAACAGTGCTGGTCGTGGACGCTTTGCATCGTCATCATCAGCACGTGGCCATGGGACACGCTTGTTCTTCTTTTCAGCAGCTGGACATGTTGAGCCGCAACATGCCAATGACTTGGTAGAGTGGATGACCAAGCCCTCTTCATCCTCCTCATCCTCTCTCACCCAGGCCCAGGGTACTAGCAAAGCAGCTGCCAATGCATCGTCTTCCCTCCTCTCAATGTCATCATCAGTGACTCCTTCCCTAGACCCACCACGTCCTCCTGAGGAGTCTCCTGAATTCTTTGAGCACAGTGTTGGGTACATGCTCCAGGAGGATGCCCAGTGTTTTGTCGGCTCTGATGATGATACTCAGCTAAAGGAAGGCAGTAGCGTGAATGTAGAGAGAGGGGATGCTCAAGAAGGACAGCAATCTGGCAGTCATGTTCCACAAGCTGCAGCATACTGCCAGGTTTGCTACAGCGATGAAGAGGGAGGGGATGATGAGGGCACTGACTCCATGTGGGTGCCTGGCAGGAGAGAGGAGGAGGAGGAGGAGGAGGAGGCACATGTCCAACGAGGCAGAATGCCCTCCGGGGGCCAGCTTAGGGGCAGCACACCGACTGAATCACACCACAGAGCTCTGCCTGTGCAGTGCGCTGCCTCTGCCCGTTATTCTAAAAGTTCTTTGGTGTGGGCCTTTTTTGAGACGAGTGCATCAGCTCGCACCGCTGCTATTTGCAACATATGTCTCAAGCGTATCTCGCGTGGCCAAAACATCAGCCGCTTGGGCACCACATGCTTGACCAGACATATGTTGACCTGCCATGCAGCTCGTTGGCAAGTGTACCTCAAAGACCCACACCAAAGAACAAAGCGGACCTCTCCTTGCTCCTCATCAGCTGGGATCTCCAACCCCACTAGACCTTCAGTCCTCTCTGAAACCTGCTCTGAGAGGAATGAAGGTGTAGAATTAGGTGTGTCACAGCCAAGTGCTTCCGGGCACTCTGCTAGCAGTACACCCACGTCCGATTATAGCAGGCAAATGTCCCTGCCCCAGCTGCTGGACCGGTGAAAGAAGTTCACTCCCAGCCATCCACATGCCCAGTGGTTGAATGCTAGCTTGACTAAATTGCTAGCACTTCAACTGCTGCCTTTTCAGTTGGTAGACTCTGCCCCCTTCCGTGAGTTTGTACAATGTGCGGTTCCTCAGTGGCAGGCCCCAAACGCCACTTTTTCTCACGGAAGCCTCGCTGGACAGGGCGGTCAGCGGTAAGGTGCATATTACTGCTGACTCATGGTCCAGCAGACATGGACAGGGACGTTACCTGTCTTTCATGGCCCATTGGGTCACTCTTCTGGCAGCTGGGAAGGATGCAGGACAAGGTGCAGTAGTGTTGGAGGTTGTTCCGCCACCACGCCTCCAAAATGCTACTATTGGTTGTGACACACCTCTCTCCTCCACCCCCTCCTCTTCTTCTTCCTCCACAGCTTCTTCCAGTGCTCTGTTCTCAGAACCAGTGGTGCTCCTTAGGCGTTCCAGGGGCTACGCAAGTACGCAGGCAAAATGATGCCATGCCGTGCTTGCGCTGGTTTGTTTGGGGGACAGGAGCCACACTGGGGCGGATGTTTTGTCAGCTCTGCAAGGGCAGGCCGAGAGGTGGTTGACGCCACGCCAGCTTAAGCCAGGAATGGTGGTTTGCGACAATGGCACTAACCTCCTCTCCGCCCTCCGACAGGGACAACTGACCCATGTGCCCTGTGTGGCTCACGTCCTTAACCTGGTGGTTCAGTGGTTCTTGGGCAGGTACCCGGGCTTACAGGATGTCCTGAAGCAGGCCAGGAAAGTCTGTGTGCATTTCCGCCGATCATTTAATGTCTTTGCTCGGCTGGCTGAGCTCCAAAAGGAGTTGAACCTGCCCAAGAACCGCCTTATATGTGACATGCCCACCAGGTGGAACTCAACGTTGGCCATGCTGCAGCGGCTGCACACGCAGCAGAGGGCCATCAATGAGTACCTGTGCGACTACGGCACCAGGACAGGGTCAGGGGACCTCAGTTTTTTCTCACCACACCAGTGGGGCATGATCAGGGATGCATGCACTGTCCTGTCACCGTTTGAGGAGGCCACAAGGATGGTGAGCAGTGACAGTGCATGCATCAGTGACACTGTACCTCTTGTCTACCTCTTGAAGCATATGCTGCGTGGAATAATGGACAGGGCACTTGAGGCAGAACAGAGGCAGGAAGAGGAGGACTTCCTTGCCTCTCAAGGCCCCCTTTATCCAGACAGTGTTCCTGCTGTGCCACCCATCACACAGGAAGAGGATGAGGAGGAGGAGGAGGAGGATGATTGCGTCAGCATGGAGGTGGAGGCTGGCACTCAGCATCATCAGCAGCAGCAGTCTTGTAGGGATGATTTACAGTCCCAAGAAACCCGTGGACTTGTACGTGGCTGGGAGGAGGTAGCTGCGGATCATGTTGTCCTTAGTGACCCAGAGGACCCCGGACCGAATGCCTCAGCTAACCTACGCTGCATGGCCTCCCTGATCCTACAAAGCCTGCGGAAGGATCCTCGTATTCTTTGGATCAAGGAGAGGGACCATTACTGTCTGGCCACTCTCCTTGATCCACGGTACAAGGGTAAGGTTGCCGACCTTATCTTGCCGTCGCAGAGGGAGCAGAGGATGAGACATCTCCGGGAGGCCTTGCAGAAAGGTCTGTGCAACGCATTCCCAGAGACTGGAGGTTACAAACTCCTGGTCCTGGACAACGTGTTGCTGAGGTATTGGTCAGAAGGAGCGGTTGAGAAGGTGGCCGTCTGACCGATGCTTTCAGACAATTTTTAGTCCGCAGCCCCAAGGTATGATCAGTTCCAGCAACCATCGCTAGCGTCTGATTTACATGGTGCAGGAATACCTAGGGGCAAGGTCAGACTTGGACACCTTTCCCAACCGAAAATCCTCTGGCTTACTGGGTCTTGAGGATGGATCACTGGCCAGAGCTTGCACAGTATGCAATTGAGCTACTGGCCTGTCCTGCATCCAGCGTTCTTTCGGAACGCACCTTCAGTGCTGCTGGAGGCTTTGTTACTGATCACAGGGTGCGCCTGTCCACCGAATCAGTTGATCGACTGACCTTCATGAAGATGAATCAGTCTTGGATCACCCACAAGCACCTGAAGCTGATGTAACCGAATAATTTTTTTTGAAATATCACATCCCTTCAAGACTGCCTATGCTGATGCTGAGTGACTGTCCTGTTATGTTGATTGTCTATCCTCTTCCTCCTCCGCTGATATGTTGGAAGAACATTTTTGGTTCTGGGTGATGCAATCAGCCCAATTTTTCTGCCCCTGTTTAACAGGGGCGTTTAATTACAATTTTTGATGCAATGCTTTGCGGCAGGGCTAATTCCTGCACTAAAACTAGAGTATATGGGAGAGGTTGCAGTGTCGTGGCACCAGCACCAGTGCCTAAGGCCCAATTTTTCAGCCCCTGTTTAACAGGGACATGTAATTACAATTCTTGATATAATATTTCACAGGAAGGCCCATTCCTGTGCCCACCCAGAGTAACTGTGAGGACTTATAGTGTTTTGGCACCTGCACCACAACCACCAAAGGTCAATTTTTCTACCACTGTTCAGCAATGGCATGTAATTACAATTCTTGATATAATCGTTCACAGCAGGGCGCTCCAGCGCCCACCAAGAGTCACTTTGAGGGCTTACAATGTTGTGGCAAAACCAACACCTTGTTCCGCCATTTCTGTAGAGCATATAGGGCAGGCCCCTACTTTCAAACATCTAACTTACAAACATCTCCTACTTGCAAACGGAAGGAGACAACTGCAAGTGAGATGAAAAAAGACGGACGGCAAAACAAATTATAAAGGGATGATAACCCTTCCCTATGTTTTCCAAAAAGCTTAAGAATTGTTTTTTTGACTGGAGCTACACTTTAAAAATGTACCAGTTGAAAATTACAAACAGATTCAACTTAACACAACAAATCTACACAGTCCCTGTCTTGTTTGCACCGCCTGTATACTGCTGTTCTGAGTATATAGGGCCTGGGGGACACACGTATTTCCTTTTTTTAATATGGATACGGGGTTCCCCTTAATATCCGTACAAGACCCAAAGGGGCTGGTAATGGGCAGGGAGGGCTACCCATGCCATTTTTCTCAATGATTTTCAACCATATTGCAAGAACCAGATATAACATTAAAACCGCAAGCAGTTTTAAATGATGTTATTTCCGTTAAATGTCATTTTGTGCAGGGACTGTTCTAAACACGGGAAACACGTGGCACTTCACAGGCATACTATAGACACCCCCCAGGCACGATATTTAAAGGAATATTTCACTTTTTTTTCACTTTAATCGTCATTAAAATCAGTGCTCCCGCCATAACGGCAGTTTTTAAAACTTATTTTTGCATTGACCCATGTCCCCTGGGGCAGGAGCCAGGTCCCCAAACCCTTTTTAGGACAGTATCTTGCATATTAGCCGTTAAAATTAGCACTTTGAACTTTCGAGTCCCATAGACTTCAATGGGGTTCTAACGTTCATACGAATTTGGGGTCCGTTCGAAAGTTCTGGTGCGAACCGAACCGGGGGGTGTTCGGCTCATCCCTAATATCACACCCTCTAATACACTGCAGGGATGCACCAGGGATGAAGGACGCTACTCTGACTGGCACCGTATACCACCGCAGAAGGACCTTATAGTACACTTCAATCAGCGATGTCATTTCGACATAGGTAGCATTATAGGGAGTGTTCTAAATATGTTAGCTATGTTGCCTCCTCCTTGTCTGTTTTAAAGTAATACTAAAGTCTTGCTTTTTGATTTAAAAATAATAAAAATGTCATACTTACTTGCTCTGTGCAGTGGTTTTGCACAGAGAAGCCCAGATCCTCCTCTTCTCAAGTCCCTCGCCCGCGCTCCTGGCTCCTCCCTCCTGCCGAATGCTCCTATAGTAAGCCGCTTGCTATGGGGGCACCTACTCAGACACAAAGCCTCGGCTCAGTCCTGCCCCCTCTATCTCTTCATTGGCTCACTGACTTTGACTGACAGCAGCAAGAGCCACTGGTGCCCCGTTGTTCCAGACAGCTGAGTCTCTTATGTACATTGCTGGATTGCTATGGGGCTCAGGTAAGTATTAGGGGAGCTGAGGGAGGATGCTGTGCACAGAAGGTTTTTATCTTAATGCATAGAATGCATTAGGATAAAAAACCTTCTGATTTTAGAACAGCTTTAAGCCTGCACCACCGCAGCGCAACTGTATACATTGCTTGCTGCTGCAGGGAGGTTGCGGTTTACTCCATTCACTTAAATTGGTCATGTTCAGCGGTGGTAATGACAGTGGGTATAGCATTGCAAAACAAAGCATTGCATTTGTGGCATGTGTACAACCCTGTCCGGCTGCCTTTGCAGCTTAAGGGTAAAAAGTCGGAATGGTAAAGACATTGTTCAAGGCAGGATAAAACTCTGATGAAATGTATTGCCAAGACATCACTTAGTAGTGGCCAAACATGCACAGGGCTCTCTTCTGCACCCTGGGTCTGTGTATTGATCATGAAGAAAAGAGGAAATACAAAACTTTATTTGATATGGGGGGGGGGGGGGAGGGGAGAAAAACATCAACAAAAAACACAACAATCCCATTATAAGGAGACATTTGATTTACACCCTTTATTTTTTATTTTTTGTCCTGTCTACATAATGCTTATTGTATGAAACTGGAAGCTCCTTTTGTGTCATGAGTTACTCCCTTGTCCTATATCTTGTTTTGGTGCATTGCAAGCCATACATTTTTGACATTTCACAAACACCCTTTTATGCTTGATTTTAAAGCCAGAGGAAGGGCTCCTGTAAAGACAAAATTTAAATGATCTGGAAGCACAGAACCAAATAGCTTGTCCCTTAATAAAATATCCCAAAGTCTTCCAATAAGCCTTTGAATTAAATAGGCCTGTGAGTTATAGCTCAAGTAGTTGGAAATTCTGTTTTGCATCTATTGCTTTATTGGACACTTTATTACCATTAAACAAAAGTGGGTGCAGATGTGTCATTTACATAGTTACATAGTTAGTCAGGTTGAGAAAAAGACACAAGTCTATTTAGTTCAACCAAAAAAAAAAAAAAAGCATACAATCCCATATACATAATCCTTCACCCACAGTTGATCCAGAGGAAGGTGCAAAACTCCAGCAAAGCAAGATCCAATTTGCTCCAGCAGTGGAAATCTCTTCTTGATCCCCCGAGAGGTAATTGGATATTCCCTGGATCATATTTTAACTATAAAGGTAAGTATCCAGCTCTATTATGTACATTTACAAAAAAGTCCAGGTCTTTTTTAAAGCAATCTACTGAGCTGGACAGAACCACCCTTAGAGGGAGTCCATTCCACATTTTCACAGCTCTTAGCCCTTGTACACACGGTCGGACATTCCGATGGACACTGTGCGATAGGACCGTGTTGTCGGATAATCCGACAGTGTGTGGGCTCCATCGGACTGTTTCCGTCGGAGTATCCGATGGACCAAGTTTTCCAGCTGGGCTATACAATTTTCCGATAACATGATCCGGTCTGACTGTGTCCGATCATGTGTAGAGAATTATGATCAGACAAAGTGCCACGCATGCTCAGATCAAATTCCTAGACCAAAGCTATTGGCTACTAGCCTGAACGTAGTCCCGTCCTAGCGAAATAACATCATCACGTTAAGTACTATCGGATTTTCTGACAACTTTGTCCGACTGTGTGTATGCAACAGTTTCGGACAAAATCCGTCAGGCAAAATCTGACGGATTTGGTTGTCGGAATGTCCGACCGTGTGTACAAGGGCTTACTGTGAATAAGCGTTTCTGTATTTGGAGATTAAATTTATTTTCCTCTGAAAGGAAAGAGTGCCTCCTTGTCCTCTGTGATGACCTTGAAGTGAATAACTCTACACCAAGTTCACTATATGGACCAATTACCATATATACTCGAGTATAGGCCCACCCAAATATAAGCCAAGGCACCCAATTTCACCACAAAAAACTGGGAAAACGCATTGACTCGAGTATAAGCCTAGGGTGGGAAAATGCAGCAGCTACTGAGTAGACAGCCTCCCTGTGCCTATACTCCCTATACTCGAGTGAGCCACACAGCAGCCGAAACTTTGATTACTAAAACAGCGGTTGCCACCCACTATGTGCTGCAGTCTGTTCGGCAGCCGTCCATTGTAACAAAGCACTGCCTCCTCCTCGTCTGTGATAGACGGAACACTGATACAGTTTCCCAGCATAGGATTGGTGTTCCTCTATCACGGATGAGGAGGAGGCAAGGCTTTGTTACAATGGACGATCGCACAGGCTGCATAACACAGCAGGAGGCACCTGGTGTTTTAGTAATCAAAGGTTCGGCTGCTGTGTGGCTCACTCGAGTATAAACCAAGGGGGGTTTTCAGCCTAAAAAAATGGGCTGAAAAACTCGGCTTATACTCGAGTATATACGGTATGTGTTTACACATGTTGATCATATCCCCCTTAATTTCCTATTCTGAAGAGAGAATACATTCACTTCCTCTAATCTATCCTCAAAGCAGAACTCCCCCATGCCTCTTATCAGTTTGGTTGCCCTTCTCTGCACTCCACACCGGTTTCCTGATATCCATTTTGTGAACTGGTGTCCAAAACTGAACTGCATATTCCAGATGAGGTATTACTAATTTGTACAGGGTCAAAATGATCTCTTTCTCTCTTGGGTAGACAAGATTTCCAAAAACTTTGAGACCGGGTCAGAGAAACGGAGACAGGAGTCAGTACAGTGCAAGATACTGCTGCTACAAGCTGGATCAGAGTGCATACAGCGACAAATCACTCAGCTCATTGCAAAGCAAGATGAAATGGAAAACCGTTTGAGGAGGTGCAATATCTGTCTCATTGGTCTCCCGGAGGGGGCGGAAGGTAAGGATCCAACAACCTTCCTAGAACAGCTACTTATAAACACCTATGGCCGAGATGCATTCTTCCCCATGCTGATGGTCGAGAGGGCACATTGCACGCCTGCAAGACCCCCCCTCAAGGAGCTCCCCCACCCCCCTTTTATCGCAAAACTTTTGAACTATAAGGATCGGAATGCTGCGCTCAGGATAGTAAGGGAGAAGGGCAATATCCCTATTGGCAATATTAAAGTGGCAATATTCCCTGAATTTTCTGCTGAAATACAGAAACGTCAACAAGGATTCATGGAGGTGAAACAGATACTGCGCACCCACCACCTGAAATATTCTATGTTATACCCAGCCCGTTTGAGAGTGGAAAGTGGCGACCGTGTCCTTTTTTCGAAGACTCCCTGGAGGTTACTTCATGGCTGGAATGGAGAAATGTTCCAGACAGAGATGCATGAACGGTCACAAGAAGGACCGCATGGTGAGATCTTATGTCTCTCTCCTCTTATTGTACTGTTTTTTCATATTCCGTTACCTGCAATGTCTTTCCTACTGGATGCATGCTTGCTCTGAATTACTCCTCACAAGACTCACTACATTAGCCCTTGGCGGTATGACAAAATCATTTAATCTGATGGATGAACAATTGGTGCTGACATAGACCTACGCAAATTACATTTAACAACTGTCCTGGGCTACAAATTAGGAGTCAACCTAATATACATTTCATAAATCCCCTTGGGGGATATCGTATCAAACTCTTGCCTTCTCTTACTTATAAGCCGGGGACATGTGAATGTGCCTGTCCTGCAAATCAAATGCATAGTGCGGCGAATTTTTGCTCCGTTAACCACTGACTATACATCAGACAGCAGAAGGCATTGGACCTCAACATCTGTACCTTATGACATATTCCATGGACATGTGTCTCAATATCACACCTCACAGAGATGTCTGATCGGAAGTTTATACCGAACTCAATGGCTGAGCCTGTCCTGTTCTTATTTTTTTCTACTTGTTCACATGTTTGCAAGTGATGTTAATCCCAGGTGGTAGTTTGCAACTGTTAAGGGATAATGCCCGCACATGTTGGGGTGGGTGCAGGGTGGGGAGGGGGGGTTGTTTTATGGTTAATTTTGCAAGTCCTAAGTGCACTGGTAATGTTAAAGGTGGGGAAAATGTGAATGAACAAATATAATGAATGGTTATTGCATACATTGTGGCCTTATTGATGTTTCCAAAGTTATTCATGTCTCAGGGTTTATGTGATTTCTTAATGGGTCACACAACACAAGATGTAGATGCAGGGTGTTACATTCCTAATGTTCTACCATGGCATTTATAAAATTCCTTACATGGAATGTGGATCGGCAGCCTTTTTCATTCCTTAAAAATCAGAGGGCGGAATGTAGTGGCATTGGTGGAGACACACATAGAGGGACGGCTACAGATGGCCCTTCTGCGACCATGGGTGGGGTGGGCATACCATTCTACCCATACAACTCACACTAGAGGAGTCTCTATTTTAATAGCCAAATCGGTACACTTTGAAATGTGCAAAGTACTCACAAACCCACAGGGCCGGTATGTATTTATCCATGCCAAACTATATGGTGAACCGTTTCTCCTCATGGCTTTTTACATTCCTCCCCCATTTAGCATAACGGTAGTCAGGGAGGGATTTACCTTCATGAACCGCCATCCTATGACCCCAGCGATATGGATGGGGGGCTTTAATGCCACTTTATGACCCACATTCCCTAACACCATGAATCTTAGTTGCTGCTTTCGGTCCAAGACTATTATCTGGTCATAGCCCATATTGGACCTCCCTAAGAATCCCTGGGGATAAACCAATGATGCCTTGCCCCCTAAACCCATTCTGGTTGCCATTACTGCCAGAAAATAATGAGCTCCCAGATCTTTGGAAACCATACCTTCTAGAAAATGAACAAACAGCATCGTTTTCGGCAGTTTGGGACTCATTTAAAATATTTGCCCACAACATTAACCTCGAACATAAACAAAATTAAAACAGATTCCTGAGGCGCCTTGGTGGTTACGGAATTAACCTCCACAGAATGGGAATATACCACTAATCCCACTACAGAAATAGCAGCCAGCCTTAAAATGCAATCTAGAGTAGTAACTCAACTCCAATTTACAAAAGCCAGACAAAAATTATTTTTTAACAAACAAAAATTATTCGAACATGGTGAAAAGGCAAGTAAACTATTAGCATATCTAGTACATAGTGAGGACAGACCCCCAGTGGTTATTACCCTGCGTGGGTCTGGGGGCCAACAGATTAAAGATCCGCATAGCGTATCAACTAAGTTCAGAGAATTCTTTGCAGACCTATATAAGATGACAGTGACAGGGCCAACAGAATTAAGAAAAACGTTCCTCCAGAGTATAACTTTCCCTCAGTTAACAAGAGATCAAATTGAACTTCTTGAGGCACCCCTTAGCATTGATGAAATAGCCATCACTGTGGCTAGCTGTGCTAGATCCAAATCCCCAGGCCCGGATTGCCTTCCAGTGGAATTTTACTCCCAGTTCAGTGACCTAATTATTCCAAAATTACTTACGCTCTACAATCATTTGTTGGAGACCTTTACCTTATCTCCCTCTATAAGAGAGGCCACAATAGTCCTCATCCCAAAACCGGGGAAAGACCCAGGCTACCCAGAATCTTATGGCCCCATCTCCATACTCCAAGTGGATATAAAAATCTTAGCTAAGATACTGTCCCTGAGACTGAATCAAGTCATTCTTTCATTGATACATGCAGATCAGGCAGGATTCATGCCAGGCCGTAATACATAATTTAACCTACACAAACTTTACATTCATTTACAAGCCACACACATAGAAGCTGGACCCAGGGTGGTAGTAACCCTGGACACGGCAAAAGGATTTGACTCTGTAGAATGGAAGTATCTGTGGAGGTGCTTGGAGGGATATGGCTTTGATCCAAAGTTCAACAAATGGGTACAACTGTTATATCAGTCACCCACGGCTATGGTGGTGGCAAACGATAACCCTCCGAGCAGTTTGACCTCAGTAGAGGCACAAGGCAGAGCTGCCCTTTGTCACCACTTTTATATGCTTTGGCAGCAGAATCCTTGGCCATCTCCATCCGGGCTAATCCAGAAATCAAAGGATTGAGCTTTGGCTCTTTGATCGAAAAGATCTGTATGTATGCGGATGATACACTGCTTTACCTGGTGGACCCGGGCCCCTCCCTGTGCATAGCACTGCAAACAATAGAACAGTTTGGGACCTTTTCTGGCCTAAAAACTCCCAATAGACAGTTTCCCACGACTAAATGGCAGACAGATCTGCTACTCCAGCAGGTCAGTACCAAAAAATATCTAGGGATACATGTTTCTAGATCACCATCAGATTATATTCACTTAAATATAGAACCTCTCATATCTCACGTAAAATCCAAATTCAGGATCTGGGCCCACTTACCCTTAGGAGTATGGGGACGCATAAATTTAATCAAAATGATTGTCCTCCCCAAAATATTGTATGTAATTTGGCACACCCCAATATACTTACCTCTGAAATACTTCAAAATCCATAGAGGCCCTTTTCAAACCCTTTGTTTGGGGTTCCAACAGACATAAACTGACGTGGCAGGCAATTGAAAACCCAACTGATCTTGGAGGTACTGCTATGCCTAACTTCAACCGTTACTACATTGCGTCTCAACTGTCCCAACTATACCACCTTGATAAAACAGACAGTGAGAAGTTTCTGCCACTAATATGTCCCAAGTGGGCCAGACGGACCAAAGATGCAATATATGCGATAATAATAGGCCCTAGCAATACAGGACTCCAAGGTGATAAGAATACCCTGTTATACCACTACAGACGAATATGGGACATTGCCTTATCTAAAATGGAGATCCCTCAATACAATGATTAGACTCCACTGTGGCATTATAACAACCTAGCTGAATTCAAGCAATTACCTGACGGGGACCGTTGGTTCACTGACGGGGTCCTTTATTTACATCAACTTATCACAAACGGAACTCTTAAAACATTTAATACACTTAAAGAAGAATTTACACTCCCAAAGTGTAACAATACGTTTTTTACAGATATTTACCAGTTTATAGTCCAGCATGCGGTTGGAACTCAATTCCCAACGTCTCTCCCCCAGTCCACTCCGAATGTCATTATGGCAATAGTTAAAAAAACAGATTCCCAAAAATTAACATCGGCATTATACAATATACTTACTACCCCAGCGGCCACTAAATCAGCATATGGTCTCAACCCCCTTGGGAGAGGGTGATATGACCTATAGAGGATGAGGAATGGGAGGAAGCTTTGGATTCTTGTAAGGCAGCCTAGCCCAAACTCTCAGACAAACTGATACAAATTTACATACTTCACCAGGCATACCTCACCCCTCTCAGGGTAGCTAGATATAAGAGATCCCAATCCATTTTATGCCAGATGTATGGGAGGGAGGTAGGCACATTTGTCCATCTACTGTGGTCGTGCCCTAAACAACAGGGTCTATGGACACAGGTGGTGACATTCCTATGGGATCCCCAGTAACATTAGACCCAAAGATATGCCTCTTAGGGATACTACCTGAGCCTATTGATAAGTACGCAAAGACGTTCCTACACGAAACTCTGTTCCTGGTGTGCAAGGTAATAGCCAGGAAATGGATGAGACCCTCTGATCACCTCCAGGTGCAGCATGCTGTGCAAGCACACAAGGGTTTTTGCATATGTGTGTGTGACGTCATGATGTCACATATCTTACGGCGGAGGTGACGACAGCGGTCGGGGCTTTGCCTTCAGGGACGCAGAGGGAGCCACATTTAACCATAGGAGTAAATTATAACCATCTATTTTTAGTTCTATAAATGTTTAATTAGATGTCACTAGAATATAATATTTTAAATTTTTCGAACTTTGATTAATAGGTATATCAGCTTTGGATATTTTCATGCTAATTTATTTTTAGTCAAACACTCTTCACAATTGTATACACTATATTTCATTTGCAAACCACATACATACTCACAGATTTTTCACTCGTTACTGGTTCTCATACAACCAGTAATTAACAACTATTTTAATTTTTTATTTTTACATCTTTCTTCTCACCATTTTTTGTTTAATTTATTATTATACTTTCTGGGGGGGGGGGGGGGGGGGGTTATTAATTTCATTTTCATGCTTTTTCAGTTTTATCTTTTACACTCCATCACCAGCTTACAGTGTTCACCCTTCACAATCTCAATCTTATTATTCACCACTGTCCTCATCAGAGTTTAACCACTTGGGTACCGCGCTATTGCCGAATGACGGCATTAGCGCGGACCTAGATTTCCGGGACTACGTCTATTGACGTCGTCCCGGTTACGAGCGGCCTGCGCGCCCCCTGAGGGGCGCGCGCGGCGCGCTCTGTGATCGGCGAGTCTATCAGACTCGCCTGATCACCGATCCGTGCAAGGGGTCGATCCCGACCCCTTATCACGTGATCAGCTGTCAGCCAATGACAGCTGATCATGTGATAGAACGGAGCCGGTAATCGGCTATTATTCCTCCTCGCGCTGACAGCGCGAGGAGAAAAAAAAAAGCCGATCACCGGCGGCCGTGATCGGGACATCAGTCCCGATCACGGCCAGCAATGCAAGGCACCACATGCCACCTGCCAGTGCCCACCTGCCTCCCGCAGTGCCATCCTGAAGGATAAATAAAAGTAAAAGTAAGTGCCCCCCGTCTGTGCCCATAGTGCCCACAGTGCCACCCACAGTGCCACCCACAGTGCCACCCACAGTGCCACCCCACAGTGCCACCCACAGTGCCACCCACAGTGCCACCCAATCTGCCTCAAAGGTGCTGCACCCCAGTGCCGCCCATCAGTGCCCAGCAGTGCCGCCCATCAGTGCCCAGCAGTGCCGCCCATCAGTGCCCAGCAGTGCCACCTATCAGAGCCACCTATCAGTGCCACCTATCAGTGCCCATCAGTCCCATCTATCTGTGGTACCTATCAGTGCCCATCCGTGCCACCCATCCGTGCCACTTATCCGTGCCACCCATCCGTGCCATCTTATCTGTGCCCATCTTTGCCCATCAGTGCCGCCTTATCTGTGCCCATCGGTGCCGCCTTATCTGTGCCTATTAGTGCCGCCTTAACTATGCCTATCAGTGCCCACCAGTGCAGCCTATCAGTGCCCACCAATGCAGCCTATCAGTGCCCACCAATGCAGCCCATCAGTGCCCACCAATGCAGCCTATCAGTGCCGCCTTATCAGCGCACTTCAATGAAGGAGAAAAATGACCCGTTTGCAAAATTTTATAACAAACTATTAAAACATGATTTTTTTTTTTTTTTTTTTGCATCTTTTTTTGTTTGTTTAGCAAAAAATAAAACTCCGAGCTGTAACTAAATACCACCAAAAGAAAGCTCTATTTGTGGGAAAAAAATGATAAAAATTTCATTTGGGTACAGTGTTGTATGCCCACGCAATTGTCATTCAAAGTGTATCAGCGCTGAAAGCTGAAAATTGGTCTGGGACTGAGGGGGGTTTAAGTGCCCAGTAAGCAAGTGGTTAAAGACAAGGTCGTCTCTGGACGATTTTATATTAGTCACATATTTTTAGATATCACCTATTCATTAACATTATTATTTCCTTTTATATAACAAATTGCTATAATATGTAATAGATCATTGCAATATTGTCTGACCGTCCAATAGATACATTGTAAAACTATAAATTAATATGGGTCTGTCCATGAGCTAACGCTCTGATAACTGCTGTAGGTTCTGGCCCCGCCCCCTTGGGGCGCTTTGGTGGGGGCACTGATACGTGTGACTCCATGTAAGCTGCATTGAGTGGATCCTTGTCCCCCTCTAGGGGTGTGGCTGTGGCATGGAGGTGCACTGGATGGTCTGACGACTATGTGGGGAGGCTCTGCATATCCAAATGCAGTGGTAATTATGTGCAATGTGTTATTAAACAATTCTGCATATATCATAAGCTTTTTAAACAAATTTATACAACTTTGATATGTTATTATAAACATCCTTTGCTTAGCAAACTCATCCTCTGAAGAGACCCCAAATACTATGGGTCAAAATGCGTCAGCCTGTTATGTAATAGTCATTACTACATGCTGTGTATAACCCTTATGTTTGCTATTTTCTGTATTTGGCATGGGTAAATCCCCATTTGAGCTCATATTTTAACACTCATTTATTAATCCATTCTATTTCTCAATAAAGAATTTCAATGTTTTATCCAATGTTTATTCTCTCATTATCTATAATTAGCTGCCAAAAAACCCACCTGGGGGACCTTTTTAATTATTTTTTCTGTCCATATTGGGGTGAGCATCACTTGTATCTCTCCTTAGTGTGTCTTCCTTTTGCTATGGATGAGACCCTTACCCCCAAAGATCACAGAATGGAAGGCAGAAATAAATAACTCCCTACCATACAAAAAATTCACATATATCAATAGAGGGTGTCCTACGAAATACAATAACATTTGGGATAGATGGCTACAAGAATCTGACACCTGTTCATAACATAGCAAATACAACACTCAGCAGATAGACATTGAGATATAGATTGACAAACCTACAGGAAATTAAAATAAAACTTACGGTCACAGTACGGAATAATTAATGTTATTAAGTATTATTTTTTATTGCCTCAAGTTTGAAAAAGATATGGTAACATAGCTCTGGGATAAGTATGCAAATGCTATTTACAATTTTTCATATGTATTTTTGTATGTTTATTTTTTATACTATGTCATAACATGTATGCACTTTGGAATAACCAATAAAAAACTTTTTGCAAACAAACAAAAACAAAACGGTCAGAATTTATATGCTTTACACAAATCTAGAGTAGACATTATACTCTTTCAAGAGACCCATTTTCGAACACATCATATTCCTAGATGTTCCGACAGATATTACTTATTTCATAGCACTATGTCTTCAGCTGTTGGCACTGGAGGTCAGTCCTTGGAACCAATTTACCATCAAGTAAGCATATGGTCTCCTGCCTAGGCCCCCTGCTTTCTGTCTACCCATAATCAATACTATGTTATATTTTGTTTACATTCAATCTTACAGACATTTTGTACACACTTCAACTCCTGAAGAGACGCGTATAGCTCATGAAACGCATCGAGTTAACAGATGTATATGTATACTTTATACTATCATCATTGTATGGTTTAAAGTCATACTATCAACTTTTGAATGGTTTAAAGTCATTTTTACCATGCTGTTCCTTTTTATGGGCTTTGTTATGCATGTTCATGTCTATTTATTTTATTTTTTTAACCACTTGAGATCCGCGCTATAGTCAAATGACGGCTACAGCGCGGATCTCAATTTCCGGGACTACGTCTATTGATGTCGTCCCCTTTAAGATCTCCCCGCGCGCTCCCGGGAGCGCGCATCGGGGAAAATCTGTGTTGGCCGTGTCCCCTGGACACAGTCAATCACAGATCTCTGTAAACTGCCAATCACAGCGGCCGTTTACAGCGCGATCGCCGCCTCCAATGGGTGATGATCTCAAATGTAAACAAATGAGATCATCACCCATTGCCGAATCTGTCTCCTCACACAGCGATAGCGTGTGAGGAGAGAGATACTGTAAGTGAACAAAAAAAAGCTGTTTCTGCCATCTGTGCCCAGATCTACTCTGCCAGTGCCCAGATCTACCCTGCCAGTGCCCAGATCTACCCCGCCAGTGCCCATCTCTACCCCACCTGTGCCCACCTGTGCCCACATGTGCCAACCTGTGCCCACCTGTGCACTGCCAGTGCCCACCTGTGCACTGCCAGTGCCCACCTGTGCACCGCCAGTGCCCCATCTGTGCACCGCCAGTGCCCGCCAGTGCCCGCCAGTGCCTGCCAGTGCCCATCTGTGCACCGCCAGTGCCCGCCAGTGCCAATCGGTGCCCATCTGTACCAATCGGTGCCCATCTGTGCCGCCTCAGCAGTGCCCATCTGTGTCGCCTCAGCAGTGCCCATCTGTGCCGCCTCAGCAGTGCCCGTCTGCTGCCTCATCAGTGCACATCTGCAATAAATCTGCACATCTGTGCAATAAATCAGTGCACATCTGTGCCGACCCATCAGTGCCCATCTGCCGACTCAGCAGTGCCCATCTGTGCCGACTCAGCAGTGCCCATCTGTGCCGACTCAGCAGTGCCCATCTGCCGCCTCAGCGGTGCCCATCTGCCGCCTCATCAGTGCACATCCGTGCAATAAATCTGCACATCTGTGCAATAAATCAGTGCACATCTGTGCCGACCCATCAGTGCCCATTTGTGCCACCTCAAAAGCACCCATCTGTGCCACCTCAAAAGCGCCCATCTGTGCCACCTAAAAAGCGCCCATCTGTGCCACCTCAAAAGCGCCCATCTGTATAATCAGTGCAAATCTGTGCCACCTCATCAGTGCCCATCAGTGCTACCATGGCTAAACGTGTCTTTTCCGCTGAGGAGGCGTACCAAATTATTTCCACGGCCGACGAGAGCAAAGGGGAGCTCTCCTCTTCAGATTCCTTTTCAGATTCGGATTCTGAAGCCGACATAAATTATGAGCCAGTCCTCAGCAGTGAAACACTGACTGAATCCGAGGAGGAAGATATCCGGCCCATCAAACGAAGGCGTTCTAGTGAGGCAGTGCCGTCCACCAGCACCGAAGTGCCGTCCACCAGCACCGCAGTGCCGTCCACCAGCACCGCAGTGCCGTCCACCAGCACCGCAGTGCCGTCCACCAGCACCGCAGTGCCGTCCACCAGCACCGCAGTGCCCCGGCAAGAAAGGCCAAGTACCAGTGGGGTGTCATCTCAGCCCCAAAGGGTTAGGAGCCATGCCGGCCTTCCCTATGCCCTTCAGAACCCCTTGTGGCTTCCTCCTAATTCAGGAGAGGCCAATGTTCCCCCTTTCACTGCCCAGCCAGGAGTCCAGGTAGACACAGAGAATTTTACCCCAATAGATTTTTTTAATTTAATTTTTACGGAGGATATGTTGTCGTCAATTGTGGCCCAGTGCAACCTGTATGCACAACAATTTATTTTGCAAAATCCGACCTCTTATTATGCCCGTCCCTAAGAATGGAGAGACCTAACGGTGGAGGAGTTCAAGGTTTTTTTAGGCCTCACATTTAATATGGGACTCAACAAAAAAAATCAATTACGTACCTACTGGTCAACCCACCCCCTCCACCACTCACCGCTCTTCTCCGCGGTAGTGCCCAGAAGCAGGTATCAGATCATCCTGAGGTTCTTACATTTCAGCGACAATTCCCAGTGCCTTCCACAAAATGATCCATATTATGACCGGCTTTACAAAATTCGACCAATACTGAATTATTTTTCAGAAATATTCCCCAAATTGTTTACCCCGGACCAACACATATGTGTGGATGAGTCCCTTATTAAATTTAGCGGCAGGCTTAGAATGAAGCAATTTATGCCCAGCAAAAGAGCCCGCTATGGGGTGAAGGTCTACAAATTATGTGACCGAGCCACAGGGTACACATATGCATTCATGGTGTACGAAGGGAAGGACACCCAGCTGCAGCCCCCTAATTGTCCGGACTACTTGGGATCCAGCGGAAAAATTGTTTGGGACCTCATATACCCCTATTGGATAAAGGCTACCACCTGTATGTAGATAACTTCTACACATCTCTGCCCCTGTTCCACAACCTTCACCGGAAGAAGACGCCAGCATGTGGCACCATAAAAAGGAATCGGAAGGGCTTTCCTCAAAGTCTTGTGAACAAGAAGCTGCGAAAAGGAGAAACCGCAAGTCTGAGAAACAAGGAGGTTCTGGCAGTGAAGTGGAGGGACAGAAGGGATGTGTATATGTTATCTTCTATCCACAACAATACCTTCGTGGAAATTCCCAGAAGGAATGGCCCCGTAAAGAAACCCAAATGCATTTCCGAATACAATTTGTTCATGGGGGGAGTCGACTTCAACGACCAAATGATGGAACCATATCTTGTCACAAGACGGACATACCATTGGTACAAAAAAGTAGCAATTTATTTTTTTCAATTGGCCATTTACAATTCCTATGTCATTTACCACAACTCCACCCAAAACCCCAAACGTTTCTTTGGCTACCAGGAGGAAGTTTTCACTGCCCTTATTTTCCCAAAACGGCCCACCAGAAAATATCCGATCAGACGTTGTTAGTCGACTCTCCGAGCGCCACTTTCCCGATAAAATCCCCCCCAACCAACAGGCCAAAGACGTCAAAAAAGATGTAAGGTGTGTACCAGAGCAGGAGTCAGAAGAGACACATCTTATTATTGTGCACAATGTCCTTCCCCACCAGGCCTCTGCATAGGCGACTGTTTTCGGCATTACCATACTTCAATAAATTTTTAGTGAAGTATGGTAAACATAATCCTCAGTTCCTGCCTTCATACACCTTCACACCCCTTATGCCACTGCCTGCTCTGTAACTGACCCTGGCTTGTTATTTGACCACTCTTATGCCTGCCGATTCTGTACATACCGCTGCCTGATCTGGAACTGACCCTGGTCTGTTATTCGACCATGCTTCTGCCTAACGATTCTGTACATACCTCTGCCTGATCTGGAACTGACCTTGGACTGTTATTCGACCATGCTTCTGTCTAACGATTCTGTACATATCTCTGCCTGATCTGGAACTGACCTTGGACTGTTATTCGACCATGCTTCTGTCTAACGATTCTGTACATATCTCTGCCTGATCTGGAACTGACCCTGGACTGTTATTCGACCATGCTTCTGTCTAACGATTCTGTACATATCTCTGCCTGATCTGGAACTGACCTTGGACTGTTTGACCACGATATTTGCCTGCCTCTTGGACTGATCTTGTATTCTGCAACTGGACTAGTGGGATTCAACACGGGGTCTCACATATGTGAGGGGCTCCAGTATAGTTTTTCTGGAAGAAGAAAACAATTTTATTTGTTTTCTTATTCCTAGATTAGGGTCTGGAGACTCGGAGGCTTCAAAGAGATTTGGGAGGGAGAAGCCTCTACCCCTATCCCCATTCTGTCCTGAACGAGGCTCTACTTCTGTCTGCTGCCTGTAGGACTTACTGCCATCATGCCGCACTGACCACACCACAAGGACCTGCCTACTACCAGGACCAATATTTTTGGCACTGCTGACATCTCTGCACTGACCCTGGACTGCTGCCTGAAAAACTGTGTTCGCTGTTGCTGACCAAGTCCCTGCCTGCTGCCTGGACCAGTGATATCCTCCTGTGGACAACTGCGCTTCTAAAACCACAGGTAATCTTTTCTTTACCCTTTGCTCAGCATAATGTATTTGGGGGTGTAATTCTTGGTATGTGCAGGCTATGTGTCCCTGGAACGCCGACGGTGTTTCTTGCATGTTGCGCCTCTGTATGTGGCCAGGCTGTGTAAATGTCTCACACATGTGGTATTGCCATACTCAGGAGGAGTAGTAGAATGTATTTTGGGGTGTTATTTTTGCTATGTAAATGCTATGCGTTGGAAATATCTTATAAACGGACAACTTTGTGTAAAAAAAATGCGTTTTCATTTTTTTCCACATTTTCCAAAATCTTCTGGAAAAAAATGAACCATTGAAAAGACTCATTATGCCTCATAGATTATACGTTGGGGTGTTAGCTTTCCAAAATGGGGTCATTTTCTGGACGTTTCCATTGCCCTGGTGTTCCAGGGCCTTCAAAACTGTAATAGGTGGTTGAGAAATGAAATGTGTAATTTATGCTCCTAGAATGCCTGAAGGTGCTACTTCAAAATTAGGCCTCTGTATGTGGTCAGGCTGGGTAAAAGTCTCACACATGTGGTATCGTTATACTCAGGAGGAGTAGGAGAATGTATTTTGGGGTGCTATTTTTGCTATGTAAATGCTATGTGTTGGAAATATCTTATAAACGGACAACTTTGTGTAAAAAAAAATGCGTTTTCATTTTTTTCCACATTTTCCAAAATCTTCTGGAAAAAAATGAACCATTGAAAAGACTCATTATGCCTCATAGATTATACGTTGGGGTGTTAGCTTTCCAAAATGGGGTCATTTTCTGGACGTTTCCATTGCCCTGGTGTTCCAGGGCCTTCAAAACTGTAATAGGTGGTTGAGAAATGAAATGTGTAATTTATGCTCCTAGAATGCCTGAAGGTGCTACTTCAAAATTAGGCCTCTGTATGTGGTCAGGCTGTGTAAAAGTCTCACACATGTGGTATCGTTATACTCAGGAGGAGTAGGAGAATGTATTTTGGGGTGCTATTTTTGCTATGTAAATGCTATGCATTGGAAATATCTTATAAACGGACAACTTTGTGTAAAAAAAAATGCGTTTTCATTTTTTTCCACATTTTCCGAAAACTTCTGGAAAAAAATGAACCATTGAAAAGACTCATTATGCCTCATAGATTATACGTTGGGGTGTTAGCTTTCCAAAATGGGGTCATTTTCTGGATGTTTCCATTGCCCTGGTGTTCCAGGGCCTTCAAAACTGTAATATGTGGTTGAGAAATGAAATGTGTAATTTATGCTCCTAGAATGCCTGAAGGTGCTACTTCAAAATTAGGCCTCTGTATGTGGTCAGGCTGTGTAAAAGTCTCACACATGTGGTATCGTTATACTCAGGAGGAGTAGGAGTATGTATTTTGGGGTGTTATTTGTGGTATGCACATTCCGTGTGGGAGAAATAAGCTATTAGAATGAAAATTTTGTGAAAAAAAAAAAATCTTAATTTTGCAAAGAATTGTGGGAAAAAATGACAACCTAAAATAACTCACCATGCCTCTTACTAAATACATTGGAATGTCTACTTTCCAAAAAGGGGTCATTTTGGGGGGCATTTGTACTTTCCTGGCTTTTTAGGGTCTCAAGAATGGAGATAGGCCTTAGTACATCAGATGTGATCTTTTTTTGCAAATCTTTATGATTTGCACCATAGCTTGTAGACTCTATAAATTTCACACAGAAAAAAAAAAAAATGTGGGTTATTTTTTACCAAAGATATGTAGTAGTATAAATTGTGGCCAAAATTTATGAAGAAAAATTGCTAATTTGCTAAATTTTGTAACAGAAACGAAGAAAAATTCATTTTTTTTCTAAATTTTTGGTCTTTTTTCATTTATAGCGCAGAAAATAAAAAACCGAGAGGTGATCAAATACCACCAAAAGAAAGCTCTATTTGGTATGAAGAAAAGGACAAAAAAATCATTTGGTTACAGTGTTGCATGACTGAGTAATTGTCATTCAAAATGTGAGAGCACTGAAAGCTGAAAATTGGTCTGGGACTGAGGGGGGTTTAAGTGCCCAGTAAGCAAGTGGTTAAATAAATTCAGATATTTTTTATATACTCTATTTACTTGTTTTGACCTCTATGATTAACTCATTTAAAGTCCCACAGGCTATTGTTTGTTTTATTGTATGTCTCTTTCTAAAGTCAGAGGTGTCTCCATTGCATTTCATATGCATTTACCAATACATTTGCTGGACCATGTGGCCAATCCTAATTGCCTGTATCTTTTTCTTGCATTTCGGCTTTGGAATATGCTTTTTACGATTGCCAACCTTTACATTCCAAACCATGAGCAGATTTTTGCAGGGGGTACTATTCTTGGATGTTTCTTCACAGCAATGTAATGTTTTCTACAGTCATCTCGGGGGGCTCTTAAAAAGCAGCTGTTTGATTATCGAATGCTTGATGTTTGGTGGACTTTATACCCTAAAGACTGCAGTTATACATAGTTCTCTTCAGCCCCTTAATCTTATAGCAGGTTAGACAATTTATTTGTGGGAAAACAGATATTGGAATGGAATCCTTCTTTTGATATTGGGTCCTTCATTTGGTCTGACCATTCACCTCTTTTTCTGACAATATACCCTCCACAGACACCGCGTTTGAATGAAACTCTCATGTCAGATCCATGCTGTCATCAAGCCATTGTGGCTGCAATCAACAATTTTATCTCTGTCCATGAGCATGATGTGACCTCTCTACCCATACAATGTGAAGCCCTTAAAGCTGTGTTTACGAGGGCTGTTTATTCAGCACGATGCCCGCCTTAAAAAAGAAAGATTAGCTGCAATTCAAAACACTATGCATAAGCTTCGTTCTTTAAAAACTTCACATAAAGACTTTCTCTTCTTGGCTGATATATAGCGTCTACAAGGTTTTTTGTTTTTTTTGCAGCTTTTAGAGGTCACTTAAAGCACCTATTAACATAGATATGCCATAGGTAGGTACCAATATAGAAACAAGGGTGGTGAGACTACTGGCCCGTTCATTACACCCCGATTCTTTTCAGACTTTTATATACCTAGTATTAAAGGGGTCCTGTGATGCAGCAGCCCCCCAGAGCCCCGCTTTTATTTGCTTGAACTCAGTCTTTCCAGTGACAAAGACGATCGCACCTGCTCCAGCCGGTGTCTTGGGTCCTTAATTGGATAGATTAATAGCAGCACAGCCATTGGCTCCCATTGCTGTCAATCAAATCCAATGACATGGGGGGCAGGGCTGAGTCCTGCTGTCTGTGTCAATAGACACAGCAGCAGGACATGGGAGCGCGCCCACACAAGTGCCCCAAGGGAGAGTGGCTCTCCAATGGGGTACTCAAGAAAAGGAGCGCTGAGGAACCCCAGAAGAGGAGGATCGGGCCAATCAATGCAAAACTAACTGCACAGAGAAGGTAAGTATGACATGTTTGTTTAAAAAAGAACCTTTAATTTGTCATCGGGAGAAACCACTTCAGATCCTCTTTCCCTTTAACAGGTTTTCTATGATTGTTTCTTAGTTTTATACAACCATACTCCAACAATATCTTCTGAAGTCTCTATTACCCATCACATACAAGACTATGTACAGGAGACTGCTATCCCAACACTAGATGGTGATACCAGGTACTCCATTGATGCTCCCTTTTCACATGAGAAATTATCAGATGTGATTATTAACACACCTTCTGGTAAAAGTCCTGGTATCGCGTACCTTGTAGTACAGCCTGATTGGATGAGGAAAGCCTCCCTTACACCTCTGACTCGGGGCCTCTGATAGTGTGAACAGAAGGCGCAGGAGTGCAGAGTCACACAAGTGCCAAGAAGTCTTGCAGGCAGCAGGATGGATGTCTTTGGTGGGCTGGTGAAGTCACCGGAAGGTCTCAGCAGGTAGGTAGCTGGTGCAGGTGACACCAATGGAATAGCAAGGTTAAGCAGGCTGGGTCATACATGGCAAGGATAATCAGATGCAGGGTACAGGCAGGAGGCAAGCCAGGTCTGAAACCATATCAGTGCAAACAGGAGCCAAAGGAGAAGGCAGAAGATAGGTCACAGGACAAGCCGAGGTCAATGCAGGTGGAGTTCAAGGGATGGTCAAGACAAGCCGGGTAGATAACAGAGATCAGGATACAGGTTTCACAGGTAACAGGATGAACAGGAGCTGAAGACAAAGCAGCACTGGAGCTAGGCACTGGCTGGGTTTAAATAGTCTTATTTGGCGCCAGCCGCAGTCACGAGTGCGCGCAAGTGTTTGCGCGCACAGGGATGTGCAACAGCTTCTGTTTGCATGCCAGTTTGAGCATGTGCACTTCTATGCACCAATGGCCAATTCCGACGAGCAAAGAGTTCTTCTAGAGGGGCAAACTTGTCTACTGCCATGTGCACCCTGACACCTGGCCCTGATGGATTTACTTTGAAATTCTACAATATATACAAGAAGCATTTAATTCCCTTTATGCTTTGAGTGTTCAATTGCATTTCTGTTACTAATTTATTTCCTACTCAGACACTGGAGGCCCATATCACCTTACTCCCAAAACCAGACAAGGATTTAAAACTTTGCTCCAGTTATCGCCCTATACGTTTAATTGTGGTAGATGTCAAAATCTATGCCAAGTTGATTCCCGCACGTCTTCAACTCTTCCTCCCTACTATGATGCATACAGACCAGGTTGGGTTTGTTCAGTGGAGAGAAGCATGTGATAATACGCTAAAATCTCTATTTATCATAGATTATGCCCAAACAGCAAAAATCCCAGCCTGCCTTTTCTCTGATGAAGAAAAAGCTTTTAATTGCATTGGTTGGACTTTTCTTGAGCAAACGCTGGTGCAACTAGGGCTTGGCCTGATTCTGTTGCATAAGATTCTAGTACTCTATTCTAAACCTGGAGCCAAAATACGAATCAATGGATCCCTGACTCCAAGTTTTTTCCATCCAAAATGGTACCTGCCAGAGATGTCCATTATCTCTCCTTCTGTTTGTCTTAATGATGGAACACTTGGCAACAGGCCAAAACCCTTATATCACTTGTATACAATTAGACAAACAGAAGATGAAATTAGCAGTATCTGCTGATGATTTGCTACTTTGTGTTACCAATCCACATATGTCTATGCTTTCTATTTTTCTCAAGTTCCAGGATTTTGGATTCTTGAGCAACTTCAAGTAAACCTAATCTAAATCAGACATGTTTAATTTGTCTCCTTTACCACATCAACTTCAAGTCCTTAGGAGAAATTCCTCATTTAAATTCTGCTCTTTTGTGCTCAGACATTTGGGCATCAGAATTCCATCAGATTTTACTCACTTATACTTGGAAAATGACTACCCTGTTATGCAGTGTACATTACAAGAGCTAAAAAAGTATGACCTGCCCTATAGTCATGGTTTGGGAGGATCAATATCCTAAAAATGAACATAGAACCGCATTTTATTTATCTCTTTCAAGCTATATCTTTTGTGGTTCCTGTCTTTTTTTCGATACTCTACAATCTGCTTTTACATGGTTTATATGGGGAGGTAATAGACCAAGATTACATAGAATAACTCTATCTCTCCCTAAAACAAAGGGAGGTGTACCGGTAGGTGTATTGGACCTTTATTATTACCATGCTGCAGCAGTCTTAATTAGGCTGGTGAATTGTTTTCACCACTCCCATTCCAAGCAAAAAGCAATGGGTTTTTATAAAGCAATCGACTGCTCCTTATGATCTTCAGGCACTCCCTTGCATAGATTCATCTTTTCATGGTGAACACTCTTCTTTACCTTCTCTCTCTCCCAAAGTGGGCCCGATGATTGCCTTGTTCATAAATCCACAGTTTCCCCCACGGTGTCTCGGACACGCATTTTGTATTGGAATAAGGAGTCGCACCGCAGATTATCCAAAATTTTCTGCCAAGAACTCTTTCACCTTGGTCAAATCTGATTCCTAAACAGCAGCATTCAATTAAGCATTAGTTGGAATATCAGTAATTACTGTATTTTTTTTCTTTTTTGTTCTTCAACAGAATTTCTTACTAGGGAACAAGATATGTATGAGTCTCCACTTTTCCAAGACTCTACACCTGATCATGTCCTTTCAGTAGTACATAAGGTCCTCCTTATGAAATTTCATCCGGATTTTCCGGAATATACAATCAAATGGGCTTTAGATTTTAAGACCCAAATTACAACAGAGCAATTGGAAAAATCGTTTACCCTTACCCACTGTCCGCCGATGGTGACACAAGATGAATTCTAAACTTCTCTCCCAGTAGTATTGGTATCCAACGTTACTTCATCGGATAAATCCAGACACCTCAAATACATGCTGGTACTGTCATTTTGCCAAGTGCTCCCTCTTGCATACTTGGTGGGGATGCCAACCTATTCACGAATTTGTACATTTGATTTTGCAGTTTTATACTACTGTTACTGGATCGACTGTTGCTAACATGGTGCAAATTTCTTTGTTATCTATTTTCCCCGATTCTTTCAAATGCATCAAAAAAGGCCTCCTTAGACATTGTCTGACAGCAGCAGTTACACCACGCCATTTTGGAAATGGAACATGCCCCCCCTCTAATTGAGTGGAATGTAGAGATGGATTACATTGGGAGGATGGAGTCCCTTTTGACATGTGAATTAGAAACATATGAACAATGTCAACAAATATGATTCTCTTGCTGTTCAGGGAGTCATCATAAATGCATCATTTTCTTGCTGGACAACTGTAGGACCTGAACTTGGCCCAAGATTGTGTAGTTTACTATTTTTATTTATTTTTTACTCTTCTTTTTCTGTATTCTCCTTTTTGATACGTAAATATTTTCTGAAATAAAAAAAATAATAAAAATAAATATAGGCACCATATTGGCCTTACGCCAATCCAGTAGTACTATGCCGGTCATTAAAAAAATTTGAAAAAATGGCTTTGAAATGACAGAGCTCAATTCTTTTAGGATCTGTGGGTATATGCTATCTGGTCCAGGTGCTTTATCCACCTATATTCTGTCTAAATATTTCGGGACCATATCACTTTTGGAACATTTAGGGCTGTGTCAATACCATCTCCATTATGGATATGAGCTCCTCCATGCTCCTTTTGTATATACAGTAGAGAGCTAAAGAAGGTATTTGATACATTTGCCTTCTCTTTGTCTCCACTCACTCTATACCTCATTTTGGTCGATTTTCTTTTTCATTATAGCCACAGCAGCACTGCAAGCATAGTTATGGGGCAGCAAATATGGATTACTTCACACTTGTCAACTCAACTGTTACTACATTATAATTAGATGTAATTGCTATAGATATCAAAGTTTAGAATGACACCCAGGTTGTAGAGAAATCAATGGTATACTTATTAATAGTATAACTTTACATCAAACTTAATTTTTTGATGTGACTTTATGTTGTACATGATTGCATACTGTATAAGGCTAGGGCAATGAGCATGTTGATTAAACAACTAGTGAATTAAAACCAATTACTGGATAAACAACAAAGAGAGTGTATTACTTTCAATTAAAGTTGATCTGCAGGCTATGAAGCAGAATATCAGAATCATTAGTCCTAACTATAAAATCAGGAAACATAAATTATTATTCCTTAAGCAAGTAAGCAAATACGGTTGACTATTGCCTTTATATACAAATTTTACATAGAAGCAAGGTTTAAAAACATTCACAGAATCTCATAAAAAAAAAAAAAAACATTTATGTGTATGTGTGTATAAATATATATATATATGGATTCCTGTGCAGTGAGCGTGCATACAGGCCATGGCAGTTGAGTGCACTACTTATTGTTTTCTTTGAAACAATTGTGCCTTCTAGATTTCAGCTGGTGCCTTGGCTTTCCATGACTCTTTGTATTTCAATTTCTTTGAGTTCAATACTTTTTCCCTGTGCTATTACATTTTATTACACATAACTTAATTTCTGAACATATTTGTTTTGGTTTCTTTGTATGGATTGCATGGGTTGCTACTGACATGAAAAGTTAATGTCAAGGGGGGTGCATGCGCGAGGCTCAACATGGAGGACATGTTCCATTAGAGCTCCACACTCCCCGCCGCTACATCAGGACTTTACAGCACATCTGAGCCGCCCTGCAGCCCTGCTTTTTCTGGCAATCGCCTCTGGAATAGGCACCGACTCACCCAGGATGGTTCTGACCAGCAATCTCATTTTGCAGGTGGGTTTTATACCTCGCTGACAAGCCAGCAATAATATCCGACGGGTTGTCCTACTTCATGCACCTATTATCCCTTGACATTAGGAAAGCGTTCGATACAGTATCCTGGCCCTATCTAAATTTTCTCCTTAGTCGTTGGGGCTTTGGTCCGCATTTCCTGCAATGGGTTAGTTCCCTATATAATCAGCCACAAGCCTATATCAAATATTCAGGGTTCCGCTCAGACATCTTCCATATAGAAAGAGGGACCAGATAGGGAGGCCCGCTTTCTCCCTTAATTTTTTCTCTGGCGATTAAGCCCTTGGCAGCCCTGATCAGGACAAGCCCGGACATAAAAGGACTGGAAATTGCATCTACATCCCATAAAATCTGCCTATTCACAGCTGATGCACTCCTGTTTGTAACCTCTCCCCGTACAACTCTTCCAAACCTTATGCAGATTTTAGAAAAAATTGCAAATATATCAGGCTTAGAAGTTAAACAATCTAAATCCAGAGCTCTCAATGTGTCTCTCCCACATCAAGAATTTGCTCACCTACAAAATTACTTCCCCTTAATCTGGTCCACTACCTCCTTACCGTACTTAGGCATAAAGCTCACAAGTGACCCAGATTCTCTTTATCAGACCAATTACCTTACTATACTATCACATCTGTCTTCTTTACTACACCTGGACACCACTTTGTGTCTCTTGGTTAGGACAGATCGCAGCCGTTAAAATGTCCCTACTCCCTAAGCTGGGGATACCACATATGTGGGACTCTTTGGGAGTCTAGCCGCGTACGGGACCCCGAAAACCAATCACTGCCTTCAGGATTTCTAAGGGTGCAAATTTTTGATTTCACTCCTCACTACCTATCACAGTTTCGAGTGCCATAAAATGCCAAAATAGCACAATCCCCCCCCCCCCCAAATGACCCCATTTTGGAAAGTAGACACCCCAAGCTATTTACTGAGAGGCATAGTGAGTCCATGAAATATTTTATATTTTGCCACAAGTTGCGGGAATATTACAAACTTTTTTTTTTTTTGCACAAAGTTGTTACTAAATGATATATTGCTCACACATGCTATGGGCATAAGTGAAATTACACCCCAAAATAAATTCTGCTGCTTCTCCTGAGTACAGGGATACCACATGTGGGGGATTTTTTGGGAGCCTAGCCACATACGGGACCCAAAAAACCAAGCACCGCCTTCATGATTTAAATATAAAATGCTACCAAAAAAACCTGTTAGCGATCGCAGGGATCAGACCTGACTCTGAAAACGCTGCAGTTATGTGTTTAGTGTTTTGTAAGTGACAGTGATCGATCGATACTGCACTTGGGTGGGCTGGGAGGAGGGGCAAAATGCAGGTGTTAGCAGGTATCTGGGCTGATCCCGCTAACAATGCGTTTTTTTGGAACCCTAAACTGCTGGGGACGCTAGTATAGATCTGATCAGATCAGATATTGATCTGTTCAGATACTATACCACTACGGGAGGTGTATGCTTTGCGCGTGGGTGTTAGCGGTACTGGCACTAACCTAGTGCTGCCTGGGGCGACGCAGACCCTGACCCTAAAACCTAATTGATATCACCCACCGGGTGATCAGGGGGTTAAACCTTTATTGGGTAATAAATGGTGGGTGCCCTGATGCTATAAAAAGCAAACTAACTAACCAGAGCAACCCGTAACACTTATACAGTGATCACTGGTGAAAGGGTTAACTAGGGGCAATCAGGGGGTTAAAATCTTTATTAGGTAGTATATGGGGGTTCCTGACGCTATATAAAAACCTGCCGGGGAACCTAAATAACTAACTGGCTAACCAGCATCACCAGTGACACTTATACGGTGATCGCTGGTGAAAGGGTTAACTCTAGGGGCAATCAGGGGGTTAAAATCTGTATTGGGTAGTATACGGGGTACCTAATTCTATAAAAACCTGGTGGTGAACCTAAAAAAATAACTAGCTACCTAGCGGCACCAGTGACACTAATGCAGTGATCAGAAAAACAATTGCTTACTGACACTGGCAAAAGGGGGTGAAAGGGTTAACTAGGGGCAATCAGGGGGTTAAAACCTTTATTAGGTAGTATATGGGGGTCCCGGACGCTATATAAAAACCTGACGGGGAACCTAAATAACTAAATAGCTAGCTGGCTATCCAGCATCACCAGTGACACTTATACGGTGATCACTGGTGAAAGGGTTAACTCTAGGGGCAATCAGGGGGTTAAAACCTTTATTGAGTAGTATATGGGGGTATCTAACGCTAAAAAAAAACTGGCGGTGAACCTAAAAAAAACTAGCTACCAAGCGGCACCAGTGACACTATTGCAGCGATCAGAAAAACGATCGCTTAGTGACACTGGCAAAAGGGGGTGAAAGGGTTAACTCTAGGGGCAATCAGGAGGTTAAACCTTTATTGGGGGGGTAGGGGGCTACCCTGGACCTAACACTAACTGCCCTGACACTTTTTACTGTCACAACTGACACTACAGTGATCAGTAAATAAATGATCACTGCAATCAGTGACACTGTGACTGGGGGGGGGGGGGGGTGATCGGGGGGTGATTTGTGTGCCTATGTGTACCTACGTGTCAGTGTAGTGATTGGTGCACTTACTATGTGTTCTCCTCGCAGTCCGGTCAAAACGACTGCCCCGAGGAGAGTGACATCACTTCCTCCCTGCCTGTGTTTACACTACACAGGCAGGGGAAACTTCTCATTCGCCAGGAGCGATCGGGAGGGGATGGCCAGAAACCAACGCCCATCCCTCATCCCGGATCGCTCCTGAAACGAAACGGACCGCCACAGCCAGCGGGAGGGGGTCCGATCGGACCCCCCACCCGCTGGAAGGCAAGCACGTACCGGTATGTGCTTGTGCCTGTTGGTGCCATTGTGCCGACGTAGATTTACATCCGGCGGTCCTTAAGTGGTTAACTTAAAACTTACCTTAATATAGTCCTTCTGCAGGACCTGAATAATGGCAGAACAGGTCTCTGGGATAATGATCCCCAGAGCCTGGGGTGAGATGCCTGTCGAGAACTTGAGGGCCTGAAGGTCTCTCCCAGTCCCCAAGTACCGCAACGTGGCGACTAGCCTGTGCTCCAGAGTAATGGTTTGCCGCATGCAAGTATCCTGCCTGCTGATATAAGAGGTCAGCAAAGCCAAGAGACAATTCCTGAAATCCTCAGGATTATCTCACGGATCTCATGAAGCAAAGGCATGTGCGAGAATTGGTCACGCTAGAGTAACCAATTCTTGGTCCATGAACTCCTCCTCTCCCTGTTCCTGGACCGGGCTTGGGCCAAAGTATTAACCCCAACACGAAGCCCCCACACAGCATGAACTTGATAACGAGTACGTCCATGCACCATGGCTTCAAAACGGTCAGCTGATCAGAACAAACTTAAATGAACGCACTGAAGAACAGTAAGGCCTGTGAAGAGCGAGCTGAAGAACAGGAACGAGCGGGCCATAACACCCTGAGATACAGGTACGAACTGACCAACACGCACTGAAAACAAGATACAAACTCTACAAGCACAACCTGAAGTGCAGTAAAATGATCGGAATAAGCTGGAGTCTGAAAGTGCGAATCCTCTCTAACCAAACTTCTACTAACACGAGATAAACACATGATCAGCAGAAGGAGCCCAAAGGGTGGCATACTGGGTCTTGAACTTCCTTTTTCTAGTATCGTTGTACGTGCTGTAGGTCACCACGTTCTAAATGAGCGGAATTTTGGAGTAATCGTGTGTGGGCGAGTCCGTTTGTTCTGAGGTCCGTCTGAACTCTGCTGAAAAGTCCGTTGGGAAGATCGTCGGACTTAATCTGACACAAAGTCCGGTCATGTATACGCGGCATTCGTTTTGGCCATTTGTAGATCGTTTGTTAGTTTTAAGAGAGGAGTTTCTGTGGAATGTAGAGGACAAAACGTTGTAGACTAGACGTTCAGGGAGTTTGGATAAAAGGGGAGCAAGGAGATGGGGCGTAGGTTGTTAAGATTGGATGGGTCCAGTGAGGGCTTTTTAAATATGGGGCTGACAAGTGCATGTTTTAAAGAGTAGGGGAAGAGAGGTAGAGATTAAAGATGTGGGTTAGAGAGTGTAGAATAGAGCTAGAGGGTGAATGTTGCATTTACGAGGGAACAGGACCCAGAGGGCAGGTGGTGAGATGAACGTTAGCAACTAATTTAGCAACCTCATCTATAGTGGTGGGGTTGAAAGAGGGAAGTAATGATTGTACCTGTGGACACGAGGTGTTAAACATGGAGGGTACCTGAACAGTAGAGATCTCCTCGCGAATTGTATCAATCTTCTGTTTAAAGTGATTGGCGATCTCCTGGGCAGTAATTGAGTTAGTGGGTGGAGGCAGTGGAGGGCGAAGTAGAGAGTTAATGGTAGAGAAGAGTTGACGGGGATGGGATGATACGTTTTTAATGAGGGTGATGAAATAGGTCTGCCTGGCAGTGAGGAGGCTGGAATTGTATTTTTGGAGGGCAGATTTATACTGGCTGAAGTCTTTCTGTTTGCCAGGGTTGAAGGGGACAGGGCCTGATTCTGTGCCTCTCTACACTGGATGGGCATTATAGCCCCACTATTTTCTAATCTCATATTCCCACTGGCACTAGAAGCTACACACTTTATTAAATGGAATAGGTCAGAGAACATAGGGATAGTATAGACCTTAGTAGAAGATAAGCTTCCTTGGTTAGCTGAATTAGGGCATGAACATGGACAAAAATGGATGCAATATTGCCAATTATATACATATATTAGATCAAGTTTACAACGTTCCCTGATCAATAGACCATTAACTAACTTTGAGCAAATCCTAATACAAGAATAGAAACCGACTCATAATTTGTCAGTTATATATAAGCTTCTACTCCCTTCTGGGTCCTTGGAGGAAATAACATGTATAAAAAAATGGAAACTAAAATAGGGAGGAAAATTTTATTACCAGAGTGGAAGAAGGCATTTTAGTTAATACACAAATTATCGATAGCGACTAAACATCAGATAAGAAAATATAAAATGATGATGAGATGGTATTGAAGCCCTGTCGATGGAGATAATTTGGAAAGATGTCTTAAGGAAAAAGATACATATATGGTACTGGTGTCCATTGGTGAAGGATTTCTGGCTTAAGATATCTATATCACTTGGTATCAGGAATCGAGATACAACCAAGTATTAGTATCTCAATACTATCTATTATTCCTGGATCAATGAAAGGTATCGGGGCCCATGTCTTTCGTCATATGATCACAGCTGCTAGAACAATAATAGCTTGAAATTGGAGAAAAGCAAAAAGTCTCATGATAACAGAATGGATCTGTGAGATGAACGGAATGCAATCATGGGAGCAAATGATTAATTTCAAGGAGAGTTTAAATAATTTATATCAAAAAGCATGGCAACAATGTTGGGCCTCGCCAACTATCATACAATATACATAGATGAGATGGTATCCCCCACCCCCCCTTCTTTTTCTTTCTTTATTGTTTTTTGTTGTGATAGTCTTGGTTTAAATGTAAATGGACGAATGGAGAATAGATGTGAGAATGAGATGAATTATAGGTAAAATTATGTAAGAATTTAAGATAGAAATAGAATTGGATAGTAGAAAGTATTATTATTATTATTATTATTATTACAGGTAGTCCCAAATTAGATATATAGAATGTTATCCAAATGTGTAATATGCTCATAATAAATAAATAAAAAATATATTTATACATAATATATATATATATATATATATATATATATATATATATATATATATATATATATATATACAGTGGTGTGAAAAAGTGTTTGCCCCCTTCCTCATTTCCTGTTCCTTTGCATGTTTGTCACACTTAAGTGTTTCGGAACATCAAACCAATTTAAACAATAGTCAAGGACAACACAAGTAAACACAAAATGCAATTTGTAAATGAAGGTGTTTATTATTAAAGGTGAAAAAAAATCCAAACCATCATGGCCCTGTGTGAAAAAGTGATTGCCCCCTAAACCTAATAACTGGTTGGGCCACCCTTAGCAGCAACAACTGCAACCAAGCGTTTGTGATAACGTGCAATGAGGCTTTTACAGCATCCTGGAGGAATTTTGGCCCACTCATCTTTGCAGAATTGTCCTAATTCAGTTACATTAGAGGGTTTTCGAGCATGAACGGCCTTTTTAAGGTCATACCACAACATCTCAATAGGATTCAGGTCAGGACTTTGGCTAGGCCACTCCAAAGTCTTCATTTTGTTTTTCTTCAGCCATTCGGTGGTGGACTTGCTGGTGTGTTTAGGATCATTGTCCTGCTGCAGAACCCAAGTTCGTTTCAGCTTGAGTACACGAACAGATGGTTGGACATTCTCCTTCAGGATCTCTTGGTAGACAGCAGAATTCATAGTTCCTTTTATCACAGCAAGTCTTCCAGGTCCTGAAGCAGCAAAACAGCCCCAGACCATCACACTACCACCACCATATTTTACTGTTGGTATAATGTTCTTTTTATGAAATGCAGTGTTCCTTCTACGCCAGATATACTTGGACACACACCTTCCAAAGAGTTCCACTTTTGTCTCATCGGTCCACAGAATGTTGTCCCAAAAGTCTTGGGGATCATCAAGATGTGTTGTGGAGAAATTGAGACGAGCTTTGATGTTCTTTTTGCTCAGCAGTGGTTTTCTCCTTGGAACTCTGCCATGCAGGCCATTTTTGCCCAGTCTTTTCCTGATGGTGGAGGCATGAACGCTGACCTTAACTGAGGCAAGTGAGGCCTGCAGTTCCTTGGACGTTGTTGTGGGGTCTTTTGTGACCTCTTGGATGAGTCGTCGCTGCGCTCTTGGGGTAATTTTGGGCGGCCGGCCACTCCTGGGAAGGTTCACCACTGTTCCATGTCTTCGCCATTTGTGGATAATGGCTCTCACTGTGGTTCGCTGGATTCCCAAAGCTTTGGAAATGGCTTTATAACCCTTTCCAGACTGATAGATCTCAATTACTTTCTTTCTCAATTGTTCCTGAATTTCTTTGGGTCTCGGCATGATGTGTAGCTTTTAAGGATCTTCTGGTGGACCTTACTGTGTCAAGCAGCTCCTATTTAAGTGATGCCTTGATTGTGAACAGGTGTGGCAATAATCAGGCCTGGGTGTGGCTAGAGAAATTGAACTCAGGTGTGGACAACCACAGTTATAGTATGTTTTAACAAGGGGGGCAATCACTTTTTCACACAGGGCCATGATGGTTTGGATTTTTTTTCACCTTTAATAATAAACACCTTCATTTACAAATTGCATTTTGTGTTTACTTGTGTTGTCCTTGACTATTGTTTAAATTGGTTTGATGTTCCGAAACACTTAAGTGTGACAAACATGCAAAGGAACAGGAAATTAGGAAGGGGGCAAACACTTTTTCACACCACTGTATATATTAAAATGAATAAAAAGAGATTGAAAACAAACTATGCATTGGAACAACATGCTTACAGGATGTCTCCAATTTACAAGCCGACCACAATGCACTGTCTAATTGGGTGACTATGTGGTAGATAAAGTTTAATGTTGATAAATGTAAAGTTATGAACGTAGGGGCTAAGAATATGCATGCAGCATACATACTAGGAGGGGTACAACTAGGGGAATCCATAGTGGAGAAGGATCCGGGGGTGTTGGTAGATCATAAGCGCAATAATAACATGCAACGCCAAGCTGCGGTTTCCAAAGCGAGCAAGGTCCTTTCTTGTTTCAATAGAGGTATGGACTCCAGAGAGAGTGATATCATTTTGCCCCCATACAAATGATTAGTAAGACCTGATCTGGAATATGCAGTTTAGTTTTGGCCACCAGTTCTCAAAAAAGATATTGGGGAACTGGAGAAAGTACAGAGAAAGGCAACCAAACTGATAAGAGGCATGGAGGAACTCTGCTATGAGGAAAGAGTAGAAGAACTGAAGAGGAGAAGAGGAGATTAAGGGGGGGAGGGGCGGGGTATGATCAACATGTACAAATATATAAGGGGTCCATATAGGGAACTTGGTATTGAGTTATACACTGTACGGTCAACACAGAGGACAAGGAGGCACTCTTTACGCCTAGAGGAAAAGAAATTTCATCTCCAAATATGGAAAGGTTTCTTCACAGTGAGAGCGTGGAATAGACTCTCTCCAGGAGTGGTTCTGGCCAGCTCAGTAGATTGCTTTAAGAAAGGCCTGGATAGTTTCCTAAATGCACACAATATAACTGGGTACTAACATTTATAGGTAAAGTTGATCCAGGGAAATCCGATTGACTCTTGGGATTCAGTAAGGAATTTTTTCCCCTGCTGTAGCAAATTGCATCATGCTTTGCTGGGGTTTTTCGCCTTCCTCTGGATCAACTGTGGGTATAGGATTGGGTATATGGGATTATTTGATATTATTTTGTATTTCTTTCTTTATTTTTATGGTTGAACTAGATGGACTTGTGTCTTTTTTCAACCTGACTAACTATGTAACTTTGAAAGAAAAAAGAGAACGCGTGACAAAATACAAAAATACAAATGCAAAGACAATACATACCTATAATAGTAGATTAACCAGGGAGAACACAGAAAAACTCAAAACAAAAAAAAAGAACATAAAAGTTATCCATGGGGGTAACATTAAGAAATACAAGGGGTCACAGTAGCCCTGCTAAACTACATCACTTCAAAAGAAAAGGGGAAAGATAATCTATTATGCACTTACCCAAATAATGCACGCTGATAGCTCATGCTGATAAAATGCTCTTATATGAAACCTCATGTAGCCCAAAAGAGGAATTTTATGGCCTGCACTCCCCCACAAAGGCTCATAAAGGGCCTAGCGATAGAACTTGCCAAAAAGCAGTGAGAGAATCCAAAATTTTAATGGGAGGACTAAGCTAAAACTTGATAGACAAAAGTCCACTCAAATATATCAGTCTATGCACAGACATTTTTTTCTTCCCTTCATTAATCAAACACCAAAATAACACAAAATACTCCCCCCTACACACCTCAACAATTTTGCCCAGACAATATATTCCTAGAGAAAGAAGAGAGATGTAATCCCAGGGTGCACTTCAAAAAGAAGGAGAAAAATGCCTCAAGATGTTCTACCTCAAGATGTTCTTTAGCATGCTCTAAATAAACAATAGCATACATAAACATGCTGGTAATGAATATATATATATATATATACAAAGTCTATCACGTACAGCGAATCCAAACATTAAGACATGCTCAACATACCATCCTGCAGATTGCCTGCCATGAACCTTGACTGTCCCACCAGCCAGCCAAATTAAGGCTAGTAGACCTATATAAATTGTCCCAGTTGCTAAAGTTCAACAGGTGTGGGCCCTTTGCCCCCCAGGTCCCACCAGATAGGGCTCCACGTGAACAGACATGGTTGTTGATAGTGGGAAACCCTGCATCATGATAACACGTCATCTAACTCTCCAATTACTTCTCTTCCGGGAGATCACTAGAAGTTGTCACGGGCCGCACGTTGGAACATCCGCAATCTGGTGGTTATAGGCGCCATATTAGGACACCCAACCCTGAATCCAATATCAGCACCAAACTTAGACTTATGTACAAAACAGAATACCCTCTACACCAAAGCAAAAGCCTTGGCAACCATGCAATCCCCAAAACACTAGATGTATTCTGCCCACGCCACCAAAAACAATCACATGGCATATTAGGCTTCCGTACTCCAGATGCATACTAATAGTCAAAATATCAGTAAGAAAGTAAGTAAGAAAGCAACATGCCAAAGGAGCAGGCATCGATGACAAACATGTAAATAAATTAAAAATAAATAAAACTCCTCAACAAAATAGAAAGGTCCTCCATAGTTTTACAATCTTAACATAGTATACAGTAACATTACAAAAGAAAACAAAAAAAAAAAAACTGCAAAATGAAAATCATAAATAAGATATATTGTAAATAAATTGCAAATATATTACAACATTGTAAATCTAAAACTGTAAGATATTCAGGATCCAACTCAGATTTATAGAGCGTTTAGAGGAACAGGGCATAGCTTACTTTTTCATTCAAGCCTATTTTTTTACAGACTTTAACCACTTCAGCCCCGGAAGAATTTACCCCCTTCCTGACCAGGCCATTTTTTGCTATAAGGCACTGTGACACTTTAACTGACAATTGCTTGGTTGTTCGATCTTGTACCCAAACAAAATTGACATCCTTTTTTCCCACAAATATAACTTTCTTTTGGTGGTATTTGACCACCTCTGCGATGTTTATTTTTTGCCCTATAAACAAAAGAGAGTGATTAACGAAAGCTGTGCACCATCAGTAGAGGCACACGGCAAGGAGCAATGCACATTTTCATGTTTACGAAACAATGCACCAGTAACAGAGCACAAATCCCCCATTTACTATAGTGATCTCGGAGCATAGGAGAAAGCAATATGGACATGGCGCACGGCATCTCCAATTCAATATTAACAGAAGATGGAGGTGCCAATATTATGGGGTGATGTGAGGACGTTTAGTAACCGCCCAAGTAACAATTATGCCCAAAATAGAATGAGAAAGTAACTTTTTCAGCGAAAGCCTGCTGTGCCCGCAAGTACGTTTAGAACTGCGTGAGCTCAATGTGGCTCTTGCGCTCTTTCACATGAGTTTGTTCACTGCACGGCCAAAATCTTAGTAAATGTTAAGCAACATACATGCAATTGCAAGGGTTGAACGGGCACATCTCTAAACTTGATGATTTTTTTTTTTATGCTGGCTCACCTTTATGTATTTTTTTAGGAGATTTGCACACAAATCATCTCCTACAAGGGCTTTTAACCTTTTTGCTTTTAAGGGGGAACTCCACATTCCATTGTACAATGCTCTTGTCTCCCCCGTCTAACCCCTTGATTTCCATGGACTAGATTTTGCGTTTAAAGGGGAACTCCACACTCCACTCCATTCTCAAAGGACTGTGCCACATATCAGGTATGACCAGAACTGTATGGACAGCAACAGAGGAAACCAGACATATATAAGTGAAAATATTATGATTTAAGATAAGTGAAACATATAAACACAACCACCTCCAATACAATACAGTGCACCATCAATAATCACCATCAATAATCATATATATATATATATATATATATATATATTGTAAGGGATCTTCCCGGGGTAGGGTGTGTTTGGACACAGTTCACAGCAGACTTGGAATTTATAAAGCAGATCTTGGCGTTTATTCGTGGTACAAACAGTCCAGCAAACAAAATATGCAGCAACACCGTGCTTTCTAAGTACAACAAAAATAAAAGTCCTAGCCCGGCTGGGCGCTTACTAACAGGTTCTGCTCACCTATCTGACACTTACAAACACAGCGTCTTTTGCCTGGATATCGCAGGGTGAGTTTTAGCTCCAGCAGTGGCTGTGCTTGCAGCTTCCTTCAACACACAGATTGTTCATTCCCTGGCTGAGAGCAACCACCTGCAGACCCTGCAGTGCCTTTAGCTTCCCAGGCTAATTAGGATCAAAGCTCACCTGATCCCAAACCCAGAACTGGATCGGGGGATGTGGAATGACAGGTCCCTCTACCAAACCTACCTGCCATTCCATATAAACCCAGGCCCGGCAAAATTAAATAACAACTCAGCAGCATATCGCTGCTGAGAAACTGATCCATCCTGGATTTACCATCTCACACTGTGTAGCAACCTAGGTGAGATGTACACCCCCTCGATCACTTCTCCAGTGACATGTCTACATATCCCCCCCCTCTTTTTCAGACCGGAGGGCTGAGCCTTTTGTCCCCACAGACAACTTATCCTTGACAATGCGTCAGCATTTGCCTGTAATTTCCCTGGCCTGTGTTCCACAGTGAAATTAAAGTTTTGTAGGGAGAGAAACCATCTAGTCACTCTTGCATTTCTCTCCTTGTTTAACTTCATCCATGTTAGGGGGGCATGGTCTGTCACCAACTTGAATTTCCTGCCTAGCAAGTAATACTTTAACGATTCTAGGGCCCACTTTACTGCCAAACATTCTCGCTCCACAATGGCATAATTTTTCTCGGCCGGGGTTAATTTTCTACTCAAGTACGTCACTGGATGCTCCTCACCATTCACTACTTGTGAGAGTACTGCACCTAAGCCTGTGTTAGAGGCATCTGTCTGGACCAGAAATTCTCGCCTGAAATCGGGGGTAACTAAGACAGGTGGTTGGCACAAGGCCGACTTAAGGCTTTGGAAAGCCTTCTCGGCCTCTGGGGTCCACGTGACCATTGCTGTCTTTCCGCCCTTTGTCAAGTCAGTTAGTGGAGCAGCAACTGAGGCAAAGTTCGGCACAAATCTACGGTAATACCCCGTAATACCCAGGAAAGCTCTAACCTGTTTCTTTGTCAGGGGTCTAGGCCAATTCTGTATTGCCTCAATTTTATTTAGCTGTGGCTTAATCAACCCTCTCCCAATAATGTAGCCTAGATATTTGGCCTCTTCTAGGGCTAGAGCACACTTCTCGGCATTTATGGTCAACCCCGCATCACTTATGGCATCCAACACGGCCTGTACCTTACAGAGGTGACTTTCCCAATCAGGGCTAAAAATGACCACATCATCGAGGTAGGCAGCTGAGTAATCACGATGTGGTCGCAGAATCAAGTCCATCAACCTCTGGAAAGTTGCAGGCGCTCCATGTAACCCGAATGGCATCACTACATACTGGAATAGCCCATCAGGGGTGGAGAATGCAGTTTTCTCTTTAGCCTCACCAGAAAGTGGAATCTGCCAGTAGCCCTTTGTGAGATCGAGGGTGGTTATGTACCTGGCGTTACCCAACTTCTCAATCAACTCATCTACCCTGGGCATAGGATACGCATCGAACTTGGAGATCTCATTCAACTTTCTGAAATCGTTACAGAACCTCCAAGTTCCATTGGGCTTTGGGATTAGCACAATTGGGCTGGACCATTCACTCTGTGACACCTCAATTACCCCCAGAGCAAGCATACGTTTTACCTCGGCAGATACGGCTTCCCTACGTGCCTCGGGTATCCTATAGGGCTTAAGGTTTACTCTGCTTCTAGGCTCAGTTTCAATGTGATGATGGATGAGGTGTGTACGCCCTGGGAGGTCAGAGAACTTGTTTTTGTTTTTCTGTAAAAATTCCTGAGCCTCCTGTTTCTGTGACACTGATAGAGTATCACCTACCTTGACTGGAGGGATTGGTGGTGACAAATTATTAACAGTATTTGTCGCCACCAAGGATTCCCTGTCTTTCCAGGGCTTGATCAAGTTTATGTGATAAACTTGGAAAGGCTTCCTTCTACCTGGTTGGTGCACCTTGTAGTTCACCTCACTGACCTTTTCAACAATTTCATAGGGACCTTGCCACTTCACCAAGAATTTACTCTCAACAGTGGGGACTAGTATAAGGACCCTATCGCCTGGGTTGAATGTCCTGATTCTTGCGGACCGGTTGTAAATTCTACTTTGGGCCTCTTGAGCCCTCTGGAGGTGTTCCCTTACCAGGGGCATTACAGTGGCTATACGGTCCTGCATTTGTGCTACATGCTCAATAACACTCTTGTATGGGGTGGACTCATTCTCCCATGTCTCTTTTGCAATGTCTAGTAGACCCCTAGGGTGATGACCATAGACCAACTCGAATGGTGAGAACCCTGTGGACGCTTGGGGCACCTCCCTAATAGCAAACATGAGGTAGGGTAATAAATGATCCCAGTCACGCCCATCTTTTGCCACCACTTTTTTCAACATATGTTTCAAAGTTTTATTAAATCTCTCCACCAATCCGTCCGTCTGGGGGTGGTATACAGAGGTACGGATGTGTGAGATTTTAAATAGTCTGCATAATTCCTTCATTACTTTCGACATAAATGGCGTACCTTGGTCAGTTAGGATTTCTTTGGGGATCCCAGTCCTAGAGAACATATAAAACAACTCACGTGCAATTGTTTTAGATGCAGTGTTTCTTAAGGGTACAGCCTCAGGATAGCGGGTCGCATAATCCAGGACTACCAAAATATACTGGTGTCCTCTAGCTGACTTTACAATGGGACCCACTAAATCCATGGCAATACGCTCAAAAGGCACCTCTATAATAGGGAGCGAAACCAAAGGACTGCGAAAATGTGACACTGGGGCACTAACCTGACATGTGGGGCACGACTCACAGTATTTTTTAATGTCATCATATATGGCCGGCCAAAAAAACCTCTGGAGAACCCTCTCTCGCGTTTTGTCAGTCCCCAAGTGTCCCCCAAGAACATGGTTATGTGCCATGTCAAGCACCTGACGCCGGTACGGCTTAGGTACCAGAAGCTGTTCCACAATCTCATCCTTAACCTTATTGACTCTATAGAAAAGATCATTAGTCACCGAAAAATGTGGAAATCTTTTTTCAGCATCTGGTTCCTGAGGTACCCCGTTCATAACAGCAACCTGCTCTCTCGCATTTTTGAGAGTGGGGTCCTGTAATTGTGCAGCCCCAAAATTATCGCTAGACACCTCTAAGTCTAGTATATTTTGCTCAGTGGGAGGAGCCTCCTCCTCCCCAGCCAGGACCTGCAAAGGAAAACAATCATTTTCATCTTGTACACTTTTATCATTCACAGTGGACAAGGCAACCCCCTTAGAGGTATCCTCACTCCTTTTGGGGATTTTTCTTTTTTCCCAGAGAGCCCAGAATAAAGGAAAATCGCGCCCCAATATTACATTATGCATGAGGTTTTTAACCACACCCACTTCATATTGTACTGTGCCTTGTTCAGTCCCGACTTTAGCCAGCACTATAGGGTACACTTTTGTATCACCATGTATACACACAACGCTCATATGCTTTTTAGACTCTAAGTCCCCAGTCACCAGGCTAGCATGCACCAAGGTTACGAGGCTTCCTGAGTCCATTAACGCTTTAACAGGAAAGTCATTGATTGTGATGTCGCAGATTTGCGGTTCAGTCTCTAGTCCAGGAACTGCAGCACAAGATGGTTCCGCAAATAGCGACTGACGCCGGCTAGCGTCACATTCCATGGGTTCAGAGGTAAGAGGGCAATGGGCCGACACGTGTCCCGCCTCATGGCATCTCCAACACTGGATAGGGCCTGGTCTCTTTGGCAAGGAGTCCTTTTCAGAGCCCCTTAGCCACCCGGGACCATCACCAGTCTTTTGTCCCTGAGACACCACTTGAGCCCTTTTCCCCCCATCAGCACCCCTCCACACTCCCCCAATAGATGGAAGTCTCTTACCAGCTGACGGCACAGATCTGGCGCTCCGGGGAGGTGAAGATGCTGCAGGAACATCACGGAGGTAGTCCTCAGTCGCCTGGAACCTCTCCACAAGGTTGACAAGTTCGTTTGCGTTCCTAGGATCACCTTGTCCCACCCAGCGTTGCAGGTCAGTAGGAAGCGCTCGGAGGTAGCGATCCATCACGACCTTCTCTAGGATTTGTGCAGGAGTAGAAGTGTCTGGCTCCAACCACTTTCTTGCCAAATGGATTAGGTCATACATCTGGGACCTCGCTGATTTGTCCAGACTGTAGCTCCAGTTGCGTACCCTCCGGGCACGGACTGCAGTAGTAACTCCTAGTCGGGCAAGTATCTCCTCTTTTAGCCGAGTATAGTCCTTAACCTCTTGCTCACTGAGGTCATAGTAGGCCTTTTGAGGTTCACCTGTTAAATAGGGCGCAATTACCTCTGCCCACTCAGCGGCTGGTAACTTCTCTCGCTCAGCCACGCGCTCAAATACTGTTAGATAGGCCTCAACATCGTCCTCAGCAGTCATCTTTTGCAGCGCTTTCTGCACAGTCCTTCTCCCAAAAAAAATCTCTGGAGCGGCTCCCTCCATTGTGGGTGGATTAGCAACCACAGGCGCCTCTCGATTTACTATCAGGTGCTCGATAAGTTGTTGTTGGCTTTGGCGCAAAGCTTGCAACTCTTCCTTATGCATCTGATGTTGTGCCGCCATGTACTGTTCATGTCGTCTATTGGCCTCTGTCTGCGCCTGCTGTTGTTCAGCCATGGACTGTTCATGTCGTCTATTGGCCTCTGTCTGAGCCTGCTGTTGTTGCAAACTCACTTGCATAAGCTGCTTCAGCATCTCCTCCATGTTGCTGGACTGTTCTTGGAGTGTAGTTGCAGCTTTCACCCAGGACATCAGCAGCTGTAGCCAAGTCTGTCCACACCGTTGCCCCTAGCAACCGTGTTGCCCGCTACCTCCACCAATTGTAAGGGATCTTCCCGGGGTAGGGTGTGTTTGGACACAGTTCACAGCAGACTTGGAATTTATAAAGCAGATCTTGGCGTTTATTCGTGGTACAAACAGTCCAGCAAACAAAATATGCAGCAACACCGTGCTTTCTAAGTACAACAAAAATAAAAGTCCTAGCCCGGCTGGGCGCTTACTAACAGATTCTGCTCACCTATCTGACACTTACAAACACAGCGTCTTTTGCCTGGATATCGCAGGGTGAGTTTTAGCTCCAGCAGTGGCTGTGCTTGCAGCTTCCTTCAACACACAGATTGTTCATTCCCTGGCTGAGAGCAACCACCTGCAGACCCTGCAGTGCCTTTAGCTTCCCAGGCTAATTAGGATCAAAGCTCACCTGATCCCAAACCCAGAACTGGATCGGGGGATGTGGAATGACAGGTCCCTCTACCAAACCTACCTGCCATTCCATATAAACCCAGGCCCGGCAAAATTAAATAACAACTCAGCAGCATATCGCTGCTGAGAAACTGATCCATCCTGGATTTACCATCTCACACTGTGTAGCAACCTAGGTGAGATGTACACCCCCTCGATCACTTCTCCAGTGACATGTCTACAATATATATATATATATATATATATATATATATATATATATATATACACAAATGGGAAATACCGGAATCATAAACGTAGCCAGGCCAGGGTCATCAATGTGATGTCAGCAGACGGGTACAGGGAACAAACAGGACAAGGAGAGGATGGATGGATAAGGCTGCAGGGCAAGGGTAAGGGTAACAGGATCACAGGAGGGACAAGGTTAAGGTGCAGGGTTCAGTGTTTAGGTATACAGACAGGATCAGGTTCAGATACAGGTACAGAGCTCTCAGGTTCAGGTCAGGGTGCAAGAAAGATATCAAGGCAAGGTGTGTGTGTGCTTGCTAGGTATTTATACACATCTCCTGCAATCAGGCTCAGGAGACGCCTGATCGCAGGAGATGATGTCGGGTCCACACTGCCAGGAACCACCAGCTGGTGGACGTCAGTACTGCAGCCCAAAGATCACATAGTACCACCAGCAGGGGAAAGCTCCCCTGACCGTTCCAGACGGCCAGGAGACACCCGTTAGTGGACATCAGTACTGAACGTCAAATGTCAGACAGTGCCATTAGCTGACAGACTGTGAGCTGCCTTCACCAATCCAAACCACATGCTTTTTAAAGCATGCAACAGGGCCAGCTAGGAAAGGGGCGAGAAGAGCAATCGCCCAACCCCCTCCTGAACCATACAAGGTCATATGCACTCAACATAGCTGGCTGTCTGTGGGGCATGTTGGGCTCAGCCCAATTCCAACCACAAAGTACTAGTTTAAAGGGACTTTCCACATTCCGTAAAGCCCTCTGTCCTCAACCACCCACAACCCAAGCCTAGGGTTGTGTGGAAGAGGCCCTCGTCTCCCTGAATATGGGAACAAGGTGTTTGACTTTTGAGGTGCCTTAGCCCCTCCTGCCCCCAAGCTGTGTGTTTAGCTAGGGGTTTGTTAGGGGTTTGTTAGAGTGTGGGAGGGGCACAATTTTTTTTAGTTAGGGGTGATATTTTTCACGTGGGGGTTCTCATTTTAAGCCTTAACAGACCCAAATGGCCTTGTATGTATTGGGCGGGGCAGGCTATTTTTTGTTTTGGGTTAAAATCTTGCTGATTTGTAAGTTTTCTCTAAAGCCGTACATCTTTGAAGTAGCATTTTGGATACATGCAACAGATGCACCACTTTACAGATCACTTTACAGACAGAGTAAGCTCCCCCCCCCCAACAAATTATTAACTTCTCCTTGTTTTGTTTTTGGGGTTGTCCAAATTGGTGACATTAATATACAGTGGGGACGGAAAGTATTCAGACCCCCTCACATTTTTTTACTCTTTGTTATATTGCAGCCATTTGCTAAAACCATTTAAGTTCATTTTTTCCTCATTAATATACACACAACACCCCATATTGACAGAAAAACACTGAATTGTTGACATTTTTGCAGATTTAGTAAAAAAATAAAAACTGAAATATCACATGGTCCTAAGTATTCAGACCCTTTGCTGTGACACTCATATATTTAACTGAGGTGCTGCCCATTTCTTCTGATCATCCTCAAGATGGTTCTACACCTTAATTTGAGTCCAACTGTGTTTGATTATATTGATTGGACTTGATTAGGAAAGCCACACACCTGTCTCTATAAGACCTTACAGCTCACAGTGCATGTCAGAGCAAATGAGAATCATGAGGTCAAAGGAACTGCCTGAAGAGCTCAGAGACAGAATTGTGGCAAGGCACAGATCGGGCCAAGGTTACAAAAAAATTCTGCTGCACTTAACATTCCTAAGAGCACAGTGGCCTCCATAATCCTTAAATGGAAGACTTTTGGGATGACCAGAACCCTTTCTAGAGCTGACCGTCTGGCCAAACTGACCTATCGGGGGAGAAGAGCCTTGGTGAGAGAGGTAAAGAAGAATCCAAAGTATGCTGTGGCTGAGCTCCAGAGATGCAGTCGGCAGATGGGAGAAAGTTGTATAAAGTCAACCATCACAGCAGCCCTCCACCAGTTGGGGCTTTATGGCAGAGTGGCATGACGGAAGCCTCTCCTCAGTGCAAGACACAAGAAAGCCTACATGAATTTTGCGAAAAAACACCTGAAGGACTCCAGGATGCTGAAAAATAAGATTCTCTGGTCTGATGAGACCAAGATAGAACTTTTTGGCCTTAATTCTAAGCGGTATGTGTGGAGGAAACCAGGCACTGCTTATCACTTGTCCAATACATTCCCGACAGTGAAGCATGGTGGTGGCAGCATCATGCTGTGGGAGTGTTTTTCAGCTGAAGGGACAGGAGGACTGGTTGCAAACGAGGGAAAGATGAAGGCCAAGATGTCCAAATATAGGGATATCCTGGACGAAAACCTTCTCCAGAGTGTTAAGGACCTCAGACTGGGCCGAAGGTTTACCTTTCAACAAGACATTGACCTTAAGCACATAGCTAAAATAATGAAGGAGTGGCTTCACAACAACACTGTGACTGTTCTTGAATGGCCCAGCCAGAGCCCTGACTTAAACCCAATTGAGTATCTCTGGAGAGACCTAAAAATGGCTGTCCACCAATGTTTACCATTCAACCTGACAGAACCGGAGAGAATCTGCAAGGAGGAATGTCAGAGGATCCCCAAATCCAGGTGTGAAAAACATGATGCATCTTTCCCAAAAAGAATCATGGCTGTATTAGATCAAAAGGCTACTAAATACTAAGAAAAGGGTCTAAATACTTAGGACCATGTGATATTTCAGTTTTTCTTTTTAATAAATCTGCAAAAATGTCAACAATTCTGTGTTTTTCTGTCAATATGGGTACTGTGTGTACATTAATGAGGAAAAAAAAATGAACATAAATGATTTTAGCAAATGGCTGCAATATAACAAAGAGTAAAAAATTCAAGGTGGGACCTGGGCCCCCATACCCGTTTTAAGGTCAATAACTAGAATATAAGCCAGCCAAATGGGGACTAGCAAAATCAACAAGTCAGTTCACATAGACTGCAATGTTATTTGTTGCATAACCTTTGCCCATGTTAGGCTCTTTGTTTGCCCCTCTAGACCGAGGAGTGTTTGCCCCATCTGTGATTTTGTAGCATGCTGGATGATGTGCTTAATTTTGGACAGGGGTGGCCTATTTTGCGCTAGCTGCATTCGGGTTGTTTTGGGCATGCTCCGGGACTTTGTTTTTTGTGTGTGAATGGCACTCGGATTTTTCTGGGCATGCTCAGAGAGTGTGTTTTTGGGGTTAGTAATTTAAGGACATCCTTAATGGGTGTACCCATTTTGAAGCTCTGTCTCTACATTGTGTGAACTTGCACCCATGTTTTGCGTGTTGGACTGTGCATGTGTTTTCAATTGCCTCATTAGCATAAAAACCTATGTTATATAAAGCTTGTAGATAGCATAGCATTCCTTCTTTCCTCCCTTCCTTGAAAAACAGATGAGTTTTAGAGCAAGTATTTTTTACTTTTGTTTATTTTTTTTATTTTTTTTGGGGGGGGGGGGGGGGTGATATTTTTATCTGAAATATGTTGTCAATATGTATTGTTAGTTTCACTTTGATTTAATTGTCTGGGCTGCATTATTTTGCAAAATCTTCCTCAAGATGTTGTGACTAATACATGTTTAAATCCTTAAGAGACGCGTTTGTGGGTGCAGTCCTTTTAACTCCTGTGAATTTCCTTTGAAAATGGTCAGATCTCAAAACCATATTCTGTTATGCCATGTATACACTGCCAGACTTTTCATCAGCAAAGGTCCAACGGAACGAATCTGTAGGACAATTCATGTGTGGGCTTTATTGGACCTGACGGACTTTAGATTTAGAACATGTTTCAAATCTTTCCGACAGACTCGAGTGAAGTTGAAAAATATGTTTGTATGCTAGTCCGACAGACGAAAACCGACACTAGAGCAGCTATTGGCTACTGTCTATGAACTTCCTTATTCTAGTCTGGTCGTACGTCATTATGGTCGAATGAAAACGTTGGTGTGATTGTGTGTAGACAAGTCCGATTCAACGGAAGTCCGTCGAAACTCAGTCGAAAAGTCCGACGGAATTCAGTCCTTCGAAAAGTCCGGTCGTGTGTACACGGCATTAGTGTCTCAAATTAACACACATGTTTTTTGCTTTCCTTGCTCTTTTCCAAGTCCTGTTTTGTTGACCAATAAAATTTGTAGCACATTTTTATGTTTTATTTGTTTTGCAGATGTATGCTCAATCGAAGTAATACATTTTACACTAACTATTTTCACGTAACAGATTTCCCAGCTGCAGCTTAACTAGGCTGATTGGCATGGTAAAACAAATAAATGTGTGATTTGTCTAAAAGCTACTTTCCTCTTGCCTTCATGGATAGGCACCAGGAAAGGAAAATTACAGAGAGGTAAGTATTAAATTTTCCATTTTAGCACAGTGGTTCTCAACCTCAGTCCTCAAGTACAAGCCATTTACTCGGATTTACTTGATTGTACTTTAGGACAGGGTTGAGAACCACTGATTTAGAGCACTGAGCTAAAATCTAGCTCCAGACAATTCTATTATAATTGTGGGCATTTGAGGGAAACCAAGTGAGTGTAAGAACCCCTGATTGTCTTTTGTAGGTTGGGCTTTGTGTCCCTTTTCTGAAATTGACTTCATTTCCTGTCACATAGAAAACAGGAAGTGTCTTTCTTTGGGGACACAGGTTGATTTAACGAGTGTCCTCCTTAGGCAAATTGCACTCCAGCACTTTGTTGTGTACACCACAAATTCTTAGGTATTATGGGGTTTTATCTCCTTCCTGCCGAGCGTAGGCACATATGCGGCCTCGGCTTTAAGGGGTTATACCAGGATTATGCATGCAGCTGCATTTTAGAGTGGGTGGTCGACTCTTCAGGGATAACAATATAACAATCAATGCAGCTATAAGTCTCTCAGCTGCTATACAAGAGGTGACAACCCCCCCATCCACCGCTCTTCCTGGGCCTGCCGTCCTATCGGGAGACCTGAGTCACAATCCAGCACTTCCAGCGGCTAGAGTAACACTGGAACGAAGCTGGAAACAGCTTTGTTCCAGTCTTTTTTCTGTAAACACAGAAGCAACATCATGACGTCACTTCCATTTTACTCGGCTGTCAATGATGCCGCTTTTAAAAAAGACAATATTCAGAATCGCCATTTTTGTCAATCTGAATACTTTGAAGTGCATAGGAGGGATTGGGGGTGTTTTAGACCCCCAATCCCACCATAAAGAGTACCTATCACCACCTATTACCGTCACAAGGGATGTTTATATTCCTTGTGACAGCAATAAAAGTGATCATATTTTTTTTTTTTTTAAGTAATAATGTAAAAAAATAAAATAAATAAGAAAAAAAAGTTTTAAATCACCCCCATCCCTGCGAGCTCGCACAGCAAAAAAATGCACACGTAAGTCGTGCCCTCATATGTAAACGGTGTTCAAATCACACATGTGAGGTATCACCGCGATTGTTCGAGCGAGAGCCATAATTCTAGCACTAGACCTCCTCTGTAACTCTAATCTGGTAACCGTTATTTTTTTCTTAATTGCCGCCTATGGAGATTTTTAGGTACCGTAGTATGTCGCCATTCCTACTTTCTTTTTACTGGCGATGGGATCCTTATCTGTTTATCCAAAGACTCTCCGTAGGCCCAACCCTGTAGAATTGCCTGTTAGAAATCTCTTGCGTGGAGGCAAGTCCACTGAACAGCTGGGATAGAGGCTGTAAGGCCGCGTACACACGCGCGGACTGTTTGCCCAACCTTGTTCGTCAAACAGTTTCGGCAAACAGTCCGCTCAAAATTTGCATGAGCGGACTTGCCCACACACGAGCGGACTGTTTGACGAACAAGGTTGGGCAAACAGTTCGCTCAACTTTTGAAATGAACGGACTCGCCCACGTAAGGAGGAGGCAAATCCGCCCATTTCGAGCGCGTGTACAGGTAGGCGGGGCCCGCGAAGGAGACTTCGCGGGCTCCGCCGCCTGGAATGGGCTTAAAGGGGAACCCCAACGCCGAAAAAAATCGGCGTGGGGGTTCCCCCAAAGTCCACACCAGACCCTTGTCCGAGCACGCTACCCGGCCGGCCAGGAAAGGGGGGCGAGCGAGCGCGCCCCCCCTCCTGAGCCGTACCAGGCCACGTGCCCTCAACATGGGGGGGTGCCTTGGGGAAGGGGGGGCCGCGCGGCCCCCCCACCCCAAAGCACCTTGTCCCCATGTTGATGAGGACAAGGGCCTCTTCCCGACAACCCTGGCCGTTGGTTGTCGGGGTCTGCGGGCGGGGGGCTTATCGGAATCCGGGAGCCCCCTTTAAGAAGGGGGCCCCCGGATACCGGCCCCCCACCCTATGTGAATGAGTATGGGGTACAATGTACCCCTACCCATTCACCTGTGAAATAAAGTACAAAAAAAAACACAACACAGGGAAAAAATATTTTATTGCACAGCTCCGGGGGTCTTCTCGCCGGACTCCTCCGCTATCTGTGTGTAGCTCTTTTACTAGCGGAGGAGTCCGGCTTTCTTCCTCCCCGCCGCCGGCCTCTTCTCCCGACTTCGGGGGTCTTGTCCCCCTCTTCGGTTCTTCTGCCGGGCCACCGCGCCTTCTTCTAGCTCTTTTACCGGCGGTGGCCCGGTCTTCTGTCGCCGCTGTCGTCGCCGCCGCCGCCGCCGCCTTCCGTTCTTGTTCTTCTTCTTGTTCTTCTTCTTCTTCTCCAGGCGATGTTGACACGTCGCTCCCTCCGGCCGGAATGCCAGAGCCGCGCTGTGCGGTCACTTATATAGTGACAATGGGGCGGTGTCACATGGTATATGTCACATGGGTTGGTCACATGGGTTGATGTCACATGGGGACTATGACATCGTAAGGGGGCGGGGTCACCATGTGACCAACCCATGTGACATATACCATGTGACACCGCCCCATTGTCACTATATAAGTGACCGCACAGCGCGGCTCTGGCATTCCGGCCGGAGAGCTCGTCGAGTCAACATCTCCAGGAGAAGAAGAAGAAGAACAAGAAGAAGAACAAGAACGGAAGGCGGCGGCGGCGGCGACGACAGCGGCGACAGAAGACCGGGCCACCGCCTGTAAAAGAGCTACAAGAAGGCGCGGTGGCCCGGCAGAAGAACCGAAGGCGGCGACAGAAGAACGGAAGGCAGCGGCGACAGAAGACCGGGCCACCGCCTGTAAAAGAGCTAGAATAAGGCGCGGTGGCCCGGCAGAAGAACCGAAGAGGGGGACAAGACCCCCGAAGTCGGGAGAAGAGGCCGGCGGCGGGGAGGAAGAAAGCCGGACTCCTCCGCTAGTAAAAGAGCTACACACAGATAGCGGAGGAGTCCGGCGAGAAGACCCCCGAAGACGGAAGACGACCCCCGGAGCTGTGCAATAAAATATTTTTTCCCTGTGTTGTGTTTTTTTTTGTACTTTATTTCACAGGTGAATGGGTAGGGGTACATTGTACCCCATACTCATTCACATAGGGTGGGGGGCCGGTATCCGGGGGCCCCCTTCTTAAAGGGGGCTCCCGGATTCCGATAAGCCCCCCGCCCGCAGACCCCGACAACCAACGGCCAGGGTTGTCGGGAAGAGGCCCTTGTCCTCATCAACATGGGGACAAGGTGCTTTGGAGTGGGGGGGGCCGCGCGGCCCCCCCTTCCCCAAGGCACCCCCCATGTTGAGGGCACGCGGCCTGGTACGGCTCAGGAGGGGGGGCGCGCTCGCTCGCCCCCCTTTCCTGGCCGGCCGGGTAGCGTGCTCGGACAAGGGTCTGGTGTGGACTTTGGGGGAACCCCCACGCCGATTTTTTTCGGCGTTGGGGTTCCCCTTTAAGCCCATTCCAGGCGGCGGAGCCCGCGACGTCTCCCTCGCGGGCCCCGCCTACCTGTACACGCGCTCGAAATGGGCGGACTTTCCGAGCGGGAACAGTCCGCTCATTTCGAAAGTACAGCGGACAGGCCCACACACGGGCGGACTGTTCGCTCAAACACAGTTTCAGCGGACAGTTTTTCGGAATTTCCGAAAGACTTTGTCCGTCCAACTGTCCGCTGAAACTGTCCGCTGAAAGCCCACACACGAGCGGACTGTCCGCCCAAACACTGTTCAGCGGACAAGGTTGGGCGAACAGTCCGCCCGTGTGTACGCGGCCTAAGAATCCCCAGTGTGGACATGGCTGCTCCAACCGTAACAGCCAGATTTGTCTGCACCTTCCTTGCCGCCTGTACCTTTACCACGTTTTCCTCTGGGAGAAAAATCTTTTCCTGTACCGAGTTGATAACATAGCCTAGGAAAATGATCACCTGAGAGGGAATTAGGCTTTATTTTTCTTTATTCAAAATCCAACCCAAACTCTCTTTTCAGATCCCTGTGTAATAGATTCTCTGAGCTGGTGAACAAAAGAAAATCATCCAGATATGGTACTAAGGGATACACCTTCCAATCTGAGTGGTGCCAATGCTTCTGCCATGATCTTTGTGGAGATCCTTGGGGAAGCAGAGAGACCAAACGGGAGAGCCCTGAAATGAAAGTGTTAAGCCCCATACACACTATCAGATTTTCTGCTGATTTTTTCCATCAGGTTTACCACTACTCCACCTGTTTTGATTGCCAGACGTAGATATTTCTGTGACGTCGGTGTTATGGGAACAAGTAGGTATGCGTCCCTAAGATCTATGGAGGCTAGAAAAAAACCCCGGGAAGGAGTTTTCTCACCAAATAAATTGTATCGGATGGACCTGTTTAGGAACTTTAAATTCAGTATTAACCTGAATTTTCCTGACGGCTTCTTCACTAGAAAAACATGTGAATAACACCCTAGTTCTTACTCTCCCTGGGGCACTGGGATGATTACCTTCTGTTGAAGGAATTCCTGTAAGAGTGATGTCATCACTACAGACTTCTCTTGATCTCTGAGGAGCTGCGTCACATAAAATCCAGACGACGGGGCTTCCGAGTACTCCAGTGCGTAACCCTCCAAAATTACATTGAGAACAAATGCACTGGATGTCGCCCGCTCCAAATGCAGAAGAAAGTACTGAAGCCTTCCCCCCACAGTCAGGAGACCATCACTGGGTTTTGGCAGGTTGGCTGGGGGACGAAACAACACTCCAGACTTCCCTCGACCCCTTTGTGACCTCCGAGGTCTCTTTTGTCCTGTTTTCTTTGAGTTCTGGGTCTGGTAAAAAGGACAAAATTTATGTTTAGGTTGCAGTGTCACCTACTTCTTAGCCAGAAATGCTTTTTTCTTATTCGCTGTTCTATCTAGAATGGCGTTAAGATCTGGCCGAATATCAAATCCTCCTCAAAGGGTAGGCCACACAGCTTTGTTTTGGAGGCCAAATCTCCTGACCAGGTCTTGACCCACAAAGCTCTTGTAGCTGAGTTAATTAAAGCTGAAGATTTTGCGCACATCTTCGCCGACTCAGCCGAAGCATCCACCTTTTGTAGGACTGGAAGAGTATCCAACAAATCTTTGCGAAATGTTCCTGCTTCAATATGGCCCTTTAGCTGTTCCAGCCAGTGCTCTAAATCCCTGGCCACCACTGTAGATGCCATAGTTGGTTTGAGATTAGCTAGTGTAGAATCCCAAGCCTTTTTCAACAAAGAGTCAGCTCTTTTGCCCATAATGTCCTTTAAGACCCCCATGTCTTCAAAAGCTAAATTATTAAGAGACCTGGAAAAGAAAGGGGCCCTCTCTCGATCTTTCCATTCCCTCTTTATAGAATCTGTCAACACTTTATGCACTGGGAACACCCAATGCTTGACCTCATCCATACCCTGATACATCTTGTCATGTAGGAACAATTGGGTCTTATCCTCCTTAATATTTAGGGTCAGGCGTGGGGTTTTTAGAAGGTGCTCTACCTCTTCCAAAGATAATCTATAACAAGAGGGAGATACTTCTTTTTCCTCATTTTCCTCGTCTGATCGTGAAGACCCATTTTTCTCCTCCTCCTCACAATCACTAACAACTCTGCTGGCTGCAGAGGGAGTGTGAGTGCTGAGTGGAGAACTCTCTGCTGACTGTGCTACTGGACATTTGTCCAGATAGGAATGGGAGGACTGAAAAGTATCTTCCAATTCCTTCCAGAAAGAAGTGAGCATCTCACTAGACTGGGCAGAGAGCGCTTTAGTGGAATTTTCCTCTCTGACCAGATCTGCTATGCAAGTCTTGCACAACAGTTTAGTCCACGCCTCCCTAGGGCAGCTTTACATGAAACACACCATTTTTTTAGGGGGAGGGGAAACATGCTTAGTCTTTTCTTTAGATTTTGTCTGAAAAACACCAAAACACCAAACAAACACTTTGTAAATAAGCTGTGCATAAGATCTTCTCGCCAGCAGATCTTCAAACAGACAGTGGCACAAAGACATACCCCACAAAACACAACCACTGTAAGACAGACACACACTACCCAGTGAAGTCACCTGTGCAGTGTGAGGCACCCCCCCCCCCCCCCCCCACAGAGGAGGAATAGAGGGAAATAAAACAAAACATAGCCCAGGTATTAATAGAGACCACTGCCTCTTCGCCTGGGTCTGGCTGGTGCATGTGGCTTCTGCTCTTGCCACCGCTTCTGGTTACTCTAGCTCCATCCTCTAGTATCCAGCAGCCATCTGGTAGCAGTTGTTCCTCCTGCTATTTTTACATTTTCCCGGTCCTTCACTACGGCGGGACCGGAAATTGCTCTGCCAAGGCCACCTCACACTTCTGTGTTCCAGCGGCCAGAACCGGAAGCCGTCATGCACCGCCGGATGTGATGTCCCACCCCGTCCAGGACTGACATCACCCACCACTTGGACCAGCCAAGTGGCACCCAGGCCTATCGGAGTGGGACCTCCGGCAGCCTCTGCCCTTGCCGGGCTCAAAAAAAAAAGAAGACACCGCAATACCATCCATCCATCGGGGGGGGGGGGGGGTATTGGGCTGGCTATTATAAAAATGACATCCAAACAAACAAGGTATGCCCTAACTCACCTCCACCTAGAAAGAGTGCAGCACACCCCTAGTCCCCTACAGTGCTTACACCCTGGCAGGAGGAAACACTACAACTGAGGCCATGGTGGATGTGTCCAGGCTTTAAAGGAATGGCTGCATTGTTTCCTGGGAAGTGGGTGGAGCTGTGCTCTCTCCAAGTACTGTCCTGAAAGACGAGATGAGAAAATACCATAAGGTAGGAAAGCCCTCTACAATGTCAGGAGGAATGCCAATAGTAGATAAGGCATATTCATACAAGGCCAAACTCTGCTCTTGTCACCGTGTACTTGGTAGGTGAAAATGTCACCCTCAGAGCAGCAGTTTAAATTCATCTGTAAAGGAGAACTCCAGCTTGTAATACCAGATGATCATAAACTTGCTGTGTGTGCCTTTGAATGAGCCAGTTAGAGCTTCCATCTGTCTGATATCTTCAACTTAGTGCAGCCATTGCTCTATGGTTGGAGGGTAGAGGACTTCCAAGTCACTGGCTAAATTCCCCTTTAACAAAAAAAAAAATGCACATATTTTTCCAGGAAAAAAAAAGTTCTGCAAAGCATCGCACGCATATTTAGGGGATCATGAGTGCAAAATCATGCTACAGCAGACCTCCATACAGACTTTCAGTTAGAAAGCTGGAGGAATTGTCAATGGATTACATGTGTGTTGATCAGCTGAACTGATTTTAAATGTGACAATAACTTCATAACTTTTGTGTTCAGGGGGAAGCTGAACACAAAATGTTTATTTCTTACCTTTATGCATAGAATGCATGAAGGTAAAAAATCTAAAGCCATTATAAGGGCTGTGTGTATACTTGCCACAAATGTAGAAGAAGGTATCATAGCTGTTCCAACATTGGTGAGACACTGTTATCACCAATCATTCTATAGCAAGTTGACTAATTATAACTGACCTATTTCTTATGTAAATTACATGTACATAGACAATGCTTTGCCTTAAAATAATCATAATACATGGAAAGTAATATCAATGAAAGAGCAGCATCTGTGCATATAACCTCTATAAACTTTTCAGGCAAAATCCATCCAGCCTAAGCATACGCAGATGTTATGCAATATGTCCTGAGTGCATGCCAGGACATGCATGAGCTACATAAAGCCTTTGCTTTATATGCTCCAATATGGAGCCTCTCAAAGAATAAGCCAGGACTGTACCTTATGGAAAGGCCTTGATGAGGCAGTGCTGCGTTTACATGTATTTGCAAATCTACAGCTAGACCCACTGTTGCAACTTATTTTAGACTGTAAATGTTTAGTTTTTTTTGCTGGGCATGGGAGTAATTTGACATCATGTGGGTAAAGTGCTCTTAAAAAGGGACCAGCAGTCAAGTCCCCAGAAGAAATATCCGGCAGGATAAGATTACCCTAATGAATAGGAGGTCATACTACAAGCATACAAAGGATTCTTTCACATGATATCAGCGGGAGAGAACCAAGTTTGATATGATCATACGCGTTCTGTAAATCATATCACTAAGGAGAGGGCACTGACCCGAGCACAGTGGTGCACGGGAAGAGATTCTTTAGTAGCACATGAAGATTTTTTTACAAGAATATCACTCAATATAAACTGTCACTTTTATTATTATTATATGATCTGGCACAGCTGAATATTTGGTGAGCATTAATGACAATAGTTCATGTCTATTTTTATTATTATATGAGAATCATATTTCTGGCATTGATAATATTTGCAGAGACTAGTAGCACAGCACTTACCTTATAGTAAGTGAGAGAAGATTTCCCCAAAGTGAGGGAAATCCCCAATCAGACATTTTGTACCAGAACAGTCCTTTATTCCTGTTTTTTTTATGACAACTCAATATTTCCAATTTTACATCACTTTCAGTTGACAAATAATGAGAAAGAACCCCCTTGATTGTGAAACAGGTAGAAACAGAAAGCTCACAACCATTGTAACCCTTCAAATCTCTTGAGTTTCAATGGACTTACATTTTGGCTTCTCTGTTGACTTTAATGCATTTCACCAAAATTGCAAATTCTTGCCAAAATGAAGACTCGGTTCTGTGCACTTCTACACCTGATGAAACACAACCTGGTGCACTGCAAATTCTGTCTTATGGAGATTGCTACTCAATCCAAGTTAATAAGTTATTGTTAGTTTTTGTCTGAGAACTAACTCTATCTGTTCCTGCATGTATTTGGAAGAGCATTTCTGATTTGTTCAGTTTGAAAAAGTTTAAGGTTATTGTTTCTTGAACAGTTATTAAACTACCGAAGAGTAAGCTTAGAATGAGGCACAGTTGCTTGAATTGATTTGCATTTAAAACAAGTGACATTAATATAGATTGTAGACATGTCACTGGAGAAGTGATCGAGGGGGTGTACATCTCACCTAGGTTGCTACACAGTGTGAGATGGTAAATCCAGGATGGATCAGTTTCTCAGCAGCGATATGCTGCTGAGTTGTTATTTAATTTTGCCGGGCCTGGGTTTATATGGAATGGCAGGTAGGTTTGGTAGAGGGACCTGTCATTCCACATCCCCCGATCCAGTTCTGGGTTTGGGATCAGGTGAGCTTTGATCCTAATTAGCCTGGGAAGATAAAGGATCTGCAGGGTCTGCAGGTGATTGCTCTCTCAGCCAGGGAATGAACAATCTGTGTGTTGAAGGAAGCTGCAAGCACAGCCACTGCTGGAGCTAAAACTCACCCTGCGACATCCAGGCGAAAGACGCTGTGTTTGTAAGTGTCAGATAGGTGAGCAGAACCTGTTAGTAAGCGCCCAGCCGGGCTAGGACTTTTATTTTTGTTGTACTTAGAAAGCACGGTGTTGCTGTATATTTTGTTTGCTGGACTGTTTGTACCACGAATAAACGCCAAGATCTGCTTTATAAATTCCAAGTCTGCTGTGAACTGTGTCCAAACACACCCTACCCCGGGAAGATCCCTTACAATTGGTGGAGGTAGCGGGCAACGCGGTTGCTAGGGGCAACGGTGTGGACAGACTTGGCTACAGCTGCTGATGTCCTGGGTGAAAACTGCAACTACACTCCAAGGACAGTCCAGCAACATGGAGGAGATGCTGAAGCAGTTTATGCAAGTGAGTTTGCAACAACAGCAGGCTCAGACAGAGGCCAATAGACGACATGAACAGTCCATGGCTGCACAACAACAACTTATCGAGCACCTGATAGCAATTCGAGAGGCGCCTGTGGTTGCTAATCCACCCACAGTGATGGGAGCCGCTCCAGAGATTTTTTTTGGGAGAAGGACTGTGCAGAAAGCGCTGCAAAAGATGACTGCTGAGGACGATGTTGAGGCCTATCTAACAGTATTTGAGCGCGTGGCTGAGCGAGAGAAGTTACCAGCCGCTGAGTGGGCAGAGGTAATTGCGCCCTATTTAACAGGTGAACCTCAAAAGGCCTACTATGACCTCAGTGAGCAAGAGGTTAAGGACTATACTCGGCTAAAAGAGGAGATACTTGCCCGACTAGGAGTTACTACTGCAGTCCGTGCCCGGAGGGTACGCAACTGGAGCTACAGTCTGGACAAATCAGCGAGGTCCCAGATGTATGACCTAATCCATTTGGCAAGAAAGTGGTTGGAGCCAGACACTTCTACTCCTGCACAAATCCTAGAGAAGGTCGTGATGGATCGCTACCTCCGAGCGCTTCCTACTGACCTGCAACGCTGGGTGGGACAAGGTGATCCTAAGAACGCAAACGAGCTTGTCAACCTTGTGGAGAGGTTCCAGGCGACTGAGGACTACCTCCGTGATGTTCCTGCAGCATCTTCACCTCCCCGGAGCGCCAGATCTGTGCCGTCAGCTGGTAAGAGACTTCCATCTATTGGGGGAGTGTGGAGGGGTGCTGATAGAGGGAAAAGGGCTCAAATGGTGTCTCAGGGACAAAAGACTGGTGATGGTCCCGGGTGGCTAAGGGGCTCTGAAAAGGACTCCTTGCCAAAGAGACCAGGCCCTATCCAGTGTTGGAGATGCCATGAGGCGGGACACGTGTCGGCCCATTGCCCTCTTACCTCTGAACCCATGGAATGTGACGCTAGCCGGCGTCAGTCGCTATTTGCGGAACCATCTTGTGCTGCAGTTCCTGGACTAGAGACTGAACCGCAAATCTGCGACATCACAATCAATGACTTTCCTGTTAAAGCGTTAATGGACTCAGGAAGCCTTGTAACCTTGGTGCATGCTAGCCTGGTGACTGGGGACTTAGAGTCTAAAAAGCATATGAGCGTTGTGTGTATACATGGTGATACAAAAGTGTACCCTATAGTGCTGGCTAAAGTCGGGACTGAACAAGGCACAGTACAATATGAAGTGGGTGTGGTTAAAAACCTCATGCATAATGTAATATTGGGGCGCGATTTTCCTTTATTCTGGGCTCTCTGGGAAAAAAGAAAAATCCCCAAAAGGAGTGAGGATACCTCTAAGGTGGTTGCCTTGTCCACTGTGAATGATAAAAGTGTACAGGATGAAAATGATTGTTTTCCTTTACAGGTCCTGGCTGGGGAGGAGGAGGCTCCTCCCACTGAGCAAAATATACTAGACTTAGAGGTGTCTAGGGATAATTTTGGGGCTGCACAATTACAGGACCCCACTCTCAAAAATGCGAGAGAGCAGGTTGCTGTAATGAATGGGGTACCTCAGGAACCAGATGCTGAAAAAAGGTTTCCACATTTTTCGGTGACTAATGATCTTTTCTATAGAGTCAATAAGGTTAAGGATGAGATTGTGGAACAGCTTCTGGTACCTAAGCCGTACCGGCGTCAGGTGCTTGACATGGCACATAACCATGTTCTTGGGGGACACTTGGGGACTGACAAAACGCGAGAGAGGGTTCTCCAGAGGTTTTTTTGGCCGGCCATATATGATGACATTAAAAAATACTGTGAGTCGTGCCCCACATGTCAGGTTAGTGCCCCAGTGTCACATTTTCGCAGTCCTTTGGTTTCGCTCCCTATTATAGAGGTGCCTTTTGAGCGTATTGCCATGGATTTAGTGGGTCCCATTGTAAAGTCAGCTAGAGGACACCAGTATATTTTGGTAGTCCTGGATTATGCGACCCGCTATCCTGAGGCTGTACCCTTAAGAAACACTGCATCTAAAACAATTGCACGTGAGTTGTTTTATATGTTCTCTAGGACTGGGATCCCCAAAGAAATCCTAACTGACCAAGGTACGCCATTTATGTCGAAAGTAATGAAGGAATTATGCAGACTATTTAAAATCTCACACATCCGTACCTCTGTATACCACCCCCAGACGGACGGATTGGTGGAGAGATTTAATAAAACTTTGAAACATATGTTGAAGAAAGTGGTGGCAAAAGATGGGCGTGACTGGGATCATTTATTACCCTACCTCATGTTTGCTATTAGGGAGGTGCCCCAAGCGTCCACAGGGTTCTCACCATTCGAGTTGGTCTATGGTCATCACCCTAGGGGTCTACTAGACATTGCAAAAGAGACATGGGAGAATGAGTCCACCCCATACAAGAGTGTTATTGAGCATGTAGCACAAATGCAGGACCGTATAGCCACTGTAATGCCCCTGGTAAGGGAACACCTCCAGAGGGCTCAAGAGGCCCAAAGTAGAATTTACAACCGGTCCGCAAGAATCAGGACATTCAACCCAGGCGATAGGGTCCTTATACTAGTCCCCACTGTTGAGAGTAAATTCTTGGCGAAGTGGCAAGGTCCCTATGAAATTGTTGAAAAGGTCAGTGAGGTGAACTACAAGGTGCACCAACCAGGTAGAAGGAAGCCTTTCCAAGTTTATCACATAAACTTGATCAAGCCCTGGAAAGACAGGGAATCCTTGGTGGCGACAAATACTGTTAATAATTTGTCACCACCAATCCCTCCAGTCAAGGTAGGTGATACTCTATCAGTGTCACAGAAACAGGAGGCTCAGGAATTTTTACAGAAAAACAAAAACAAGTTCTCTGACCTCCCAGGGCGTACACACCTCATCCATCATCACATTGAAACTGAGCCTAGAAGCAGAGTAAACCTTAAGCCCTATAGGATACCGGAGGCACGTAGGGAAGCCGTATCTGCCGAGGTAAAACGTATGCTTGCTCTGGGGGTAATTGAGGTGTCACAGAGTGAATGGTCCAGCCCAATTGTGCTAATCCCAAAGCCCAATGGAACTTGGAGGTTCTGTAACGATTTCAGAAAGTTGAATGAGATCTCCAAGTTCGATGCGTATCCTATGCCCAGGGTAGATGAGTTGATTGAGAAGTTGGGTAACGCCAGGTACATAACCACCCTCGATCTCACAAAGGGCTACTGGCAGATTCCACTTTCTGGTGAGGCTAAAGAGAAAACTGCATTCTCCACCCCTGATGGGCTATTCCAGTATGTAGTGATGCCATTCGGGTTACATGGAGCGCCTGCAACTTTCCAGAGGTTGATGGACTTGATTCTGCGACCACATCGTGATTACTCAGCTGCCTACCTCGATGATGTGGTCATTTTTAGCCCTGATTGGGAAAGTCACCTCTGTAAGGTACAGGCCGTGTTGGATGCCATAAGTGATGCGGGGTTGACCATAAATGCCGAGAAGTGTGCTCTAGCCCTAGAAGAGGCCAAATATCTAGGCTACATTATTGGGAGAGGGTTGATTAAGCCACAGCTAAATAAAATTGAGGCAATACAGAATTGGCCTAGACCCCTGACAAAGAAACAGGTTAGAGCTTTCCTGGGTATTACGGGGTATTACCGTAGATTTGTGCCGAACTTTGCCTCAGTTGCTGCTCCACTAACTGACTTGACAAAGGGCGGAAAGACAGCAATGGTCACGTGGACCCCAGAGGCCGAGAAGGCTTTCCAAAGCCTTAAGTCGGCCTTGTGCCAACCACCTGTCTTAGTTACCCCCGATTTCAGGCGAGAATTTCTGGTCCAGACAGATGCCTCTAACACAGGCTTAGGTGCAGTACTCTCACAAGTAGTGAATGGTGAGGAGCATCCGGTGACGTACTTGAGTAGAAAACTAACCCCGGCCGAGAAAAATTATGCCATTGTGGAGCGAGAATGTTTGGCAGTGAAGTGGGCCCTAGAATCTTTAAAGTATTACTTGCTAGGCAGGAAATTCAAGTTGGTGACAGACCATGCCCCCCTAACATGGATGAAGTTAAACAAGGAGAGAAATGCAAGAGTGACTAGATGGTTTCTCTCCCTACAAAACTTTAATTTCACTGTGGAACACAGGCCAGGAAAATTACAGGCAAATGCTGACGCATTGTCAAGGGTAAGTTGTCTGTGGGGACAAAAGGCTCAGCCCTCCGGTCTGAAAAAGAGGGGGGGATATGTAGACATGTCACTGGAGAAGTGATCGAGGGGGTGTACATCTCACCTAGGTTGCTACACAGTGTGAGATGGTAAATCCAGGATGGATCAGTTTCTCAGCAGCGATATGCTGCTGAGTTGTTATTTAATTTTGCCGGGCCTGGGTTTATATGGAATGGCAGGTAGGTTTGGTAGAGGGACCTGTCATTCCACATCCCCCGATCCAGTTCTGGGTTTGGGATCAGGTGAGCTTTGATCCTAATTAGCCTGGGAAGATAAAGGATCTGCAGGGTCTGCAGGTGATTGCTCTCTCAGCCAGGGAATGAACAATCTGTGTGTTGAAGGAAGCTGCAAGCACAGCCACTGCTGGAGCTAAAACTCACCCTGCGACATCCAGGCGAAAGACGCTGTGTTTGTAAGTGTCAGATAGGTGAGCAGAACCTGTTAGTAAGCGCCCAGCCGGGCTAGGACTTTTATTTTTGTTGTACTTAGAAAGCACGGTGTTGCTGTATATTTTGTTTGCTGGACTGTTTGTACCACGAATAAACGCCAAGATCTGCTTTATAAATTCCAAGTCTGCTGTGAACTGTGTCCAAACACACCCTACCCCGGGAAGATCCCTTACAAGATGTAATGCTTCTGGAAAATATGCCAGATGTTAAATACTAGTACACTACTTGACATTTTAAAAAATAGGCACTGATATTCAAACGTAATGTATAATTAAATTTTGGGCTATAGCACTGGGATCATGTTGCCAGAATTAAGTGTCAACAACCTCCTGAAAAAAAATATTCTACATAGAATCACAGTTGACATAAATACTGTAACCTAAATGTACTAAATGCTTTAGTAATCTTAATCATTTTAGCTATTTGAAACTTATAGTTTTTATTATGACCCTTAAAAAAATCCACAAAAAACAAAACAAAAACAACTGAGTGATAAATGTATTATACAGGTCAATTAACAGCATGTACTCTTTAAGGGAAGGAATCCTCCAATAGTCCTTCTTCGGTGGGCTGTGCAGCTCAAGATAAAAGAGTCACCTCATAGCACTTTCTATTTATTAAAAGAAGTAAAATTAACTCACATTTATAAGAGAAAAGAATGGAGCACAGCAGAAATGTGCTTATGAATAATATCCCCTGGTCCTGCCTGTTACCAGCACTGTGTATCCAATTCAATTTGAGTTATTCTGTTGATGTCATCTGGCTTCCCTCTACACATTACACCACAAATCATATGACTTCCTCAGGAAGAGGTGAGCATTAGTTGTTTTATGGATAGTATCAGCACAGCAGTTAATTATTATTGCATTGATTTGTAGTGAGGGAACACATGATTTTATTTATTATTATTTATTTCATGTACTTATATAGTGCCGCCAATTAACGCAGCACTTTACATATACATTGTACATTCACATCAGTCCCTGCCCTCAAGGAGCTTACAACCTAAGGACCCTCAGCCCCTGTACACACGGTCGAAGATTCTGGCAACCAAATCCGTCGGATTTTGCCCGTCGGATTTAGTCCGACGGATTGTGTCCGAAACTTTTGCATACACACGGTCGGGCCAAGTTGGCGAAAAATCCGATCTTTCACAATGTGATGACGTAATTTCGTTACGATGGGACTACATTCAGGCTAGTAGCCAATAGCTTTGATGTAGGAATTTGATCTGAGCATGCATGGCACTTGGTCCGATAAAAATGCTCTACACATGATCGGATTAGGTCCGTCCGGCCAAGTTGGTCGGGAAATCTTTCCAACATGTTGGAAAATTGGGTCGGACGGAGATTCGGACGGAATCAGTCCGATGCATACCACACACAGTCGGATTATCTGACGACACGGTCCGATAAGACTCATTCCGACAAACCGTGTGTACAAGTTTGCCTCTAAAGTTTATTTCCAAACATCTCTGATCTACCCCCTCCCTTCCCCTATCCACTTCATCACCTGGGGTATACTTTAACCATCCTGCCCATACTTTTTCAAATTTCTTCAGTCAGTTTATACATTGGGAGTGCTTTGTTGATGAGGGCTATCCAGTTTTGTAGAGATGGATTTTTTTTAGCATAACAAAAGAGTACTCTCAGTAGTATTTTCTGTGATGTGGATATTCTTTCCTCCTCCTGATCGCCCAACAGGCATCTGGCCAGGGAATAAATATTGGGAAGAGCCAAGGTGTCTTCCAGATAATTAAGGATTGTCTTACAGAATCTTATTACCATAGGACATTGCCAAACCACATGAAAAAAAGTCTCCCACTGCTCCCTGCTCCTCCATGATGGACAGAATGTCTGTCTTCCATTGTGCGGTCACTCTGTCCAACCTAGTGGAGGAGGATGTCAATTGAGTGAAATAGTATTTAGAATTGAGCTTCGAGTGGTCTTCGTCAGCTATCACTTCTTTAAGACCTGATGAGGTAAACATCACTTCCCATCCACTATACATATTCTAAAGACTCTATCTCTGAATAGTTGATGGGCATATTTGATCCCATATGCTGCTCAACATGCCCCGTCTGGCATTTTACTAATTTCTCCCAGCTGGGGGTTGTGCCACAAGGGAGCATTTGAAGAAATGGATAAGCTGGTTCCACCTATTCTACTGTTGCACATATGGAATACCTTATAAGACAATTTTAGTATATCTGTCCCTTGTGCAGGGTATAGGCCATTTCTGTATAAAATGTTAATTAAGGCCTCGTATGAGTGGACTTCAGCTGCCTGAGTGGCTACAGAGACAATATCCATTTTTGAGAAGCCCCACCAGTGCACATGTGTTAACTGGTCCTCTAGATAGTAGCACTGTAGATCGGACAATGCTAGACCACCTGCTTGTATTGGCAAGTACAATGTGTCCAATGACACTCTAGCTGGTTTGGCTCCCCAAAGGAAGGTTCTCCTTCAGTCACAGCATCAGAGGAGATATATTATTATTAATATACTTGTTTTGTGGTTCTATAGCCAGGGCAAACAATAGGGGCGACAGTGGGGACCCATGCCAAGTGCCTCTCAAATCATCTAAAATGGATCTGTGATAATGTTATTCACTCTTAGTAGAGCTATCTGTTTGGTATAGAGTAGTTCTACCCAGGCTATAAATTTGGGATCAAACCCAAGCCGCCCAAGGACTGCTAGTAGATATGGCCATTCAATGGACTCAAACGCTTTATGATGACACTACTACTCAGGTGTCTGGATTGGCCCTTCAGATTGCAAGATAGTAAAGAGGGGACGTAGATTTATGGCCGATGACCTACCTGCTATAAAGCCTGTCTGGTCCAGGTGGATGATGGAAGTTATCACATTTAGTCTTGTGGCTAGTATTTTGGATAGGAAAACTGGAAAAAGAAACTGTGCTTCGGAATTAGCATTAATCTTATAAATGGTCTGACAAAGACCTAGCGGAAGCTGCAATTCTGCTGTACACCAACAATACAGAAAAAATATATGAGGAAAATATGAATTGTGCTAAACCTGTGAAATTAATTAAATGTGCGTGAGTAAACCGTGAATTACAAATAATATCCTCACTTTATCAAATGGAGGCAGACTACACTGGTCATGAGAAACCTCTCAAAGATGTGAGATGTGGGTCTGAACCTATCACCAAATATTGTGCCCAACCCTACTCCAACATATTATAATAATGTAAATACCCAAAATACACCAAACCTCTTAAATGAACTGATGCCTGGTGTTATAATACGTATTGAATAACCAAATATCACAAATAAACAAGAACATAAAACATAAATAGTTCACCCAAAATAATATATGTGAAAGTCCAGCAAAAATTTGGTGTATAAATAAAGTCCAACAGTCAAAAATTATCCACCCATGCGTGAGTAAGTGAAACACACAGCAAGTCCAGATAAAATTCTTCAAATGTGTAAACCATGTTGAATCCACCACCACCTATGTGCAGATTTACTCCTTACCAGAGAAATATGACCCCCCATAACAGGGGGTCACAAAGAGTGTGAAAATGGTATTGCAGCCTCTTGAGCCATCAAACCGTCCCGCTGATTGTATGGTCTCCATAGCAAATGGTTAAACCAATCCTCTCCAAATCCTTCCACAACCGCATGAAGCTCTCCGGTAAATGCAATAATATATAAAAAATAGGAAGGCTCCAAATAGTGTAAAACCTTAACTTTAATTGAATTAAAATACATAAAATGCCCCTACAAACGCTGGATATATCAGGCTTTAAGTATGGTGCACCGGCCAGATGCACACAAACAAACCTGTCCTTCCTGGATATTGCGATCACTAACACGAGGTTACGTCAGCGCTTCACTCCTCCCTACGCATTTCGTAATAGGATTCGTCATCCAGGGGCACGGGCGGCATGCAACGTCACCCCCTTTATACATCCTCCATCTGACCAAGCCTCATTCTAGGCCAGCAGCCATCACGGAAGTGAGAAAAACTAGCTCCAATGCTTGCGAGATTACCTAAATATGTTGTTCAAAACAAACATTAAACCAGCCGTAAAAATATATCTGCTCAAATCCTAAATATCCAGGCAGCATGCAACACAAGCATATTGCGATCTAAACTTACATAAAAAGCATCACTGTACGGCACATAGCAAACGAGCGCAAACGGACAAAGTCCTGCTCAGTTTAATAATAATGGAAGTGAGCCAAATGCCGCTCCGGGGATACCTCCAAGCCTGCAGAAAATGGCCTGTATCACATCCCTTAGAGTTCATATGGACATACAGCAATATAACGCATATGTATCCATATATTCAAATTATTAACAATTAAACATTAAAAATTAAAATTAGGTTTATATATAGAAAAAATATAAAAATAAAAATAAAAATGAAAATCAAACAAATTTAAAATAAAAAATATATTGGTACACAGCCTCATATATTTTTTCTGTATTGTCGATGTACAGCCGAATTGCAGCTTCCACTAGGTCTTTGACAGACCATTTATAAGATTAGTGCTAATTCCGAAGCGCAATTTCTTTTTCCAGTTTTCCAATTTTTGTTTTCCATACATTAATTGCAGCTTCGGTGTTGGGTCAGACCAAGTTAATATTATGGATATCTTTGAGTTTTGGGCCAAGAGGGTCGTGGACACTGTGGGTGTCTTTGACTCTACCCCAACTACGGCAGGCTGTGATTTAAGTGATTTGTCTGTCAGATTGAAAAATCTTATTACATCTGAGATCCACATCCAATGGGACATTGCTTTTCTGGAAATTTACATCAGAGAAGCAATGGTACCTAGAAGTCTAAGGTGGGAGGTTAGTCCTCAGAGAGGAGAACCTGATTTGGAAGGGTGGTACAAGTATTTCAATGATTCAGGGGTTAGCCTATTGCGTTTTATAGCTCAAAGGAAAAATGAAAAAATGGACTGGCTGGATGAAGAAATCAAGACTATTAAGGGGAAACTAGCACCCTCCACCACTAGTGAGGAATACAAAGAATGTTCCAAAAGTTTACTAAAGGTCTTGGAAAAACAGGAAAAGGACCAAAAGTTTAAGTAAAAGAAAAAGTATAACAAGGACAAAGAGAATTATCAGTCTGGTTTTATTTTTGCATGGCAGAGGAAACTCACCTTGGAAACGAGGGGGAGAACCAGATGGATACATTACCCCCAGTCAATATGGTGGGTGCCCAGGGGGTGAATCCTATACTGGCCCCACTGAGGAGGATCTCTTATCAGTCTCCAAATAGGTGTAATTTGTCGAATAGACCAAATAGTGGTCCTAGAGTCCCTAATATGACTTTGGGTCAGCCTCACGGTGCGACCCCCTTTAGAGGGCCTAAAAAGGGCCCTAAAAGAAATAATCAAAATTATTATCAACGAGAGACACATTCAGGGGCCCTGGAATAATTATTCCCTGTTCCAAGGGCCCTTCTGGCCTTACTCAGGGATATGACCAGGAGAATTCCATATATTATAATGTTGAGGGAAGGAACTATGATTATAATGTTCTAGCTCGGAATAGTTTCTTTCCTCTTTCTGATTTGGAGGCACCTGGGGGGTTTAGACCGAATGATGGAGGCCATAGGTATGGCCCAGGAAGGAATCCTGACCCCTATTATCAAGATAGATTCGTCCAGGAGCAAAATTATCAACGACCTGTTCAATATGGTGGACCCCCTGGGAACAGGGTAAATCAGAGTTGGGGTTTTCCCAGGGACAGCAGAGGCATGAAAAGGCCCGCAAACAAAGAGAGGAGTTAGAGAGGGGAGGCGTGTCCAGTCAGCAAAAAATAAAAAAGCCTTAGGCACTGGTATTTTTAATATGAGTAAACAGGAGCTGACAGAATCTGAAAAGAGGCTGTTGGACAAAGGTTCGAAGTGTGCTCTTGAGCAAATTTCAAACATACATAGATGTGCACAAATATGTTCGCAGGCTGAATATTAAAGGATACATGCTCAGCAATCCCATTAGAGAGAGTGGCATGAGGAGCATGGCAACTAATATTAAAGTTTTTAGGGATGTTGTTTTGCGTGACCTAGATGCGATTAAAGTCAGAAAGTTCAAGATGGAAAAGGACTTGGAAACAGGTCTGGACATTGGTTATCAGGTCAGCAGATAAGGAGGGGGTATTGCAGTACTTGATCGGTGTGACTATTTAAAAGAGATGCACCGTATTGTGGATGATAGCGACACTTATACCATTTTAAATAGAGACCCCGTTGTCAAATATATGAAAGAACTAGAGAAGATCATAGATAGAGGTTTCCATAAGGGCATTCTCAATGAAAAAGATAAACTCTTTTTGGTACCTAGTGCTCCTAGCAACACCAGTGATTTATTACCTTCCTAAATTACATAAGAACCAGGTTTGCCCCCGGGACGTCCAATAGTCAGTTGTATAGACTCAGTGACGTCCCGGGTGGGCAAATATATAGATCACTATTTACAGCCCCTGGTCCAAACAGTCCCCTCATACGTTAAAGACACAAAGCAAATTATCAATCTGTTGTCTGGTATTACTCCTAAAAAGGGTCTTTGGTTAGTCACCGTGGACGTTAATTCGTTGTACACTATTATTCCCCACCATTTGGGCTTTGAAGCGGTGAGAACATATTTGGTGAGGGGATCAGGTTTGGCTGTGTCCCAAATAGAGTTTATTATGGAACTTTTAGAGTATGCCGCATAATTACTTTTGGTTTGACCATCAGTTCTATCGCCAGGACAGGGGTGTGGTCATGGGGGCTAAGTATGCCCCCAGTTTGGCCAACCTGTTCATGGCCAAATGGGAGGAGGACGTCATTGATGCCCCCGGGAGACCAGAGGTGGCCCGTGGGCTCGATATATCTATGGCGTCCTCCTCCTACGGGATGGCACTGAGTCATATCTACGCACCTTTATGGCCACTTTGAATGAAAATGAAATAGGAATTAGGCTGAGTTTTGAGGCTAGCCAGGAAGAAATTAATTTTCTTGATTTGAATATCAAAGTAGTGGAGGATAAATTTGTTACGTCTACTTTTTTTAAGACCACGGACAGGAACTCATACATTCCTCTGGATAGTTGTCACTTTCAACCGTGGCTGAGAGCAGTCCCTTTAGGACAATTCACGCGTCTCAGACATAACTGCACTGATATTGAAACATTTGACAAACAAGCAGCACTACTTTCAAATAGGTTTTTGGAAAAGGGGTATGATTTTACCTTCCTTCATGAAGCAGTGAGGACTGCACATGAGAAAAATAGATCAGTATTACTGCTTGACAGACCCTGCGATAGAACAGCTAATCAAGTTACGTTACCTTTTATCACCGCCTTTTCGGTACAACATCGGAATGTCTGGCATTTGTTGATCAGTGATCAGGTCCTTGGCACAGTTTTTCTGGGAAAAAACACAGATTGTCTTTAAGGGGGCATCCTCTTTGGATAACAAAATTGCCCTGAGTGTGCAGGATCCACCCAAGGCCAACAGGTGTTTTTTTAAAAATCTGACAGGTTATTACAGGTGTAAGAACTGCCAAGTGTGCACCCTGAATAAATATAGGGTACTAAGATTTGCAACTTTGTGTCTACCAGCACCTTAAGATTGTATGAGGTGGAAACTTTCATTACATGCTCCTCAGAAGCAGTAGTCTACCTCATACAATGTTCCTGCGGTCTACAATATGTAGGGAGTAGGGATGAGCTTCGAGTTCGAGTCGAACTCATGTTCTACTAGAACATTGCCTGTTCGCCTGTTCAGCGAACAGTGAACAATTTGGGCTGTTCGCAGCAAATTCGAAAAGCCGGAACACCCTATACAAGTCTATGGGAGAAATCTAAAGTGCTCATTTTAAAGGGTAATATGCAGGTTACTGTCCTAAAAAGTGTTAGGGGACCCGGGTCCTGCCCCAGGGGACATGGATCAATGCAAAAAAAAGTTTTAAAAACGGCCGTTTTTTCAGGAGCAGTGATTTTAATAATGATTAAAGTGAAACAATAAAAGTGTAATATTCCTTTAAATTTCGTAGCTGGGGGGTATCTATAGTATGCCTGTAAAGGGGCGCATGTTTCTGGTGCTTAGAACTGTCCCTGCACAAAGTGTCATTTGTGCAGGAAAAAAAGTCTTTTAAAATCACTTGCGGCTAAATTGTCGGGTCTCCGTAATACAGAGAACACTCAATGAGTTTTCTCTGTATTAGCCGACAACTCATTCATTCATTCATTAAAAAAAAAAAAAAAAAAGCGTGGGGGTTCCCCTAAATTTAATTACCAGGCCCTTCAGGTCTGACATGGATATTAAGGGGAACCCCGTGTCAAAAAAAAAAAAAAATTGACGTGGGGGTCCCCCCAAATATCCATACCAGACCCTTCAGGTCTGATATGGATATTAAGGGGAACCCCGCCTCAAATTTAAAAAAAAAATTGACGTGGGGGTCCCCCTAAAAATCCATATCAGACCCTTTATCCGAGCACGCAACCTGGCAGGCCGCAGGAAAAGAGGGGGGGACGAGAGAGCGGCCCCCCCTCCCTCCTGAACCGTACCAGGCCACATACCCTCAACATTGGGAGGATGCTTTGGGGGTCTGTGACCCCTCAAAGCACCTTGTCCCCATGTTGATAAGGACAAGGGCCTCATCCCCACAACCCTGGCCGTTGGTTGTGAGGGTCTGCGGGCGGGGGGCTTATCAGAATCTGGAAGCCCCCTTTAACAAGGGGACCCCCAGATCCCGCCCCCCCCCTGTTTGAAATGGTAAGGGGGTACAAAAGTACCCCTACCATTTCACAAAGAAAGTGTCAAAATGGTTAAATAAGACAAACACACTTTTGAAAAATTCCTTTATTAAAAATAAAAAAAATAAAAAAAAGATTCCAGCGGTGCTAATCCACTCTTGCTATCCAGCGACGGGTCTCCGGGGTCCAGCGATGGATGATCATATCCAGCGACGGGGGATCTCTCAGTCCAGCGCTGTCCATACATCCTTCTTCTGTCTCCACTCCGGAGACAATGCAGAGAGCCCAGCGCTGACATTTCTTATATTAGGAGGGCGGGGCCACCCATCATCTGACCCCGCCCCCTCTGACGCTGGAGAGGGAAGCCAGGGGTTCCCCAGTGACGTGTGGGTGACCCCGCCCCCTCTGATGTAACGCAGGTTTCCGTTACATCAGGGGGGGGCGGGGTCACCCACACGTCACTGGGGAACCCCTGGCTCCCTTCACCAGCGTCAGAGGGGGCGGGGTCAGGTGACGGGTGGCCCCGCCCTTCGAATATAAGAAACGTCAGTGCTGGGCTCTCTGCATTGTCTCCGGAGTGGAGACAGAAGAAGGATGTATGGACAGCGCTGGACTGAGAGATCCCCCGTCGCTGGATATGATCATCCATCGCTGGACCCCGGAGATCCGTCGCTGGATAGCAAGAGTGGATTAGCACCGCTGGAATCTTTTTTTTATTTTTTTCATTTTTAATAAAGGAATTTTTCAAAAGTGTGTTTGTCTTATTTAACCATTTTGACACTTTCTTTGTGAAATGGTAGGGGTACTTTTGTACCCCCTTACCATTTCATACAGGGGGGGGGGGCGGGATCTGGGGGTCCCCTTGTTAAAGGGGGCTTCCAGATTCTGATAAGCCCCCCGCCCGCAGACCCTCACAACCAACGGCCAGGGTTGTGAGGATGAGGCCCTTGTCCTTATCAACATGGGGACAAGGTGCTTTGAGGGGTCACAGACCCCCAAAGCATCCTCCCAATGTTGAGGGTATGTGGCCTGGTACGGTTCAGGAGGGAGGGGGGCCGCTCTCTCGTCCCCCCCCTCTTTTCCTGCGGCCTGCCAGGTTGCGTGCTCGGATAAAGGGTCTGATATGGATTTTTAGGGGGACCCCCACGTCAATTTTTTTTTTTAATTTGATGCGGGGTTCCCCTTAATATCCATATCAGACCTGAAGGGTCTGGTATGGATATTTGGGGGGACCCCCACGTCAATTTTTTTTCAATTTGACACGGGGTTCCCCTTAATATCCATGTCAGACCTGAAGGGCCTGGTAATTGAATTTAGGGGAACCCCCACGCTTTTTTTTTTTTTTTTTTTTTAATGAATGAATGAATGAGTTGTCGGCTAATACAGAGAAAACTCATTGAGTGTTCTCTGTATTACGGAGACCCGACAATTTAGCCGCAAGTGATTTTAAAAGACTTTTTTTCCTGCACAAATGACACTTTGTGCAGGGACAGTTCTAAGCACCAGAAACATGCGCCCCTTTACAGGCATACTATAGATACCCCCCAGCTACGAAATTTAAAGGAATATTACACTTTTATTGTTTCACTTTAATCATTATTAAAATCACTGCTCCTGAAAAAACGGCCGTTTTTAAAACTTTTTTTGCATTGATCCATGTCCCCTGGGGCAGGACCCAGGTCCCCAAACACTTTTTAGGACAGTAACCTGCATATTACCCTTTAAAATGAGCACTTTAGATTGTGAACGTTCGAGTCCCATAGACTTTAATAGGGTTCTAAAGTTCACACGAAGTTTAGGTCTGTTCGCAGGTTCTGGTGCGAACCGAACAGGGGGGTGTTCGGCTCATCCCTAGTAGGGAGGACTAAAAGGGCACTCCGGTTCAGATTAAACGAGCATATCAATAATATCAGATGAGGTTTTGATAAACATTCATTAATTTTAATTTAATTAATTTCACAGGTTTAGCGCAATTCATATTTTCCTCATCTAGTATTTTGGATAGTATTTTAACATCAACATTAATTAACGATATGGGTCTATATGATTCACATAGCTCATGATCCTTGTGCAGCTTAGGTATCAGCACAATAAGTGACTCTCTCAGGGACTCAGGTAGAGTTCTTTGATCCAGAGCCCCCTTGTACATCTCCAGCAGTTTAGGTGCCAAGCTATCTGCATCAGTGCCATACCACTCAACTGGATAGCCATCCAGTCCTGGTGTCTTTTTTGAGCTGAGTGTACGTATTACAGATATGATTTCTTCCCCCTTAAGCTCTAACTCCTTTGCTGCCTCCTCAGTCAGTTCCAGGACAGGAATGGGGGCCAGGTATTCACAAACCGTCTCTTCCCCATAGTCCACTCTGGAAGAGTATAAGTCAGAATAAAACTTTACAAACGCGTTAGCAATATCTAGTTGTGTTGTACAGTTTCTGATGAGTATCATATATGTGTGGAATGGAGTCTGGAGCCTGCTGTGAGTGGGCTAGGTAGACCAACAGCCTACTATTTGTATTACCAAATTCAAATATGCGTTGTGATTGGTAAATACGTTTTTTCCGAGTTTTTTCCACAAGGACGAAGTCTAATTGGCTAACTCCCTCCCTCCAGGCCCTGAATGTATCTGGGTTAGGGTTTTTAATATAATCCACCTCAACATCCGTAATCTGCCAAGGGGATCTGTCTTGACCGTCTTGGTATGGCACATTAGGGATTTGGATACCAAGACTGACACTCCCCTAGCATAGTTGGAATATGTGGAATCAAATGCTCTGCCCACAAATGCCCTATGGAGGGCTAGTGTTTTGGATCCCACCAACTGAGATTCCTGGAGGAAGATAAGACCTGGGTTACATTTTTGAATATATTTAAACACCAAGGCTTGCTTAATCCTGGAATTGCGGCTTCTCACATTCCACGATATTAAAGTAAGTGTCTGCATACTTAATGTTAGCTATAATCAGAACTAGAGAATTATGAGAGGCTGTTCAGAAGGCCACCTGTATAGGGAATGAGCACTTCCAGGGGTATAGTTATATGCCTTAAAACAATCAGTGAGAGCAGGGGAGTGTGTACATAAGCAAACGTAATAAACAAAACTACAAAGAAAACGAATAAACAGAAAATAATAAACTGTGATCTGTAACTGAGGATCTCTAAACCCCATCCCTCCACCCTTTCATAGCCCCAAACATCCCACAAGCCTTCACCCCAAACAGTAAATCAGCAAATAAAGTCACCCTAGAGGGGGTATATCTCCCAGCCCAGCCGGACCGAGAGATCAAGGGTGAGTATGTTGTTTTCAATAGAGCAATAGGTGAACTGTGCTGATTGTAGCATAGTTCTTAGCACGACAGTTCTTGGACAGTCAAGTATTACAGTTGTGTGAAAAAGTGTTTGCCCCCTTCCTCATTTCCTGTTCCTTTGCATGTTTGTCACACTTAAGTGTTTCGGAACATCAAACCAATTTAAACAATAGTCAAGGACAACACAAGTAAACACAAAATGCAATTTGTAAATGAAGGTGTTTATTATTAAAGGTGAAAAAAAATCCAAACCATCATGGCCCTGTGTGAAAAAGTGATTGCCCCCCTTGTTAAAACATACTATAACTGTGGTTGTCCACACCTGAGTTCAATTTCTCTAGCCACACCCAGGCCTGATTATTGCCACACCTGTTCACAATCAAGGCATCACTTAAATAGGAGCTGCTTGACACAGTAAGGTCCACCAGAAGATCCTTAAAAGCTACACATCATGCCGAGACCCAAAGAAATTCAGGAACAATTGAGAAAGAAAGTAATTGAGATCTATCAGTCTGGAAAGGGTTATAAAGCCATTTCCAAAGCTTTGGGAATCCAGCGAACCACAGTGAGAGCCATTATCCACAAATGGCGAAGACATGGAACAGTGGTGAACCTTCCCAGGAGTGGCCGGCTGCCCAAAATTACCCCAAGAGCGCAGCGACGACTCATCCAAGAGGTCACAAAAGACCCCACAACAACGTCCAAGGAACTGCAGGCCTCACTTGCCTCAGTTAAGGTCAGCGTTCATGCCTCCACCATCAGGAAAAGACTGGGCAAAAATGGCCTGCATGGCAGAGTTCCAAGGAGAAAACCACTGCTGAGCAAAAAGAACATCAAAGCTCGTCTCAATTTCTCCACAACACATCTTGATGATCCCCAAAACTTTTGGGACAACATTCTGAGGACAGATGAGACAAAAGTGGAACTCTTTGGAAGGTGTGTGTCCAAGTATATCTGGCGTAGAAGGAACACTGCATTTCATAAAAAGAACATTATACCAACAGTAAAATATGGTGGTGGTAGTGTGATGGTCTGGGGCTGTTTTGCTGCTTCAGGACCTGGAAGACTTGCCGTGATAAAAGGAACTATGAATTCTGCTGTCTACCAAGAGATCCTGAAGGAGAATGTCCGACCATCTGTTTGTGTACTCAAGCTGAAACGAACTTGGGTTCTGCAGCAGGACAATGATCCTAAACACACCAGCAAGTCCACCACCGAATGGCTGAAGAAAAACAAAATGAAGACTTTGGAGTGGCCTAGCCAAAGTCCTGACCTGAATCCTATTGAGATGTTGTGGTATGACCTTAAAAAGGCCGTTCATGCTCGAAAACCCTCTAATGTAACTGAATTAGGACAATTCTGCAAAGATGAGTGGGCCAAAATTCCTCCAGGACGCTGTAAAAGCCTCATTGCACGTTATCGCAAACGCGTGGTTGCAGTTGTTGCTGCTAAGGGTGGCCCAACCAGTTATTAGGTTTAGGGGGCAATCACTTTTTCACACAGGGCCATGATGGTTTGGATTTTTTTTCACCTTTAATAATAAACACCTTCATTTACAAATTGCATTTTGTGTTTACTTGTGTTGTCCTTGACTATTGTTTAAATTGGTTTGATGTTCCGAAACACTTAAGTGTGACAAACATGCAAAGGAACAGGAAATGAGGAAGGGGGCAAACACTTTTTCACACCACTGTATTAGAGTGCCATGTATTCCATGACCTACATGCCACATCTAATTACCTGGGCCCCTCCATTTCTCAGTTGGTTTTGTATGTCCAGCAATATGTAGGAATACATCAAAGATTCAATCCAGTGGTTGGCTTCTTTGGGAGAAGTGAATTGTTTTCCCACCATATACCACCCACAGCCTGGCTGGATAGAGCATGCTGTAAGGTAGACTGCACTCCCTCACGTGCCGCTGCACATTTGGAAAGCCGCACGTTGCTTCTGTGTCGCAGCTGAAAAATTTGGAAAGATGGTGATGCGGTTGTTGTAGTATATCAGTTCAGGCATAGTGCGGTCTCTGCGTAGGATAGCTTCTTTATCTCTAAAAGGAAGCGAGCCAGTATGAGTCTGGGATATCTTCCCGGCTGCGGGGGCCCTGAGGGGGACTCTGTGGGCCCTCTCTATAGCAAACAGTTTGGGAAAGCAATCTGCTCCAAAGGTTTGCTTAAGCCATGTTAGTAGGAATTCCTAAGGGCATTTACCTTATGATCCTTCTGGGAATCTTAGAAAGCAGAGGTTATTCCTTCTAAACCGGTCCTCAATGTTCCCAAGTTTGGCCTCCTGGGACTTGTAGTCTGCTGCTGCATCTCTCACCTGCACCAACAGCAGATTAAGGTCATCTTCCACTGTGCTGATACTCTGTTCAGCATTGGTGACCCTATGTCTGATTTTATGAACATCGTCTGTATGGCAAAGTCTACTCATATAGTCTCTATCTGTGTGGAGAGCGCCGCATGGCAGCTTTTAATGGTGTCCATTATTTGGGCAAGCATAGTTTCTTCTACCTGTGTACCAGAGCCTCCTTCCTTTGACTCAGACGGGGGAGAGGGCAGGGGATTTACCAGAGGATCAGTCGGATCTGGCCAGTTCATCCATCCAGCACTGTAGAGCCATGCCTCACCTCAGCCTTCTGGGCAATATCTTGGCACGCCTCATGTGCGAGGCAGGCCAGTCGGTCCATGGGCTTGACACCGACCCTTGACCATTTATTGCCTGGGGCTTCTCAGGATGATTGTAGGATCACAGTGCAGTCCGGAGCTCTAAGGAAAGGTTCTTCACATACCAGAAGTTGGACACACTCCCCCAACCAGCATGTCTTCAGAGTGTGGGAGGAAACTCACGTAGGCACAGAGATCACTCCAGGCAAATGGTGTCATGGTTGGGATTCAAACCAGTGATCCTTTTTGCTGAAAGGTGAAAGCGCTAGCCACTACACCACTGTGTGGCTCATACATGATAGGGTCAGCTGGTTGCATTAATGTGGATTACAGGTATTCATTATTTTCCAAAGTCTTGCGCTTGAGAAGAAGTCAGGTTCAAGACTTTGGTTAATGATTGTAATTCCCACCAACATCTCAAAAGTTCAGGAATTGGACTGAGGGGCAGCTTGTCTTTACATGTCAGCTGTCCTTCTTGTCCCATTTTTTCTCTATCCTTCTCCTCCCTTTTACTTCTCCCTTATCTTTTATTATCTCAGCTATACTTCACAGCCACCCTTGTTTTCTTCCTTTTTAGCCACCATTCTCCTTCCTCAATATCGGGCCTGCTTCTGACCCTGCAGTTTAAGGTTTTGCTTTCATTTGTCACTTAGTTGTTTTTTTTTTTCGGCCTGTAAACTTATGTAGCGCCACCCCCAAAATAGCCGCTTGGTGATTTTGGGTTCTTTGATCTCCACCTCAACTCCAAGAATGACCTCAGACCCTCTGGCACACCTGGTTAAGTAAGATTAGGCACTGCAAACATATTTAAGCACGTAAGAGGAAAATAGCTTTATCCTGGCTGATTGTAAGAACAGACTGGCTAAAAGTGGCAGCTCCAAACAAGCATCCTCTGACACTAGAAAGTGGAATATGTGTCTGCATGCAGTGTCTGTACTGTGTTAAGAAGGATGTTTGGGCTTTCACCCACTCACCAATCCTCTGTGCAATGACACAACAGAGATTTCAAATGCTGGTTCAGGCTCCTAGCAATGTTGTAAGGCACCGGTTCACCTCCTGTCAGCTGATCAGTATGGCTGGCAGCTAAACTGGTAGGGACAGCAGCTGACTGGACACTTGGATGGGTATTGTGATCCCTGAAGCAATGTGGGTCATCTCTGCTGAGCTCTGCTGAGTTGCTGAATGGGGTCTCTGGGTCAATCGGTGATGTATCATGTGGGTGTCACTGTTCCTGGCTCATTTCTCCTCAGTCTCTTAGCAGCAGTCTCGGGCAAAACATGTCTCTCTCTCTCTCAGGTGGAGTTCCACCACACACACCCTCATGTCAGCATGGCTCTCAATCCCCCAGGTGGAGTTCCACCACACATTCCCTCATGTCAGCGTGTCTCTCTCTCTCAGGTGGAGTTCAGACTGTCACACCACCCAGGGGCTTTTGTGGATTGGTCTCTGTCTCTCCTCAGCCACCGCAGTCTCTCCTCTCCCTCCCTGCACTCTCCTGCCAGAGCCTTTTGTTTTCTTTCTGGGCTCCTAGACTCTCTCTCTCTCTCTCTCTCTCTCTTCCTCTCAAATCACCTCAGTCTCCTCAGATTTTCCTGAAACTCCCCTTTTTCTCAGTGTACTCTGTGTCTTCAAGTTTTCTGGAAGGACAAGTCAGCATTTCTCTATCGCCATCTTGTGGCCAAAAGGAGAAATTGCATGACAAAATGCCTGCTACACTTATAGGCCTGAAAACGCCTAAAGTGTGCATTGACAGATAGGCCAATATGGAGGAGAGTTAACAAGCAGATAAAAAAGTAAACGCTCAAACCAGCTCAAACGCCTGCAGGAGCAGCTTCTTTGAGCTGCAGTGTACATGAGGTCTTGCAGTCATTCTTGACACTTTTTTGTTTATAAATTCTGTAGCATGTCTATATGTTTGCATTGCATTCACAAAGTCCCTTGTTCCTTCCAGTGATTCCTATTGTTCATTTTCCTATAGCAGTTATCACTTCCCTCTGTGAAGTCACCTCTGATATGACACATCAGCTCTAGGAATGTTCCTTCATAGGGGCAATATTAGAGTTCGGCCTTCAGGTTGGATACATTTACAAGTTTACTTTGCTATAAGGAGCCCTAAGACAGAGCATTTACTTTACAATTTGCAGTGGAAACCAAAACTTGCATAGGGGTGTACACTCTTCCTTAAAACCACATATACTGTAAGAATAAATTTAGCTGCCCAGGGAATATATTGCAGGGAGGCAGCAAGAGTATGCAGTACCTGGAAGTCCTGGATATTTATTTATGGATGAAAAGAAGGGAGCCTACAAAAGGGAGGTGTTGGGAAAAGGTTTAACGTTACCCTAGGAGTTATTTTTACCCTCTAACATTCCTATGAGAAGTGAATAAAATTTTCTTTACTCTCTTTTTTCTTGTACTGGCCTCTAACAAATGGTAAAATTCCCTTCAAATCATTCCCATTTTCCCACCTTATTTATAGAGCCATGCCACAATAAAGGTTAATATTTAGGGCTGCTGATAGTATAGCACAACTATAACTTTCATCTGTCCTTATCAATATATTAACGTCAATTGTGTTTTATAAATATGTTATCAAAATGGTAATTCCATGCTTTCCTCTCCAGAAAGAGTCTTACAAAGGTGCCATTATTACTATATAGGGGTGGGAAAGCTATTTCAATTACTGACAGAATATGTAACTCCAAGCCTATTTATTTCAATTTATTCAACTGTCTCAATGTATTCAGATAGAAAACTTCAGGAAGACTGAATACATTCACCTTGAAATCAGACCAGTTGACTTTGTTGGGACTTGTTTTTAAAACTGGATCAGAATCACTTTCTGAAATAAGCTTTGACAATGTTGATCAAAACAAAGTGGCTGCTCACTTATTGAACTGACATTTTTTCCACTTTCTCAGATGCTGCGCCCTGGATATTAGCAACGCAGATTCGGGCCACTCATTGCCATTCAAATGTTCATAAAGTCTTCTCATTACCTGACATGATCAATTGAATATAATCACCTGTGTGCACATCAAGTTAGAAATTGAAGCTGTCACATATCTGATTGGTATTTCTGCAACAGGGTTAGAATTCTACATGAAAGTTAATATAAGTTTAGATTTATAAAATGGAGAGAACGGAAGCTTTCAATGTCCACTGAGCTATTCTTATTGCCATGCAGGTCCCTCCTAATTTTCTCCTCTTTGAAAAACAACTTACAAATAAATATTTAAAAGCACATTTATGGCCATAATAAAGGAAAAGCTAAAAGTAGCAAAAAATGTGCATAAATTGTTGGTGTAAAAGTAATTAAATTTTTTGGGAAAACCAGAAATGATAAAAACATGAGCCCTGACATTTCTAGGCTCTCAATGACTGGCTGTCTTAAGCTGGCCATAGATGGTTCGATTGTGAACTGGCTGAAATTCTAACCATGTATGGGCAGGCTGATTTGACCCAAGTCGATTCATTGATCAACTTGGGTACAATCAGCATGTTGGATTTTTAGGATGCAATTATTTGCCAGCAGCTATAGCCACTAGCAATAATTAATGTTTTCTCCTGGCAGGGATGGCTCCCCGCACAACCGGAGAGCACAATAGCTTCACACACTGCCTGTGTTAATGGGGGAATCAAGCAATTTTGGTTTCTGCAGTCCAAAATATATCATCTATGGCTAGATTTACTGACCCTCTCATACTTTTAGTTACTGTCACAAATAAGTATAATGATAAGAACTTTCCTGAAAAGGATAATTATTTCAGGTCAGTTGGATTCACACCTATGTATTTTTAGTGTTTTTTGCATTTTGCAGATTTGCACTACAAAATGTGTTCCATAGGAAACCATGTTAAATGTAGTGCAAATCTGCAAAAATGCAAAAAGCACTAAAACTGCATAGGTTTGAATCCAGCCTTATAAGCTAGTGGTACCCAGCACACACATTTTTGTTGTTCAACCCAGCAAGCTGAATGGAAAAATAAAAATTGAAGAGCTTAGGAGGAGCCATGGTACTAACTATACAATGTTAGTACAGTGATCTTCCCTGCTGCCTCCTTCTGACACTGCCCCCTCAGAACACACCAGGCAGCCCTTTCACCCACTGGCTGAGAGCGTTGATGGGATGCCGATCTGCAGACCCTTTTCAGACATTTTTCCAGTCATCCCTCTAAACATACAGGCCGAATGTTGGACAGTTTTTTTAGAACCACCCGATATTGGGTCCATGTGTGCGACCCTTTAAATTTTTGGCTTGACATACATCTTTTTTTTGTTTTCAGGCTGCAAAATGTATTCCGTTTGGGATATTGAAGCACATTGCAATTAGGAAATCTAATTTTTCTCATGTAGTTCACATCTATACGCTGCAGTTTATTATGTTTTAAAAAAGGAAACTAGGTCTGTTCACATATGTACTACCACATGTGCTGCAATGCACATTAAACAGCATGAAGCTAGCATAAAAGATCCTGTACTGAGAAGAAACACAGGGCTGCCACTGCTGACCTTTTTCTAGACGTAACAGAGTGTTGTGATTTAATACTTTGTATTGTATAATACCTGGCAAAAAAGCTAACCTGTTTTAAAAGCTTGTACTTGAAAGCCCAATCAAAATGTAATTTTAGGTGTATAATTAAAGCCTAAATTCGGGCAGCTGTTGTGCTCCCTTCCCCTGTTGAATGCTCATTTATTGCAGAACTGAAATAAGCTATAATACTTACCTCATTTCTCAATCCCATAAGGTTTCTCTTTTTTCTCAGCTAGTCCAAAAAAGCAGTTTGACAGGAAGATTAAGCCAGTATATACAGTATCTAACAAAAGTGAGTATACCCCTCACGTTTTTGTAAATATTATATATCTTTTCATGTGACAACAATGATAAAATTACACTTTGCTACAATGTAAAGTAGTGAGTGTACAGCTTGTATAATAGTGTAAATTTGTTCTCTCCTCAAAATAACTCAACACACAGCCATTAATGTCTAAACCACTGGCAACAAAAGTGAGTACACCCCTAAGTGAAAATGTCCAAATTGGGCCCAATTAGCCATTTTCTCTCCTCGGTGTCATGTGACTCATTAGTGTTACAAGATCTCAGGAGTGAATGGGGAGTAAGTGTGTTAAATTTGGTGTCATTGCTCTCACTCTAAATTACTGGTCAATGGTCAACATGGCACCTCATGGCAAAAAACTCTATGAGGATTTGAAAAAAAAAAAGAAAGAATTGTTGCTCTACATAAAGATGGCCCTGGCTATAAGAAGATTGCCAAGACCCTGAAACTGAGCTTCAGCCTGGTGGCCAAGACCATATAGCAGTTCAACAGGGCAGGTTCCACTCAGAACAGGCCTTGCCATGGTCAACCAAAGAAGTTGAGTGCACGTGCTCAGCGTCTTATCCAGAGGTTTTCTTTGGGAAATAGACATATGAGTGCTGTCAGCATTACTGCAGAGGTTGAAGGGGTGGAGGGTCAGCCTGTCAGTGCTCAGACCATACACCGTACACTGCATCAAATTGGTCTGTTGTCCCAGAAGGAAGCCTCTTCAAAAGATGATGCACAAGAAAGCCCGCAAACAGTTTGCTAAAGACAAGCAGACTAAGGAAATGGATGAATGTAACCATGTCCATGTCCATGCATAATGAGACCAAGATAAACCTATTTGGTTCATATGGTGTCAAGCGTGTGTGGCAGCAACCAGGTGAGGAGTACAAAGACAAGTATATCTTACCTACAGTCAAGCATGGTGGTGGGGGTGTCATGGTCTGGGGCTGCATGAGTGCTGCCGGCACTGGGGAGCTACAATTCATTGAGGGAACCATGAATGCCAACATGTACTGTGACATACTGAAGCAGAGCAAGATCCCCTCTCTTCAGAGACTGAGCCGCAGGGCAGTATTCTAACATAATGATCCCAAACACACTTCCAAGACGACCACTGCCTTGCTAAAGAAACTGAGGGTAAAGGTTATGGACTGACCAAGCATGTCTCCAGACAAACCCTATTGAGCATCTGTGGGGCATCCTCAAATGGAAGGTGGAGGAGCACAAGGTCTCCAACATCCGCCAGCTCCATGATGTCATCATGGAGGAGTGGAAGAGGACTGCCAACCTGTGAAGCTCTGGTGACCTTCATGCCCAAGAGGTTTAAGGCAGTGCTGGAAATGAATCATGGCCACACAAAATATTGACACTTTGGGCCCAATTTGGACATTTTCACTTAGGGGTGTACTCACTTTTGTTGCCAGTGGTTTAGACATTAATGGCTGTGTGTTGAGTTATTCTGAGGGGACAGCAAATGTACATTGCTATACAAGCTGTACACTCACTACTTTACATTGTAGCAAAGTGTCATTTCTTCAGTGTTGCCACATGAAAAGGTATAATAAAATATTTACAAAAATGTGAGGGGTGTACTCACTTTTTAGAGATACTGTATACAGTATTGCAGCTTAACAGTCTTTAGATGTGGTGGCTGCATTCATTTTCTTTTTTTAGGCATTTTTCCCTCTGTTTTAACCTGGTGATCTGGCCAGTAAAACATCTCCAGTATTAGGGTTCCTATACTCTGGATTTAGCAGTGTATGGTGCACCTTTGAACAGCAACATTATCAGTCTGGGTGGATGGAAGTGTTAGATGGACAGCATATTAAGATACATTAACAAATTGAGGCCAAACTCCAGCTAACACTTTAAAAGCAGCTACTGTAACAGTTTTTGTTCCTTTTGGTTTTACAATATTAAATAAAGACCAATCATTGAATGCACCCCTGTCAGTTTTAAATGGTTTGTCTCATCTAGAAGGAATACAGAATGCAGATATCCATGAACATCATGGATGAACAGTTCTGTGTAGCTGCACTTAGAAAGCAAGAAACATACTGGAAAATATTGAAATAAAGTTTAATAATGCACATAACACCTATCCAACACCAAAAGACCATAAGTAAAGCAAAAGTGAAAAATAAACCTGTTAGTGAAGCAAAACCAAACCAGCACCCTAACTACAATACACTATATACAAATGGAGGGATTAGGGAAGCTTATATAACTGAGCATGACCAGGACTGGGATTGGGAACAGGAGGAGCAGAGATGGTGGTAACATAATACAGAGTACTAGATGAAAGGTACAGGATAAGGCAGGGATCTGGCTAATCAGTGAACAGGTATATAGCTAACAGACAAAACACAGAGGCACTGCTGCAAATCAAACAAGGGGTTATATACCTTCCTGCCAGCATCAGGTGGAGCCTAATTACTGGGATCTGCTGCTGCTGGGAGACACACACTGGTGGCCACCAGAACTGTACCCTTCAGGTTTCGAAATAAAAATGCCACCAGCAGGTGATCCAGGTCCTATATGATTCCCATAACTGCTACATCTGCAAAAGAGCTTGTTCTTTTGAAAAACAGACTTACTAGCTATATCGCCAGGTGAAAATAAGGGAAAGAAAGCCTAAAACGAAAACAAATACAGTCATCACATGGAAGAATTTGTAAGCTGCAATATAATAAATGTTTGTTTTCAGATGTAATACCATTTTAAGCACCTGCTGCTACTCATAAGCATGTGTATAGTTTTGATAAGAAAAATGTCCATGGCCAGAAGGTGCATGCGCAAAGTCTCCCAAGATGGCCATGTAAGCACTGCCCCAGTCATACGGATCCCACTAGAGCAGATCAGTCAGTACATACACAAGGACCAGGTAGGATTTATCCCGGGAAGACAGGGCCCTGACCAGGTGAGAAGAGCCATAAGTGCGCTCTCTTTGCTGATGATCTACTTCTTTTTATAACGTCCCCTTTTACCTCTCTCCTCAACTTATGTCAACTACTGAACATAGTCTCCAAAATATCAGGCCTTCAGATAAATATAGATAAATCTCAAGCACTAAATGTTTCCCTACAACACACCCTAATATCTCAACTGAAAAACTCATTCAAATTCAAAAGGAGTACTTTGTCCATCAGATATTTGGGGCTCAATCTCCCCCCCAGCGGCAAACAACTATATCAAGCAAACTATCCCCCCATATACCGAAAACTAGAGTCCGATCTTGGAAACTGGGCCTCATATAAAATGGCATCGATAGGTAGAATTAATTTGGTAAAGATGACACTCCTTCTCCGGTTATTATACCTATTTCTCTCCCTCCCAACCTCTATTAGAAGAGACCACCTCAAGTCCTTACAGGGGAAAATCATTAGTTTCATTTGGGACAAGAAAGGTTCCTGATTTTCACAATGCAACCTTTTCAATCTCAAATCCCAAGGTGGGCTAGGTCTTCCAAACTTAGTATGGTACTATCAAGCTACCAGGTTGGCTCAACTGTGTACCATTTACCTTAGAAAAACACGATTAGGTGAGCATAGAGAGGCAGTCAACGTCAACATATTCATTGGATTTCCTCCAATGGTGTCCCCCTAAGAGTAGACCCCCCATTCTATCTCCTACCCTTTGCCACTCCCTTTCCTTGTGGAATTCTCTGTGAAAATGCCCCTCCTTGGTCTCAGAAATGTAACTACTAGCCTGCATTTTAAACAGTCGCCAATTTAAACCAGGCAAGGATATTAAAATATTTAAATGGTGGTTAGACAAGGGACTGTACCACATTGGACATTTTTTCTCCTGCACAGGACCACTACCTCTTAAGCATTGCAAAAACAAACTAGAGCTCCCCCAGAAAGATTTAGGTTCCACCAAATTTCTCATTAACTTCACTCCTTTTGGAAAAACAAACCAAACCCCCCGATGTTTACGGAATATGAGAATTGGTGTGGCCAGACCATGGGGCAGAGGGGAGGTAATCTATAATCTATGAGTCACTTGCGAGGAACACTACCAAACTATCATATATGTTGGCATGAGAAAGATCTACAGAAAACATGGAATTTGGAGGATTGGCATAAGCCATTCACCAGATCACTTAAATGTATTTTCAATACCTCTCTCATTGAAGCCAACATTAAAATCTTCACAAGATGGTACCTGGTCCCCACTAGATTAGCTTCAATATTTCCCTCTTCATCTCCATTATGTTTCCGGGGCTTTCAGAGCCTAGGCATATTGCTACATGTTTGGTGGCAGTGCCCAAAAATCAGAGGGTCATGGAATATTCCCCCTGATCTGCAACGTCATGGGTTGTTCAATCCCACAGACCCCATCCATAGCTCTGTTTAACGGTTCCACTGCGAGTATTGCCAAACTCACCCAAAAATTGATCCTTTTTATCCTATCAGGGGCTAAAATCTCTATTGCCAAGCCCTGAAAGCAACCCAAGTTTTCAATAATACCCACAAAAAAAAAAAATCTCTTGGATAATGGCCCAAGAAAATATAGTAAGTGCCATCCTAGACACATCCAAAAAATCTGAAGCGATTTGGGAACTGTGACAGTGGGGTCACTTTGGACACAGGGTGAATAAAAGAAACCCCCGATATGGTCTGTGATAGCCATAATTAAGGCTGTATATACATTGTATATAGATTGGATGTATACTGTATATGGGGGTTAAGTATCATTGCTGTGAGGAATTAAGTTGTTTTGCATTTCTATTGTTCATTTAAGTCTGTCCTTGTGTGTATTGTAAAGTGCCAGACAGACTGGCTGCCAACCCTTTGTGAAAAGATGTGTATTGGGTGGGATCGTTTGAAGCCTAGCAGACGTCAGGATGAGGTGTTGAGTCTTGGGATGTGTGGGTGGAGCTGGGCCCTTATTCATGTTAAAGCATGTGCCTTGAATTGTGTATAAAGTTACAATGTTTCTCATTAATAAAGTAATTCCTACTACAAAACAGACAGAGTGTGTCTCGTCTTTTTGCCAGAGGGGTCGGCTCCTATAGGAAAGGGTCGTTTAGCTGTGGATATTGGTATCGAGTGGATGTGTGTCTAGGAGAGGGAACCATTACATTGGTGGCAGCAGTGGGATCTTCCCTCCAGTTACTGGGACACTTCAAACCACCACAGTAAATGACCAGCTATGCAGCCTGCAGGAAAGCCACACTGAAAGACTTACTTGAGAGCCGTGGAGGGACCAGTGGGACAAAGAACAAGGCCACCATTTGGCCTGTACCAGTCTAAGGTCATGCCATTTGGAATGAAAAATGCCCCGGCGACCTTCCAACGTATGGTGGATAGGCTCCTCGATGGCTTCCAGGATTTTGCATGTGCATATCTGGATGACATTGCGATCTACAGTGGGTCTTGGGAGGAGCACCTGGTTCACGTAGGAGTGGTTCTGGACAAAATTCGGGCCACAGGCCTGACCTTGAAACCAGACAAGTGCCATCTAGGGATGGCGGAGGTGCAGTACCTGGGACACCGAGTGGGGTGTGGGAACCAGAGACCCGAGCCAGCCAAGGTAGAGGCAGTAGCTAACTGGCCCACGCCGCGTACTAAGACCCAGGTATTGGCCTTCTTGGGAACTGCAGGGTACTACCGACATTTTGTCCCTAATTATGGTGCTATCGCCAAACCTCTGATTGACCTGACGAAAAAGAATTTACCTAGGCAAGTCCTCTGGTCTCCAGCTTGTGAATCCGCGTTTCTAGCCCTCAAGCAAGCACTTGTAAATGCCCCTGTCTTGGCTGCCCCAGTACCTAACAAACGTTTTCTTGTCCACACCGATGCTTCCATGTTTGGACTGGGGGCGGTGCTGAGCCAAGTTGGGGAGGATGGAAGAGAACACCCTGTCGCATACCTGAGTAGAAAACTATTACCCCGGGAAGTGAGCTATGCGGCAGTGGAGAAGGAGTGTTTGGCCCTGGTCTGGGCCCTTAAAAAGCTGAACCCCGACTTATACGGACAGGAATTTTCACTGGTCACCGACCACAACCCATTGGTCTGGCTTAACCGGGTCTCCGGAGATAATGGCAGGTTGCTGCGGTGGAGCTTAGCCCTACAACCTTACAACTTGTCTGTCCTTGTGTGTATTGTAAAGTGCCAGACAGACTGGCTGCCAACCCTTTGTGAAAAGATGTGTATTGGGTGGGATCGTTTGAAGCCTAGCAGACGTCAGGATGAGGTGTTGAGTCTTGGGATGTGTGGGTGGAGCTGGGCCCTTGTTCATGTTAAAGCATGTGCCTTGAATTCTGTATAAAGTTACAATGTTTCTCATTAATAAAGTCATTCCTACTACAGAAGAGACAGAGTGTGTCTCGTCTTTTTGCCAGAGGGGTCGGCTCCTATAGGAAAGGGTCATTTAGCTGTGGATATTGGTAGCGAGTGGATGTGTGTCTAGGAGAGGGAACATCGTAAACGGCATTAACCCCCTTTATATTAGGGGTGCCGTTACAGGAACCCTGGGCCCAATATATAGTGATATCTCTGCTACCTTGAAACAACAGATCCTGAATATCAGGGAGGGTATCTTAGAGGCTGGCAAGCCTTTCCTTTTCCCTCTATACTCTACCCTCTCTTTTCCCTTTTCTTCTAGTCTTCTCTTAACTTCCCACTACCCGTTAAGGGATCACACGACATGGTTAATCTGATTTAGGGTCTTTCCTAAATAACCCGGTTCAGAGTCTTTCCTAATGCTGATATTCCTATCTAGACTAGTCCCTCTGAGGGCCCATAGAACTTTTACACCTGTGCCCCTGTTGTTACCACAAGTTACCGAATGGTAAGGGTTGGTTGTACCTCTGGCTTACCCCAGACACAGCTTGCTCCCATAGGGGGTGTCTGGGGTAAAGGGTACTACCTCCACCCACCTAATATGTTTGAAGTACATGCCTTTATATAGATGTTAATAGAACGGCATGAGGGCATTAATCTCTGCCACACAAACCTGGATAACTCAAACCTCTGTCAACAATTTTATCAATGTTTTGTACTCAAATTTTATTTCTCTGTTTTGTTTTCTTGTTGAAAATCAATAAAAGCTTTGAAATATAAAAAATGCCCATGGCCACACATCTATGCACTGTACTGACACATCAGTAAGCATATCTTTCAGCCTGCATACCTGCAGCAGCAGCAAGCAAGCAGCAAGCCACACTCGCTTACTCCCCCAAGGTTTGATACCCCCTACCATGGATGAAGATTCTTAAATAATCTTGTGGCAATACAGCTCAAATATGGCGACAACAAATGGTAACATCTGACCACTCTGTATAGGACCTACCTGTTTGGGGTATCCGGGCTGTTTGCTGGCTATATCCTCATATGGTTTACTTGGAGGCACCGGTTTCCACTCTTGGATAAAGGCCCTGGCTGGGTATTAGCCGCAAGCTCATCTAGCTTGCCTTATGCTAAACGCGCATTTTATGTGGTGTCTACACTGGTTGCAATGGAGGAATCGTCACTGTTTTTTACCCTTTATGCACACTTGCTTCAAGACGTTGGTTTATAGACATTCCTAAGTGGATGTGTGTTATCTAATATCACACCTGTGTTTCATTTTATGCCCTTTATTTACATACACTTTTTGGATTATTATTATTCAACAATATTCACCGTTTATTATGCCTTGGGCATAAGCACATTTTACCTATTGGTTTAAACACAGGCAATATGTTCATATTATTATTTTGCACTTTTGTTTATTATTTAGTGCTGCTACAATTTTTCTTATATCTTTCAGTGTGCATGGACATGCTTGTACTAGTACTTGTACTGCCTGCAAGTTGCTGATGCAGCCTGTCCTGACTCCATATCTCCCTGCTTGACTTTTGCTGACATTGTCTTGTTACTGAACTCTTCTCACCAATGGCCTGTATTTCCTGTCCCCTCCAGCCATGCAATGACATCAGCAGCTTCATCATCCATTAGTACGCATGCCACACCACAAACTGAAGCCAGTGCCTGGTTTATAAGGGGTCAGAGGGGGCCCCAGAATTATTTTAATAAAAAAAAAAAAAAAAAAATCCCCTTCAGTAGTGTGCTCATTGAGGAAATTGTCTAGTTTTCAGCCTTTGTCAGGGTCCAGGCATATCTCACTCCATCTCAGCACTGCAGGCAGTTTTATTACATGATAAAGGGCTTGCTGATAGCTTTCCAGGTGTAATGTATTTGGATAGTTGTTCAGGAGAAAGGTCACTCAGCAAATTGGCACTAAGGCCCGGTTCACATTGGTGCGAGATACGTTCTGACTTTGGGAGCACATGTCGCATGACATGTACAAATAAATGGTTCCCTATGAGGACCATCTTATCTGATCTGACACATGTCAGTCCGACTTTATAAAAGGTTCCTGCACTACTTTGGTCATGGTTTGTTCTCTGCCCATTTAATAGCACTGAAGTTGTATCTAATCATTCGACTTTAGACTTTCAACAGCAGGAAAAGGAATTTATGTCACACTGGAATTGTTTTGATTGGTCAATTTGGACTATCTCAAAGTTGGAGCAAAATCATATCCTGTTCATTCAAGTTGGATAGAAGTAGGACCGAAGTAGGACCGATGTAGGACCAATGTCGCAGGGGAAAGTAGGTTGACCATACAATGGTCATGTCATACCAGTGTGAACCTAGCCTAATAAAGAATTATCTGATGACCCTAAGGCTGGACATACATTATACAATTGTATTGTACAATTGTCTTTTAGATTTACCAAAACCATATCAAAGGAGGTCAAACCTAAACACTTTCCATTTGTATTCAATCAGACATGCCCTTGCACTACATAGATGAAGGTAAATCCAATGGAAATTAAATAAAAAAAATGGTGTACTGTATGGCCAGCTTAAGTGCTCTGTGTCTACTGACTGTCGAGAGCAGTGTGCTCAAGATGATACAATTTGATGAGTTAGTTAAAGATTTTGCAGATGCTAAGTGCAGGAAGAAAAACTTTTTGCAAATATTGTGGTGTGATGCATAACTGATGTATGACTTTCCAGTTCCAATAACCTGTGTAATGTGTCTTCTTATGCCTTGTACACACGGTCGGACTTTCCAGCGGAAAATGTACTATCAGACTGTGTTGTCGGAAATTCCGATCATGTGTGGGCTCCATTGGACTTTTTCCGTCAGAATTTCCGACACACAAAGTTTGAGATTTGGATCCAAATTTTTCCGACAACAAAATCCGATTGTTTAAATTCCGATCGTGTGTATACAATTCCGACGCACAAAGTGCCACGCATGCTCAGAATAAATTACGAGACGAAAGCTATTGACTACTGGTCTCTTTATAGTCCCGTTGTACGTGGTTTACGTCACCTCATTCTGAACGATCAGATTTTCCGACAACTTTGTGCGACCGTGCATATGCAAGACAAGTTTGGGCCAAAATCCGTCGAAAAAAAATCTGACGGATTTTGGCATCGGAATGTCCGGCCGTGTGTACAGGGCATTACAGTCAATACATTTGAGAGAAAAAAAAAATCAGATGAGTGTCATCAGAACCTACCATATTTTTTTAGAACAAATTACGGTTTAACATTTATTTCAGTTCACTTTTTATGTTCTCATATAATTTAATTTCTATGTTGAGGGCCCCCGGGCCCCCAAGGTCTAAATCCAGCATTAACTGCAGCAGTGACACTTTTTCTCTTAACTGCTTCTCCAGTCACAGGTTTTCTCAAGCCATCACATACAGTGCAGAAACAGCAGTCATAATTGTGGCTCTGCACATTTGTTCTAGGACTATGCTTAGGAGGTATCAGTTATTTAATGGCAGCAATGAAAGTAGCATTTTCATAAAGAGAGGTAAAAAATGACAGTCGCTATCTTCTGCACAGAGAGGCTTGCAAATACTTTGAATTGCAGTTAGAGGCTTTCTTTGCAATATGGGGCTACACATTTAGTGACAAATGTACTCTTGCATGCATTAAGAAGCAGAGCCTATAGCTATTTAGGCCACCTATCAGGTGCTATCCTGAAAACTATTCTTGATCAAAGCTGGACAGTCTTGCACATAAATTCAAAGAAGATTATAATCCACATTTAGATCTGACAGATTTTAAAGCATGTTCAACAGTTTGCAGCTGGTCAGCATTTGAAAAGCCTTGACAAATTTTAGAAGGATGAACTACCTATGGAATTATTTATTATTTCAGGAGCATAAAGAATACAACATACCATTTTGAGGGAGTTATTCTTCTTCATCATATGCTCAAAAAGGAGAGGTACATTTCAGGCTTAGGTTAACAAACAAGAACAACAAAAATGAAAGTTGTTAACATAATCAGACCTGTGTGTCTCACATAGCAACCATACAGTGCCTTGCAAAAATATCCCCCCCCCCCCTCCCCCTGGCATTTTTAGTGTTTTGATGCCTCACTACCTGGAATTAACATGGATTGTTTGAGGATTTGCATCATTTCATTTACAGAACATGCCCACAACTTTGAATGTTTTTTTTTTTATTTATTTTTTTATTGTGAAGCAAACAACAAATAGGACAAAATAACATAAAAAGTCAATGTACATAACTATTCATTCCCCCTAAAGTCAATACTTTGTAGAGCCACCTTTTGCAGCTATCACAGCTCCAAGTCGCTTTGGATAAGTCTCAACTCATCTTACCACTGGGATTTTTGCCCATTACACCTAGCAAAACTGCTCCATCTCCTTCAAGTTGGATGGTTTATGCTTGCAAACAACAATCTTAAGTCTGACCACAGATTTTCTATTGGATTGAGGTCTGGGCTTTGAGTAGGACATTCCAACACATTTACATGTTTCCCCTTAAACCACTCAAGTGTTACTTTAGCAGTGTGTTTGGGGTCATTGTCCTGCTGGAAGGTGAAGCTCTGTCCTAGCCTCAAATCACACACTGAGTGGTACAGGTTTTGCTCAAGACTACCCTGTATTTAGCACCGTCCATCTTTCCCTCAACTCTGACCAGTTTCCCAGTCCAGACTGCTGAAAAACATCCCCACAGCATGATGCTGTCATCACCATGTTTCACTGTGGGAATTAGGGATTAGCCGAACACCCTCCGGTTCGGTTCGCACCAGAACTTTCGAACGGACCGAAAATTTGTGCAAACTTTAGAACCCCATTGAAGTCTATGGGACTCGAACGTTCAAAATAAAAAGTGCTAATTTTAATGGCTAATATGCAAGATACCATCCTAAAAAAGGTTTGGGGACCTGGCTCCTGCCCCTGGGGACATGGGTCAATGCAAAAAAAAGTTTTAAAAACGGCCGTCTTTTCGGGAGAAGTGATTTTAATGACGATTAAAGTGAAAAAAAAAGTGAAATATTCCTTTAAATATCATGTCTGGGGGGTGTCTATAGTATGCCTGTGAAGTGGCACGTGTTTCCCGTGTTTAGAACAGTCCCTTCACAAAATGACATTTAACGGGAAAAAAAGTCATTTAAAACGGCTTGCGGTTTTAATGTAATATCTGGTTACGGCAATATGGATGAAAATCATTGAGAAAAATGGCATGGGTAGCCCCCTCTGCCCATTACCAGCCCCTTTGGGTATTGTACGGATATTAAGGGGTAGTGATGGACGAACTTCCGACGGGACTTTTTCGCGAACGCGGACCGCGAACGCGGCCGATGGTTCGCAAACCGTAACGTTCGCGGCGGGCCCCATTGACTTCAATGGGAGGCGAACTTTGCAAACCTACAGGTCAAATTTGCAGCCACAAAATAATTACTAGCTGTGCAAACATAGTCCCACCACATGGCCAATGACATAACACATGTATGAGGTGAATCTGGGAACGACAACTACAAGCATTCTTTTTTTATAATTGAAATTGTTGTGACAATTCAGGACTGTGGAGCGCATGAAGGCAATGGAGGAGAGGGAAGGTCAGGGTAGGCAAAGAAGAGGGTGCATGAGATGATCACCAGCAGCGTGACATACAGCAATGACACCTGCACCGTGATAGAGTGATCTGACACCAGCACCGTGATAGAGAGCACTGACATCAGCAGCATGACATACAGCAATGACACCTGCACCGTGATAGAGTGATCTGACACCAGCACCATGCACCATGCTTGACATAAATCAGCACCGTGATATACAGCACCGTCACCAGCACCGTGATAGAGAGCACTGACATCAGCAGCGTGACATAAAGCACTCACACCAGCACCGTGATATACAGCACTGACACCTGCACCGTAAGCAGCCCCAGGAGGAAGTCAGCATAGCACAGGGATGGTGGGAGCCCCTCATAATGAGCATAGCACAGGGATGGTGGGAGCCCCTCATAATATGCACAGCAGAGGTACAGCCCCAGGAGGAAGTCAGCACAGCACAGCACAGGGATGATGGGAGCCCCTCATAATAAGCAGCCCCAGGAGGATGTCAGCATAGCACAGGGATGGTGGGAGCCCCTCATAATAAGCAGCCCCAGGAGGAAGTCAGCACAGCACAGGGATGGTGGGAGCCCCTCATAATGAGCATAGCACAGGGATGGCGGGAGCCCCTCATAATATGCACAGCAGAGGTACAGCCCTAGGAGGAAGTCAGCACAGCACAGGGATGGTGGGAGCCCCTCATAATAAGCAGCCTCAGGAGGAAGTCAGCACAGCACAGATATGGTGGGAGCGCCTCATAATGAGCATAGCACAGGGATGGTGGGAGCCCCTCATAATGAGCATAGCACAGGGATGGTGGGAGCCCCTCATAATAAGCAGCCCCAGTAGAAAAATGACACCTCTCAACCTCTTCAAACAGGAGGGTACGGGCATATAGTACGGTGTGCTTTTTTTGGACAAGGAAGTGAGCCAAATGGAGAAAGAAGGTCTGTGTGCTTGATTAAAAAAATCATTTATAGACATATACATGGTCTACTGGTCACATGTGTTGAATTCCTCCGAGATCCATGCCTCATTCATTTTTAGAAATGTGAGGTAGTTAACACTGTCGTGAGCTTGGCTGCGACTGACCAGTTTGGTGATCTCCTCAAATGGCCGCAGAAGTCTGCATGCATTGCGCATGAGCAGCCACTGGCATGGTGAAAAAAAACCCAGTTCCCCAGAACCCGTTCTGCCGCAGAGTTCATACAGGTAGACGTTAACTGCACGTTTCTGCTGGAGCAGCCTATCAAGCATATAGAAGGTTGAGTTCCATTGCGTTGGGCAATCGCAAATAAGACGTCTGGCCGGCAGATTGTGTCGCCGCTGAATGTCAGCATTCAGCCACGGCCGTGTAAGATCTTCTGAAATGGGCCGAGATTTTCCTTGCCTGCCACAAGATGTCCTGGACCCCAGGGTATTTGACAATGAATCGCTACACGACCAAGTTTAAGACGTGTGCCATGCATGGCACGTGCGTCATTTTGCTGTGTTTCAATGCACTAAGTAGATTGGCACCGTTGTCACACACCACTTTACCAACTGTCAAATTGAGCGGTGTTAGCCACTGATCTGCCTGTGAACGCAAAGCTGAAAGGAGTGCCGGGCCAGTGGGGCTCTTGGCTTCCAGGCACAACAGACGCAGCACGGCATGGCAACGTCTCACCTGGCATGTCGAATAGGTTCTGGGGAGCTTGAGCGGCGCAGTAGAAGAGACGCTAGCAGCGGAAAAGGAGGAGTCAGCTGAGGAGGAGAGGGAGGAGGATGGAGTAGGAGGAGGAGGAGGAGAAGAAGAGCCAGGCCTGCATGCAATCCATGGCGGTAAAACCAAATCTACACGGGTGCCACGGGTTATATGCTTGACGGCCGTCAGAAGGTTCACCCAGTGGGCAGTAAAAGTGATATACCTTCCCTGCCCGTGTTTGCTAGACCACATGTCTGTGGTCAGATATATATTGGCACTGACACTGTGTGCCAGAGATACATTCACTTGCCGCTGAACATGGCCATATAGCTCTGGGGTGCCCTTCTCTGAGAAATACTTCCTTCCTGGGACCTTCCATTGTGGTGTTCCAATGCCCACAAATTTTTGAAAGGCCTCCGAGTCCACCAGTTTATATGGCAGTAGTTGGCGGGCTATCAGTTCTGACAAGCCAGCCGTCAACCGTTGGGCAAGATGGTTATCCGGCATCATCATTTTTTTACGCTGGAACATTAGGCCCACGGAAGCCTGCCTTTTTGCAGAAAAATGTGAGCTTGGCGTGATGGAAGGTGGAGTGGAGGACAATTGTGAGGAGAGAGGAGAAGGAGAAGTAGAAGACGAGGCTGGACAGTGAGAGCCTGCAGTGTGGCATTGTGTGATCCGTTGCTCCCACTCGGCTCGGTGATGGCTGCTCATGTGCCTTCTTAAGGCGGTCGTCCCTAGGTGAGTGTTGGGCTTACTGCGACTAATGCGTTGACTGCAAAGATTGCAGATGGCAACGCTATTGTCAGCAGCGGACACGTTAAAAAAAGCCCACACTGCGGAGCCATGTGCTGGCGTCCTGGGAGCGCCAGATATGACCGTACATGGTTGATGACTCGCTCCTGATACATTAGCAGTCTGCTTTGTCCCTCCTGTGCAATGTAAGTTATTCCTGCTTCTCCTCCCTATCTGCTGGTCCATATTACCCCCTGAACTCCCCTCCTCTTCCTCTCTTGTGGGCACCCACGTGTCATCACTAGACACGTCATCATCTACGTCACCTTCCCCACCGCTATAAGTAGAGATCTCGGAGTAGGCAGCAACACCGGGGACCAACCTCCTCCTTGGGCTGATCTGGGTACTGTCGTCAGACTGCTGAGTGGCGGTTGTTGCTACCTCCTCTTTCTGATCCAATGCCAAGAGTGGCTGCGCATCAGAAATGTCTTGATATGGATCGGAAAATAATTCCTGTGACTCAAGCGGAAGGTATGTGGTGGTGGTGGTGGTGTTGTTGGTGGTAGTGTCTTTGGGGGTGCACATAGCAGAGAGTGAAGAAGAGGGTGCAGATCGAGAGGATGAGGAGGGTATAGAAGAGTAAGGCTGAGTGAGCCACTCAAACAAGTCTGGTGCATCCTTTAAAGTAATTGAACACACCTTCTGCAAATTCCCACTTTGGCTGAAGCCTGTTGCTCCTGCCCTACCCCTACCACCCCTGTGGAAGGGCCTGCCTCTTCCTCTGCCTGTCATTTTTTAAATGACCCTGTGACAAAACTCTCAGTCCCTATACTGATAAAGGACTGCTGCAGAATAGGGCAGCAGTCAGCAGTAGTGCACCTAAACCCTATATATTGTGTACCCTATGTACTGTAGTACCCTATACATTACCAGTCTTTATAAGGACCTTTGTGGAACTAGTAGGTCGTGAATGATTAGCAGACTGTACCCCAGCCCCTATACTGATAAAGGACTACTGCAGCAGAAGGGCAGCAGTCAGCAGTAGTGCACCTCAACCCTATATATTGTGGACCTATACCAGTCCTTAAAGAATAGCAGACTGTACCTCATTCAACCTTATGTACTGTAGTACCCTATACCTTACCAGTCCTTATAAGGACCTTTGTGGAACTAGTAGGTTGTGAATGATTAGCAGATTGTACCTCAGTCCCTATACTGATAAAGGACTGCTGCAGTATAGAGCAGCAGTCAGCAGTAGTGCACATCAACCCTATATATTGTGGACCTATACCAGTCCTTAAGGAATAGCAGACTGTACCTCACTCAACCTTTTGTACTGTAGTACCCTATACCTTACCAGTCCTTATAAGGACCTTTGTGGAACTAGTAGGTTGTGAATGATTATTAGACTGTACCTCAGTCCTTATACTGATAAAGGACTACTGCAGCAGAAGGGCAGCAGTCAGCAGTAGTACACCTCAACCCTATATATTGTGGACCTATACCAGTCCTTAAGGAATAGCAGACTGTACCTCACTCAACCCTATGTACTGTAGTACCCTATACCTTACCAGTCTTTATAAGGACCTTTGTGGAACTAGTAGGTTGTGAATGATTAGCAGACTGTACCTCAGTCCCTATACTGATAAAGGACTACTGCAGCAGAAGGGCAGCAGTCAGCAGTAGTGCACCTCAACCCTATATATTGTGGACCTATACCAGTCCTTAAAGAATAGCAGACTGTACCTCACTCAACCTTATGTACTGTAGTACCCTATACCTTACCAGTCCTTATAAGGACCTTTGTGGAACTAGTAGGTTGTGAATGATTAGCAGATTGTACCTCAGTCCCTATGCTAATAAAGGACTGCTGCAGTATAGGGCAGCAGTCAACAGTAGTACACATCAACCCTATATATTGTGGACCTATACCAGTCCTTAAGCAATAGCAGACTGTACCTCACTCAACCTTTTTTACTGTAGTACCCTATACCTTACCAGTCCTTATAAGGACATTTGTGGAACTAGTAGGGTGTGAATGATTAGCAGACTGTACCTCAGTCCCTATACTGATAAAGGACTACTGCAGCAGAAGGGCAGCAGTCAGAAGTAGTGCACCTGAACCCTATATATTGTGGACATATACCAGTCCTTAAGGAATAACAGACTGTACCTCACTCAACCCTATGTACTCTAGTACCCTATACCTTACCAGTCCTTATAAGGACCTTTTTGGAACTAGTAGGTTGCGAATGATTAGCAGACTTTACCTCAGTCCCTATACTGATAAAGGACTACTGCAGCAGAAGGGCAGCAGTTAGCAGTAGTGCACCTCAACCCTATATATTGTGGACCTATACCAGTCCTTAAAGAATAGCAGACTGTACCTCACTCAACCTTATGTACTGTAGTACCCTATACCTTACCAGTCCTTATAAGGACCTTTGTGGAACTAGTAGGTTGTGAATGATTAGCAGATTGTACCTCAGTCCCTATACTGATAAAGGACTGCTGCAGTATAGGGCAGCAGTCAGCAGTAGTGCACATCAGCCCTATATATTGTGGACCTATACCAGTCCTTAAGGAATAGCAGACTGTACCTCACTCAACCTTTTGTACTGTAGTACCCTATACCTTACCAGTCCGTATAAGGACCTTTGTGGAACTAGTAGGTTGTAAATGATTATTAGACTGTACCTCAGTCCTTATACTGATAAAGGACTACTGCAGCAGAAGGGCAGCAGTCAGCAGTAGTACACCTCAACCCTATATATTGTGGACCTATACCAGTCCTTAAGGAATAGCAGACTGTACCTCACTCAATGCTATGTACTGTAGTACCCTATACCTTACCAGTCTTTATAAGGACCTTTGTGGAACTAGTAGGTTGTAAATGATTAGCAGACTGTACCTCAGTCCCTATACTGATAAAGGACTACTGCAGCAGAAGGGCAGCAGTCAGAAGTAGTGCACCTGAACCCTATATATTGTGGACATATACCAGTCCTTAAGGAATAGCAGACTGTACCTCACTCAACCCTATGAACTCTAGTACCCTATACCTTACCAGTCCTTATAAGGACCTTTTTGGAACTAGCAGGTTGCGAATGATTAGCAGACTGTACCTCAGTCCCTATACTGATAAAGGACTACTGCAGCAGAAGGGCAGCAGTCAGCAGTAGTGCACCTGAACCCTATATATTGTGGACCTATACCAGTCCTTAAGGAATAGCAGACTGTACCTCACTCAACCCTATGTACTCTAGTACCCTATACCTTACCAGTCCTTATAAGGACCTTTTTGGAACTAGTAGGTTGCGAATGATTAGCAGACTGTACCTCAGTCCCTATACTGATAAAGGACTACTGCAGCAGAAGGGCAGCAGTCAGCAATAGTGCACCTAAACCCTATATATTGTGGACATATACCAGTCCTTAAGGAATAGCAGACTGTACCTCACTCAACCCTATGTACTGTAGTACCCTATACCTTACCAGTCCTTATAAGGACCTTTGTGGAACTAGTAGGTTGTGAATGATTAGCAGACTGTACCTCAGTCCCTGTACTGATAAAGGACTACTGCAGCAGAAGGGCAGCAGTCAGCAGTAGTGCACCTCAACCCTATATATTGTGGACCTATACCAGTCCTTAACCACCTCGTGCCCGCCCTATAGCCGAATGACGGCCGTAGAGCAGGCGCTTTCGTCCGGGTAGCCGTCCCTGGACGTCCTAATGTTTACTTCCGCAATGCGCGCCACGCATCAGGGAAGTTCTGTGTTTGCAGGCAAACACAGATCGCTGTAAACGGCCAATCACAGCGGCCGTTTACAGTGCGATCGGCGTGTCCAATGGGAGATGATCTCATATGTAAACATCTCTCAGCGCCGCTCTCCCTCCTCACACAGACAGAGTGTGAGAGGGGAGAGATGAACGGCTGCAGCACCGTCAGTGTAAAAAAAAAAAGTGCCATCCTCCCCCAGTGCAATCCTCCCCCAGTGCAATCCGCCCCCCGTGCCATCCTGCCCCAGTGCCATGCTGCCCCAGTGCCATCCTGCCCCAGTGCCATCCGCCCCAGTACCATCCACCCCAGTGCCACCCACCCCAGTGCCATCCACACCAGTGCCACCTTCCCCCAGTGCCACATGCCCCCAGTGCCACCTGTTAGTGCTATCTGTCCCCAGTGCCACCTGTTGTCAGTGCCATTTGTCCCCAGTGCCATCTGTCATCAGTGCCACGTATAAGTGCCATCTGTCATCAGTGCCACGTGTCATCAGTGCCACATAGTGCCATATGTCATCAGTGCAACATATTAGTGCCTTCTGTCATCAGTGCCACGTATCAGTGCCATTTGTCATCAGTGCCACTTGTCAGTGTCACGTGCCATCTGTTGTCAGTGTCACATGTCATCAATGCCACTTATCAGTGACATCTGTCATCAGTGTCACGTGTCATCGGTGCCACGTATTAGTGCCATCTGTCATCGGTGGCACGTATTAGTGCCACGTATTAGTGCCATCTGAAATCAGTGCCACGTATTAGTGCCACGTGTCATCAGTGCCACGTATTAGTGTCACGCGTCATCAGTGCCACATATTAGTGACACGTGTCATCAGTGCCACATATTAGTGCCACCTGTCATCAGTGACACATATTAGTGCCATCTGTCATCAGTACCACGTGTCATCAGTGCCACGTATAAGTGTCATCATTGCCACGTATCAGTGCCATCTGTCATCAGTGTCACGTGTCATTGTCCTGGTGCTTCAAAAGTGTAATAAGTAGTCAACAAGTTAGATGTGTAATTTATGTTCCTAGAACACATGATGGCGCTCCCTGCATGTTGGGCCTCTCTATGTGGCCAGGCTGTGAAAAAGTCCCACACATGTGGTATTGTAATACTCAGGAAGAGTAGCAGAATTTTTTGGGGGGTGTCATTACATCAATAAAAAAAATGAAAAATCTTAATTTTGCAAAGAATTGTGGGAAAAAAATGACAACATCAAAAAGCTCACTATGCCTCTTACTAAATACCTTGGAATGTCTACTTTTCAAAAAGGGGTCATTTGGGGGGTATTTGTACTTTCCTGGCTTGTTTGGGTCACAAGAAGCGAGATAGGCCACCAGTACATCAGATGTGATCAATTTTGTGCGATTCGCACCACAGCTTGTAGACAAAAAATTAATTTGAGTACAGTGTTGCATGACTGAGTAATTGTCATTAAAAGTGTGAGAGCACCGAAAGCTGAAAATTGGTCTGGGCAGGAAGGGTGTTTAAGTGCCCAGTAAGCAAGTGGTTAAGGATTAGCAGACTGTACTTCACTCAACCCTATGTACTGTATTTAAAGGATGAAGTGAAGCCAACCAAACAAAATGATACCACATCCCAAGTATTCAATATAAACAAGGAAAGCAGGGGGAGAGGTGACTAGCCTCAATGGGACTTTTAACGGTATCAAACATTACATATGAAAAAAATCGCATAGCAATCAAAAAAAATTTTCTTAGAAATTTATTATACAAAAACATAACAGATTTTGCTAAAACAGCACCATGAATACAGATATACATCCATACAATACATAGAGATCTGGAAGAATCATTTGTGAACTCAGTCAATGTAGTATGATGCTCGACATGTTTCAATGTGGAGGACTGTGTATGTGCAAGTTCGTTACACCTGTGTAATTAGATTTGATAAGCCCCAGCATAACACTGAGTCAATTTCACCCTATATGAGAACGGCTAGGTGGACATCTCCCCTGCCCATTTTGGAAATTGCGGTCTAGCTATGGCAGCCCCTGATCCCTATGTGGGGGTTCAGTTTCTTTAACCTTGATCCTACCAGCATATATTTAAACTGCTATTTTGAAGCACCTCCCTGCAAGCATATATTGTCCGGATGGTTTCCCCATCCCTTTATCTTCCACTGAGCCTCTCCATTTTTTGCAATTATTTTGTTCTATTGTGTAAATATATATTTGTACTATTCTTGTCAATGATACTCTAAGCTCCTGAAGAAACTCGCTTACGAGTGAAACATGTCGAGCATCATACTACATTGACTGAGTTCACAAATGATTCTTCTAGATCTCTATGTATTGTATGGATGTATATTTGTATTCATGGTGCTGTTTTAGCAAAATCTGTTATGTTTTTGTATAATACATTTCTAAGAAAATTTGTTTTAAAAAAAAACTTTTTTTGATTGCTATGCGATTTTTTTCATATGTAATGTTTGATACCGTTAAAAGTCCCGTTGAGCCTATGTACTGTAGTACCCTATACCTTACCAGTCCTTATAAGGACCTTTGTGAAACTAGTGGGTTGTGAATGATTAGCAGACTGTACCTCAGTCCCTATACTGATAAAGGACTGCTGCAGTATAGGGCAGCAGTCAGCAGTAGTGCACCTCAACCCTATATATATTGTGGACCTATACCAGTGCTTAAGGAATAGCAGACTGTACCTCACTCAACCCTATGTACTGTAGTAACCTATACCTTACCAGTCCGTATAAGGACCTTTGTGGAACTAGTAGGTTGTGAATGATTAGCAGACTGTACCTCAGTCCCTATACTGATAAAGGACTGCTGCAGTATAGGGCAGCAGTCAGCAGTAGTGCACCTCAACCCTATATATTGTGGACCTATACCAGTCCTTAAGGAATAGCAGACTAAACCTCACTCAACCCTATGTACTGTAGTACCCTATACCTTACCAGTCCTTATAAGGACCTTTGTGGAACTAGTAGGTTGTGAATGATTATCAGACTGTACCTCAGTACTCATAAAGGACTACTGCAGCAGAAGGGCAGCAGTCAAGTATTACAAAATAAAATAAAATAAAATGCTAGTGCGCACAACCCGTATAACTAAAAAATAAAATACTAAAACACTCCACTAGTGCTAATGAGAAAATCAATAAGGGGAAGCAGCCAGCATAAAAAGTGATCTCAACACCAAACTGAATTATATATAAAGAAATATGCAGCGCTCCCCACTTCCTCAAAAAAACAAAATAATATGAAAAAAAAATATATATAAACAATACCCTGATGCAGAAAAAAATGTGCAAATCAGCAAAAAATTAAATAACTATGAAAAGTGATATATAATGAAATACAAAGTGCAATATAAACAATTAAAAATATAAAATCAAAGTGCAATATAGTCCGTAATATCCACACAAATAATCAGTGCAGCGTAGTGTCCAAATAGCAGCAATATTCATAAAAGTGCAAAATGTGCAGATGGTACATAAACCATACAAGAAATCAGTGCAATAAAAATTCCAAAATGCTGTGATCATATAATAAATCCATGCGGTGAAAAGTAAAACTGCTCCAAACAAACTGCTCGGAAAAAACGTGACAGTCCACCAATCCTTCAGTGCTTAAACTCGTGCACCATCTATTTCCCCCAGCCTCTCACCTCCAATGAAGACCATTAATGGTCAAATCCAGCGTAATGTGTGTGTCCCACTGACTGCTTTCTCCTCTCCTTGTAGTGTCAGCCCATCAATGTAATAGGTCCACCAGACATACACCGGGTAATAGAGAACACAAAGAGGGGGGCTCAGTGCAGGAATGAGCCCTGCTGCAAAGCATTGCATCAAAAAATTTTATTAAATGCCCCTGTTAAACAGGGGCTGAAAAATTGGGCCTTAGGCACTGGTGCTGGTGCCATGACACTGCAACCTCTCCCATATACTCTAGTTGTAGTGCAGGCATGAGCCCTGCTGCAAAGAATTGCATCAAAAATTTTAATTAAATGCCCCTGTTAAACAGGGGCAGAAAAATTGGGCCTTAGGCACTGGTGCTGGTGCCACCACACTGCAACCTCTCCCATATACTCTAGTTGTGGTGCAGGAATGAGCCCTGCTGCAAAGCATTGCATCAAAAATTGTAATTAAACGCCCCTATTAAACAGGGGCTGAAAAATTAGTCTGGTGGCATCACCCGGAAACAAAAATGTTCTTCCAACATATCAGCGGAGGAGAAAGAGGATAGACAATCAACATAACAGGACAGTCACTCAGCATCAGCATAGGCAGTCTCGAAGGGATGTGATATTTAAAAAAAAATATTCGGTTACATCAGCTTCAGGTGCTTGGTAGCTGTGGGTGATTCATCTTTATGAAGGTCAGTCGATCAACCGAGTCGGTGGACAGGCACACCCTGTGATCAGTAACAAAGCCACCAGCAGCACTGAAGGTGCGTTCCGAAAGAACGCTGGATGCAGGACAGGCCAGTAGCTCAATTGCATACTGTGCAAGCTCTGGCAAATGATCCACCCTCAAGACCCAGTAAGCCAGAGGATTTTCGGTGGGAAAGGTGTCCAAGTCTGACCTTGCCCCTAGGTATTCCTGCACCATGTAAATCAGACGCTGGCGATGGTTGCTGGAACCGAACATACCTTGGGGCTGCGGACTAAAAAATAGTCTGAACGCATCGGTCAGACGGCCACCTTCTCCACCGCTCCTTCTGACCGATGCCTCAGCAACACGTTGTCCAGGACCAGGAGTTTGTAACCTCCCAGTCTCTGGGAACACGGTGCACAGACCTTTCTGCAAGGCCTCCCGGAGATGTCTCATCCTCTGCGATGGCAAGATAAGGTCGGCAACTTTACCCTTGTACCGTGGATCAAGGAGAGTGGCCAGCCAGCAATGGTCCCTCTCCTTGATCTGAAGAATATGAGGATCCTTCCGCAGGCTTTGCAGGATCAGGGAGGCCATGCCGAGTAGGTTAGTTGAGGCATTCGGTCCGGAGTCCTCTGGGTCACTAAGGACAACATGATCCGCAGCTACCTCCTCCCAGCCACGTACAAGTCCACGGGTTTCTTGGGACTGTAAATCATCCCTACAAGACTGCTGCTGCTGATGCTGAGTGCCAGCCTCCACCTCCATGCTGACACAATCCTCCTCCTCCTCCTCTTCCTGTGTGATGGGTGGGAAAGCAGTAACACTGTCTGGATAAAGGGGGCCTTGAGAGGCAAGGAAGTCCTCCTCTTCCTGCCTCTGTTCTGCCTCAAGTGCCCTGTGCATTATTCCAAGCAGCGTATGCACCAAGAGGTGGACAAGAGGTACAGTGTCACTGATGCATGCACTGTCACTGCTCACCATCCTTGTGGCCTCCTCAAATGGTGAAAGGACAGTGCATGCATCCCTGATCATGCACCACTGGCATGGTGAGAAAAAACCGAGCTCCCCTGACCCTGTCCTGGTGCCGTAGTCGCACAGGTACTAATTGATGGCCCTCTGCTCCGTGTGCAGCCGCTGCAGCATGGCCAACGTTGAGTTCCACCTGGTGGGCATGTTACATATAAGGCGGTTCTTGGGCAGGTTCAACTCCTTTTGGAGCTCAGCCAGCCGAGCACAGGCATTAAATGCACACAGACTTTCCTGGCTTGCTTCAGGACATCCTGTAAGCCCGAGTAACTGCCCAAGAACCGCTGCACCACCAGGTTAAGGACGTGAGCCACACAGGGCACATGGGTCAGTTGTCCCTGTCGGAGGGCGGAGAGGAGGTTGGTGCCATTGTCGCAAACCACAAATCCTGGCTTAAACTGGCATGGCGTCAATCACCTCTCGGCCTGCCCCTGCAGAGCTGACAAAATATCTGCCCCAGTGTGGCTCCCGTCCCCCAAACAAACCAGCGCAAGCACGGCATGCCATCGTTTTGCCTGTGTACTAGCGTAGCCCCTTGAATGCCTACGGAGCACCGCTGGTTCTGAGGACAGAGCACTGGAAGAGGTCATGGAGGAAGAAGAAGAGGAGGGGGTGGAGGAGAGAGGTGTGTCACAACCAGTAGTTTTGGAGGCGTGGTGGTGGAACAACCTCCAACACTACTGCACCTTGTCCTGCATCCTTCCCAGCTGCCAGAAGAGTGACCCAATGGGCCGTGAAAGACAGGTAACGTCCCTGTCCATGCCTGCTGGACCATGAGTCAGCGGTAATATGCACCATACCGCTGACCGCCCCTTCCAGCGAGGCAAGGACATTGCCTTCCACATGCTGATAGAGAGCGGAATTGCCTTCCGTGAGAAAAAGTGGTGTTTGGGGACCTGCCACTGAGGAACCACACATTGTACAAACTCACGGAAGGGGGCCGAGTCTACCAACTGAAAAGGCAGCAGTTGAAGTGCTAGCAATTTAGCCAAGCTAGCATTCAACCGCTGGGCATGTGGATGGCTGGGAGTGAACTTCTTTCGACGGTCCAGCAGCTGGGGCAGGGAAATTTGCCTGCTATAATCGGACGTGGGTGTACTGCTAGCAGAGTGCCCGGAAGCACTTGGCTGTGACACACCTAATTCTACACCTTCATTCCTCTCAGAGCAGGATTCAGAGAGGACTGAAGGTCTAGTGGGGTTGGAGATCCCAGCTGATGAGGAGCAAGGAGAGGTCCGCTTTGTTCTTTGGTGTGGGTCTTTGAGGTACGCTTGATACAGCGAGCTGCATGGCAGGTCAACATATGCCTGGTCAAGCATGTGGGGCCCAAGCAGCTGATGTTTTGGCCACGTGAGATACGCTTGAGACAAATGTTGCAAATAGCAGTGGTGCGATCTGATGCACTCGTCTCAAAAAAGGCCCACACCAAAGAACTTTTAGAATAACGAGCAGAGGCAGCACCCTGCCCAGGCGGAGCTCTGCGGTGTTATTCAGTCAGTGTGCTGCCCCTAAGCTGGCTCCCGGAGGGCATCCTACCTCGTTGTACATGTGCCTCCTCCTCTCTCCTACCAGGCACCCATGTGGAGTCAGTGCCCTCATCATCCCCTCCCTCTTCATCGCTGGAGCAAACCTGGCAGTATGCTGCAGCTTGTGGAACATGACTGCCAGATTGCTGTCCTTCTTGAGCATCCCCTCTCTCTGCGCTAACGCCACTGCCTTCCTCTAGCTGAGTATCATCATCAGAGCCTACAAAACACTGGGCATCCTCCTGGAGCATGTACCCAACACTGTGCTCAAAGAGTTCAGGGGACTCCTCAGGAGGACGTGATGGGTCTAGGGAAGGAGTCACTGATGATGACATTGAGACGAGGGAAGACGATGCGTTGGCAGCTGCTTTGCTAGTACCCTGAGCTTGGGTGAGAGAGGATGAGGAGGATGAAGAGGGCTTGGTCATCCACTCTACCAAGTCTTCGGCATGATGCGGCTCAACACGTCCAGCTGCCAAAAATAAGGACAAGCATGTCCCATGGCCATGTGCTGATGACGATGCACTGCATCCACGACCAGCACTGTTGTCTCTAGACACAGAGCCTGCTTGCCCTCTTTTATCGGCTCGTGCCTGTCTGCCTCTCCTTGTTGGCCTTCCAGACATGGTAATGGTCTGAAGGGAGGTGGGAAAACCAGTAATTGAGTAGTGTATATTGTGCTGGAGGCACACAACACCCACTAACTCCTGCAGATGCCTTTATTATAGAACAGGAATTAAAGGGTAGATACCGGTGTATACTGTGCTGTGCTGGAGGCACACAACACCAACTAACTCCTGCAGATGACAGATGGCTCAATTAGAGAAGAGCTATATAGGTGGATAATGGTGTATACTGCGGTCAGGGCACGCAGACAACACCCACAATCTCCTACAGCTGACTGAAAGCTCAATTACAGAAGAGCAATATAGCTAGCTATATAGGTGGATAATGGTGTATACTGCGGTCAGGGCACGCAGACAACACCCACAATCTCCTACAGCTGACTGAAAGCTCAATTACAGAAGAGCAATATAGCTAGCTATATAGGTGGATAATGGTGTATACTGCGGTCAGGGCACGCAGACAACACCCACAATCTCCTACAGCTGACTGAAAGCTCAATTACAGAAGAGCAATATAGCTAGCTATATAGGTGGATAATGGTGTATACTGCGGTCAGGGCACGCAGACAACACCCACAATCTCCTACAGCTGACTGAAAGCTCAATTACAGAAGAGCAATATAGCTAGCTATATAGGTGGATAATGGTGTATACTGCGGTCAGGGCACGCAGACAACACCCACAATCTCCTACAGCTGACTGAAAGCTCAATTACAGAAGAGCAATATAGCTAGCTATATAGGTGGATAATGGTATATACTGCGGTCAGGGCACGCAGACAACACCCGCAATCTCCTACAGCTGACTGAAAGCTCTATTACAGAAGAGCAATATAGCTAGCTATAAAGGTGGATAATGGTGTATACTGCGGTCAGGGAATGCAGACAACACCCACAATCTCCTACAGATAACTGAAAGCTCTATTACAGAAGAGCAATATAACTAGCTATATAGGTGGATATAATGGTGTATACTGCGGTCAGGGCATGCAGACTACACCCACAATCTCCTACAGCTGACTGAAAGCTCTATTACAGAAGAGCAATATAGCTAGCTATATAGGTGGATATAATGGTGTATACTGCAGTCAGGGCAAGCAGACAACACCCACAATCTCCTACAGCTGACTGAAAGCTATATTACAGAAGAGCAATATAGCTAGCTATATAGGTGGATATAATGGTGTATACTGCGGTCAGGGCACACAGACAACACCCACAAACTCCTGCAGATTGCTAAAAGCTCAATTACAGAAGAGCTTGAGCGCTAAATTGGCTGATAACGAACGGTGTATACTGTGTTGAAGGTACACAGAGAACACCCACTAACTCCTACAGAAGCCAACACACTACACAAGGCCGCCGCGCTGGTGGCCTTATATAGTGTAGGGCGTGTACTACACAGCCTGAGCTATGATTGGCCACAGGCATCCTGCGGCCCATAACGTTCGGTATTCGCCGAAAGTGCGAACAGCCGATGTTCGAGTCGAACACCAAGCTCATCCCTAGTGGGGATGATGTTCTTTGGGTGATGTGATGTGTTGGGTTTGCACCAGACATAGCGTTTTCTTTGATGGCCAAAAAGTCAGATCAGAGAGCACCTTCCTCCATGCATTTTGGAAGTCTCTAAAATTTATTTTTGAAAACTCAAAACGTGCCATTTTGTTTTTTGCTGAAGGTAATGGCTTTCTTCTGGCCACTTTGTCATAAAGCCCAACTCAATGGAGCATATGGCTTATTGATACTCCAGTCTCTGCTGTGGAACTCTGCAGCTCCTCCAGGGTTACCTTAGGTCTCCATGCTGCCTCTCTGATTAATGACCTCCTTGTAAGTTTTGGTGTGCGGCTGTCTCTTGGCCTTTCAAAAAGGTGTGTATATGTAATGGCAGATCATGTGACATTATATTGCACAAAGGTGGACATAATTTCACGCATTATGTGACTTTTGACGTTAATTTTTCACACCAGAGCTTTTTATAGGTTTCATAACAAAGGGGTTGTTACGTACCTCGGTGATGAGCCTGACTTGGTGGAAGAAGACTTCTCTTACAACTCTGGTTCAAGGCCCACTGGAGTGAAGACAGCGGCCCTGTGAGAGCAGCGGGGTAGGAGTGTCTGAGCCGGATGCAGCGGCTGGAGCAGACGGTAGAGATGGTCCTCCAGATGGCTGGAACTGCAGAAGCTGGCAGAGCAGAAGGCCCATCAACAGCTGGGTGTAAGAAGGCACAAGAACGGCGACAGCGGATCCTGGATGGAACTCAGAACGCTTGGAACAAGCAGAGGGATGGTCACACAGGCCAGATCGGCGCAGATAGGCAATCAGGCAGATACGGCAGGCAAAGGCAAGGTCTCAGGCAAGCAAGGGTTCTGCATCAAAGATAGGTAAGTCCATAAACAGAGTCAGGCAGGCCGGGGTCAGGGTAGGAGAGATCAGCAGGGTCAGACGTAAGCCAGTCAGTAATTGAAATCAGACATGCAGGTAGCAGAAGTCTCAGGTACAAGCTGCAGACAAACAGCGCTGAACAAGTGCAGCTGTCACCTTTAAATAGGGCCACTGGAGCCAAACCTCGCTAGAGTGCACTCGTGTGCGATTGTGATGCTCGCACACGTGCCGTTGTGCACGCGTGTGCGCCTGAGGTGCACACTGGTGCACACACACGCGTCGAAGCCTAGGTTGCCTAGCAGCGCGTGTGCACTTGCGCGTGCGCGCAGATTTGCCTGCACAGCACGAGCAGAGCCCTGACAGGGGTAAATACATACACACATGCCAATTATCATTTTTTTTATTTCTGAAATTTTTTTATGTATACCTTTTTCTAATTTAACTTTACCAACTTAGACTATTGTGTTCTGATCCATCACGTATAATTCAGATAAAAAAAACATTGAACTAAAGGCTGTAATGTAACAAAATAGGAGGTAAAAAGACAAGGGGGGGGGGGGGGTGAATACTTTTGCAAGAACATTGCCTGCTTACCTGGCTAGCCACTAGATTGCTGGAAGACCCCTCGGTTTCTATGCAAATAGTGAAGAACATATCTTTGCTACAGCAATGAGGGTAGCAATTATGAGTTAGCAATCAATCCTCCATTTTCTCTAGTATAATAAAATACATTATTAAAGTCACTGTGAATCTACAATCTAAACAGAATAAAAGATTAATGTAAACATATAAATAAAAAGAACAGAAAATGAGTCATATGAGGAATGTACAAGGAGAAATGTGGGGAGAAACATAAATCAGAAAACCTGAATAGATCTAAAGGACAAACAGAAGAACAAGTTCGACAGGAACACACTGGGAATAGATAGGAAGGTGAAAATATAAACTATACATGAGAAGATCAGAAATGAAGCATGCATAAAACAGAAAGACTAAAAAACACAGTTTTGGAGGTGAAAAGCTCAATGGAAAGTGAGAAACAGTTCACACCTCATGAAATGAGCTGCATTACTCAACTCCTCAACAAGACCTTATGCAGTAAGAAACCAAAATCAATTGTTTTCAATAGGTAAAATTCATGCTGATGCATTGCATTGAAATGTGTTACAAGAGAAGTATCGGTTTGGGGTTTTTTGCGGTTATATACTTATCTAGGTGGATGCAGCATTGGTCCGATGCTGCAATTGTGGCCGGCGTCTCTCCACTGATAACCAAGCGATCAAACACTGCTGATGGCTTTGTTCTCTCGGCTCCCCGAGCAGGGAACTGCTGCCTGTCAATCAGCATGTCTCCACTCTGTTCCTTCACACTCAATGGATCGCTGAGCTGTTGAGGTGTTGAGGGAGTAGCTGTCTCAGGCTTTCAGTGGCAGGCTGAGAGTGTCAGAGGAATAGTAGAATCAGAGCCTGTCAGTATCGGCACATCCCTGTGCGCCTGTGTGGTGAAGTAGCACACCAGTGCATACTGGTGCAAGATCCGACTGGTCAACGAATACGGGCGTGTGATCTGAACGGATCAGTGCACACGGGTGCGCGCTGCGGCGCATCGACATGGGCACGTGCACGCACAGTGTGACATCCCCCTGGTAGGCCTATAAAAGGCAGCTCTGCCCCCTCCTAGTTGCTGGTTTGTCTCTATAGCTTCCAGTGTTCCTGTCCCTAACTCTGTGTACCTGTGCCTGCCTGTTGTGACCTGGATCATCTTGACCACCCCTGAATCTCTCCAGTACTTGACCCTGGGCTTGTTTTACGGACTTCTCTGCTTGACTACTCTCCGTGCTTGACCCTTGGCTTCTCTCAAGGGACTTTGCTTCTGCCTGATTCCCATGCTTGATCCCTGGCTCGCTTAAAGGACTTGCTATTGTTGATACCCTGTGTTTGACCCTCGGCCTGCCATAAGGACTTGCTTTTGCCTGACCTTGTGTTTGATCCTCAGCCTGCTCCAGGATCCCTTCTATTTGTCTGACCCTCGTGTATGACCTCAGCCGACCTAAGGACTCCTCTACGTCCAGACCTCTGTGTTTGACCCTCGGCCTCTCCAGCTGACCCAACTCCATTTCCTGTCTCTGAATTGAGGTGTTTGAGTCCCAGCCAGGTGTCTCATTGGTCCAGCAACAAGTCCACTCTGTACGGGTCTACTCTTTGCTTGAATATACCCTCGCAAGCCATGACCACCTGCTGGTGACCCGTGACTCTCCGTACCCGATACCTTCTGTGTCACCTTCAGGGGTATAGCGCACTCAGTTGCAAGGAAGCCAATCTCAGCATTTCAGTCCTGGTGAGTACCTGACAGAGAAGCTGAGACAGTTATCAGTCCAGGAACCAGGCGGATCCAGACTCCCAGAGTCAGGATGATGAGGTGCCTGGACTTATATTGGTGACGTCAGCAGAGAGCAGACTTCAGCCCGCTCTCTGCTGAAAATGGGTTACTGGAGTGCAAAACGAATTGCACTCCTGTAACCCATAGGAGAAGCACTGCCAAACGAGCTCAGGTTGGACTTACTGTATACTTTAAGGGTTTAACCATTTGAGGACCGAGCCTCTTTTTAAGATTTGTTGTTTACAAGTTAAAAACAGGTTTTTTTTGCTAGAAAATTAACCAAAACATTATACTTTTTTTTTTATTACACCTAGAGAATAAAATGGAGGTTGTTGCTATACTTTCTATCACAGCATATTTGTGCAGCGGTCTTACAAGCACACTTTTTTTGGAAAAAATGCACTTCTTTGAATTAAAAAAATATGACAACCGTAAAGTTAGCCCAATTTTTTTATTTATATTGTGAAAGAGCAAATTGATACCCAACATGTCATGCTTCAAAATTGCACCTGCTTATGAAATGGCGACAAACTTTTACACTTAAAATTCTCCATAGGCGACATTTAAAAAATTCTATAAGTTGCATGTTTTGCGTTACAGAGGAGTTCTAGGGCTAGAATGATTGCTCTCACTCTACTGATTGTGGTGATACCTCAAATGTGTGGTTTGAACACCGTTTTCATATGCGGACGCTACTCACCTATGCATTCGCTTCTGCACGTGAGCTCGGTGGGATAGGGCGTTTAAAAAAAAACATTTTCTTATTTATTTTACCTTTTATTTTTTATTTTTACACTGTTCTTTAAAAAAAAAAAAAAAAAAAGTGTCACTTTTATTCCTATTACAATGAATGTAAACATCCCTTGTAATAGAAGAAAAACAAGGCAGGACCTCTTAAATATGAGAGCTGGGGTCAAAAAGGCCTCAGATCTCATATTTACACTAAAATGCAATAAAAAAAAAATTTTCCATGAGGACAGCGGTTCTGGTCACTCCGACTGCGCTAGTGGGCGGGTCGAAAGGGTAATCTTGCTTCTTTGTCCAGTTCATCTGGTGAATTGCAACCACATCTCCGGGTTGGAACTCGTGTGTTGGTTCCTGTGAGGGTAATAGAAAAGAAGAGAATACTTTACCATAGATGGCATTCAGATTCATAATCAAGTTTCTAAAATATTCTTCCTGTATCAAATTCAGATTTCCCTGCTCTATTACCAAGGGTTTCTTAAAGCGGGAGTCCGCCGGGAGTTCCGCTGTTTTTTTTTTTAAAAGCCAGCAGCTACAAATACTGCAGCTGCTGACTTTTAAAATAAGGACACTTACCCGCCCAGCGCGCCCGCGATGTCGGCATCCGAAGCCGATCTCTCGATCGTCTCTCGGGTGCTGCCGCCGCCATCTTGGGTATGGGAATCAGGAAGTGGAGCCTTTCGGCTTCATTTCCCGGTTCCCTACTGCGCATGCGCGAGTCGCACTGCGCAATAAGGATGGACCCGCTGCCTCTGGGATCTGTGTGTTTCCCAGCAGGCAGCGGGAGACTTTCGGAAAGGGGCGTAGTCTACGCCCCTTTCCGCAGAGAGCTATCCCGGAAGTGGGTGCAGATACCTGTACTGTACAGGTACCTGCACCCCCCTCCCCCCTGAAAGGTGCCAATTGTGGCGCCGGAGGGGGGGGAGGATTCCAATGAGCGGAAGGTCCACTTTAGGGTGGACCTCCGCTTTAATCCAGGACGTGGGAAAAGGTTGACCAATCAGGATCTCAAAAGGGGACAAGCGATTGGTCTTTAAAGGGGTCATTCTTATTTCTTATAAAACCACAGGAAGCACTGTTTTCCATTTGGCAAATGTGCCACCCGTACGTAGCCTTCCTTATTTTGTCTTTAACTGTTCAGTTCATTCTTTCCACTATATCTTAACTCTGTGGGTGATATGGAATGTGGAATTTCCACTCTATTTGCAAAGTCTTAACCAGTTCCTGACATACCTTGGAGACAAAGGTTGGGCCGTTATCTGAATTTATTTGCAATGGGCATCCCCACTTGGGCATTATTTTGGCATGTGAGTAAAATCAATTTCACTCATGTGTAAAAAGAGATGCAGGGTACTGTAAATGCTTGGGTTTGGGATGTTTGGGTTATTTCTGATGCATCCAATGCATTTGGACACTACAATATTTACATAGAGGTAATAAATGTAGAATGTGAATGTCTTGTGTTAACATATCAGCTGTAGCTTTCCATCGTTTATGTCCTATGCCATGGTACTGTGAGATGAATAAAGGTGCACTTGCTTTTGGTATGCCTGGTTTCCTCTCTTTGGCAATGAGTCCAGTCTCAGGACTCATTGATAGACCCTGTTTATGCCAATAGATCAGATCTTCTGGTGAGGCCATAGTCTGGAGGTCCTGAAAAACCTGTTCCCAGAACAAAGTTTTGGGTGTAAGGGGGGGGGGGGAGGGCATTTGGATAAAAGCTGGGACCATCATAGAAGCTTGTTTGGCAGTGGAGTCTGCTAATGCATTACCTTTGGAAATGTCATCTTTTTTTGTATGTGTGTGCTTTGTAGTGAATGATTGCTATCTTACTAGGTAGTGTAATAGCATCAAGGAGATTGGTGACTAGGGAAGAATGGGAGATTGATTTTTCATCAAAGTTGTGTGCGACTCCGAAAGCATATTTAGAGTTTGTGTAAATGATTACCTCTTGTAAAAAGCTGACAAGCTCTAGTGAGAGCAATAAGCTCTGCTGCTTGAGTTGATTGATAAAGGATAAATTGTGCCTCTATCACTATGTCACGTAGTTTTACCACTGCATAACCTGCATAATAGGTGTGATTATTGGGGCAGGAGCAAGACCCATCTATGAACACAGTGTGTGCTTATTCTATGGGACTTGAAAGTAGCTAATCTCGAGGTGATGTGTCCTGATGTACAATGTCTATACAATCATGGGAGGGGACTAATTTGTCTGTTTCACCTTTTATCCCAAGCAGGGCATTCAAGATGGGGGCAGGATCTGCTGCGGGGGTGCAGTACCTTATCTGCAGTGTTGCTTATGAGGATGACTTCATTTCACAGTTGTTGTGCAGATGTGTTGGGTATTAAGATTTTTTAGCAGATACACAATCTGGTGTAGGGTGTGTAGTTCATAGGGTGACCTAATGTAAATGATGTAGTCATTTCTACAGCCATGGCACAAGAGGCCGAAGCTCTCAGACATGCTGGCATGCCTTGTACCAGAACTAGGACTACTGTAGAAAAAAAGGCTACAGGCCTCAGCTTTCCTCCATGCTCTTGTGCAAGGACCCCAGCCATGGTTTTACAGTTGTCCCTTGCAAACAAATGAAACACTTTACTATAAGCAGGTAATCCCAAGCCAGGAGCAGTTACCAAAGCAGTTTTAAGATACACAAAAGCATTAACCATTTTTTCACTCCATTTCACAAGGTCAAGATTGTCAGGTAGAGCAGCCTGTCTCAGCAAGTTGTCATAGTAGGAGCACTCACGTATCTCTTGGCGGCAATAGCCAATCATACCTAAGAAGGTTAGTGCTTCCTTCTTGATATGTGGGCGGGGCAGACCCATGAGAGCCGCAGCTCTTTTGTGACCGATTCTCCTTTCACCATGGGACAGAGTAAAACCAAGATATTCTACAGTTTCTTGGCACCATTGCAACTTTTTCTTAGACACTTTGTCACCTGTCTGTGCTAAATGTTCTAACAATAAAACAGAATCTTTCTGACAGGCTTCCTGGGAGGGACTACACAACAGTAGATCATCAATATACTGAAGAAGGATGGAACCATGACTAGGTGCCCACGACTGTAAGGTGGCCTGGAGAGCTATTGAGTAGATTGCAGGCGAGTCTATATGTCGATTCCACGTTATCTGGTGCCCTCTATAGGAAAAAGCAAATGGTAGTTGTGTCTCTTTGTCAATAGGGACAGAAAAAAAAGGATTACTTAAATCAATAACTGAAAAACACCCGGCCGAGGCAGGTATGGAGGTAATGAGAGATGGTATATCAGGTACAATAGGGGCAATAGGAATCACAAGGTTATTTATGGCTCAGAGATCCTACACAAACCTGTGATCCATCACTCTTTTTGACTGGGTTTACAGGAGTGTTATAAGGTGATATGATGGGTCTTAACATTTCTTGTTTCAGGAATTGCTCAACAATGGGTCTGATGCCTTCCTCCTTTTCTTTGTAAAGATGGTACTGCTTGTGGTAAACTGGGGATACGTCTTGTTTTAGTCTGGCCTTGTAAGGGGTATATGAAATGTATCCTACATCAAGACTGTCTTTAGCCAAGAGGGGGTGGTCCTATGGAAATGAGGGAGGGATTTCAGTTTGAAAGAACAGTGGTGATTCTATGGCTACTCCCCCTCTTCGAGTCAAGAAAATTTCAATTTCTAAGAATCCTATTTAATCTCTTCCTAAAAGATTTACTGTCATGAACTTATTATTATTGTAGGGTGAGTTACTGCACATACATTCAGTCCATCCTGCCAGATTGTCTATGAAAGGATTTATCAAAAAAAAAATCAGTTCCATGCACTCTGGCTACATAATCTTTACATGTCTCTCGGGATTAGGTGGGGGGTATTCTTTACCCCCTCCCATTCTTAGTTTGGTTACAAGCAAGGTATACAAACTTACCGAGGGTCATTGTCTCACCTTACAAGACCCTTTTGCAATGTACAACAATAATATAAGTGCTAAACAATATTCTTCTACAGAGATAGAAAGAGAAGCAAAAGGTCAGTAGAGTCCTCCTGATTGTCCATCCAGCTCCTCCCTTAGGACCCTCTATTTTAACTACTTTCAAAACAGTCTCCCAAAGACTATTGCTTTAATGTGCTTCCCAAAAGCACAGCAGTTTACAATTAATCTCTCTACAATTTTGCACTTTAGAAGGATGCGGTATTGTTAGAGCCAAGGCAAGAAGAACAGCATCAACAAAATACACAATTCCCTTACCTCTGATGATCATCGCATCCCACCAGTTACCACCAGCGCTGTAAGGGTTAATTCTGTTCAGACACTTGAATGATCAGTGAAACCTCTCGGAGCACTAGGAACATTCAAATTAATACAAGATAGACACAAGTTCAAATAATTCTCAGTTTATTGGCAGCATGAGCTGAGTTTTTATGCAAACTGGAATAAAAGAAGCCACGTGACATATTTGTGGGGGGGGGGTCAAGACATACAGCATGACATCTGGTTTAAAATAGTATCATAGGTCATGGGATGCTGATGGTTGATTTTGTCTGAAGACATAGTTTCATAACCAGTTCCTACCTGAACCCTCTTAACTTGTGGCCATTGTGACATACAAGACCCTAAAACAAGGATACATTTGCCTGTCAGTTTTTTCTAATGTTTCAGACTTGTTAACTCTTTCTCACCCTTCACTGTCCACTAGAGCTGCACAATTAATTGTTAAAAAATTGTCATCTCGATTCAACCCCCCGATGATCTCTATTGCATAGTTTGACGATTCTTTCATATAACAAGTAGAGAGACTTATCTGCTCACTCAGCTGTCAAAAGAAAACATCCGGGCAGTCTGACAAGTTTTTAACATGAAACATTGTAACTAAGCCCCCGTACACACTGTCAGAAATTCCAACCACAAAATCCGACGGATTTTGGCCGAAACTGGTGTTGCATACACACGGTCGGACAAAGTTGTCGGAAAATCCAATCATTCGGAACGTGATGATGTTAGTTTTTTTTACGATGGGACTACGTTCAGGCTATTAGCCAATAGCTCTGATCTCCTAATTTGATCCAATCGGAATTCTCTACAAACAATCTAAAAAATAGGTGGTGTTTGTAAATTTTAGCATTCTGCCAGTAAAATTCACTTTGGGGGGGTTGACAACACTGATTGGAAGATCAGTGTGCTGTTGATTCCCCCCCCCCCCCCCCCCAGCTCTGATGCAGATAAGAAAAGAGGGAATGTGATCACTTATAAAAAAAAGGGGAAAAGGTATTTATAATGTATTTTTTATATCTATACACAAATGTTTGCTTGCTTTTCATTTAAATTTTAAGCTGAATGGGTTGTTTTATAAGGCTGCATGATCCCTGACCCTCTGTCTTGACAGTGCTGATTTTATTGTTGTGGGTTTAGTAACACTCTAAATTAATACTCAGTCTCAGTTTTTGACCGTAGTTCTACTTCAAGGTTCACTGCAGCAGGACTACAGAGACAATTTTTAGCTAGCGCAAGAAAAGTTATTTTGCTGCTCTTTTTACATATGGCATTGAGCATATACAGTACATAGAAACATAATGCATTGTTATCATTTATTGCAAAGCTTTTGCAGGACGTTTAATTTAAGCAACAGAGTTACAAGCAACTTGTGTTAAAATCAAATGTTAGGTGACAGAGGAGTTTATAATAACATGCTTTGAATTTATACATTGCTTGTTTAAGAACAAAAAATACTTTCCAGTGTTACATACAGTATATAACCACAGCCGCTTCACAAATCACATTTTTTAAATTGTTTAACGCAATAAACTCATCATCATTTACAGAAATCTCTTCCTATTAAAATAAATAAATGTACAATAAATAAATCAGTATTGAAATGTGTTCTAGTTCCTAGTCTTTCAGTGTCATTTGTCTCTGTTAAATCGTACACCTTGGCATTCAAAATTATCCCATAAAGTATTTTGGATCTGGGGAATTTTCTGTATTGAAAAATACCCCAGAGGAAACCCTTCTATTAAAGTCATAGCCAAAATCAACTTTTCAGTGGAAGGGCAATATATCTTTTCCAAAGCTATTATAGATGCTGGCTGACCTAAATGGAAGAAAGAAAATATAAATGCATTCTTTGTATAGTGTGGCTACCAGCACTAACTAGGACATTTTTAAGTTTTTTTTTTTTTCATTCTGTGTTTGAAATACAAATCATAACAAAAATCAATTAGTGAGTTTGTAAATATTTTACATAAATGCACATAAGTCTAAGGACTTAGGGCTCCTTCACATGGACGTATCCGTATACGGAGACCGCTCTGCTCAGCGGGGGATCACTCAGTCGATCCCCGCTGAGCAGGAAGATGACAGTTCGGTCTCTGCACACTGTGCAGGGACGGACCTGTCAGAGCGCCGCTCTCCCCTATGGGGGAATCGGATGAGGACGGACCACACAGTCTGTCATCACCAGATCCGATCCGCAGATGGATGGAAAAGTAGGTTTTTCCTCCATCACACTTTTTTGGAGGGGAGAGGGTCAGATATCAGCGGACATGTCACCGCTGACATCCGACGCTCCATAGAGGTATATGGAGCGTCCGTCGGGTCCACCTAAAAAACTGACAGGCGGACCTGAACGGACAGTCTGTGTGAAAGGGGCCTTACACTGAGGATTTACACTATGTTTAAAGCATCAGAAAATGTGTAGCGTACCCCCTAAGGAGCCGCAAGTAGAAAGGGATCCCCCACCATGCACAGCCAGGCACACCACATTTTAGCAGGCAAGGAACCATCCAGTGCTTTGTTTTGTATTTTTATTAGGGGGTTAAACTTGTATAGGGAGAAGGGTAATATGGGATGTCCACTTGCCTTTAGTAGAACTTTCAGGGACACACTTCTACTTTACAGCTATTTACACTTCTACAACTCCCAGGACCAGCTGGCACTGTTGGATAGGTAGAAAATGGCATTTACAGACAGGGACCATGGGCCTCTTGTTTGTGTAGAAAATTCCTAGTGCCAAGCTGTCCTTTTTTGGCTACTGATCCCAACACCACCTCTTCAGGCACTGCCAGCCCACCTTTCTGTAGCCCTCTTGGCTAAACTTCCACAGCCATCCTAGACTGACATTGCGTCCATCTCAGACTGCTCTCATCCAGTCCTCTCAGGCTGCCTCCCAGTCCTCCCCCACTGTAACACTCATCAGCCCACCTGGCTGTCTTCCTCTCTGGAGATTTGCTCGTCAGTGGTCTCCTTCTGCTGTCCTTCTCCTGCTCCCTTTCCTTCGGTCAGGGCACCCCTGTGTGGCGTAAAGAGGGTCCCGCACCTGAGCTCGCTGAGCTGAGATCACCCCCCAGACTAGGGGTTAACCTCATGGGTCTCCAACAGCTTCCTAACACTTCATCTCCAGCTTCCACCCAAACTCCACTGCCCCAGCTGGGCTGATGCTGAGTATTTGAGGGGGCCTGCCCCCTGCCAACCCATCTGTTGGGGATTGGTCAGGGACCTCAAAATACTCCAGACAGCTCCTCCCCACCTCCACTCCCATTCTTCTTAAAGTTTCCAGCAAGTTCCAGAAGTAGGAGGAGGTCTCAGAAGTGCTGCCTGATAAGTCATTCCAGCCCTCACTGAGTCTCTGGCCATACCCAGATAAAAAAAGCGCACCGGTTTATATAATCAATATTCGTATATGATCAAATAAAACATAAACATGCCCAACACGTATAATAACTAATCAACTAGTAGCTGTCTTATCAACTATTTCTTGATGTAGTTTAGCAAGTGAAAACTGGGCAGGGTTCACATCACTCATTCTAGGAAAATGCTATACTGTATGTTGTCAACCACTAGTAGGATGTAGAAGCTGAATGCATTTATGTTGGATAAATAGATATTTTTATCTCATTGCATGGTCTTTAAACACCTCCTGACCAACCATTGCATATAAACAGCTGGACAGTTGCTTCAGACAGATTGGATCACAGACTGGGGTACAGGGTCAATGAAATTACAACCAACCACAGCAATCTCACTTGTAAATAAATGCTGCGTATTGCAGCCTCTACTCTGTGAAATGACCGATTGCCACTGTAGTAAACACTTGGTGTGTAAAAAAAAAAATTGATCTCAGTATGTCTGCAACCAGTCAGTGTATCTGATCATTAGCCACAACAGTACAGTCTCATCACACCAGTGCAGCTAGTCACAGTACCCCCGATCCCCACCACATCAGTCATAGTGCTGCCAGATCAGTGTAGCCAAAAACAGTATTCCTGATCATTGCCCCACCATTCCTAGTGTCCCGAGACCAATGTAGAAAGTAAAAATGCTCTGATCACAGCCACTCCAGTCCCAGCTTTACTAAACCAGTGTAAGCCAGCAACAGTGTTCCTACACTCTGCCACACCAGTGCTAGTGTCACCAGACCAGTGAAAGGCAGCAACATTGTTGATTACCTCCACATCCATACAGTGTGACAAGACCAACATAAGCCAAGAACAGTATTCCTGATTACTGCCAGTCTCAGTATCACTAGATCAATATAAACCATAAACAATGTTTCTGATTGATTGCTCCCATACTAGTTCGCCCCATTCTGGAACGCCTATATTTGTAGTGTTCAACGGGTGTTCGACTAGCCTAACACCCTACAATGCACTGCGCGCTGCACAGTGCATTCTGCGCTCTGATTGAGCCCAAAACTTTGGGGTAAAAGCTGGTTGATAGGCAGCAGGGCCAGGAAGCTGGGAAGCCTGAGTCATCAGCTGTCTATGGGCTTCCACTCTGACAGCTGAATTAAAAAAAAGAAATTGCCGTAGGGTCTCTCTCCAGTCCATACCAGACCCTTTGGGTCTGGTATGGGTTTTAAGGGGAACCACGCCAAAATGAAAATAAAAAAACAGTGGGGGGTCACCTCCAAGATCCATACCAGACTCTTTTTCGAGCATGCAGCCTGGCAGGTCAGGAAAAGGGAGGACAAGCGAGTGTCCCCTTTCTTCCTGAACCATACCAGGCCATATGCCCTCAACATAAGGAGGGTGCTTTGGGGCAGGAGGGCTCAATCGTGACACTGTAGCACAGCCAGAACCCCCCAAAAAAAACTAAAAAAAAACGCTCTGCACTCATTGACAGCTGACCACCGAATTCCTCCTCTGCCATTTGACAGTTCTTATATAGATAAGCGACATCACCTAGTGGCATCTCGCTCCTTGTGCTTACACGGACCAGTGCATGCTTGGTCAGGGACCTAACAAGGGGGTGGGGTCACCAAGTGACGTGGCCATGTGGCCCCACCCTTTCCTACAGTGCCTTGAAAAAGTATTCATACCCCTTCAAATTTTTCACATTTTGTCATGTTACAACCAAAAACGTTATTGTACTTTATTGGGATTTTATGTGATAGACCAACACAAAGTATCACATAATTGTGAAGTGGAAGGAAAATCATAAATGGTTTTCAATTTTTTTTTTCAAATACATACCTGAAAAGTGTGGCGTGCATTTGTATTCAGCCCCCTTTACTCGGATACCCTTAGCTAAAATCTAGTGGAACCAATTGCCTTCAGAAGTTACCTAATTAGTAAATAGGGTCCATCTGCGTTTCATTGAATCTCAGAATAAATACAGCTGTTCTGTGAAGCCCTCTGAGGTTTGTTAGAACACCTTAGTGAACAAACGGCATCATGAAGGCCAAGGAACAAATCAGACAGGTCAGGGATAAAGTTTTGGAGAAGTTTAAAGAAGGGTTAGGTTATAAAAAAATAGACCAGGCTCTTTCACCCATTGTGTCCATGTGACCAATCACAACAGATCAAATGATAGTTGTACACATTGAAAGGTTTGTTGCATGCCAATCACAGCCCATCTGCACCATGTGATTAGCTGTGACCAATCATAGCTAATCACAAAAGTAAACACTGAGTAGTTTTCATTCAGTAATTTTTTTTTCCTATACTGTAATTGTAAAATGCATGGTTATAAGCAATCATAGTATAAAAAGTAGATGGGTAGAAGTGGCGCTGTTCTGGGGTGGAATGTCTAGCACCCCTGAAATAATAAAAAAATCCTTAATGGGACCAAGCGTGATGAAATGTGTATATATTAGTGTAAACACAATGCACATGTGACCTGTATCCATATATAGTAATCTAGTGTGCCACTGATCAGATGGCCCCAAACAATTCAAATTAAAAACAAACAAAAAATGCAACACCAATATACTATATTGTGATTGGCCGGAATTGCGATGATGTCACTCCCTTGCATGTGCGCGGGAGCCACCAGTCACGGCACGGCTCCTGAAGAAATGTCACGAGCGGGCCATTTCTTCAGTGAAGAACGGTGCACTGACAGCTGATCACATGGTAAGGGGCCGGGACCGGCCCCTAACTCAGATCTGTGATCACTGAGGGCCAGTGACTCAGTGATCACAGCTCACTCCTGTAGGGCTCGCGCAAGGAGCGTGCACAGGGGAGGCAGTCATATGACGGCCTCCAGGGAATTCAGATCCACGCTGTGGCCATCATTCAGCCATAGCACAGATGTCAAGTGGTTGAAAATATGATTTTTTTTTTTCTGTTGCAAGAAATATAGAGCTTGTATCCGTTTTCCTTGCAGACATGAAGACAGTTCTGGTATTGGGAAACTGCAGCTGTTTAAAAATACTTCTGTGGGCTAAACTTTAGGTGGTTGGAAACACTCACTTATGCCCAGTGAAGTGATTAGCGTCAGATGGTACACGGAGATTAAACACATCCTCTTACTTAGGTTTTACCTGCTTATCCCTCCCCTGTCACCTTTTTAACCCTTGGTGTTGGGGAAACTTGTCAGCAGTGAGTTATGCTGATAACAGAGGAATGAAGCAAAAAGACATCACACACAGGGCTTTGGATAAAGACAACTACACATTATAGAAGGATGTGCTTTGTTTATATTTAATGTCTGAGGTTTACAACCACTTTAATGATTGGAGATTTTATGTCCAATCAGAGGCACATTGCTAAGAAGCAGATGGAGAGTTAGACAGGAAAAAATAAGCAATATCTTAAGGGCCATTTACAGCAATATTTTTATCAGATGAATATTTGTATAATGAGTGTTGCTGGTAATGATTTATGGTACAGTGTGAAATTATAAGTGTGATTTGGCAGGACATGGTCACTTTGAAACGATAAGAATATCTGTTTAATGTAATCTTTTAATGTAGCAATTACCCTGAGAAACTGTTTCTGGCAGGCACTGGAGCTCATTTAATCAAGAAGTCATTTTCATCCCAGCCTGTGTACACTTTAAATTCCCAATCACATTTAGGAGAATTTGAAAGAAAAATTCTGAGACTTCTCCTGAACCTGATTGCATATTTGAAGTGAATGCAGACTTGAAAATTAAAGCTTTAGCAAATCAGGTTCATAATGTGAATCTTTCTCCTCATTCTGTGTATAGCATCATTATCTTCACTGAAATCCTTTGGAAGCTTTTGCAAACTTCTTTGTAGTTAGAAGAAAAACAGATGCAGAAAACAATCACATGCGTTAGCTGCCTTGGAAACTAGAATATATTGGGCCCACTACCTTCTAGCCATGAGAAATATACATTTTAAGATTCTATCTCAGTGCACATATAGGAATTGATTCCATGAATGAATAGAGCACTGGGAGGCTTTATTATAATTAGCACATCGCAGTAGCATTTCGTGATTAGGTGCTTAGTCATGAGGCTTATATTCATGGACTATTTTATATGTGTACATTGGATACACAGTTCGGAAAAAGCTGTAAAACCAGTGATTAGGAAACCCAATCCCCTAGCGGAAATAGCATCTGTTTGTGAGTCTATATCAGTGATGGCGAACCTTGGCACCCCAGATGTTTTGGAACTACATTTCCCATGATGCTCTGGCACTCTCCAATGTAGTGAAGCATCATGGGAAATGTAGTTCCAAAACATCTGGGGTGCCAAGGTTCGCCATCACTGGTCTATATCATTAAGATAAAAAAAAAATCGATTTCTTTCAGTTCCATAATTGTAGTAGTTTTGTCTCATTGTTTATAATACTGAATTGTTTGTTCCAGTCAATAAAAGCAATACAAGCATGGTAGTTAAAAAGTAAGAAATAGACACTGATTTATGCTAGTCTACCACTGAACTCTGGGCATAAATACGTTTACATAGTTTGACAGGTAATTCACTACCTTTAAACAATTTAATTATGTCTTCCAATGTGGTCTTTCGCCCACTGAGTAATCACTTTTTTTTACTACTGCATAATAAGGGACCTTTCCCCTTTACTTCCATCTTATAAGTCTAGTGGCCACTATATTTTCACCTACCCTGGCCAACTGTTCTTTTAACATGAGTTACCTGTGTAACTCATTTATAGTGTAACGGGAGGATCCAGGTACCGGTCTGACCTGTCCACTGTGTAGTTTATCCATTAGTCTGCCCAGCCTATTCTGTAGTTTATTTACACTGTAGTAGATAGAACTGGGTCACGGTCTGAGCAACCTAAGTTGTAATTCATTCAGTGTAGTGGGAGGACCCAGGTGCCTGTCTCACTCACCCACCACTAGAGTCGTTGGATTTACAGGCACATTTAGTTATCTGGGGCATGTCAAATGTCCTTAGGATGTTACATTGGATGACTCACTGATTCCTCCTCCCAGCAGCTGGGTGTAGCTGTAGGACCAAAAGAGGCTGTGACATCACCCATTTACAATGAATATTGATCTTTCAGAATAGAGATAAATAAAAGAAACATGTTCTGCTTATATTTACTTTGCATAATGAAGAAAAACTCAGGAGAAAAAATTGTGTATCCTAGAGTATTACTTTAACTACAGTATGCACAAACTATGAGGCATCATGCAGATTGGGTGTTTGCCCAGCTCCTCTGAATGCCTTTTCTTCTGGCAGGAGAAAAAGTGCTTAAAAAATTCACCTATAGCCATGTTTTGCACATGTGTTTAGGCACGTCAAGCGGTTGGGCATTCGTTGATTGCATTGGCTAGAATATTAATTTATTCTAGCCATTGGAATGAATAAACTCTCAAACGCTAAAAAATCTTGTGTTTAGGCGTGTTTAGCATTTCTTTTGTGTCCAAACAGTGCCCCCCCCCCCAACCCCCTGTAGTCACAAAAAAAAAAGAAAAAGTCCTTTAATTAAGTGCACTGTGTCTGGGCGCGGGACACAGTGCACTATGGGAAGCACCTCGTCAATGCAATCATGACATTGCAGACGTGGCTCTTCATTTGCAGGCTTTTAACCCACCTTGTGGCGCAATACAAAACGCAGAGTAGTTTCCGCTCATAGAATCACTGTGATTCTATGGGCGGAAGCATTGTTGTTTAATTATAGAGGTCACTTCCGGGATTTGTGTGCTAGACGAAAACCAGAAGTGATGTTAGCAGCTCCATTCTTCGGCTGGAGCGGAGCTGCTGGAAGGTAACTCTTCAGCTTGAGTAAACAAGGACACCTGCATAGATATTAGTGAGAAGGCCCAGGATTGTGTGTGCAGTGGAAGGCAATCTTGGGTGTGTGCAGTGGAAGGCATAGAACAATCTGTGAGGAGCGATCTGTCTGGCTGTGATGAGAGGAGATGCATCATGCAGATGTCTCCTAATCTCGGCTCTTCTCCTCAATGATTCCCTCCATCCTGTGTATACTGGGGCTCTGGGTTCAAGTGAGAAATGGCCTCTCTCTATTACTATCTGCTCACAGTGTGTCAGCATCTGAAAGAAGGAATTTAATGTATACTGTGTATATATCTGTAAATAGGGGAAATGTATCTGTGTACAGAGGGCGTTTTAGTGTGCATGTACTTATGTATAGGGGTCATAAGCAGTATAGTGTCCTTGTATTTGTGTGTAGGGGATATTATCCTATAATGTATATGTATAGGGGAGTTTACTGTTTAGTGTGTATCTGTGTAGGAGACATTACCATATAGTGTGTGTGTATTTGTGTTTAGAGCATGTTACATATTTTATATTTATTGAGGACATTACTGTATACTGTGTGTATCTATGTATAGGGGACATTATAAATTACTGTGTAGCGTGTGTGTGTGTATAAGGGACATTATAGTATTGTGTGTGTGTGTATACGTTTGGGGGAGTCATTACCATATAGTGCGTGTGTATAGCAGGTGTTACCGTATTATGTATCTGTGTATAGGGGACATTTTTTATAGTGTGTGTGTGCGTATATATATATATATATATATATATATATATATATATATATATATATATATATATATGTATGACATTACTGTATAGTGTGTAGCTGTGTATAGGAGACATTACCGTGTAGTATCTGTGCATAGTGGATATTAGTGGATATTGCCGTATAGTGTCTCTGTGCATTTCTGTATAATGGACATTGCTGGCATGGTGTGTGTTTTTGCATGCAGAACATTATTGCTGCCCCCGTAATGTATGTGCAATTTCACTGGTCGGATAGCGTACTGTGCAGCTTCAATATGGTCACTTTGGGTCCATATTCTTGGAACAAAATTGCTTGTAGAGTAGGGAATAGCTTATACCACCTTTCTAAGTGTTGGTTGTTGGTACCCCGATACGTGATTTTTCTCAATTCGCTGTATTTAGAAAAAAATAATTGCCAAAAATGTGCCATCAAACACAGTGGCTGCATTTGGTGGGACACAGGCTGCATTTGATGTGCCTGCATTTGATGTGTCTGCATCTGATGGGACACAGGCTGCATGTAAGGCACCTGATGGCATCTGGTGGCAGGCGACTTGGTTAGTGACATGCTCAGGGCTCCCACTGATTCTGCATTATGGTGAGTTGAGAATGATTTCATTTTATATTACAATGTAATAATAGAAATAATGCGCTTCAATCATCCTGACACCATAACAACCATGGTGTTTGAAATATCTTTGTCTGCTGATTGTTAAACTTCCTAGAATACACATATTTCTATTGTTGTGTAGGATCTGGGCCTGCTGTTCCTTCATTCCTCCAACCCTCGTTCATCTCAGACGCTAACCACACCAACTTAGAGTCACGCCCCACTATTTCGCTGAAACCACGTCCATTTTCACCAAGTGGGAGGGGTCAAAAAGGAAGGACGGGGTCTGGCGCCCCCCCCCCTCATCCTAAAACTTTGGCAGCCGTCACTGTTCCAAATGCTTCACTCATGAATGCACTGGTGATTCTTTTTCAGTCTATAAATGCTCCTCTTCTAATACACCTACCTGTAAACACCTATGTGTGAATGGGCATATAGGCTAACATTGAGGTTTCTTTACAGGCTGAAAAATAAACACCAAACACCCATAAAAGTGACATTTTTTTAAGCTCAGTGTGCATGAGGCCCAAAACATGGTTTTAGACATGAAGTGATTGCAAACATATCCAGCTTCCAGTAATACTGAAATGTCTATGGTCCCTAGCAAAGGGTAACAGCCCCTTCCAAACCTCCTTCCCCAACTGACCAGTCTTAAGGGAAAAAAAGTACTTAAAAATAATGAGGGCCAATCCACTGCTTCCTTCTGTCTAAAAATGAAGATTCAAGTCATATTCACACATGTTTATACATCAGTCTGTGTTAAGAAAAAAAAAAAAATCTTGAAGCAATCAGAATGTGCACGTCCAACCAATCTCTGATTCCTGTGGCTAGATAACTCACAATCAGAATTTTTATTTCCATATAGGTAAAAAAAAAAAACATCATTTTTTTTCCCCTGATTTTAACTTGTCATATTACTAACATAAGCATTCATAAAAAAATCAAATCTGCAATTTAAATGAATTTGTAATTGCTAAAATATTATGAACAGTCACAAATTATAACGTTGTAGAGAAAAAAAATAAAAAAACGCTCTAGGTTTACTTGTTGCTTACTTACTTTCCACATTAACTGTTGTGTCAAGATCAGTACTGAAAAGTAAAATCAACATTTGTTATAATTACCATTTCAAGTAAACAGCATGATGTTAAAAGCAGAAAATTGTTGTGGCTAATCAGTTCTGCTGATTAGCATTGTGAAATCAAAATGACAGCTATATTTACCACAGTACAGTTGTATGTCTTGTTACTAATCAGCTCTTACACTCGAAACAAGATTCTGCATAAATGTTTTATATATGCAAGCAAACTTTAGGTGCATGGCATGTATAAGTTCTTGCTTTTCTCTTATCCTGTGAAGTCTCACTGTTCTTGCTCCTGCTGAGGGATTCTCTTTCACACTGGGATTATCTTTCTGTTCTGGACATGGAGTGTGGTTTAATAATGAAAGAGAGTAGGAACGTGTTTTGTGATCATAACTTCTCAATTCATTTTTCATTAACATGATACTTACTGTATCTCCTAGCAGTCATACTGAAGGCATTCCCCATATTATATGTAAAGGAGGTTTATGGCTGAGAAATTAAAAACTTTGTTCAGATTTTACATAAGATCTGTGTTTTTTATTTATATTATATTATGTAAACCTGAAGCTGGCACATGGAGAATCGGTGGAGCCTATCCTCTTGCCTGCAGCTCGTAGATGCTCCCCAGCTTTTGTATTGGTTCAACACCGGAGACTCTAAACAGTGCTTGGGCCATGTGCATGATGTAATAGCAGCATTGATGGATTCAGACGGTAATTGTGTGTAAGGATGGCCATAGACAGTTTGAATCTCGTCCAGTTCAGCATGAACCGTGTATGGGCAAGCTGGATGTAAGGTAAGTTGATCAACGCGGGCATAATCAGCCTGCCGGATTTACTTGTGATTATCGCTAGTGGCTGCTTTAGTGATCATGAGATAACTTAACCTGTTTAACAGCCTACTGATATTTTGACTGAGAGGGAGAAAACCAGACTTGAACATACTGGGGTTATGTAAAAGGGACTTGGTGAAGGCATAGTCAAACAGGGGTCTTGTTCTATGGTCTGACCAGACTTGAACATACTGGGGTTACGTAAAGGGGACTTGGTGATGGCATAGTCAAACAGGGGTCTTGTTCTATGATCTGGCTTCCACCACTGTGTCCATTGGTGTTCCTGCTACAGTTTTAGCTAAATTACAAATTGGTAGCAATATCCTGGCCCGGCTGTTCATTGTCTTCTCTGCTACCATTAGCATAGTAGGCACCTGTATAGAGTTAGGGAAGTTTCTATTTGCCTATTTCTTGCTGAATTTATTATTCTGTATAAGCTGCCATTTTGGGAATAAATTCACAGCTTCACATACATTGGTGTTGTTAATATCTTGCCAGGGGTGTGTCAGAATGGTTGCCATAGTGATATTAGATATTTGGGCCCCAGGTCCAATGTACACAAACAGTTATGCCTTGTACACACGGTCAGAAATTCAGACGGAAAAGGTCTGATCGGATTATATTGTCGGAAAATCCGATCGTGTGTGTTCTCTATCGGACTTTTTCCATCGGAAATTCTGACGGAAAAAATTAGAGAGCAGGATCTCTAATTTTCCAACAAATAAATCTGATCCGACTTTTTCCGATCGTTTGTAGAGAATTCTGATCGGACAAAGTGCCACGCATGCTCAGATCAAATTACGAGACTAATGCTATTGGCTACTAGCCTCAACGTAGTCCCCTCATAATGAACAAACATCATCATGTTCCAAACGTTCGGATTTTCCGACAACTTTGTCCGACCGTGTGTATGCAACACCAGTTTAGGACAAAATCCGTCTGAAAAAATCAGACGGATTTTGTGGTCGGAATGTCCGACTGTGTGTACAGGGCATTACTGTATCTATCTATGCCCATTTGTAATACCCAAATTTAATCATGGCAGTGATGTGTAGTATTATGTTTCCCATAAAGATGTCAGTAGTGGCACCATTACTGATGTTATTATGTTACTGGCAAGTAACGGTTTATGTGTATGAAAAATTTCACTTCCAGCAGGATTACACACAACCTCACTACCACCGAGACGTGAGAGCCTATCTTGATGACATTCTGCCAGGACATTGGATGGAATGTAGAAGTGCTGTTTTATTCCCTCCATGTTCCCCCGACTTAACACCCCTTGATTTATATCTGTGGTGAATTTTAAAGGATTTGGTGTACTGTAGAAAACCTCCTACACATACTGCACACAGGGAAATAAATAAAAACACCATGCAGAGCATTTCCTTTGGGCACTCTAGTCAATGTTTTTGATGTAGTAGCTTGCCGAAATCAAGTGTCTGGATGCTAATGGTGACCACTTTGAGCAACTAATGTGATTGCATAATTTTACCATGACTTACAGATACCCATTGATGTTTATATAAATCTAGTGTATCACTACCCCCTTAGGAGTTGCTCAAGTCAGGGTTCCCCACTGCTGCACAGCCAGTCACACAGCATTTCCTTCTTTCACCCGGACACAAAAATCAGTCCTTGACTTTTTCGTTTTATTAGGGGATGATAACTTGAATGTTGTAAGGGATTATGGGATGCCCAGTGTGACAACAACAACAAACTTTAGGGACACTTCCTCTCTATTTACTGACTCTTCATCTTCTCTCAATCTGTACAAAGGTTGTTCCTTCTTGCACAGCTTCTGCTAGTTCACCCCTGAGGGAGCTGACCGGCTGATTGTCAGTTCAGCAATATCCCATTACAGGCAGAAACTCTCAGCCCATTTGTGAAGTAGCACATAAGGAGTGAAGCAGCATATCACATCTCCTTCTGCTTCGCTGTGGCCACTGATCCCAGTTACACTGTGTGCAGAAAATGCTAGCCTGTTTGGCTGCCATCAGCCACACCTGGCTGCTTTCCTCCTCCCGACCCTCCTGACTGACACACACTTGGAGATTCCCCAGGGCAGGGTTAGATGAAGACTTTGCAAACCGCGGTGTTCAAAAGAGCATGTGGTTTGTTGGGATGTGGTACACACCCGGGACAGCTTTAGTTTTACGGGGGGTGGTATGTATGCAGGTTAATGCTGCCCCAGCCAAGAGTGATACAGGTAACCTGTTTCTCACATTTTTGCTGCGCTCCTCTTCTCTCTCCCTGTGCTGTAAAGTGTTGTCAGTGACCAGGAAGGAAACGAAATTAGAGAGAAAACTAGTATTAGGAGTAGATCAGTAAGGACAGCATTTCTCTCAGTACAGGTTTTCTTTAAAAATATATGGATGCAATTCTTTTGTATCAACATGTGTTTTATTGTCTGATCATTATGGATTAATGCTCAAATTGTAGATTGTGATCTCTCACATGATTAGCTCCTCGTCTAACAATTACCTTTTTAGTGTGTTATGACCCAGTTATGATGAGTACATTTTATTGTCTGAATTGGTCACTATCTGCTCTGTAACAATAAAATAAATGTGTTTCCAACACCCGCGTTCATTATTCCAACTGTTTATATACATGTAACATGAATAAATACAGTGCTTACAGCTGTGCAAAAAATGCAATTGGTGCAAATAACAAAATGATAATCAAATAACAGCAAACGTCCATATAGTAAAGTGCTCTAATCTTCTTATAAATGCTGACATGCTCGAAATAAACTCATTCCGTGATGTGAAACACACCCCTCATGTATACCTACTCACCAAAAATAATGGACTCCCAGCTATTTAGTCTGAAGGTCAGATAAGCTTGATGGGGAATGGTGGGTTGCAAGTGTCCAGTAGGAAAACTCCCCAATGTGGTTCTTAGATAAAATCTGGGATGCACACCAGATTCAAAATAGCAGAAAGGGGACCAATAGTGAAGTACTGTATGACCAGTATTTATTATGCCATCAAAAAATGTATTTACATAACAATCCAATAAAAACAAGCCTGTGTAATGCACAGAATCCTAGCCGTCAACGCCATAACCAGTATGCGTTCCATGGCTGCTGGAAGTGACATTGTTAGGATTCATAGCTGGAAACTGCATTAACGCATTTCTCCCTCCTCCAAAGTGTCATTAAGGACCTCCTTGGCCTAGCACCAAAGAGGTCCTTGATGACGCCATGGAGGAGGGCAAAATGTGTTGATGTAATTTCACTTATAAGAAGATTGGAGCACAAAAGTGCTTTAATATATGGGCGTTTGCTGTTTTTGACTATAATTTTGTTATTTGCACCAATTTCATTTTTTTACACAGTTGTAAGTGCTGTATTTATTCAAGTTGCATGTTTACAAGTGACTAACACCTTGCAGCTTAAGTGATTTCATATATATAAGAAGGCCAGTATGGTGGCCTGGAATTATGGGAGGAGCCCGGGGGGGGTATTTAACCAGCCCGTTCGGCTGTCTTCCTTGTCGGTTCCTGTGCGTGATATCTGTTACGTCAGAGATCGAGGGCCGACTATTCGAGACCAAACGTTAAGTGAGTTCAGTGTTCGTGAGTTCCCGTGTTCGTTAGTCCCGATCGTGTGTCCGTGTTGTCAGTCATCTTGTCTTCGTAAGCGTTCGTGTGTTTTCCGTGTCCTAGTGTCGCAATACTCAAAAATTGCCGTTGTCGTACAACGCATCTGGGCCGGCTGTCGCAGGTAGGGCTTCGGCTCCCATTTTTTCATTTCATGTTTTACTATGTCACTAAACACGATATCCTGAACTCACGAACCACTCACATTACATTTCACGAACGTATTTTCAACCATGTCACCCGTACTCGCTACCTCAAATGTCACTACTCCTTTTCTTCTCGAGAGAAGTTGTTATCACTCGTTCGTGACATATCGGTCATGCCACATCAGGCACCTCATTTCGTAGACATTTCACTTAAATCGAACGACTCACTAATCATTTCTTAAAAATATTCGAATCATTCGAATCATTTCTAAAGTCGCAGGCAGCTGCTCGTCATGTCAAACTTTAAGCAGTCCGAGTCATTTCAAATCATTTCGGATCATTTCAAATCATTTTGGATCATTTCAAATCATTTCAAATCATTTCAAATCAGTTCATATCATTTCGAATCATTTCAAATCATTTCATGTCATTTCGAATCATTTCAAATCATTTCAAATCATTTCATATCATTTCTAATCATTTCAAATCATTTCATATCATTTTGAATTATTTCATTAATTTCTGTCACTTACCACGCTCCGATTCGAATCTTGTCGCATCCCCGATGCACCGATTCGCTTCGGTGTGCCCCAGTTTTCGGCCTCATTTCAGTACATGCTCCAGAGACGGAGTCACTCGCAGGTTCAGGCACAGTCCCTGATTCTCGTCTTTGTCATGGCATTTCATTTCTTGTCACGTATTACGCCCTGATACGAATCCAGTTGCATTTCAGGTATGCACCGATTTGCCTTGGGGCGCCCAGCTGTCGGCCTCATTTCTGTACATGCTCCAGAGACGGATTCTTTGTTATAACCATCGGTCCAGTCGTTGATTCTTGTCTCTGTCATGGCATATCATTTCTGTCACTTATTACGCTCCGATTCGAATCCTGTCGCATTGATTGATGCACCGATTCGTTCCGGTGTGTGCCCAGCTGTTTTCACCTCATTTCAGTACATGCTCCAGAGACGGGATTCATGTTGTCATTCGTAGGCTCACCCTCTGATTTTTGTCTTTGTCATGGGTATCATTTTGTCTCACCTATCACGCTCCGGTATGAATAGTCACACCTGTGTACCAAATTCGTCTCGGCGTGCCCTAGGACTGGCCTCATTTCAGTACATGCTCCAGAGTCCGTTTCGTGCCCGGTCGCAAGATTACGGCATGGCGATCCGGACCTCTGTCATGGCAGATTCACTCATTTCACTGTCACATACTGCTTCCCGGTTCAAATCCAGTTGTTTCTGCAATGTTCCGATTCCTGCCGGGGGCCTTGTTCATCGGCCTCATTTCACTAAATTGCCTCATTTCAATGCATGCTCCAGAGTCCGCTTCGCTGTCAGTTGCAGCTGCGACGTGACCGAATCGCACCTCTGTCATGGCAGACATTTTCATTTAAAGGCAACATTTCATTTGTTTGTTTGTCTCATTTCATTTCATTTCAAAATCTCACCACCCCAATGAAGTCACTTTTTTTTTTAGCTAACTGTCTGTGATCAGGTGTAGAACTCTCAACAAACCTTGCCTTCATATTCTCAGGTCAGTCGAGTTTCAGTAGGTCCACCCTGCACCTGTTCGAATGGTGCCTTCTTAGGTAAGAAAAAAAAAATAGGAAAAAATGGAGAAGGTGCACATGAGCGGGAGTGTCCTTCTCATTAAGTATGTCTATCTTCAGGAGTCACCAACAAGTCTTGTAATCCATGTCACCCTTGTGTAGGTTCCGCTCAGAGAAAACCCAACCCCGAGGACAAGTAGGCTCGTCTAGGCCTGGACTACGCCACCATGTCTCTGGCCGGCAGTGAGGATCTCACAGCCCCATTATCTCCATCTCCAGTTTCAGAGAGTGGCAGCCTGCGGTCCCCCAGAGCATGGACCATTACCAGAGTGACAACTGAGCTGAGGTGCAGAGGTGTGCCCTTTCCGGCGACAGCCAGAAAGGCCGAGCTCTTCAAGCTCCTCTTTCCTCCTCCAGCTTCGGCAGGAGCTAGTACCCAGCAGGCCTCCCTGGGTTCTATCGCCTCCTCAATTTCACAGCTTCATACCCTGGTATCTTCCCTGGTGACCTCATTTTCAGAGGTCCAGAATCGGGTGGCCCTCCTCGAGACCCGCCCACCCGTTTCTCCTTCAGTACCAGCAGCCCAGGCAGTGACTATCCCACTCACAGGTACCACTGGGTGTACTTCAGTTGTGTACCCTTCTCATCTGGTACCAGCCAACATCAGGAAGGACATCTTAGAGGGCAAGGATGTCAATCTGGCCTCTCTACTCATCTCCATCCACGATCTAGCGGAGAATAAGGCCTACACATGGGGGGATGTGTCAGTGGTCCTCAAGGCCAAGGACCCCAGACTGGATAGGAAGCTTTCGGTCACTGAATTTACGTTGGCCTTCGGCATGCTGAGGGATGTGATCTGCTCAGCTTCCCCCAGCAGGAGAGAGGAGCTGGATCGGTACCTCCACGCTATAGTAGATCTGGGCTACAAGTACGGCGGTTACGCTTTTTATGACTACCACCGCTCCTTCTCCGCCAAAGCGGCCGCCAGACTCTTCCAATTCCAGACGCCTACTGACTGGAGCATCATGGATACTGAGCTGTTCTGTCACCTTTTCGCGGGCCTACGGTCTCCCCTCTGCGCAATTTGCCAGTCGGCTACCCATACCGCCACCTGGTGCGCTAACTCAGTGGCAGCCCGGCCCTCAGACAATCCTTCTACTTCGGGTACTGCTCAGGGCCAACAGGTGCCTGCACGTCTGCTGCAGATGGATACGTTTGGGCGCCCGGTCAAGACCGTAGGAGGTGCAGCAATCTGCAACAACTACAATTACGGGTCATGTAATTTTAGTCAGTGCCGGCTGCTCCACATATGCACTCTATGTCAAAGGGCTCATCCCAGGCTTATGTGCGAAGTCAAACAGCTTAAGAAGTCATGACTGAGCCGGGTCAACGTCTCATGGCTCAGCATCTACCTTGCGGCTCATCCCACTCTCTCACTGTCCATCTACCTTGTTCAGGGCTTCACCCAGGGCTTTCACACTGGACTTATCTCTCTCCCTCACCTCACGTATGAGTGCCTGAACCTATGGTCAGCAGCCATTGATGAACGAGCCGTTGATCAACTCCTACAGACAGAGTTAGACCGGGACTTTATCATAGGCCCTTTCACCCAGCCCCCCTTCAACACCTGGAGAGTCAGCCCTATTAGGTTTGTCAAGGGCAAGTTCTCAAATAAACTGAGATTGGTGTACGATTTGTCAGCGCCTCATTCCTCTTCTATCCCCAGTCTTAATTCCCTCATCCCCTCCGAGGAGTTCTCTCTTAAGTATGCCTCAGTAGATACGGCCATCCAGGCCATTCTTAAGACAGGCACGGGCACCTGGCTCTCTAAGGCCGATATCTCGGATGCTTTCAAGCTCCTTCCCATCCATCCATCTCTCTGGTGCTGGCATGGCATCAAGTGGAGGGAGCTGTACTATTTTGCCACCAAACTGACCTTCGGGTCTTAAAGTAGCCCCTGGCTCTTTGACACTTTCGCGCAGTCACTCACGTGGATCTTGCTGCACGTAGCCCAGTGTCAGGGAGTCATACACTATCTGGATGACTTCCTGCTGATCGAGCCACCCGGCTCACCACCAGGTGACCTGGATAAATTAAGGGTGGTTTTCAGGAACCTCAATATCCCCATTGCCGAGCACAAGGTGGATGGTCCAGCGCAGTCCATCACCTTTCTCGGGGTTAACCTTGACACCAACACCATGCAGGCCAGCCTCCCCCCGAATAAACTGGCCCGCATCAGGCCGGTCCTGAGGGACTTCATCCGCACCAGTACTTGCACCAAGAGACAGCTGCAATCCCTTCTCGGCATGTTGAACTCCGCCATGCGCATCATCCCTCAGGGTCGCTCCTTTGTGTCCCGCCTTCTGGTCTTACTGTCCCTCGCACAGGATCCGGAGCAAGTCCTCAGCCTTGATCTCGCGGCAATAGCGGACCTCTCTATGTGGGAGGAATTCCTGTCATCGTGGAATGGCGTGTCCCTGTTTATTCCCTCCATATCTTCCCTTTCACCCCAGGTGGTGACCGACGCGGTGGCCTCCACAGGCTTTGCGGCTATTTTTGGCTACCTCTGGCTCGCAGCTCCCTGGCCTCCCCAGATACTGGCGATACCTGGCTTCTCCGAAACATCCTCCCTGTTCGAATTATATCCCATCGTAGCAGCAGCATACACTTGGGGCCGCAGTTGGTCGGGCCAAACTGTGGCCTTTTCAACAGATAATTTAGCCACTGCAGAGGTCATTAATAAAGGCAGGTCCAGGTCTCTAGTGATGATGTCCTTCCTATGTCGGCTGGTTCAGCTCTCGTTATTATTTCAGTTCAACATCCACTGTTCCTTTATCCCCAGTAAGTCCAATCGGGCAGCGGATGCCCTCTCCCGCTTTAACTTTGTCTCATTTTTCGATCAGGTGCCCGAAGCCGGGCCGACATCAGCAGCTATCCCGGACTGGTCTCAGCTGATCCTGGACTAGCCCCACACCTCCTAGCGGCAACCCAGCTCATCGATCTTTCCCTCTCACGTAATACCCTCAAGGCCTACCAAACGGCCTGGAGGGACTTCAACCGCTTCATGACACATCATGTTGCCGGTGTCCAACATTTCACGTCCCTCCAGGACCCTGCTGAACCTTCTTTATTTTCTTACCACGCCCTTCGGGCTGTCATGTCATCCAGAAGCGCCAGCCAGTGGCCAGCACCAGACATCTGCCTATCACTGGAGATAATTTCAGAAGCATGTCGGATATCCTGGCGATGTCACCCTTCGGCCTTTGTCCTAGTCTCATCTTGCAAGCAGCCATACATCTGACCTTCTACGGCTTCTTACGGCCAGGCGAGTTTACCTGTAACAACCCCGTAGAACGCATGCTTCGCAAACGCCACCTGGTCCGTTACGAAGACCATTTCATTTTACACTTAGCAGTCTCCAAAACGCAGCAGGTTGGCTCTGGTACAGACATCCATTTCTATAAGACCGACAACCGCTGGTGCCCGGTCTCCACTCTCACCCCCTTGTTGACCCTTCTGGCCGATCAACCAGATACGAGCCCGCTTCTGCCATTTCATACTAAACCTCTAAACGCTGCCCGGTTCATGGAACACGTCAGGATACTCCTACGTATCCTTCAGCTCAACCCTACTCACTACTCCGGACATTCGTTCCGTATCGGGGCAGCCTCGACAGCCTCCCGCCAAGGGGTCCCGGACCATGTCATCAAGAAGTTGGGCAGATGGAAATCCACCTGTTTTGCCCGTTACATACCCAATCCACAAGCGGAGATGGCCCAAGCCTTCGTCAAACTCACCCAGTAACTAAACTAAAGTCAAATAAAGCACTATTCCTACCTGAATGTTTTTTCCCCCTTATTTTGGTATACCGTACGTTAGACCAGGGCACACTTTCAGGTCCATTTCAATTAGTGAGTTTATGTTAACCCTGTTAATCAATTAAGTGTTTTTTCATTCATGCACCTCATTTAAAGTCACAAACTTTTTCTCCTGTTTTGTATTACTGGCCAGATCACTAGGTAAAAAAAAGCCAAGGAAAGAAAGCAGGGGAAGAACTATAGCCAGGAAAGCCTATACCGGATGCTGAGGATTAGGGAAATTTAAGTCCTGGACAGCAGTCATGGAATGGGACTCTTTAAATTACAGTTCCCATAAAACTCACAAGGGGAGTGGAAATATCATTTTTTTTATCAGACTAGACTAGGGTTTTCTTCCTCTTGGCGCCAAAGTACTCAATGTAAGCACATCTGCCTGTGTGCCCATTTATTGGAAGGAGGCCAATCCAACAGGGACCAAATCATGAGGCCTGGGAGCAGAGACACCCGGTGCATAGAAGCATGGATCACAGCATTGCATCTGTACCACTGCCGCAAGAGACCAAAGCGTCCTCTCACTCTAATCTTCCCACCACTGATCACCAGGGGCATTTTGTGGAGAGACAGAGTTCACAGCCATACCATAGTGACTATTGAGAGGGATCACTGGTCATTGTTCACACTACATACAGAGACTGAGCCACTAGGCAGGGCATTGATTATACAGCACCTATACCTCACCTATACTGCATCTATACTGCACCTAACTACTGTATATGCTGGTTTAATAGGATTGTCAAATAGTACACCAATGCTTCTTAAAGGGCCTCCAAATATAGCCAGCAGAAGAACAGAAAGGCCTACCCCCCTTTTGCTCAATACCATTATACTAGTCCTTGTTCATTATTTATTAGTGAGTAACTCTGCCCAGTGAGCCTAGGCCTAGCATAGTCACCAGTAAGGCACCTTGGCAGTATAATCTCAGGAACGCAGGTAATTAAGCTGCCCTTCAGTGACCTTGTTACTGCGTACATTGATCTGGACCAGAACTGTGTGGACTGCATCAGAGGAAACCCAAACATGTATAAGTGAAATATGAAGATTTATTAAGGGAAGTGAATAATATAAATACAACCACACAGTGCAACCAACCAAACAGAGACCCCCAAATAACAACAGACAGGTATGTACAATAAATGGGAAATACCAGGATCATAAACGATAGCCAGGCCAGGGTCAAACACAGGGAGATCAGCAGATGGGGTAAGGAACACAGGACAGGTAGAGGATGGACGGATCAGATTGCAGGGCAGGGATGACGCTAACAGGTGGGACAGGGTAGGGACTAGGACAAGGAAACAGGATCAGAATCATGGGTCACAGGTTCGGGGCACAGGAACAGGTTTAGAATCAGGATCACAAGCAGCAGGTCAGGGCACAAGGACAATACCAAGGCAAACATGTGAGTGCTTTCCGGATATTTATAGGCCTGTGATTGGCCTCAAGTGACACCTGATTGCAAGAGGTGCTGTCTGCTCCACACGGCCAGGATCCATCCGCTGGTGGACGCCAGTACTGCAACCCAAAGATGACATAACATCAGCAGGAAAAAGCTCTCCTGACAGTTCCAAACTGCCAGGAGACACCTGGTGGACCTTAGTACTACACGCCAAAAGACAGATATTATCAGCAGATGGAACATTTCCTGACACCATTGCTCTGAGATACAGTTCAAGGCAGCCAGGTGGACTGGTATTTTCTGCAAGTGTTGAAACTTTGTGAGGTTTTACTAAGAGGATACAATAGTCCTACAACCATTGCGGTTCTATTAAGGGGACACGCCATACAGTTGATACTTTGCTAATTTCACCAAGGGGACATAGAGATTCTGAAAAGAGGAAGATTGTTATAGATTCACTGAGATTGATATCACCCCTCCTGAGGAAGTACAATTCAGGATGTGCATTTATGTATACATAGTGAAGGAAGTTTGTCCTGAAGTTTTTCTACCAAGTCAAGTTGGGCATCCCATAATCCCCTTATACCCACCCAAGTTGTTTTTTCTCAATAAAACAACAAAAACAAAGCCCTTGGACTGGTTACTGACTCTGTGTGGAAGTTGTAAAATGCATGTTAACTGGCTGTGCAAGAATAGGGGGACCCAAAACTCAGCACGTCCTTAGGAGTTAGCACTACACTTTTTTGGGGGAAAGGATTAGAACCCCTGGTCTGCTTGTGACAGACCAAACCATGACAGATATATTTATCAATAATCTCCCTCAATAAATCTATGAAGGTAAATTAATTCCACTTTTTCAGACTGTTGGAACATTTATGAGTTTTATCTTATGATGACTTGTCTAGTGGACAAATTATGCCACGTACACACGATCAGACTATCTGGATCAGACTATCTTTTTTTCCAAAAAGTCCGGCAGACTTAGAAAGTAGTTTTGACTCAAAAATTGTCCACCGGACTGTGAGTCTGGCGAACAATCCGGCCATCTATGCACTAGTCTAGGACTTTTGAAATGAAGTCAGTTCACTTTTAACGCGGCTCCAGGTAGCCGGGACTAGCGGAGATCAATGTTGCCACCTCCATGGGCAAGATTGACACATCGCTGGCCCCGTCACCTGGTATGGACTTAAAGGGGAAGCCCTATGCCGAAAAAATGGCATGGGGGTCCCCCCCGAAGTCCATATCAGACCCTTATCCGAGCACACAGCCCGTCCAGTCAGGAAAGGGGGTGAGGACGAGCTAACGCCCCCCCCCTCCTGAGCCATACCAGGCCACATGCCCTCAACATGGGGGGGTGCTTTGGGGAAGGGGGGCCATGCGGCCCCCCACCCCAAAGCACCTTGTTCCCATGTTGATGAGGACAAGGGCCTCTTCCAGACAACCCTGGCCGTTGGTTTTCGGGGTCTGTGGGCGGGAGGTCATTGGAATCCGGGAGCCCCCTTTAATAAGACATGACAAGACCCCCGAAGTCGGAAGAAGAGGCAGCGGTGACAGAAGGTCGGGCCACCGCTAGTAAAAGAGCTAATGGGAGAAAGCGGAGGCCCGGCAAGAAGAACCGAAGAGGGGCGCAAGAACCCCAAAGAGAGGAAAAAGACCCCTGAAGTCAGAAGAAGACCCCGGGCGGCAATGAAGAAGAAAGTCGGGCTCCTCCGCTAGTCCGGCGGGAAGACCCCCCCAAGATGCCTGGAGCTGTGCACTAAATTATTTTGAAACCTTGTGTTGTGTTTTATTTACATTTTTTTCATCAGGTGAATGGTTAGGGGTACATTGTACCCCAATACTCACTCACATAGGGTGGGGGGCCGGTATCTGGGGCCCCCCTTATTAGCTGGGGCTCCCGGATTCCGATGAGCCCCCGCCTGCAGACCCCGACAACCAACGGCCAGGGTTGTCGGGAAGAGGCCCTTGTCCTCATCAACATGGGGACAAGGTGCTTTGAGGTGGGGGGCCGCACGGTCCTCCCCTTCTCCAACGCACCCCCCCATGTTGAGGGCACGTGGCCTGGTACGGAGGGGGGGGCCTTGCTCATCCCCACCCCCTTTCCTCACTGGCCGGGCTGCGTGCTCGGATAAGGGTCTGATATGGATGTTGGGGGGACCCCCACGTCGTTTTTTCGGCGTAGGGCTTCCCCTTTAAGTCCATACCAGGTGACATGGCTGGTGACATGGAAATTTCGTCCATGGACCTCCTGCGCTAGTCCCGTCCAACTGGTGCCTCTCGTTCAAAATGAATGGACTTTCCTCCGTGTGTGGGCAAGTCCGTTCATTTCAAAAGTACGGCGGACTCCCGCCATAGTCTGTCGGACCTAATCCGCCGGAAAAGTCCAGTTGTGTGTGAGCAAGTCCGCTCGTTCAGAAAGTCTGGCGGTTTGTCCGCCAGACTAAGTCCGCTGGATAGTCTGATCGTGTGTACGTCGCATTACACAAATAGAAGCTGGTTAATGAGATTTGAACTGCCCTGTGTCTTCTTTCGTGAATACTAGTGTCTAACTGTCTGGTTGGGCACTGACACCTAGGCTTGTCTAGGTGAATAGCTGTTAATTCACTTACGGTTTTATTAGCTTACTGTTTATCTTTTTTTTTTTTTGCTGTTCATTAGATGTCATTACTGTTTACAGTTTGCATCATTTAGGATATTGTGATCAAGCTCTTACCTGATCTTGTGTAATATATATTCTTTGTGAATTTACAATAAAGTCAGTTTCTGTTTGCATCTAAGCTAGTTTTGTCTAGTTCTTGGGTGCAGTGCTCAGCTATAAAATCTGGCTCCTGGTTCCAAAATGGGGGAAGCTGTATCTTAGTGGAAGCAACCAAACTAAGGGGTCTGTCACACCGCTTATTTATCAAGGGCTCCAGACAGCAGCTTTCTAAACAGGAAGTGAGGGGAAATCTGCAACAGGAACACAGACAGCCAGTGGTTGTCACTGTCACTCATTAGGGGCACACTGGCGCCACCACCCCAATCCATGCGCCCGGCCCCTAATCTACATACAGGGCGCTGGACACATAGATTTCCATTATTTTTTTAGAAGCACATGATTAGAGTCTGAAGCTCTAATTAGCTTCAAAAAGGGTGGGCTCTGGGCTCCAAGAGAAGTAAGAGCTGAAGGACACCCACACCTTGAAGTTAAGTAATCCACTGCTGCTGGACTCGCTTGTTTGCCATTATTGTCATTATTGGATAGTTATGCATTTGCCACAATGGGGTGGTTAGTGTGGGGTGGCTGGCTGGAGCGATGGGGGGGTCTGTACCCAGGGCTCCCCCGTCCCGCTCATCATCTGCCCAGCACTTACCCTGTCTCAGTGGGGCAGCAGGTGACGGCCACGAGCGAGGTCCCCAATGCGTCTCCTGCCGTCCTCATCTCCCATCCTCTCCTCATTATAGGCATCCAATAGCTGTGTCTATTGTTTCAGCCAATCAGGTGACGGGTAACAGACCCACACACCTGATTGGTGGAGAGGTGGTTCAGTGTTAGGAAAGTGAATATTCATTTGCTTCTCTAAGGCCGCGTACACACGGACGGACTGTTCGCCCAACTTTGTCCGCTGAACAGTGTTTCAGCGGACAGTCCGCTCGTGTGTGGGCTTCAGCGGACAGTTTCAGCGGACAGTCTGACGAACAAAGTTTTTCGGAATTCCCGTAAGACAGTCCGCTGAAACTTGGTTTGAGCGGACAGTCAGCTCGTGTGTAGGCTTGTTCGTCAAACTAAGTTCCGCGCATGCTCAGAAAGGATTTACACACCGAAGGTTGCATTGCAGTGTATAGGACGTTGTTTTTCTAGTCCCGTCGTACGTGCCGTTCACATCATCGCGCACGCTTTCAGCGGACTGTTCGTTCATCGTGTGTGGTCAAGTCCGCTCATGCAAATTTTGAGCGGACTGTTTGTCGGATTGTTTGACAAACTAAGTTGGGCGAACAGTCCGCCCGTGTGTACGCGGCCTTACACACCTGGGTGGACTGTGGGCATCTCGTGGATTCACCTATTTTTAAGCCTATTGGCCCTATGGCTCTAATCAGGTGCTTCAAAAACACCCCCTGCCGCTTTAATTCAGGCACCTGGTGCCTGAAAAGGAGCTGGACACCTTAATATGGGGGTGGCAGTGGTGGCCATGGATAGATTCATGTTATGCATGAATCTAACCATTGGCCATAGAGGGGGTGGCTGGAGAGAGAGGGGGTGGCGCTTGTGCACCCTTATGGACATACCGCCACTGATAAACACATGCACATACATGCACACTCACATACATACATACATGCACACACACATGCATACATACACATACATACATGCGCATACATGCACATACACGCACATACACACACATATGCATACACATGCCCACACACACACACACACACACACACACACACACACACACACACACACCCACACACACACACATACATGCACACATACACACACATACATGCATGCACACACACATGCATACATGCACACACACACATACAATCGATAGATAGATAGATAGATAGATAGGTAGATAGATAGATAGATAGATAGATAGATAGATAGATAGATAGATAGATAGATAGATAGATAGATAGATAGATAGATAGATAGATAGATAGTCTTATTAAAAAAACGGCAGACATTTACCTTAGCTCTTCCTGCCAGGTACTGCACTGGAGGGGGAGACAAAGAGCACAACACTGTGCTTTCACGTTAGATTAATGTGAGGAGCTCCCTGCACAGTGCTGATTACAGTTTGGAATCGGCTGATGATCGGGGAGCTCTCACAGCTGCTCCTTCTATCGAAGAGTACAGGGGGCCCTCAAGGGCCCCCTGCAGCAAAGGGCTCGGTCGCCATGGCGATCACAGCAACCCCTATAATTCCGCCACTGCTTATACGCTTCCCACAAGGTAGCTTGTGAAATTCTTTGCTATAGTTTATTTTGAAATACTGCTCTAGCTCTTTTTTTATCCTGTCTTCCGCTACTTTATATTGAATTAATTATTTAGTCTCCATGTATTGGTGTTATTTTGAGTCCCCTCTATCTTAATTTTCATTGTCACTGGGGTGTGATCTGAGAAAGTTGTAATTCCAATGTTCATACTGCTCACTGTTTCCAGCAGCCTGTGTTCCATCAGTAAATAATTGATTCTTGAGTACGTCTTGTGTACAGAGGAGTGGAATGTGTAGTCTCTTATGCCTTGTACACACGGTTGGAAATTCTGATGGAAAATGTCCGATCGGACCATGTTGTCGGAAAATCCGACTGTGTGTGGGCTCCATCTGACTTTTTCCGTCGGAATTTCCGACCAACAAAGTTTGAGAGCTGGATCTCAAATTTTCCGACAACATGATCCGATCACGTCATTTCCGATCGTCTGTAGCCTAGTTTGACGGACAAAGTTCCACGCATGCTCAGAATAAATTCTGGAACAGAAGCGCTTGGTCAGGTAAAACCAGCGTTCGTAATGGATATAGCACATTCGTCACGCTGCAATGTTAAAACATTTTAATGCAGTGCATTCTCTTTTTCTTTATAATGCTAGAAGAATGAAGTTGTTTTACTGCTCATATTCACACAGACTTCTCCAAAACTTATTTTTTTATTCTTTTTCCTCATTTCATGAATAGAATATTTTTATTCGTCAGATCTCCAGAATTATTATTTTTTTTTGTTTAAATTTTGTGGCTGTTTTTTTAATCAATATCTTGTTGTTTTTTACATTGTGCTCATCTTTGTAATTATTTTGGTGTGTTTTATGTGTCAACTTACCACAACACTATTATTATCTTTTTATTTTATTTTATTGTTTTATTTTTTAATCTCAAGGAGGTTGTTTGGTGTTGGTGCCCCTTGTTATTTTGACTTTGTATTTTTGATATGTACCTGCCTACTCACAAATAAACTGTCCTTTTTGAAGTAAAACACATAGGCAAGTATTTCTTGAACCAAAAAAAAACCTTTATTAGGTGTCATAAAAAATAAAGAGGGAGGCAACGCTGGAGAAACTGGGGAAATTGGCGAAGCCTTTGGCCCCCAGGGCAGACATCAATTATTTAAAGGCAAAAATTGGTGGCCTGAGGAGTTAATATCTAAGGGAGAACAATCTGATCCAGAAGTCCAAGAGATCAGGAACAGCAGCAGATGACATCTATGTCCCCAGGCTGTGGTCATACAAGAGCCTGCATCTTCTGTCAGACCAGCCTGAACCCAGGTCATCACACTCTGGTTTTCCTTCCACGTTTCCTTCCAGGTTGTGGCTGTGGTGGAGGAGGAGAAGGAGGAGGAGAAGCATGCTCCAAATCACACAAGTGTGTTTTTTGTGTAATTTGGCCCAACAACCCCTTATTTAAAGTTTTTGTGATGATTTCCTCACACATGAGGCATTGCCCCTCCTCCATTTCATGCAGTTTATATGCAGCCAAAGCGGCAAAGGCCTCTTGATAAGTGGGGGTGGCTTTGAAGGCCGCAGAAGCTTCCCCAATTAGCCTGAGCGCTGACTCCTCCACATTCCCCCTTTCTGGCCCTTTTGGGTGGAAGGCGAAGGGGAGGGACCTGTGATTCAGTCATCCACATCTTGGCTGCCACTTACCCCTGCCTCCTCCTGGCTGCCACATTCCACAGCCACCTCCTGGCTGCCACATTCCATGCCCTCCTCCTGGCTGAGGTCTTCCTGTGTATGAAAAAGGGACATAGTTTTAGTTTTTGGTTCATCAAACACACACAATTTTCAGCTCTTGACTGTTGCAAATTGTTAACAAATAGAAAAGACTATCATTCTGAGCCCAGCATTTTTCTTTCTTGGCCCAAATATTTTGCCACTACTATCTATTGATATGTAAAACACTTTATAAAATCAGCAATTAGTGAGCAAAAATCAAGTTAATATCATTCACTTTTACTCCAAAAATATGTAGAACAATACTATACCTGGCTCAAGCTGGGCTCCTCCAGTTCTTCCTGCCTGGAAGGCCAAGGTTGGGCATCGGAAGCCTCAGCAGGGGTGGAATGAAGCGTAGAAGGAAGCGTGGAAGGAAGAGTGGAGAGTGATTCCCTGACCTCAGTCTGGTCTGCCAGAAAATACAGCCTCTCATAGTACCACAGCCTGGGGAAATAAACTTGATCTGCTGCAGCTCCAGATTTCATGGACTTCTGCACCTGCTTGCGCTCCCTCAGATATGTACTCCTCAGGCCACCAATTTTCACTTTTAAATAGTTGATGTCTGCCCTGGGGACCACCGGCTTCACCAAATCCAGCAATTTCTCCATCGCTGCCTGCCTCTTTAATTTGTTGCTGTAATGGGGGTGTTTAGTAGACATGTGCATTCGTTTTCATCCGAATGCATTTTCGTCCGAATTTCAGGTATTTTCGTTTTCGTTTTGACAAACGATAACGAAAGCACAGAATCCGAAAAACGAAAGATCCAACATAAATAAATGCTTTATTTTCGTTTTCCTTGTTACAACAGTTCGATATAGAATAGGAGATTCGACGTGACTCTGACAATAATGCCACGTACACACGTAGCGGACTATCCGACGGACTTAGTCTGGTGGACTTCCCGCCAGACTGTCTGTCCGACTTTCCGAACGGGCTACTTGCCCACACACGGCACTTTTTCAGCGGACTAATACGGCGTACTAAGTCCGCCGTACTATCCGCCCTACTTTGGAAATGAATGGACTCGCCCACACACGCGGAGGAAAGTCCGCTCATTTCGAGCGGGTCTCCAGGTAGGCGGGGCCCGCGAAGGAGACGTCGCTGGCCCGCCACCTGGTATGGACTTAAAGGGGAACCCCAACGCCAAAAAAATCGGCGTAGAGGTTCCCCCAGGTCCACATCAGACCCTTGTCCGAGCACGCTACCCGGCCAGCCAGGAAAGGGGGGGACGAGCGAGCGGTCCCCCCTCCTGAGCCGTACCAGGCCGCGTGCCCTCAACATGGGGGGTGCCTTGGGGAAGGGGGGGCCGCGTGGCCCCCCCACCCCAAAGCCCCTTGTCCCCATGTTGATGAGGACAAGGGCCTCTTCCAGACAACCCTGGCCGTTGGTTGTTGGGGTCTGCGGGCGGGGGGCTTATCGGAATCCGGGAGCCCCCTTTAATAAGGGGGCCCCGGATACCGGCCCCCCACCCTATGTGAATGAGTATGGGGTACAATGTACCCCTACCCATTCACCTGTGAAAAAAAGTACAAAAAAAAAAACAACACACAAGGGTAAAAATAGTTTATTGCACAGCTCCGGGGGTCTTCCGTCTTCGGGGGTCTTCTCGCCGGACTCCTCCGCTATCTTCTGCTAGCTCTTTTGCCAGGCTTTCTTCCTCGCTGCCGCCCTCTTCTTCCGACTTCGGGGGTCTTGTCCCCCTTATTGGTTCTTCTGCCGCGCCACCGTGCCTTCTTCTAGCTCTTTTACAGGCGGTGGCCTGGTCTTCTGGTACGGCTCGGGGGGGGGGGCGCTCGCTCGTCCCCCCCTTTCCTGGGCGGCCGGGTAGCGTGCTCGGACAAGGGTCTGATGTGGACCTGGGGGGGACCCCCATGCCGATTTTCGGCGTTGGGGTTCCCCTTTAAGTCCATACCAGGTGGCGGGGTCAGCAACGTCTCCTTCGCGGGCCCCGCCTACCTGCAGACCCGCTCAAAATGAGCGGACTTTTCTCCGGGTGGAAAAAGTCTGTTCATTTCAAAAGTACGGCGGACTGGCATATGCACGGCCGGATTGTCCGCCGAAAATGCGAGTCCGGCGGGAAGATTGGAGAGAAAAAACTACTTTCTAAGTCCACCGTACTTTCGGGTCGAAAAAGTCTGCCGGAGGCTACACACGGGGGGATTGTCCGGCAGACTTAAGTTTGCCGGACTTTTCCACCCGATTGTTTGATCGTGTGTACACGGCATTACCATCTGTGTCTATAGAACCTGTGGTTGAATGTGCCTAACCTTACCTCTATTAGTCCAAGATTATATAGAGAAAATATTCGACAGAGAAAAAAGATTTGACAGAGAGAAAAGATTCTGCAAGTTACTGTTCTAAAAAGTGTTTGGGGACCTGGGTCCTGCCCCAGGGTATATGTATCAATGCAAAAAAAAGTTTTAAAAATGGCAGTTTTTTCGGAAGCAGTGGGGGGCGGGGTCAGGTGACGGGTGGCCCCGCCCTCCGCATATAACAAACGTCAGGCCACCGGGATCCCCGCAGTGTCTCCTCCGTGGAGACAGAAGATGGATGGATTTGCGGCGCTGGATCAGATCAACCATCGCTGGAGAGATATCATCCATCGCTGGATAGCAAGAGTGGATTACCACCGCTGGAATCTTTTTGTTATTTTTTTTTATTTTTAATAAAGGAATTCTTCAAAAGTGTGTTTGTCTTATTTAACTATTTTTTACACTTTCTTTGTGAAATGGTAGGGGTACTTTTGTACCCCCTTACCATTTCAAACAGGGGGGGTGGGGTCTGGGGGTCCCCTTGTTAAAGGGGGCTTCCAGATTCCGATAAGCCCCCTGCCTGCAGACCCCCACAACCACCGGCCAGGGTTGTGGGGATGAGGCCCTTCTCCACATCAACATGGGGACATGGTGCTTTGAGGGGTCACAGACCCCCAAAGCATCCTCCCAATGTTGAGGGCATGTGGCCTGGTACGGTTCAGGAGGGAGGGGGCTGCTCTTTCGTCCCCCCCTCTTTTCCGGCAGCCTGCCGGGTTGCATGCTCGGATAAAGAGTCTGGTGTGGATTTTTAGGGGGAACTCCACGTCAATTTTTTTTTTAATTTGACGCGGGGTTCCCCTTAATATCCATATCAGACCTGAAGGGTCTGATATGGATATTTAGAGGGAACCCCACTTCAATTTTTTTTTGTTACCGAAAATAATGTTATATACACCAAACATGTTGGTTTGTTGTAAAAACCCTTTTATAAATGCACATGTGAATGTGCTTTGAGTAAAAAGTTTAATTATGAATAATGTGTGGCTTCCTTTTTCTTGCGCAAAAGCAGTATTTGTAGTAAAGTTGTTGTTTTCTGTGGCAATGGGTGTTATTTACTAAAGGCAAATCCCCTTTGCACTCCAAGTGCAGTTTCAGGTGCACTTTTGCAGTGCACTTGTAGTGCATAGTGGATTTGCCTTTAGTAAATAACACTCACAGTGCTTTAGAATTTTCCCCAATCACGCCATTTTGATGATTCCACACATTTCTGCCATTGGTGCTGAAAATGAGCAATATTTTTGTCAGTAATGCACTACATACATTAACAACAAAAACAAGGTGTGTGTGTAGCAGACCCACAACATAATAATAATATTATCTGAAGAAGAGACTGTCACCTCATCTCGCGCAGAAATTGGGTTTGTACTGTTGAAGAAAAAGGCCCTCAAAAAAAGCTAGGAAACACCTAAAACAAACAGTAAAACAAATATTATTGCAGTTTGAAAGAGAAATTTATAAAATAAATGCCTCTCAGATATTGGCTTGCATATCAATGCCCCCCCTACCCGCAAAGTACTCCATATATCTGTTTCTGACCTCGCGGGCGCTTTGGGGGGGCAAGCCAGTATGGCCAGCTTCAAGGGCCATCAGGTTGGCATGTTCAGGTAAGTCTGCATCAGGCCCAACTGAGGCCACATAGCTCGGTGAGTATTTTTTCAAAAATTGTGAAGAATGCAGCACGAAAGCACAATATTATTGAGTTTATATTTCGCCTTGTGGATTGGAGTCAAAAATAGGTGGAACTGGCTGGTCATTATCCCAAAAGTGCTCTCCACTACTCTTCTGGCTCTGGCCAGCTGGAAATTAAAAACCCTCTGGTCCGGGGTGAGGGTCCTCATCGGAAATGGCCACATCAGATGGTTTCCCAGCACAAACACTTCATCCACGACGAAGACGAAGGGGAGTCCTTCCACATTCTGCTCTGGAGGTCGCAAGCCCAGACTGCCACTCTGGAGATGCCAGTAGAACTCCGTCTGCGAGATCACTCCACCATCCAATAGCCAGCCATTTTTCCCCTCGTCCATATACAGGAAGTCATATGTCGCTGACACCACCGCCAACATCACGATACTATTATACCCCTTGTAATTATAATAGTAGGACCCCGAGTTGAGGGGGTGGGACGATGCGGATGTGTTTCCCATCAATTGCACCTCCACAATTGGGAAAGTCCCAATGGGTAGCAAAGTGGGAGGCCACAGTCTGCCATTCCTGTGGGATTAAAGGAAACTATGGAGTCAAACAAGAAAACAAAATGAGTCATTTTGCGTATCAACAATGCAAGCAGATTAGACGCAAACATTTTTGGCCAAGATCACTATAACATTTTTGGAAATTAGTATGTAAAGCCAAAAGTATAAGGTCCCCTTATCAGATTCCTCCTCCCCTCTGATGGCCCATTGCAAAAAATTGGGGGGGGGGGGGGGGGGTGTTTTGGACAGGTAACCCTCTCCATTTCATTGAGAGCTGAATGTATAAATAATGTGTGATACTTTAGCCAGCCCCTCCTTACTTACACTACTGGCAGCCCACTGGACAGGTAAGAAGTGTCATAATACATAAAAAAGAAAATAATAATAAACGGAAGCACATTTTTACATTCTGTTATCACCTAGCAAGATAATAATAGGAGAAAAAAAACTTAAAACAGTAGCATTTGAAAGTACTGAGGCAGGCCTTTGCACTACATGCTTTGGTGAATTCATCCATAAATATGAACACAAAAGAGGTAGGTATAGTGTGTATTGGGTTTGGCAAAGTCAGCAGATAGAGGATTGCTATCAGCTGACCTAGCAGTTGGGGGAGGGGGGTTCCTAATGAGTTTGGCCCACCAAAATAAAACCTCTGGTACTCTGCATGAATTTAAGCACACACATAACATTTGTATACATTTTAGAGGGTGTTTAGGGGAAACAATACTATGGAGCTGACAAAATACATTGCTAAGTGACTAGGCTAGAGGTGTATGGGCCCAGAAGAGCATGCTGGGGAGGTTAGTGAAGGCAAATATGCATGAAGGACAAAAAAGGAACTTTAAAAGCTTCCAGCATGCATGAGGACAAAGGGACACATCATATCAATTACAGCATATTGCAATCATGGTAATTAGGGAATGAGGAAAGAAATATAGTACATTAGCAAACATTAAATACATACTGTAGAATGTGATGTTAACCACTTAAGGACCGCCGCATGGCAATGTACGTCGGTGCATGTACGTCGGTACATGTACGTGCTCGCCTTCCAGCGGGTGGGGGGTCCGATCGCACCCCCTCCCGCTGAATGCGGCGGTCCGATTCGCTTCAGGAGCGATCCGGGATGAGGGGATGGCCGTTGGTTTCTGGCCATCCCCTCTCCATCGCTCCTGGTAAATGAGAAGCTTCCTCCCCTGTGCAAGTGTAAACACAGGAAGGAGGAAGTGATGTCACTCCCCTCGTGGCGGTCTTTTTGACTGGACAGCAAGGAGAGAAGACATCCAAGTAAGTGCACCAACAGTCCACTGACACATAGGTACACATAGGCACACTTTTCACCCCAGTCACCCCCCCGATCCCCCCCACCCTGATCGGCCCCCGCCCCCCCCCCAGTCACAGTGTCACTGATTGCAGTGATCATTTATTTACTGATCACTGCATTTAGTGTCAGTTGTGAATGTAAAAAGTGCCAGGGCAGCTAGTGTTAGGCCCCTTTAGGTCCAGGGTAGCCCCCTACCCCCCTAATAAAGGTTTAACCCCTTGATTGCCCCCCCAGTTAACCCTTTCACCCCCTTTTACCAGTGTCACTAAGCAATCATTTTTCTGATCGCTGCATTAGTGTCACTGGTGCCGCTAGGAAGATCGGTTTTTTTAGGTTCACCGCCAGGTTTTTATAGCGTTAGGTACCCCGATATATAACCTAATAAAGGTTTTAACCCTTTGATTGCCCCTAGAGTTAACCCTTTCACCAGCGATCACTGTATAAGTGTCACTGGTGACGCTGGTTAGCCAGTTAGTTATTTCGTTATTTAGGTCCCCCATCAGGTTTTTATATAGCGTCAGGTACCCCCATATAAATACCCAATAAAGGTTTTAACCCCCTGATTGCCCCTAGTTAACCCTTTCACCAGTGATCACCGTATAAGTGTTACAGGTGATGCTGGTTAGGTAGTTCACTTTTTATAGCATCAGGGCACCCGCAATTTATTACCCAATAAAGGTTTAACCCCCTGATCACCCGGCGGGTGATATCAATTAGGTTTTAGGGTCAGATAGGGTCTGCGTCGCCCCAGGCAGTGCTAGGTTAGTGCCAGTACCGCTAACACCCACGCGCAAAGCATACACCTCCCGTAGTGGTATAGAATCTGAACAGATCAATATCTGATCTGATCAGATCTATACTAGCATGCCCAGCAGTTTAGGGTTCTAAAAAAAGCGGGATCAATCCAGATGCCTGCTAGCACCTGCGTTTTGCCCCTCCGCCCAGCCCAGCCCAGCCCACCCAAGTGCAGTATCAATCGATCACTGTCACTTACAAAACACAACACACATAACTGCAGCGTTCGCAGTGTCAGGCTTGATCCCTGCGATCGCTAACAGTTTTTTTTGTAGCATTTTGATACAGTCGCTGACAGCCTAGGTGCTTCACTAGTGTACCCCTAAATTTAGAGCCCAAAATGGCAAAGCGAAGGTACACTAGTGAAGAGGCCTACACGTTTCTGAGCATGACAGATAGTGAAGAGGAAGACACTGATCTGTCAGATTCAGGCTCAGAATACAAACCTGTAGAGGACAACGGCTCCATGACAGATAGCTCTGACGATGAAGATGAGGTCCCTCCTAACGTCAGGTGTACCCGACCCCGATCTTCTGATGTTGTTGAGGTGCAGGAACCACAGGTCCCTCGTATGAAGCAGAGAGCCAGTACTAGCGCCACTCATCCTTCTGGTGAACTGGCAAGCACCAGCGGCCTAGTACACCCTGGACGTACATCCAGCACTGCAGTATCACGTGGTGACGTGGGGAGTCCCATAAGTGCAGTTCAAGCTGGCGATGGGGCAAGCACAAGTAGTGTCCCACTGCCACCAAGAAGAAGACGAAGGCAGGCCTGTCGTTCCCATAGTGCCCTTCCTGCACAATTCGCCAATCCTGATTGGGTGCCCACCACTTCTGCAGCACCAGTACTTCCCCCATTCACTGCCCAACCCGGTATTCAGGTGGATACAGATGATTTTACGCCACTTGATTTTTATTCTCTGTATTTCACGGAAGATCTCTATAGATCTATTGTGGACTGAACTAATTTATATGCTGGTCAACATATCGCCGCTAATCCCCAGTTGCCTTCCCTTGCCAGAGATTGGAAACCAGTTACGGTTTCCGAATTTAAGACCTTTCTGGGCCTTTCCCTCAACATGGGCATACATAAATTCATGACGTTGCGGGCTTATTGGTCCACGCATCCGACTGACCACATGCCCATGTTCTCTAACTCCATGTCCAGGAAACAATACGAGCAGATCTTGCAGTTCATGCACTTCAATGACAAGGAACTTTGTCGTCATCGTGGAGACCCTGAATATGATCGGCTCTACAAAATTCGGCCCCTCATAAACCACTTCAACCAATGTTTTGCAGACTTGTTTACTCCCCATCAAGCTGTCTGCGTTGATGAGTCCCTGATTAAGTTTACTGGTCGCTTGTCATTCAAACAATACATTCCCAACAAGCGAACCAGATACGAGGTCAAGCTCTATAAGTGCTGTGACAGGGCCACAGGCTATACATGGAGCTTTATGGTTTATGAGGGTAAAGATAGCCATGTAGAGCCGGAGAACTGCCCTGACTACATAGGAAGCGCTGGCAAGATAGTGTGGAACTTGGTGTCACCCTTATTTGGAAAGGGGTACCACTTGTACGTGGACAATTATTACACCAGCGTGCCACTGTTTAGTCATTTATTTGATCATCATATTGGAGCATATGGCACCGTGCGACCTAATAGCCGGGGCTTTCCCCAGCGGCTTGTAGATTCCCGTCTTAGGCTGGGGGAGAGAGCCTGCTATCGGTGTAATAATTTGCTCGCTATGAAGTGGAGGGATAATACAAATATGAGTCAAAAAGCAGGAAAGGGAATTAGGGATTTTAACGGTGCAAATGACAATTAAATAGTAAACATTATTAAATATTTATTAAGTTCAAAGTTAAAATCATTAACAAATTATGCTTGAAAGTTAAAAATACAGGACATTACAATGCAGTGGTTGTTCTCATCAAACACACATAATCCCGACATGTTTCGCAATAGGTTGCTTCTTCAGGGGATGTGTGAATATTTCAACGAAATCTAAACCAAGATACAGAATACAGAATAATATGGTAACAAAATATATTACAAAAAAGTGTCAAAAATCAATAGGTATGAGTGCAGGCTTGAGAAATTAAAAAAAAAAAAAAAAAAAAACACCCACCTTAGACCACTACGTAGATGATAAAGTAGGGAATTTGTCCACCTCACGAGTTAACCACCACCATGCTGAATCGCAGGGGGCTAAAAAAACAGCCCAAAATAGCTGATAAGAGAAAGTATACAATAAAAAAAGGATTTTTTTAAAGATTTAAAAAAAATTAATTAAATAAATAAATAAATATAAAGGTTGCTCAAATGGGTCAACCTAAAGGGGTAAACACCCTCTGAAATACAAAATTAGAAGAAATAGTAAAGAAGTATTTTTGTTTCAATAAATACTTACATCAATTGAATAATTGTGAAAATATGGGCGAACGTTAAAAATTCAGCACTCAAGAAGACGAACTTCCGAAAGAGTACCAACTGAGCGAAAAATCAAAAAGGAGACAGAAAAGAAAAAAGAAAATAAAAATGGATAAAAAAATATATAAATATACATATATATATACATATATATGGACATACATATACACATACATATAAACATACACACATACATACACACATACACACATGCACACACTTGAAATTAAAGAGTGGAACCCCGAAGCATAAGGTTTTAGGCTAATGAATAAATACGGAGGTGATAAGAACCATGGCGATAACCCAAGTATATAGAATCTATGTGGCAAGATAATACAAATGTTTTCGTTCTTACCTCCCTTCATGCAGACACGACGGTCCAAATTCATACGGCGACTGGTATTGTGGAGAAACCCCTCTGTGTCCACAAATATAACCAAAATATGGGAGGGGTGGACCTCAATGACCAGTTGTTGGCGCCATATCTAGTTGCCTGTAAGGCCAGACGCTGGTACAAAAAAGTGTCTGTTTACTTATTTCAATTGGCTATGCTGAATGCTTTTGTGCTATACAAAGCTTCAGGCGAGACTTTAACCTTTCTTTTCTTCCAGAGAGAGGTTGTCACAGAGCTTCTGTATCCAGACGGTTCTGCACCTCACCATTCCCAACTAAATGCAGTAAGCCGGCTGCATGAGAGGTATTATGCTTATGCCCTCCCGAGTACCCCTACCCAAGGAGCCCCCCAAAGAAGATGTCGTGTCTGTACCAAGCGCGGATATAGACGTGACACCCGTTGTTATTGTTCACGCTGTCCTGGCAATCCTGGTCTTTGCCTTGGTGAGTGTTTTGAACGCTACCATGAACTAGTGAAGTATTAGCGTAGGGTACAGCATTTCACAGGCTAGGCACACTAACACAGGGTCTCCCAAGATGCCATCGCATTTTGAGAGACCTGAACCGTTACAGTTGTTACAGTTTACAGTTCAAAAAAAAAGTGTAAAAAAAAAAAAAAAAGTTAAATAAAAAAAAAAAAAAAAGTTAAATAAAAAAAAAATATATATATAAAATATAAAAACCAAAAATTCTTGTCATTTTATTGTTCTCTCTCTCTCTCTCTCTTCTCTCTAATTTTTTATACTGTACTGTTTGCTGTGTTTTATTGTTAACCATTTTTTTTTGTTTTCAGGTATGCCATTCAGCTGCAGCGCAGATTTATTTATCTTGAAAGCAATAGCGTTTGCTCCCACGATACATAAAGCCGTGACTCCAGTGCTGTAGCAGGTTACAAAAAAGTGTCAAAAATCAATAGGTATGAGTGCAGGCTTGAGAAATAAAAAAATAAAAAACACCCACCTTAGACCACTACGTAGATGATAAAGTAGGGAATTTGTCCACCTCACGAGTTAACCACCACCATGCTGAATCGCAGGGGGCTAAAAAAACAGCCCAAAATAGCTGATAAGAGAAAGTATACAATAAAAAAAGGATTTTTTTAAAGATTTAAAAAAAAAAAATTAAATAAATAAATAAATATAAAGGTTGCTCAAATGGGTCAACCTAAAGGGGTAAACACCCTCTGAAATACAAAATTAGAAGAAATAGTAAAGAAGTATTTTTGTTTCAATAAATACTTACATCAATTGAATAATTGTGAAAATATGGGCGAACGTTAAAAATTCAGCACTCAAGAAGACGAACTTCCGAAAGAGTACCAACTGAGCGAAAAATCAAAAAGGAGACAGAAAATAAAAAATAAAATAAAAATGGATAAAAAAATATATAAATATACATATATATATATATATATATATATATATATATATATATATACATATATATGGACATACATATACACATAAATATAAACATACACACATACATACACACATACACACATGCACACACTTGAAATTAAAGAGTGGAACCCCGAAGCATAAGGTTTTAGGCTAATGAATAAATACGGAGGTGATAAGAACCATGGCGATAACCCAAGTATATAGAATCTATGTGGCAAGATAATACAAATGTTTTAGTTCTTACCTCCCTTCATGCAGACACGACGGTCCAAATTCATACGGCGACTGGTATTGTGGAGAAACCCCTCTGTGTCCACAAATATAACCAAAATATGGGAGGGGTGGACCTCAATGACCAGTTGTTGGCGCCATATCTAGTTGCCTGTAAGGCCAGACGCTGGTACAAAAAAGTGTCTGTTTACTTATTTCAATTGGCTATGCTGAATGCTTTTGTGCTATACAAAGCTTCAGGCGAGACTTTAACCTTTCTTTTCTTCCAGAGAGAGGTTGTCACAGAGCTTCTGTATCCAGACGGTTCTGCACCTCACCATTCCCAACTAAATGCAGTAAGCCGGCTGCATGAGAGGTATTATGCTTATGCCCTCCCGAGTACCCCTACCCAAGGAGCCCCCCAAAGAAGATGTCGTGTCTGTACCAAGCGCGGATATAGACGTGACACCCGTTGTTATTGTTCACGCTGTCCTGGCAATCCTGGTCTTTGCCTTGGTGAGTGTTTTGAACGCTACCATGAACTAGTGAAGTATTAGCGTAGGGTACAGCATTTCACAGGCTAGGCACACTAACACAGGGTCTCCCAAGATGCCATCGCATTTTGAGAGACCTGAACCGTTACAGTTGTTACAGTTTACAGTTCAAAAAAAAAGTGTAAAAAAAAAAAAAAAAAGTTAAATAAAAAAAACAAAAAAAATATAAAATATAAAAACCAAAAATTCTTGTCATTTTATTGTTCTCTCTCTCTCTCTCTCTTCTCTCTAATTTTTTATACTTTACTGTTTGCTGTGTTTTATTGTTAACCATTTTTTTTTGTTTTCAGGTATGCCATTCAGCTGCAGCGCAGATTTATTTATCTTGACAGCAATAGCGTTTGCTCCCACAATACATAAAGCCGTGACTCCAGTGCTGTAGCAGGTGATTTCACCACCACAGTTAAAAAAAAATAGCATATATGCTGAAGCATGGGGGCAGCAGGGGAGGAGGAGCGATTTTGCTCCTAATGCCACGTACATACGGTCGAAATTCCCACGGAGGGCTTGCCCGTGGAAAAGTTTGACCGTGTGTACGCGGCATAACTTTTTTGCGGGAGGATGCCCCCATGCTTCGGCATATATAAATGGTGCATGTATGTCCATCATTAGAAGTGGGTGGATGAAGGGAGGTATTCTAATGGTGGGCATACCCACCGATCAATCTCTTTTTTTTCGTTCAGCCAACATGACTCTCAGCAAATAGCTTGGGGTGTCTACTTTCCAAAATGGGGTAATTTGGGGGGGTTTTGTGCTATTTTGGCATTTTATGGCCTTCGAAACTGTAATAGGTAGTGAGGAGTGAAATCAAAAATTTGGGCCCTTAGAAATCCAGAAGGTGGCGATTGGTTTTCGGGGGCCCCGTATGCAGCTAGGCTCCCAAAAAGTCCCACACATGTGGTATCCCTGTACTCAGGAGAAGCAGCCAAATGTATTTTGGGGTGCAATTCCACATATAACCATGGCATGTGTGAGCAATATATCATTTAGTGACAACTTTTTGTAAAAAAAAAAATTGTTTTATTTTTTGTCATTATTCAATCCCTTGGGACAAAAATAAATAAATATTCAATGGGCTCAACATGCCCCTCAGCAAATAGCTTGGGGTATCTACTTTACAAAATGGGGTCATTTGGGGGGGGGGGGTTGTGCCATCTTGGCATTTTATGGCCTTCAAAACTGTGATAGGTAGCGAGGAGTAAAATAAAAAATAAATTCCCTTAGAAATCCTGAAGGCGGTGCTTGGATTTCAGGGTCCCGTATGCGGCTAGGCTCCCAAAAAGTCCCACACATGTGGTATCCCTGTACTCAGGAGAAGCAGCAGAATGCATTTTGGGGTGTAATTTCACATATGCCTATAGCATGTGTGAGCAATATATCATTTAGTGACAACTTTGTGCAAAAAAAAAAAAAGTTTGTAATATTCCCACAACTTGTGGCAAAATATAAAATATTCCATGGACTCAACATGCCTCTCAGCAAATAGCTTGGGGTGTCTACTTTCCAAAATGGGGTCATTGGGGGGGGGAGTTGTGCTATTTTGGCATTTTATGGCCTTCAAAACTGTAATAGGTAGTGAGGAGTGAAATCAAAAATTTGCGCCCTTATGCCGCGCACACACGACCGGACTTTTCGAGGGACTAGGTCTGACAGACTTTCGACAGAGTTCTGATGGACTTTCCGAATGAAGGGACTTGGCCACACACAATCACACCAAAGTCCGACGGATTTGAACGTGATGACGTACGACAGGACTAGAATAAGGAAGTTCATAGCCAGTAGCCAATAGCTGCCCTCGCGTCGGTTTTTGTCCGTCGGACTAGCATACACACGAGCGAATTTCTCGGTAGGAACTGGGTCCGGCGGAGTTGTGGCGGAAAAATTTGAAACATGTTCCATTTCTAAAGTCTGTCGGATTTTTGCAAATCAAAAGTCCGCTGCAGCCCACACACGATCGAATGGTCTGCCGGAATCGTTCCATCGGACCTTTGATGTTGAAAAGTCCGGTCGTGTGTACGCGGCATTAGGAATCCTGAAGGTGGTGATTGGTTTTTGGGGCCCCGTACGCAGCTAGGCTTCCAAAAGTCCCACACATGTGGTATCCCCATACTCAGGAGAAGCAGCAACATGTATTTTGGGGTATAATTTCACATACAACCATGGCATGTGTGAGCAATATATAATTTAGTGACTACTTTTTGTAAAAAAAAATATATTTTTTTATTTTTTGTCATTATTCAATCCCTTGGGACAAAAAAAAATATTCAATGGTCTCAACATGCCCCTCAGCAAATAGCTTGGGGTGTCTACTTTCCAAAATGGGGTCATTTGGGGGGGTTTGTGCCATCTTGGCATTTTATGGCCTTCAAAACTGTGATAGGTAGTGATAGGTAGTGAGGAGTAAAATAAAAAATTAATGCCCTTAGAAATCCTGAAGGCGGTGCTTGGATTTCGGGGTCCCGTACGCGGCTAGGCTCCCAAAAAGTCCCATACATGTGGTATCCCCATAATCAGGAGAAGCAGCAGAATGTATTTTGGGGTGTAATTTCACATATGCCCATAGCATGTGTGAGCAATATATCATTTAGTGACAACTTTGAGCAAAAAAAAAAAGTTTGTAATATTCCAGCAACTTGTGGCAAAATATAAAATATTCCATGGACTCAATATGCCTCTCAGCAAATAGCTTGGGGTGTCTACTTTCCAAAATGGGGTAATTTGGTGGGGGTTTGTGCTATTTTGACATTTTATGGCCTTCGAATCTGTGATAGGTAGTGAGGAGTGAAATCAAAAATTTTCACCCTAATGCCGCGTACACACGGGCGGACTGCATGGCGTACTTAGTCCGTCGAAACACATTTCAGCGGACAGTCCGCTCGTGTGTGGGCTTCAGCTGACTTTTTCAGCGTGCAGTCTGGCGTACTAAGTATTTCGGATATTTCGAAATTCTGTCCGTTGTACTTTGGTTTCAGTGGACAATCCGCTCGTCAGTAGGCTAGTTCGACGGACTAAGAATGGCGCATGCCCAGAAAGGATTTACACGGCGGAAGGGTGCTTTGCTGTGTATTGGACTTCCTATTTCTAGTCCCGTCATACGTGCTGTACACGTCATCGCGCAAGCTTTCGACGGACTGTTTGGGTATCCGTGTGTGGTCAAGTCCGTTCAGTCGAAAGTATGACGGACTGTCCGTCGGATTGTATGACGGACTAAGTACGCCATACAGTCCGCTCGTGTGTACGCGGCATTAGAAATCCTGAAGGTGGTGATTGGTTTTCGGGGTGCCATGCGCGACTAGGCTCCCAAAAAGTCCCACACATATGGTATCCCCATACTCGGGAGAAGTAGCAGAATATATTTTGGGGTGCAATTCCACATATAAAGGAGAAAAAAGGAATAGATATGGCGCTATACCATTTTCTGCTAGGAACACATGAGTGAAAAATCTGAAAAATACTTATCATTAAACCATAAATGACTATAACAATATACTGTTCCCTAGTTACAATTATTAAAGTGCAAGTGCCAGTGTAACTAGGGAACAGTATATTGTTATAGTCATTTATGGTTTATTGATAAGTATTTTCACTTTATGGTTTTATTTCACTATTTTTTCATTTAATTGCCAGCACGCTGAGAATTTTATGCAAATCAGAATTTTCACTCATGTGTTCCTAGCAGAAAATGGTATAGCGCCATATCTATTCCTTTTTTCTTCTTTATTCCATTTTTCCACCCAATTGGGTGGAAATTAATAGAGGCTGCTCTTACCAAATCCTTCACTCTTAATATACTTTTTAAGTTAATTGCTCCATAGCGCAACCTACCCCCCTCCTAATCAATTCCACATATAACCATGACATGTGTGAGCAATATATCATTTTGTGACAACTTTTTGTAAAAAGAACATTTTTTTTTTTTGTCATTATTCAATTCCTTAGGACAAAAATAAATAAATATTCAATGGGCTCAACATGCCCCTCAGCAATTTCCTTGGGGTGTCTACTTTCCAAAATGGGGTTATTTGGGGGGGGGGGTTGTACTGCCCTGCCATTTTAGCACCTCAAGAAATAAGATAGGCAGTCATAAATTAAAAGCTGTGTAAATTCCAGAAAATGTACTCTAGTTTGTAGACGCTATAACTTTTGCACAAACCAATAAATATACGCTGATCGACATTTTCTTTACTAAAGACATGTGGCTGAATACATTTTGCCCTAAATGTATGACTAAAATTTAGTTTATTCGATTTTTCTTATAACAAAAAGAAGAAAATATCTTTTTTTCTCGAAATTTTTCGGTCTTTTTCCATTTATATCGCAAAAAATAAAAATCGCAGAGGCAATCAAATACCATCAAAAGAAAGCTCTATTTGTGGGAAGAAAAGGACGCAAATTTAGTTTGGTTACAACATTGCATGACTGCACAATTACCAGTTAAAGTAGTGCAGTGTGAAATTGTAAAAAGACCTCTGGACCTTAGGCTGCCAATTGGTCCGGGGCTGAAGTGGTTAAAGGAGAAATCTTACCTTAATATAGTCCTTATGCAGGACATGTATGATGAACAGGTCATCTGGAGATAATTCCTAAAATCATCAGGATTATTCTCCCGGATCTCATGAAGCAAAGGCATGTGCGAGAATTGGTCATGCTTGAGCAACTAATTCTTGCTCCATGAACTCCTCCTCGCCCTGTTCATGGACTGGGCTTGTATCAAAGCTAAAAGCCCAACACCAAGCCCCTGCACAGCACGAACTCTGCGACGAGTACGTACACAAAACTTGGCTTCAAAGCGGTCGACTGGTCAGAACAGACTAACAGTAAGCACTGATAAACAGCAAGGCCTGAAATAACGAACTGAAAACCAGAAACGAGCAGACAATAAGCACTGAAAATGAAAGCATACTATATGAATATAGGCCGCAATGACAAACAAATGCAAACTGACCACATGTACTGATAAGCAGATACGCAACGACAAGCACAAACTATAGAGCAGTAACGATCTGAAGCACAAGTCGGAAAAGCGCGAATCATCTCTAACCAAACTTCTACTAACATGCGATAAACACGAAATCAGCAGAAGGAGCCCAAAGGGTGCCATACGTGGTGATGAACTTCCATTTTATAGTCCCGTCGCTTTACGTCACTGCGTTCTTGACTATTGGAAATTCCGACAACTTTGTTCGACCGTGTGTAGGCAACACCAGTTTCGGACAAAATGCGTCGGAAATTATCTGACGGATTTGGTGATCGGAATGTCTGACTGTGTGTACGGGGGCTTATTTTAGCATGTTGTATTCTCCATACATCCATCAATTGGTTTTGGTGTAACTTCTTTTTTAACATCTTCCCCTGTACGTTTCCAGTCCGCTGTACCCAGGACGTACTATCTATCCTGGATTCCATACAGAAATTAAAGTCTCTAGCAATAATCACTCCTCCTTTCTTAAACTCCATTAAAATCTCTATAATAATACATTTAAAATAATTCATTGGATTTTTATTGGGGCAATAGACATTAGCCAAAGTGCATTCTACCTCGCTAATTCTTCCCCTCAGGAACAGAAAGCACTGTTCCGGTTCCACCAATCTCTCCTCCAGGGAAAACCAAATCCTATTGCCACCACCTTTGCTCGATTAGTTATGGAGTCACCGTAATACCATGCCGGGAAGTCATTTGAGATTATTTTAGTGTTTGTTTTGTGTGAGAAATGTGTCTCCTGCAGGAAGACTACTTCTGTTTTTAATTATTTTATCTCTCTTAATATATTAAATCTATTTGAAGGTATATTAAGCCCTTGCACGTTGTATGTCAGAAAATTTAGTGTTGTCATTTTTGCTCAATGCGTACCCGGGTCCCTCTTCCATCTTCTTGTCCTGGCCTAGCCGCTTGGTCCACTTGGATAAGCCCATTAATCGTGTTTGGTTGTTCAGTGAGCAAACAGGTTTCATCCTTTCCACCAGTAGCCTTGACTAGGTTTTGAGAGGCTCCCCCCACCCTTCTCCCCTTTTCCTCCCTTCATCCCCTACCCATCCCCCTCTCCCTTCCCCTTTTGGGGTATATCAGTCTCACCATGACCCAAGGATCCGAGGCACCTCCTTCTTTCCTACGGTTCTCCCTATGAGGTGGTGCTCTGCCTATGGACCCCAGACCAAGCCACTACCCATCCTCATGTCCCCTTGTCTGCTCCACTCCCCAAGTCAGGTTTTCTTCTTAGTTGTTGCTGTCTTCTTCTTTTTTAAGATCGGGTTCCATTGTTTTTGCTCCTCTGTGTTTGGTGTTTTGTCCTGCGCTTTCCACCAACCTGGTATCTCCAACAATGGAATATCTAATCTATTACAAAATTTAGGCATATCTTCTGGGAATCTAAGCATAGCTGATCGCCCTTCCTTTCACCCTATCAGGAAGTCTGGAAAAACCCCAGGAGTATTGGATCGTATGCAATTTCATTTTTTTCCAATAAAGGTTTTAATATACTTTTTTTTTGTCAGAGTCTCTGAAGCCAGGTCTGGGAATGTCTGTAATATTGTCTCTTTGTACTTAACAAGTGTGTTGGATTTTAGGGTGAACTACAAACCTTGCTAGAAGGCATACATTGGATAAAATCTTAGGAAAAAATAACATGGAGGAGAGATGGGTTTGCTTTAAGAGCATATTAAAAAAGGGCATTAGCCAATGCATCTCATCAAGTAAAACATTTAAACAAGCAAACAAAAGTCCTGGATGGCTTAACTCCAATGTAAAAATGCATATAAAAGCAAAGGAGAAGGCCTTCAAAAAATACAAGGTTGAGGGATCATCATCAGCATTCAGACTTTATAAAGAATGCAACAAGAAATATAAGGGTACAATAAGGAAGGCTAAGATAGAACATGAAAGACACATAGTGGAGGAGAGCAAACAAATTCCCAAGAAATTCTTTAAGTATGTAAACAGTAAAAAAGGGAGGACAGACCATATTGGCCCCATAAAGAATGAGAAAGGACATCTGGTTACAAAGGATGGGGAGATGGTAAAGGAATTCAATTTATTCTTCTCCTCAGTCTTCAAGAGGGAATTGGGGGGCTTCAGTAACCAAAACTGCAGTGTTTATCCTCATGACACATCACAGGAAGCACCTCCATGGTTAACAGAGGACCAAATTAAAATTAGACTTGGGAAACTTAACATTAATAAATCACTGGGACCAGAGGTGAAGCTGGATGGCGGTGTGACACACCGGAGGTGAGGGGAGGGGCCAAGGTGTGGCGGTCGGCCGGCGAGTGTACAGCGGAGAGTGCTGGGGACATGCTGGAGTGCGAGAATGAGGAGAAGCGGTTCGGGGTGAGAGCCCGCACACGCTAGGCAGCAGATCCCTTGGAGCGGCATTGATCCCCAGGGGAAACTGGTGGCCACCAAGTCCCCACCAACTGAAATCCAAGGAAGAGATTTATAAGATCTGTGGGGAGTGTTCCCTCGCCTGGGTACTCCAGTACAGTATCAAGTAGAAGATGGCGTTGTGCTTTTTGACATATAATGTGAAGGGACTTAAGTCCCGGATTAAGAGATTTAGGATCCTTAGAGACATTAAACAACGGCAGGCAGATGCAGTGTTTCTATAGGAGATGCATCTGACTCAGGAAACAAATGTAAACATTTTTTCAACAGATTTTCTTATTTGTTTTTTTTTGTTTTTTTTGTTTCACAAAGTTTTATTGGATGAAAAAGATAGCATAGTACACCTTAAAGTACAAATACATAAAAGCGCATATTGTAAATGTATCAAAAGCCGAGTACAATTACATAGAAAGATAGGAACATTATACATGTAGGTATTACAATATATAAGTGATCAAATAAGCAGATTATTACTTCATATTGATGTAGGTCAGCTGTTTGTTAAATTGAATATATATATAAAGAGGGAGAGGAAGGTGTGCGGGGAGGGGAAAAAAAAAAATAACTTAGATTTACAGATTCTGTTTCAGTCATATATGAGTTACCGTATATACTCGAGTATAAGCCGAGATTTTCAGCCTCTTTTTTGAGGCTGAAAGTGCCCCCCTCGGCTTATACTCGAGTCATCGCTGTCTGCCCGCTCGATCAGCGTGTCGAGCAGACAGACAGCGGCCATTCTATTCAAAAGCCGCGCCTCCGGCTCCGCCTTCGCCTGTGATAGGCGGAACACTGAATTTCCCAGCAGCCTGTGTTCCGCCTATCACGGACATCGTATCATCCTCGTACTACGGACGAGGATGATACGAAGGCAGTGATAGGCGGAACACAGGCTGCTGGGAAATTCAGTGTTCCGCCTATCACAGGCGAAGGAGGAGGCGCGGCTTTTGAATTTTACAATGGCCGCCGAAGAGGGCACGGGACGGAGGCAAGGCAAGGCAAGGCAAGGCACGGCACGGCACGGGACGGGACGGGACGGGACGGAGGCAAGGCAAGGCACGACACGACGGCAAGGCACGGGACGGAACGGAGGCAAGGAGGCAAGGCACGGGACGGAGGCTCGGGACAAAGGTAGGCTGGACACACACACACACACACACACACACACACACACACACACACACACACACACACACACACACATACACATACACATACACATACACATATACACACACACACACACACACACACACACACACACACACACACACACAGGGATGGGTGGATGGATGGAGACACACACAGGGATGGGTGGATGGATGGAGACACACACACACAGGGATGGATGGATGGATGGATGGAGACACACACACACAGGGATGGATGGATGGATGGACACACACACACACAGGGATGGATGGAAGGACACACAGGGATGGACGGACACACAGGGATGGACGGACACACAGGGATGGACGGACACACACACAGGGATGGACAGGCATGTCTTACCCTCGGCTTATACACGAGTCAATAAGTTTGCCAGTTTTTTTGGGGGTAAATTGGGGGCCTCGGCTTATATTCGGGTCGGCCTATACTCGAGTATATACGGTATACTTCTAATTATGGGTTTCTTTACTGATTAATAATTGATTTATATTCTTGAGAGTTCCTATATTCTATCCATTCATGCCATGTTGCATAGAATCTTGTGTTTTTTTCCTGAGAAATACTGATAAGCTCTTCAATTTGTTCTATATTATTTATTCTCCGAAACCATTCCTTTTTCGTTGGAATGGATTTGGAGCGCCAGTGAAAGGGGATACAGTGGCGTGCAGCGTTAACCATAAACATTGGCAGTGATTTCAGATATTTTTTCCTAGGGATATCATTTATATGAATGAGGTATTGTGCGGCATTAAAGCTCAGTTGTTCTGAGGATATCTTGTTGATGGTTTCGTGAACCGTTTCACAAAAGGTCTGGATTAAGGGGCAGGACCACCATATGTGGATCATCGAGCCCTCCTCTCGGTTGCATCTCCAACATTTTTCTGAGATTGTGGGGGAAAATTTGTGTAAAATAGAGGGGGTCCTATACCATCTGGATAAGATCTTATAGCTACATTCCTGAGTGGCTACATTTAGAGACCCTTTGTGTGCATAAATATGTATTTTCTCCCACTGTTCTTCGGAGATTGAGATGTCAAGGTCTCTTTCCCAGTTTTTGCATGTTTTATTGGATAAGTCTGGTGTTCCTTCAAATAATGAGTTATATATGATTGAAATGATGTGTCTGTGTGGTGTTTTTTTCGTACAGAGGTCTTCGACTGTCGTTAGGGGTTTCGTCCAATGATGTGTTGTCTGTTTGTTGGTTAGGAAGTGTCTAATTTGATTATAAGTCCAATGGGGTATTCGGAAGGGTGCTATAGTGTCATGGAGGTCTTTTCTAGAGAGTATTTTCCCATATTTAAAGAAATGTTTGGTGAGAATTTCCTTATGTGGCCAGTTATGTTTAAGAAAGTTTCTTTCTAAGCCTGTTGGGAAGTCAGGGTTGTTTTCCAGAGGGGTGAGGGGACCATACCAGGGAGTAGAGTTCTTTGATTTGAATGTGTTGTTAAAGATTTCTAATGTGGGTCCAATTAGGGGGTGAGTCTTGATATAATTAGAGTGAAATTTAGGGTTAATCCATGGGAGTGATTTAATTGATGGGGGAATCTGAGATTGTTCTAACGTCACCCAATCCTTTACAGATTGATGAATGTTCCAATCAACTATACGCGTTAAGAGTGTTGCTTGGTAGTATTTCCTAAGATCCGGGAGAGCTATGCCACCCTTGTGTTTAGGGAGGTTTAATCTGGTAAACTTTATTCTGGGGGTTTTGCCTCTCCATATAAACAGGGAGCAAGCCTTACGGAAGGCTGTAAAAAAGGATGATGGCACTCTGATGGGGACAGTTTGCATAACGTAAAGATATCTGGGTAGGAGTGTCATTTTTATCAGCGATGCTCTGCCGAACCACGAGATGTTCAGGGCATTCCATCTTCTCAAATCTTCTCGAGTTTCTTTTAAAATGGGTAAAAAATTTAGTTGGTATAATTTTCCTAAATCCGAGGGGATTTCAATGCCCAAATAAGTGATGTTTTTTTCCGCCCAGGTAAATGGGTGATTTTTCTTGCATAGTTCTACTGAGCTCGACTGTAGTGTAATGTTAAGTGCGTTTGACTTGGAATGGTTTATTTTAAGATTGAAGAGAAGATGGAAGTGTTTCAGGTCTTTAAGGAGATTAGGTAAGGACGTGTGTGGTTCTGATAAGAAAAGGAGCATATCGTCAGCAAATGCTGCAACTTTATAGGTGTTGTTCTGAATCTCTATGCCTTTGATATCATTGTTAGCTCTGATCCTATTTAGCAGTGGTTCTAGAGTGAGAACAAATAAGAGTGGGGAAAGCGGGCATCCTTGACGGGTGCCGTTTCGTAAGTTGAAGGCGTTCGATAGGTGGTTATTTACGCGGACTCGTGCAGTAGGATTGGAATATAGTGCCTTGACGTAAGATCTCATTTGGGGTAAGATTCCTATATGAATTAATACTGCGTCTATGAAATCCCATGCCACCCTATCGAACGCCTTCTCTGCGTCGAGGGAGAGGAGGAATCCTTGTTTTTGTTTTGAGGTTAACCAATGAATAATGTTTAGCGCTTTGGTCGTATTATCTCTACCCTCTCTGCCAGGTATGAAGCCCACTTGATCTAGTGTTATTAGGGATGTTAGTAAAGGTAAGATTCTGTTTGCTAAGATTTTTGCGTATAATTTTACATCTACATTAATTAAGGAAATTGGCCTATAATTTGTGACTTGGGTTATGTCCTTACCTTCTTTGGGAATTACAGTTATATGCGCTTCTAATAATTGTTTAGGGGGATGTTTTTCCGTATGTAAAGATTGGAATGATTTCAGAAAACGTGGTTAAAGTATTTCAATGAAAGTTTTGTAGTATTGTAGGGGTAATCCATCAGGGCCTGGGGCTTTTCCTATTTTCATCTCTTTTATAGCTTTGTCTAATTCTGTGCCAGAGATCGGTTCTTCTAGTTTTTGGGCTGTTTCATCTGATATTCGGGGTGGACTATATTTACCTAAAAAGTCTTGAATAAGGTTAGCTCTTAGGTTAGAGTTTTGTGGGCTTTTGGGATTGGAAGGTATGTTGTAAAGAGATTGATAGTAGAGTTCAAATTGTTTTGCGATCTCCTCATTCGAGGAACGTAGTTTACCTTGTTTATCCATTATTTGATGGATCGTTGCCGAGGTTTTTTTGTTTTGTACTGCTTTAGCGAGTAGTCTCCCACTCTTGTTACCTTGTTCGTAGTATATCTTGTGTCTCAAGATATATTGTCTTTTGGTTTTAACATTTAATTCATCTGCGAGCAGTTTTCGCGCGCTTGTAAGCTCCTCAAATGTTGAGACCGCAATAGTTTTTTTATGCGTTTTTTCTAGATTGTGGATTTGGGTTATCAATGAGTTTATCTTGGCTTGTTTTTCCCTCTTTATTTTGGCTAGCCTTTTTATAAATTCTCCTCTAATAACACATTTATGTGCCTCCCACTGTGTGATTGATGAGGTTTCCCCGTTATCGTTTCTTGCAAAGTAATCTTTTAATATTTCATTTAGCTCGGAAATGTCTTTGGGGTCTTTCAATGTGGATGTGTTCAGTCTCCATGTTTTGGTGCTGGTATTCCTCTCTGGGAAGGTCATTGTCATGGTGATTGGATGATGGTCTGAAATCGTCATTGGTTCAATGGTGCTGTTGCTTAGCAGGGGAATGTCTGGTTGTGTTATAAAAAAGTAAACAATTCTTGAATATTTTTGGTGAACATTGGAAAAAAATGTAAAGTCCTTGGATAGGGGGTTGAGGGTTCTCCAGGAGTCATGTAACATAAGGTTTTGTAACTGAATTTTAATTTGTTTCAATGCTCTATATGGGAGACTCGATGTTCCGTTTGAAGTGTCTATTGCGGGGTTAAGTGGGATGTTGAAGTCTCCCCCTAATATGATAATTCCTGACGCGAAGGTTGTTAAAAGGTCTTTGATTCTACGAAAGAAGGCTACCTGTTTAGAATTTGGGGCATAAATATTAGCAATAGTTATGGGACGGTTTCCTAATTTACCTTTCAGAAAAATAAATCTACCTCCAGGATCTGTCATAGCGTCTTGGAGTTGGAATGGTGTCTGTTTGGAAATCAGGATCGAGACCCCTTTTGTTTTACCTTCTGGGTTTGTGGCATGGTAAGCACATGGGAATCTTTTGTCTTGTAGTTTTGGGGTTTTTTCAGATTTGAAATGTGTTTCTTGGATACAAATGATATTTGCTCTGTGTTTGTGAAGCTCATTAAGAAGTCTGGTCCTTTTTTCAGGTATGTTAAGACCTTTGGCATTAATTGAGAGAAGTTTAATCGTTAGTGGAGTGGATGTTTGTTTATAGTCAGTCATCTTAGAATTTAGATGTTCGGTTCTAGATAGGTAAGTACTTTAAAAAAAAAAAAAAGGGGGGGGAGGGTGGAAGGAGGTGGGAGGGAAAATGGGTAGGTGATTGGGGTTGGACCGGGGGTAGATATAGACCTGCTAGTCTACCCTACTAAGAATCCGGTGTGTTCAAAGAGCAATGGTGGTTGCCCTTTGTGTGAGATCGGGGTCCACTCAAGATTCAATGGATGCTTGTGGTTGCTTGGTAATTAGTGAAATACTAACCAGTAAGAGGTGTTTTCTTTTATCTCTTATTTATTTTTTTCCTTTCTTTCTTCTTTAGAAAAACACTTCCTACTATAAAATATCCTCCTGCACTCGGGAGAAGTCAGTAAGCAAATAATTGGATAGTTTAGGGCGTTTTATCGATATAATGGGCCAGGGAAAGGGTTGGTAATTAACCTAGTATCAATTGGAAAGTTTTAGGAATAAGACGTTGCGGTTCAACCTCATGTGTGCATATGGGAAAACATGTTGGGAAGGATGTTGTTTAGGTGCACCAGGACATGTAACTAGATTGAGACAATCGTGTATTTCTAGTGCCCGAAAGAGGTTAATAGAATGATTGACTAGTCGTTGGCGTAGGCCTTCAGGTCTGACCTAAGAGATGGTTACATCAGGTGTATAATGTACTAAGAACATTAAACAAACATTAAGTCACTCCAATAACCCAGATTTGTATTTTACCTTACATCATTAGAAACATGTGTTGCTCATTCCATTGTGTCTGATTTTAACCTTTGGAAGAAGTGCATGTTGTGTAGTCACATAACATTGCCGTATATTAGTAATAGCTGGCAAAATTAAGATATTTAATGTGTTGTCTGCGCTCTGAAATTCGTGTCTCTCCTAGTGAAATATCGGAGGGGAAAAGATTGGGTTGCTTTCTGACGTCTAGTTGAAATTCCTCCAAACTTCCGAGGGGGAGGATCTCTCCCTCGGGCTTACCACTATTAATAACAACTCTATTATAATTTCGAACTTCAAACCTTTTAAACCCGTGTCAACATTGTATGTGTCTTAAACAACTTATACCCAGTTATCTTATCAAGATAATCTTATCTTTGATATCAAGAACATGTAAGAAAAAACCTTCAACAATATGTAGATACATTTCTAGCAGGCTGCAAACTGAGCAATACGTTTGTTGACCTTATGCTGCATGGAACTGCATACTTTTTTTTTTTTTAACCCTTACATAAGGTCACTGTAGTAACTAGATTTGCTAGTAAAACATTAAAGTAACTTAATCAACTTAGAGACCTAAGAATACCCTCTTTACCCTATTCTCTTTGTTTCCAACACCACCTTTTGTTAATATAGCATAGCATTAAGCGATGGTTATCTACTCTGTGACTCGGTTGGACTGAGTTGTTCAGACAACTTGTCTCAGCAAAAGGGGTGTTCATTACTTTGATGGGGGGGGGATGTTACTAAACTAAATTAGTGGGGTGATCTAAGCCCATAGTAAATCCGTAGGGAGCATAATAGGTAGGTATAGAAGATATGTACTCTCCTTCTACCTCCGCCCCCCTCTCATTCTCCTTTGTTCCCCTCACAGGATTTCTTACCAGGTCTTGCTTAAGGCGTCCTTCTTATCGAGAGGGAGAAGAGTGAGAGATAGAAAACAACGGGGAACAGAGTGAGAAGAGATAAAGTAGAGATAAAGCAATGAGATAGAATAGAGAGGGATATTGGTAGCGTGAAGTAAACAAAGTCACAGTTTTTGAGGGTTTCTAGGAGCATGACTTATCCTGCAAAGGTAAGAGTTCAGGTGTCCATTTGCTCTCGGTGATCCATGCGATCTCTGCGTCTGGGTGGGGAGATTCCGGGGCTTCTTTGGTGAACGTTTCTTCTGCTGAAATGCGGAGACGGTGATCTGCGGCGACGGTCTCTATTCCTCTGGGCTCTTGGGGTGAGGTTGTTAGAGATTGCAATCCAGGATTCGCTCAGTGTAAAGGAGCTATACCAGTCTGGAACTTCAATTCTAGGAAGATCTAGAGTTTCAGAGAATGACTGGAGGTCTTCTGGCGTGCGTAACAGTGCTGTGTGGCCTCTCTACGTGGCTGAAAGGCAGAAAGGGAATTTCCATCTGTATGGAATGCCTCTGGTGCGCAGTTGCTCTGTGATCGGGCGTAAAGCTTTGCGCTGCTGTAGCGTGATATTTGATAGGTCCTGGTACAATTTGATTTCATTTCCATTAAAGATGATTCTACCTTTTTCTCTTGCTTTCTTAACGATTGCTTCCTTCAGGGGAAAATTAACAAGGCAACATATTATGTCTCTAGGGGGATCATCATCTCTACCCCTGGGTCTGAGAGCTCTGTGAATCCTCTCGAATTCAATAGGGGAATCAGGGGGTCTGTCCAGAATGTCATTGAATAAAGCAGCTGCAGTTTGTTCCACTGGATTTTGATCAGTCATTTCAGGGACCCCTCTGATTCTAATGTTGTGTCTCCTCCCCCTATTGTCCAAATCTTCTATGCGGCGGTGCATATCAATAATGTGATTGAGGTGAATATCTGCGTTTTTTTGTACTTGTTTTATGGCTTCTGCCTGGTGTGCTGATACTTGCTCTATAGCTCCTGTCCTTGCTGCAATGCTCTGTATGCCAGTTCTGATCTCATTGATGGCAGCGGAAAAGGAGGCTTTTATGTCCATAGACATAGCCTGCAGATTGGTCTGGAGGTCTGCTAGGCTAAACGGCTGATGCTGAAGTGTCCCTTGATTTTGTGTGCCGTTCGTGTTGTTAGCGGTGTCCGCGGCGGCTGTGGAGCCGCCGGGCGGCATGGGCATCTTAGGCGAGGCCGCGGCTTTGGGGCCTTCACCGTGTGATGTCCGGAACATTGCCGGAATGCTTACCGGCGGTTGTTGTAGATGCTCCATCTGAGCCTGGGGTGTTGGGGGACACAGATCCGATGTTCCCTGGTGTGGATGCTTCAGAAAACGCCCTGATTGCAGTGGATTGCTCTCCCGAGTGCCGGAGCTAAGGGATTAGGCATCCATCTTCGTCCGGAGTTAGGCCACGCCCCTCTATTTGGTTTTACAGTGACTCCCCTATTAGGGGGGACAAAGGGGTCACAATTGAGTTCTCTAAAAAGGTCAAGTTCATGGTAACTGACAGAGTGTACGACCCAGATGGACGTTTCTTATTTTTGAAAGGAAGACTGGGCGAGCGATTATACACTCTGGTCAACTTGTATTGTCCAAATAAAAACCTGATCGGGTTCCTGAGTCTAATTGAACGTGGTGAAATCTAAATTGCATTGCGCTCAAATTGTAGATATCTGGCAGGTGAAACATACAAAAATGAAAGATTATACCTTCTTTTCCCCTGTGCATGGGACTTACTCTAGACTAGATCAATTTTTGGTAGACCATAGAATGATAGACAGGGTGAGTGAAGTGGGGATAGAAGCAATGTCCATATCGGACCATGCCCTGGTCTCATTAAAGTTAAAGACCCCAGGGATTCAAAAAGTACCGTTTACTTGGCGATTGAATGAGAGTGTGTTACAAGAGGAGGAGGTGGTGGCGAAAGTACAAGAAGAAAAAAAACGCTATTTCTTCTTGTACTTTCGCCACCACCTCCTCCTCTTGTAACACACTCTCATTCAACCGCCAAGTAAACGGTACTTTTTGAATCCCTGGGGTCTTTAACTCTAAGAAAAACTCTATTTCTTCTTGTACTTTCACCACCACCTCCTCCTCTTGTAACACACTCTCATTCAACCGCCAAGTAAACGGTACTTTTTGAATCCCTGGGGTCTTTAACTTTAATGAGACCAGGGCATGGTCCGATATGGACATTGCTTCTATCCTCACTTCACTCACCCGGTCTATCATTCTATGGTCTACCAAAAAATGATCTAGTCTAGAGTAAGTCCCATGCACAGGGGAAAAGAAGGTATAATCTTTCATTTTTGTATGTTTCACCTGCCAGATATCTGGCAGGTGAGGAGAAGCGGTCTCATTAAAGTTAAAGACCCCAGGGATTCAAAAAGTACCGTTTACTTGGCGGTTGAATGAGAGTGTGTTACAAGAGGAGGAGGTGGTGGCGAAAGTACAAGAAGAAATAGAGTTTTTCTTTAGGTCGAATGGTACGTACGGGGGAGGTTTCGGAAGTTATGCTATGGGAGGCCCATAAGGTATACATCAGAGGGATCCTTATTGCTATAGGGGCTGAGATAAAAAGAGTAAGGGAAAAAAGATTAAAAAACTACTAGAAGAAATCTCTAGCCTAGAACAAAAACGTAAAAACCACAGGGGGCCACAGCAGGAAGTATATCACTCTTTAGTGAAGAAAAGAATGGAACTTAACGATATTATAGAGAATTAATCTAGGAAGGAAATAAATCGAATTATGCGAGATAAACATTACTGAGGTGATAAATCTAGTAAATACTTATCCAGGCAGGTGAAGAAAAAAAGGGAAGCAAATTATACTGAAAAAATAAAAAATAAAGCGGGAGAGATAATTTCCTCCACAAATGAGTCCAAGAATTCAAAACCTACCATAGGGCACTGTACACAGTTAAGCAAGAGGAGGAGCCTAGGCAGCTAGAGGAAAATAAAATGAGGGAATTCCTGGATAGCGATATATTAACTTCATTATCTGAGATTGATAGGAGCAGTATGGAGGGACCAATAACAGAAGAAGAAATTTATGATGTTTTAAAAAGAATGCCGTCGGGCAAAAGCCCGGCCCCAGATGGGATGGGATTACGGTGGAAAATTATAAAAAGTATAAAGAAATACTGGTTTCAAAGCTCTGCCACTATTGGAATAAAATAGGATTATAATGTGAATTAGGAAGGGATGCATTGTTGGCATTGATAACTGTGATACTAAAAAAGGGCAAAGATAGTAATCTCTGCTCTAGCTATAGACCCATAGCCCTTTCAAATATCAAAATGAAATTATTTGCAAGCGTGCTGGCTAATAGGCTGAAGGATAAGATGCCTGGGCTGATGCACCCAGATCAGGTTGACTTTATAATGGGTAGAGAAGGAAGGGACAATGGGGTACGTGTACTCCCGTCGAATCGGCTAAGATTGGTGGTGACCCCAGCCTACTCCTGTCGATTTATGCTGAAAACGCCTTTGACATGGTAGACTGGGGATATATGCTGAAATCGTTAGAGGCCAGGGGAATTGGTCTCAGGATGATTAGATGGATAAGGGAGTTGTATAGGGACCCCCAGACGATGGTAAAGGGGAATGGTGTTGCCTCGTGCCCTTTCCCAATGAAAAACGGGACTAGGCAGGGGTGCCCACTGTCCCCCTTATTGTTTATCTTGTCCCTGGAGCCTTTATTGGCATATCAGGGCCAGTGCGGACATCGGGGGGATTAGAGTGGGGGACGAGGAGCACAGTTTAGCAGCCGTTTTGAATCCCCTTTAACTTCAATGAGACCAGGGCATGGTCCGATATGGACATTGCTTCTATCCTCACTTCACTCACCCGGTCTATCATTCTATGGTCTACCAAAAAATGATCTAGTCTAGATGATGCCGATGATGTGCTCTTTTTTATTACAAAGCCTAGTAAAACGATTCCCAACCTCCTAAAAAAAAAAATTGGGGGAAATTTCAAACTTTAAAATTAACCCGAATAAATCGGAAATATTAAACATTAACTGTAGGAAAGCAGAGGAAGACACTATTTCAAAGGAATCCCACTTCTCATGGAAAAAGGACATTAAGTATTTAGGAATAAGACTGTCTGATATGTTAAGGAAAACATATTTGATACATTTTATACCCTTACTTGATGAGATAAGGAGGGAAATAAAAAAAAATGTCAACTTGCAGGTTGTCCTGATTTGGGCGAATAAGTTCTATTAAAATGTTCCTGACCCCAAAAAGTTTATATACATTTCAGATGCTCCCCTTAACAATCTCACAGTCTTTTTTTAGAATCCTGAAAGGAATAGTATCTAGATATATATGGTGTAATAAAAAACCTTGACTCTCTGCTACAATTTTAAGTTTAGAGAAAAATAAGGGTGGTTTAGCCATGCCAGACTATAAGAAATACTATAATGCAGTGATCTTGTTGTGTATAATTGAGTGGTCAAAAGAGGATAGTGATAAAAGATGGGTAAAATTAGAAAATACACTGAGTAATTCAAAGTTAGGACATATAATGTGGAACCCACCTCAACATAGATTATTGAGCCAAAATACACGTTATTACATGTACAACACTGTTGGGGTTTGGGATAGAGTACATAGTCACAAAAAATGGAAGTTCAATTCACCTTTGATTTATTTGAAGGAAAATTATTATTTTAAGCCTGGGAAGTGGGGGGAAATTGGATTAAAAGAGATAGTTTACAAGTGAAAGATATAGTTAAAAAGGGTAAAATATGCACTTTACAAAAACTTCAAATTACACTGAGATGATGAAAATTGACATATGGAGAGACTTCCAGCTGAAAGGGTTTGTAGAGAATCTACCAACCCCAATTAGATCTGAAGAAGAGTATACCCCATTAGAGAAGTGGATCTTGAACTGCCATGGTAGAAATAATATGTCATGCTTGTTTAAAACCCTCTCGGAGGGAGAGAAAACAGAGGTTCCTCCATATGTGATATCATAGGAGAGGGAAATAGGGACCAATTGCACTTCACAAAGATTAGGGAAGATTTTGAAAATGACCCATGGTTCTGCGGTAGACGCAAAGATGGCAGAAACAAATTACCAATGTCTAGCAAGATGATATTTTACGCCCGATAGATTAAGCCATTTCCAGCAGGATAGCGCGTCCGAGTGTTGGAGAAATAAAGGTACAATGTTCCATATCTGGTGGGATTGTCCCATTATTAAAAAGTATTGGTTGGGGCTATTAGATCTTATAAAGTTCATTACTAATGAAACAATCCCATTGGACCCTTGGACATGTCTTTTCCATGGGACCGATAGGCCAGTGGGGCTCTATAAATCCTCGATTATTCCAACACTGCTTAATGTAGCAAAGTGCCAGATACCAAAAAAATGGCAGGAAATTGAAAGCCCTAAAACCTGCGACTGGATTTTCAGAGTGGAAAGGATTCAAAGATTGGTGAAGGAGGAGAAAGGGAAGGGTGATCAGATGGCAGAAGATGCCAGAAACGATCAGAAAGACAAATGGGTAAAGTGCCATTCTGAGTATTGCCTATTTATCACCACCCTCTGAACTTGACCTTGTAGGCATTTTTCAATCCATGTACTCACCCTATGGTACAGTAAATGTTTATGGGGAACTGTGTCAAATGCTTTTGCGAAACACAGATACACCATGTCTATGGGCCTTCCTTTATCTAGATGGCAACTTATCTTCTCAAAGAAGGTTAATAGATTGGTTTGGCAAAAACAAATCTTCATGGATCCATGCTGATTACTGATAATGATACCATTCTCATTGCTAAAATCTTGTATATAATCCCTTATCATCCACTCCAAGAGTTAACATACTATTGATGTTAAGCTAACTGGTCTGTAATTCCCAGGTATGTATTTTGGGCCCATTTTAAATATTGTTGCTACATTGGCTTTTCTCCAATCAGCTGGTACCATTCCAGTCAGTCGACTGTCAGTAAAAATTTGGGACAATGATTTGGCAATTACTTGACTGAGTTTAAAAACTCTTGGAGATATATGGCAGAGATAATCAAATGATCTAGAAGAAAAGGCTAAGAAAGAAGAGAGGGACTAGGAGTAATAGAAAAGAAGCCCGTTGATGATAGGTCCAGGGGAGTGTATGGGAGGATGGGAGGCAGAGTGGGACAGGGTGGGTATCGAAGATAAGGAAGGAGAAAATTATTTCTATGCTGTATATGTTTTACTTTTTGTATGATGGTTATTATAGAATTAAATAAAGGATTACAAAAAAATAATAATAAATCACTGTGACCAGATGGTTTGCACCTGAGGGTACTTTGGGAACTCAGTCAAGTAATTGCCAAATCATTGTCCCAAATTTTTACTGACAGTTGACTGACTGGAATGGTACCAGCTGATTGGAGAAAAGCCAATGTAGCACCAATATTTAAAATGGGCCCAAAATACATACTTGGGAATTACAGACCAGTTAGCTTAACATCAATAGTATGTAAACTCTTGGAGGGGATGATAAGGGATTATATACAAGATTTTAGTAATGAGAATGGTATCATTAGCAGTAATCAGCATGGATCCATGACGATTTGTTTTTGCCAAACCAATCTATTAACCTTCTTTGAGGAGATAAGTTGCCATTTAGATAAAGGAAGGCCCATAGACATGGTGTATCTGTGTTTCGCAAAAGCATTTGACACAGTTCCCCTTAAACATTTACTGTACCATAGGGTGAGTACATGGATTGAAAATTGGCTACAAGGGCAAGTTCAGAGGGTGTTGATAAATGGGGAGTACTCAGAATGGTCAGAGGTGGAAAGTGGGGTCCTCCAGGGTTCTGTGCTGGGATCAATCCTGTTTAATTTGTTCATAAATGGACTGGAGGATGTGGTAAACAGCTCAATCTCTGTATTTGCGGACAATACTAAGCTAAGCAGGGCAATAACTTCTCTGCAGGATGTGGAAACATTGAAAAAAGATCTGAACAAATTAATGGGGTGGGCAACTACATGGAACATGAGGTTAAATGTATAAACATGTAAAATAATGCATTTGGGTGACAAAAATACGAATGCAATTTATACACTGGGGGGGGGGGGGCTCTGGGGGAATCTAGGATGGAAAAGGACCTGGGGTTCCTAGTAGATGATAGGCTCAGCAATGGCATGCAATGCCAAGCTGTTGCTAACAAAGCAAACAGAATATTGGCATGCATTAAAAAGGGGATTAATTCCAAAGATAAAATCATAATTCTCCCATTCTACAAGTCTCTGGTCCGGGCTCAGCTAGAGTATGCTGTCCTGTTTTGGGCACCAGTCTTCAGGAAGGATGTATTGGAAATGGAGAGAGTACAAAGAAGGACAACAAAGCTAATAAAGCGTCTGGAGGATATTAGTTGTGAGAAAAGATTGCAAGCACTGAACTTATTCTCTCTGGAGAAGAGATGCTTGAGAGGGGATATTATTTCAATATACAAATACCATACTGGTGACCCCACAATAGGAATAAAACTTTTTCCTGGAAGGGAGTTTAATGCCCCGTACACACGAGCGGACTTAAATCCGAAGGAGTTTCCGCCGGAGTTCCGCCGGAGTTCCGCCGGAGTTCCGACGCAACGGACTTGCCTACACACGATCCCACTAAAGTCCGCCCGTCTGGTCCGCGGTGACGTACACCAGGTCCGACGAGACTATAAAACGGAAGTTCAATACCAAGTGCGCCACCCTTTGGGCTCCTTCTGCTAATTTCGTGTTTATCTCGTGTTAGTAGAAGTTTGGTGAGAGACGATTCGCGGTTTTCAGACTCGTATTTTTCAGAACGTTTTTCACTGCTTTTCAGTTTGTGCTTGTGAGGTTTGTATCTGTTTTTTAGTGCGTGTAGTCAGTTCGTGTCTGTATTTTGCAGTGCGATCTAACTGCGCTCGCTGACTTTCAGCTCGCTCTTCACAGGCCTTGCTGTTCTTCAGTGACGTCTGTTAAGTTCGCTCTGACAATCCGACCGTTTTGAAGCCATGTTGCGTGTACGTACTCGTCGTCGAGTTCGTGCTTTGCTTGCGCTTGGTGTTGTAGTTCATTCTGCAACCCAAGAACAGTCCGTGGACGGGGTGTTGAGGAGTTCATGGACGAAGAATTGGTTGCTCCAGCGTGACCAGTTCTCGCACATGCCTTTGCTTCGTGAGATCCGGGAGAATAATCCTGATGATTTCAGGAATTATCTCCGGATGACGGACCCCGTTTTTCACCGTCTGCTGGCTTTGCTGACCCCTTATATCAGCAGGCAGGATACCTGCATGCGGCAAGCCATCACTCCGGAGCAGAGGCTCGTCGCCACGTTGCGCTACTTGGCGACAGGGAGAAGCCTTCAGGACCTGAAGTTCTCGACAGGCATCTCCCCCCAGGCTCTGGGGATCATTATCCCAGAGACCTGTTCTGCCATTATACAGGTCCTGCAGGAGGACTATATTAAGGTAAGATTTAGCATTTAACATCACATTTTATTGTCTTTAATGTTTGCTAATGCCTTGTATTTCTTTCCTCAATCTCTAATTACCATGATTGCAATATGCTGTGAATGTCCCCTTTGTCCTCATGCATGCTGTAATCTTTTAATGCTCCTTTTTTGTTTTTCATGCATATTTGCCTTCATTAAACCTCACCAACATGCTATGGTAGGCCCATATCCACCTAGTCTAGTCACTTAAAATGTCTTTTGTCAGCTCCATTCTATTGCTTTATCCTAAAACCAAACATTTTAAAGATTATTCCAAATGGTCTGTGTCCCCTTAACTGAATCCCCCCCCCCCCCTTAATAGTATCCCAAATGGTCTGTGTGTCCTTTAACTGGATCCCCACACACACACTTAATATAATTCCAACGAGTCTGTGTGTCCTTAAATTAATGTTGAATTATATATTGTATTTTTAACACACTTCAACCCTGGAATGATTTTCCCCCCTTCCTGACCTTCATCACTTTTTTGGGTGATTTGGCAGTGCGTTGTTTGAATTGACAATTGTGCGTCCTTGTAACATGGCTCCTCCTAGTAAATTATCTTCATTTTATTAGCACAAAGAGATTTTGTATTTGGTTGTCTTTGATCACCTCTGCTTTTTTAGTTTTGGTGATTAACCACCAACAAACCCAAAATGCATTTTTCTAAATATGCATTTTTTTCTCTCTTTTCGCTCTAAAGAAAGATAGGCACAAAAATATATCACCATGATTTTTTTGGACATCATTTGATGCTGATACGTAGTCTTTTAGTAAACAAAAATGTGTTAAAATGAATCACAATTTAAGCGTTTCTTGATTGTTTTGGTTAAAAGTTCAATCGTTTCGTAAATATGGTCTATTTTGCTGGCATTTGTAAAATCTTGCCATTTTTGAAAATAGTAATGGCGTTGCTAACCGTTTTTTTTTTTTTTTCTGGTGACTGCCACATTATGGCGGACACATTGGCCAATTTCCATACATTTTTGTGACCATTGTCATTAATACAGTGATCAATGCTGTCAAAAATTGTCTTGATTACTGTAAAAATGTCACATGCAGTGAAGGTGTTTTATTAAGCACAAGGGGGCCAAGGAATGGTTTAAAGTGTGTTCTGGGTGAGTGTTTTTCTTAACTGTCTGGGGGATGGGCTAGCAGTGACATGACCCTGATCACTGCTCCCAATGACAGGGAGCAGACGATCGGTGTCATGTGACTAGGCAGAAGCGTGAAATAAAGTTTGTGTTGTAATGTACAATGTTTAATGTGCAAAAGTACTTATTTTGTTTTTTTTCTGCTTTTTGCCTCCCCAGTTTCCTTCATCGCCACAGGAATGGCAGACTGTGGCATCCCATTTTGCCACCCGTTGGGACTTTCCTAACTGCGGTGGTGCGATAGATGGGAAGCACGTCCACATTGTGCCACCACCCCATTCGGGGTCATACTTTTTTAATTACAAGGGGTTTCACAGTATTGTGTTAATGGCGGTGGTGTCGGCACAGTATGAATTTCTATATGTGGACGTGGGGAAGAATGGCCGGATGTCGGATGGAGGAGTCTTCGCCCAGACGGAGTTCTACCGCCGTCTACAGACAGGTGGCCTGGGCTTGCCACCTGATTCGGAGAATGTGGAGGAACTACCCTTCGTATTCATTGCTGATGAGGCTTTTGCTCTTGACGACCACATCATGAGGCCATTCCCCCAAAGAGCCCTCACCCCGGAGAGGAGGGTTTTCAACTACCGGCTGGCCAGAGCGAGAAGAGTTGTGGAAAATGCATTTGGAATAATGGCCAGCCGGTTCCGTGTATTTCTGACTGCTCTAAACCTAGCGGAATACAAACTGAACTATGTCATACTTACGTGCTGCATTTTGCACAATTTTTTACACAAATACTCAAATACTTATTTATCCGGAATAATGCCGGAGGCTGGAGTTGGTCCAGAATCCATGACAGGCCTGGATACTGGCCGTACTGGCTTGGCCCCCCAAAGTGCACGTGAAGTTCGCGAAAGATATGTGACTTATTTTAACGGTAGGGGGGCCATTGCAATGCCACCCAATCTTTAATTTTTAAAAAGAGGAAAATAATAAAAGAACCTCAAATCTGAAATGTGTTTTCTTGCTTGCTTTTGGTTTGTGCTGTCTCCTATGTTATCCTAGTGCACTTGTAGTGCCAAGTGTATTTTCATTAAATTCAATAAGGCCCATTGTCACTGGATACACAAAATCCCTTTTCCCAAACTGGTATTAAGCATTGAAAGAATACGCCACACATTCTTGATTATTCAAAATTTTAATTTGGCCACATTCACATGTGCCATTGAATATTTAGTGATGTAAATTTTTTTTTGGGTTTATTTAACTTTCTTTGCCAAACATTTTTTTGTTTCCTTTTTTTTAAAATTTTTAAAAACATTTTTTTTTTTTTTTTTGTGGTTTTTTTTTTTTCTATAAAAAAATATGAAAAATGTATAACAACAATCAGCCACAATCATAAAAATTGGTGAAATGAAAAATCATGAAGAACATGATCGATATTATGGAGAAACGGATTATATTCTCCCCAAAATATCGATCATGTTCTTCATTTCCAGCTGCATATTGTCAATCTGAGTCTTCATGAGATCCAGGCTAGTTCGCATGTCATCTAGTTCCCCATTCCAGCCCATTATCTGGCCAATCAGCCTTTGTGCGCTGTCACTGGAAAATGGGGCCCTTTCCACAAACAGAACATCACCTACAATAGATGGGAAACATTTGGTCAAAAATTATGCAGTCATACATGGATTTCAACAAGCTGGGGTGTCAGACACTCACCTGGTGGGGTGCCCATCTCCCCTACTTCCTCCACCTCTCCTTCCTCAACCTCTCCTTCCTCGACATCCTCGGGGGGGGCACTGGTGCTTGGAAATGTGTCGCTTTCCACAACCACAACATCACCTAAAATAGATGTAAAAACATGTGTTTGGAAATATGCAGGTATACATCGATTACCTGAAGCTGTGGTGTCAGACACTCACCTGGTGGGGTGCCCATCTCCTCTCCTTCTTCCACCTCTCCTTCCTCCACATGCACATCCACGGGGGGGATGGGGCTAACCTCACATTCCTGCTGGCAAGGGTGGCGGTCCCTGGGATCCTGCTTTTTGAGGCTTTTCTGCCCTATGAGAAATTAACAAACAAAAGGGTATACTTTAGCACACAGATATTTAAGGCCAGAACTAGGAAGATGAAACCTTGATTAGAAGTGTTGTACAATTGTCGGTTTATGAAGAGATGCAAAATGTGAAGACATGATAAATAGTGATGGCCGAACGGTTCGCCCGGCGGTCGTTTCGCGGCGAATTTCCGACATTCGCGGTCCGCACGTTCGAACGCCTTTTTCCGTCGTTCGCCGCGGCGGACTTACGTGTTTAATGTATACAAGAACTTTAACCTTTGGTGACACGTTTATCATGTGATACAGGACAGCCAATTGAGACATGACAGCACATGGACACTTGTACATTCCCCCTAACCTATAAATACACCCGATCCGGTGGCCATTTTACATTCTTTCTTCTGTTACGATAGGGACAGGTTCCTGTGTGGAGTAGGGAGAGATAAACCACTAGCTATTTGGTACACAAAAGTTCTTTTCAGGACTGGTATAGGTGTTAGGTGTTGATAGGTTTGCTGTGCTGCTGATTCTTGCAGCAGCCTGAGTGTCTTTTGTTAGTTTAGAGAAAGGGAAAGGACGGTGTATGCTACAGGGACAGCCAGATTAGTCTTTCATCATCATCATCATCATCATCATCATTAGCTGTTACTATCAAGGTCCACAAAAGAGCTGTTCCAGTAACCACTAATCGTTCTCTTTTTTTGCCAATTTGTATAGGGACAGGAAGGAAGCAGTGTTGTCAGGCAGTGAGGGTAATTTTAAAGACTTGCTGTTATTATTAGTTCCACAAAGGTTCTTTTCAGGACTGGTATCAGTGGTACAGTAATAGGCTTGTACATGTATAATATTCTTTCTTCCAAATATAGAAAGGATATTATACTTGACTGCTGCCCTTCTGCTGCAGTCTGCTAAACATTCACAACTCACTTGTTCCACAAAAGTTCTTATAAGGACTGGTAACTTGGTATAGGGTGCTACGGTACATAGGCTTGAGTGCGGTACAGTCTGCTGTTCTGTAAGGACCGCTATCGGTCCACAATAGATAGGGTTGACGTGCACCACTGCTGACCGCTCACCTATACTGCAGCAGTCCTTCAGCGGTATAGGGACTGACGTACAGTCTGCTAATCACTAACACACAACCTGCTTGTTCCACAAAAGTTCTTATAAGGACTGGTAACTTGGTATAGGGTGCTACGGTACATAGGCTTGAGTGCGGTACAGTCTGCTGTTCTGTAAGGACCGCTATCGGTCCACAATAGATAGGGTTGACGTGCACCACTGCTGACCGCTGCCCTATACTGCAGCAGTCCTTCAGCGGTATAGGGACTGACGTACAGTCTGCTAAACACTAATACACAACCTGCTTGGTCCACAAAAGTTCTTATAAGGACTGGTAACTTGGTATAGGGTGCTACGGTACATAGGCTTGAGTGCGGTACAGTCTGCTGTTCTGTAAGGACCGCTATCGGTCCACAATAGATAGGGTTGACGTGCACCACTGCTGACCGCTGCCCTATACTGCAGCAGTCCTTCAGCGGTATAGGGACTGACGTACAGTCTGCTAAACACTAATACACAACCTGCTTGGTCCACAAAAGTTCTTATAAGGACTGGTAACTTGGTATAGGGTGCTACGGTACATAGGCTTGAGTGCGGTACAGTCTGCTGTTCTGTAAGGACCGCTATCGGTCCACAATAGATAGGGTTGACGTGCACCACTGCTGACCGCTCACCTATACTGCAGCAGTCCTTCAGCGGTATAGGGACTGACGTACAGTCTGCTAATCACTAACACACAACCTGCTTGTTCCACAAAAGTTCTTATAAGGACTGGTAACTTGGTATAGGGTGCTACGGTACATAGGCTTGAGTGCGGTACAGTCTGCTGTTCTGTAAGGACCGCTATCGGTCCACAATAGATAGGGTTGACGTGCACCACTGCTGACCGCTGCCCTATACTGCAGCAGTCCTTCAGCGGTATAGGGACTGACGTACAGTCTGCTAAACACTAATACACAACCTGCTTGTTCCACAAAAGTTCTTATAAGGACTGGTAACTTGGTATAGGGTGCTACGGTACATAGGCTTGAGTGCGGTACAGTCTGCTGTTCTGTAAGGACCGCTATCGGTCCACAATAGATAGGGTTGACGTGCACCACTGCTGACCGCTGCCCTATACTGCAGCAGTCCTTCAGCGGTATAGGGACTGACGTACAGTCTGCTAAACACTAATACACAACCTGCTTGGTCCACAAAAGTTCTTATAAGGACTGGTAACTTGGTATAGGGTGCTACGGTACATAGGCTTGAGTGCGGTACAGTCTGCTGTTCTGTAAGGACCGCTATAGGTCCACAATAGATAGGGTTGACGTGCACCACTGCTGACCGCTCACCTATACTGCAGCAGTCCTTCAGCGGTATAGGGACTGACGTACAGTCTGCTAATCACTAACACACAACCTGCTTGTTCCACAAAAGTTCTTATAAGGACTGGTAACTTGGTATAGGGTGCTACGGTACATAGGCTTGAGTGCGGTACAGTCTGCTGTTCTGTAAGGACCGCTATCGGTCCACAATAGATAGGGTTGACGTGCACCACTGCTGACCGCTGCCCTATACTGCAGCAGTCCTTCAGCGGTATAGGGACTGACGTACAGTCTGCTAAACACTAATACACAACCTGCTTGGTCCACAAAAGTTCTTATAAGGACTGGTAACTTGGTATAGGGTGCTACGGTACATAGGCTTGAGTGCGGTACAGTCTGCTGTTCTGTAAGGACCGCTATAGGTCCACAATAGATAGGGTTGACGTGCACCACTGCTGACCGCTCACCTATACTGCAGCAGTCCTTCAGCGGTATAGGGACTGACGTACAGTCTGCTAATCACTAACACACAACCTGCTTGTTCCACAAAAGTTCTTATAAGGACTGGTAACTTGGTATAGGGTGCTACGGTACATAGGCTTGAGTGCGGTACAGTCTGCTGTTCTGTAAGGACCGCTATCGGTCCACAATAGATAGGGTTGACGTGCACCACTGCTGACCGCTGCCCTATACTGCAGCAGTCCTTCAGCGGTATAGGGACTGACGTACAGTCTGCTAAACACTAATACACAACCTGCTTGGTCCACAAAAGTTCTTATAAGGACTGGTAACTTGGTATAGGGTGCTACGGTACATAGGCTTGAGTGCGGTACAGTCTGCTGTTCTGTAAGGACCGCTATCGGTCCACAATAGATAGGGTTGACGTGCACCACTGCTGACCGCTCACCTATACTGCAGCAGTCCTTCAGCGGTATAGGGACTGACGTACAGTCTGCTAATCACTAACACACAACCTGCTTGTTCCACAAAAGTTCTTATAAGGACTGGTAACTTGGTATAGGGTGCTACGGTACATAGGCTTGAGTGCGGTACAGTCTGCTGTTCTGTAAGGACCGCTATCGGTCCACAATAGATAGGGTTGACGTGCACCACTGCTGACCGCTGCCCTATACTGCAGCAGTCCTTCAGCGGTATAGGGACTGACGTACAGTCTGCTAAACACTAATACACAACCTGCTTGTTCCACAAAAGTTCTTATAAGGACTGGTAACTTGGTATAGGGTGCTACGGTACATAGGCTTGAGTGCGGTACAGTCTGCTGTTCTGTAAGGACCGCTATCGGTCCACAATAGATAGGGTTGACGTGCACCACTGCTGACCGCTCACCTATACTGCAGCAGTCCTTCAGCGGTATAGGGACTGACGTACAGTCTGCTAATCACTAACACACAACCTGCTTGTTCCACAAAAGTTCTTATAAGGACTGGTAACTTGGTATAGGGTGCTACGGTACATAGGCTTGAGTGCGGTACAGTCTGCTGTTCTGTAAGGACCGCTATAGGTCCACAATAGATAGGGTTGACGTGCACCACTGCTGACCGCTCACCTATACTGCAGCAGTCCTTCAGCGGTATAGGGACTAAGAGTTTTGTCACAGGGTCATTTAAAAAATGACATGCAGAGGAAGAGGCAGGCCCTTCCGCAGGGGTGGTAGGGGTAGGGCAGGAGCAACAGGCTTGAGCCAAAGTGGGAAGTTGCAGAAGGTGCGTTCAATTACTTTAAAGGATGCACCAGACTTGGTTGAGTGGCTCGCTCAGCCTTACTCTTCTGCACCCTCCTCATCCTCTCGATCTGCACCCTCTTCTTCACTCTCTGCTATGTGCACCCCCAAAGACACTACCACCAACAACACGACCACCACCACCACCACCACATACCTTCCGCTTGAGTCACTGGAATTATTTTCCGATCCATATCAAGAGGACATTTCTGATGCGCAGCCACTCTTGGTATTGGATCAGGAAGAGGAGGTAGCAACAAGCGCTACTCAGCAGTCTGACGCCAGTACCCAGATCAGCCCAAGGAGGAGGTTGGTCCCCGGTGTTGCTGCCTACTCCGAGATCTCTACTTATAGCGGTGGGGAAGGTGACGTTGATGATGACGTGTCTAGTGATGTCACGTGGGTGCCCACAAGAGAGGAAGAGGAGGGGAGTTCAGAGGGAGATATGGACCAGCAGATAGGGAGGAGAAGCAGCAATGACTTACATTGCACAGCAGGGACAAAGCAGACTGCAAATGTATCAGGAGCGAGTCATCGACCATGTACGGTCACATCTGGCGCTCCCAGGACACCGGCACATGGCTCCGCAGTGTGGGCTTTTTTTAACGTGTCCGCTGCTGACAATAGCGTTGCCATCTGCAATCTTTGCAGTCAACGCGTTAGTCGCGGTAAGCCCAATACTCACCTAGGGACGACCGCCTTAAGAAGGCACATGAGCAGCCATCACCGAGCCCAGTGGGAGCAACGGAACACACAAAGCCACACTGCAGGCTCTCACCGTCCAGCCTCGTCTTCTACTTCTCCTTCTCCTCTCTCCTCACAATTCCTCCACTCCACCTTCCATCACGCCAAGCTCACATTTTTCTGCAAAAAGGCAGGCTTCCGTGGGCCTAATGTTTGAGCGTAAAAAAATGATGATGCCGGATAACCCTCTTGCCCAACGGTTGGCGGCTGGCTTGTCAGAACTCATAGCCCGCCAACTACTGCCATATAAACTGGTGGACTCGGAGGCCTTTCGCAAATTTGTGGCCATTGGAACACCACAATGGAAGGTCCCAGGAAGGAAGTATTTCTCAGAGAAGGGCATCCCAGAGCTATATGGCCATGTTCAGCGGCAAGTGAATGTATCTCTGGCACACAGTGTCGGTGCCAAGATACATCTGACCACAGACACGTGGTCTAGCAAACACGGGCAGGGAAGGTATATCAGTTTTACTGCCCACTGGGTGAACCTTCTGACGGCCGTCAAGCATGTAACCCGTGGCACCCGTGTAGATTTGGTTTTACCGCCACGGATTGCATGCAGGCCTGACTCTTCTTCTCCTCCTCCTACTCCATCCTCCTCCCTCTCCTCCTCAGCTGCCTCCTCCTTTTCCGCTGCTAGCGTCTCTTCCACTGCACCGCCCAAGCTCCCCAGAACCTATTCCACATGCCAGGTGAGACGTTGCCATGCCGTGCTGCGTCTGTTGTGCCTGGAAGCAAAGAGCCACACTGGCCCGGCACTCCTTTCAGCTTTGCGTTCACAGGCAGATGAGTGGCTAACACCGCTCAATTTGACAGTTGGTAAAGTGGTGTGTGACAACGGTGCCAATCTGCTTAGCGCATTGAAACAGGGCAAAATCACGCACGTGCCGTGCATGGCACACGTCTTAAACTTGGTCGTGCAGCGATTCCTTGTCAAATACCCTGGGGTCCAGGACATCTTGCGGCAGGCAAGGAAAATCTCGGCCCATTTCAGAAGATCTTACACGGCCATGGCTCGCCTTGCTGACATTCAGCGGCGACACCATCTGCCGGTCAGACGTCTTATTTGCGATTGCCCGACGCGATGGAACTCAACCTTCTATATGCTTGATAGGCTGCTCCAGCAGAAACGTGCAGTTAACGTCTACCTGTATGAACTCTGCGAAAGAAACGGTTCTGGGGAGCTGGGTTTTTTTTCACCGCGCCAGTGGCTGCTCATGCGCGACACATGCAGACTTCTGCGGCCATTTGAGGAGATCACCAAACTGGTCAGTCGCAGCCATGGCGCCATCAGTGACATGGTACCTTATGCCTTCTTTCTGGAGCGTGCATTGCGTCGTGTCATTGATCAGGCTGTGGAGGAGCAGGAGCGGGAAGATGAGGAAGTCGCAATGCTGGATGAATTCCCAGGGGGGGCTACTCTATCTGAGACAAGTCAACAACAGGAGTCTGATGAGGAGTCAGAGGAGGATGGTGCCGGGGCGGATGAGCAGGAGCAAGAAGAGCATGCTTTAAACCTTTCTGGGATCCCTGTTGTGCGAGGATGGGGAGAGGAGAATGAAGAGGACGACATTATCCTGGATGATGAGCAGGAGCCAGGCCACCACACCGCTTCCACTTTAGTGCAAATGGGGGCCTTCATGCTCCAGTGTTTTAATAGGGACCCCCGTATAAAAAGCATGAGGGTCAAGGACCAGTACTGGGTGGCAACGTACTTAGACCCCCGGTACAAACACAAAATGGCGGAAATGTTACCGCCGTCGCAGAGGGCTGTCAGAATGCAGCACTTCCAGGCCTTGCTTCGAGAAATGCTGCATTCTGCTTTTGCGTGCGCTGGCAGAGGAGCAATTCCCACTCCCAGAGAAGGATTTGCGGGTACCAATCCAACAGCGCCTGCAAGAAGAGGCCGGTTTGAAGATGTGTTGGTGACTTCGGATATGAGGTCATTCTTTCAGCCGACCCATCGACAGGTGTCATCCGGATCCAGCATCAGGGAACGCCTAGACCGTCAGGTGTCCGACTACATTGGGTTAACGGCCGATGTGGACGCTCTGAGGAGTGATGAACCCCTAGACTACTGGGTGGGCAGGCTTGACCTCTGGCCAGAGCTTGCCCAATTTGCAATCGAACTGTTGGCTTGCCCCTCATCCAGTGTCCTGTCCGAAAGGACGTTCAGCGCAGCAGGGGGGATTGTGACCGATAAGCGTACTCGCCTAGCTCACCACAGTGTTAACTACCTCACATTTCTAAAAATGAATGAGGCATGGATCTCGGAGGAATTCAACACATGTGACCAGTAGACCATGTATATGTCTATAAACTATTTTTTTAATCAAGCACACAGACCTTCTTAATTCATTTGGCTCACTTCCTTGACCCAAAAAAGCACACCGTACTATATGCCCCTACCCTCCTCTTTGAAGAGGTTGAGCGGTGTCATATTTCTACTGGGGCTGCTTATGATATCCCTGTGCTGTGCTGACTTCCTCCTGGGGGTTCTTATTATGAGGGGATCACACCATCCCTGTGCTGTGCTGACTTCCTCCTGGGGCTGCTTACGGTGCTGCTGTCAGTGCTGTATGTCACGGTGCTGCTGTCAGCGCTGTATGTCACGGTGCTGCTGTCAGCGCTGTATGTCACGGTGCTGCTGTCAGCGCTGTATGTCACGGTGCTGCTGTCAGCGCTGTATGTCACGGTGCTGCTGTCAGCGCTGTATGTCACGGTGCTGCTGTCAGCGCTGTATGTCACGGTGCTGCTGTCAGCGCTGTATGTCACGGTGCTGCTGTCAGCGCTGTATGTCACGGTGCTGCTGTCAGCGCTGTATGTCACGGTGCTGCTGTCAGCGCTGTATGTCACGGTGCTGCTGTCAGCGCTGTATGTCACGGTGCTGCTGTCAGCGCTGTATGTCACGGTGCTGCTGTCAGCGCTGTATGTCACGGTGCTGCTGTCAGTGCTCTGTATTACGGTGCTGCTGTCAGATGCCTCTATCACGGTGCATGTGTCATTCCGGTATGTCACGCTGCTGGTGATCATCTCCTGCACCCTCTTCTTTGCCTACCCTGGTCCCTGACCTTCCCTCTCCTCCATTGCCTTCATTAGCTCCATAGTCCTGAATTGTTAGAACAATTTCCCAAATAAAATAAAAATGCTTGTAGTTATCGATCCCAAATTCACCTCATACATGTATTATGTCATTGTCCAGATGGTGGGACTACGTTTTACCCCCTAATAATTACCACGTGGCCGCAAATTCGACATGAAGGTTTGCAAAGTTCGCCTCCCATTGAAGTCAATGGGGCCCGCGGCGAACGTTCGGTTTCGCGAACGTTTGGGTCCGTTCGCATTTCGCGTTCGCGAAACGTCCCGTCGGAAGTTCGTCCATCACTAATGATAAATCAATTCACTTTGCCCAAAAATCAAATAATTTGCTTTTTGTGCCAAGGTTCACACATGCCCAACCCCCCCCCCCCACCCAAGTATACCAGGGAACCCCGTGTGGCGTGTGGTTTACCCTAATAAATGTTCTCTGGTGTCCCACACCTTTGCTCATGAGTGCAGATGTGTTTTTACCCAGCTGCCAAGTGTCCTCTCCTTCAATTACACTGAATGTTCTTTTCTAGTCATTGTATTTTGAAACACATCTAAACCACAATGTCCTAATCATTTGTTGTGTCCTAAAAATTACACAGCCAAAAAATGCTGTTCAAACCCTGTATCATAAACGAGGTTTGCCACGAACAATTTACGAGGGTTTGTTAAAACGATACGATTCTTTTACTGTATACAACATGAAAGCAGCAATTTTTTACATTGTACAAAGGTAAAGCATATGGATCTGTATGCAATAATCATAAAATAGGAACACACGACAAGTACTTACTTTTTTTCAGAACTTTCTTGATCCTTCTGTATTGATCCGGCTCCCTCAATTTCAGGTCGGACCACCGTTTCCTCAATTGGTCTTTTGACCGTCGTACCCCAAAACGATTATGCAGGGTCTTAACTACTTTGGCCATGATTCTGGCCTTGCGCAAGTTCAGATGGGTGTATGGTCCATACTTGCCATCATAATCCTTACTTCGCAAGATTGCCACCATCTCCACCATCTCTTGAAATGGCATATTTGAGGCCTTAAATCTCCTCTTTCCGGATCGGGACGTTTGTGGCTCCGGGGATTCGTGACTACTGGAGTCGTTAAGATCAAGCACCTGTTGTGTTTCCGCCATGTCTCTCCTACTGCGCACCGTAGAGAAAAGGGGGCGGGAAATATTCTTGTAAAAGAACGTCATGGGCGGGCAACGCAGGCGTAGTTCTACGCGTACGCACTGGATCTTACGCCAAAATCACACGTCGTACGTACGGTAAGTGCGCAGAAAGGGGCGGGAAAACATGAACTTGACTAAAAGAACGTCAGGGGCGGGCAACGCAGGCGTAGTTCTACGCGTACGCACTGGATCTTACGACAAAATCACACGTCGTACGTACGGTAAGTGCGCAGAAAGGGTGGGAAAACAAGAACTTGACTAAAAGAACGTCAGGGGCGGGCAACGCAGGCGTAGTTCTACGCGTACGCACTGGATCTTACGACAAAATCACACGTCGTACGTACGGTAAGTGCGCAGAAAGGGCGGGAAAACAAGAACTTGACTAAAAGAACGTCAGGGGCGGGCAACGCAGGCGTAGTTCTACGCGTACGCACTGGATCTTACGACAAAATCACACGTCGTACGTACGGTAAGTGCGCAGAAAGGGCGGGAAAACAAGAACTTGACTAAAAGAACGTCAGGGGCGGGCAACGCAGGCGTAGTTCTACGCATACGCACTGGATCTTACGACAAAATCACACGTCGTACGTACGGTAAGTGCGCAGAAAGGGGCGGGAAAACATGAACTTGACTAAAAGAACGTCAGGGGCGGGCAACGCAGGCGTAGTTCTACGCGTACGCACTGTATATAACGACAAAAATCACATGTCGTATGTTCGTTTGCGAAAATAGGAACAGAAGTTGGGAGCAAGCAAAACGAAGGTAAGTTTAAACCATTTCCCCAAATAAGTGGCAGATCCTGGAGTCTATCTTGGGCTAAGATTAGGAGAGTCTGAGCTAACATTATGTTTTTTGGCTTGTGTATTGTCTTTCAGAAAAATGAATCAAAAATTCAGGGATCCGGAATTTTTAAGTCTGTTTATCGACAAATATAAGGAGATGTCAAATCTGTGGCATGCCAAGCACAAGGATTATTTTAATAAACCAGTAAGGAGGGCAACACTGGAGAGATTTTTGACATTTGTGCAGACTTGGATCCCAGAGGCAGACGTGGACTTTGTGGAGAAGAAAATTCAAATATTGCAAAACATGTACCGAAAGGAAAAGAGGAAAATCGAACAATCCAAAACATCAGGAGCAGCACCAGGTGATGTGTATGTACCCAGGCTGTGGTACTTTGAAAAGCTACGGTTCCTGGACGACCGGTGTAGACCCAGGGAGTCGCTTTCTACTCTTCCCTCCACCCTTCCCTCCACCCTTCCCTGCAGCATTCCCTCCACCTCAGCAGAGGCTGATGAGCCTTCCATCCTGGAAGAAGCGGATGCACCCAGCTGGAGCCAGGTATTTTTTGAGCAAAAATAGTGATATTCATAATATTAATGATGTTAACTAGATGTTATTCGAATTTGTACGCTATTATTGATGTTAAAAAATAGTTAAAATTTGGACATATCAATTTACAGTAGTGGCCACAAATGTTTGTCACCAGCAGAAACAAGAAATAGTGGTGTCATAATGATACTCTTTTATATGTATTAACAGAATTTTGAAGTCAGGAGCTGAAAAATGTTTAGGATTGATGAACAAAAAACTAAAACAATGTCCCTTTTTTATACACAGGAGGAGCTCAGCCAGGAGGAAGGTGGGGAAAGTGGCAGGCAGGAGGAGGCCGTGCCCTCTGTCAGCCAGGAGGTGGCCGGGCCTAGTAGAAGCATGACAACATCACAAGTGCCTCCCCTCCGTCTTCCATCAAAAAGGGCAAAAAAAAATACGCTAGCACAGGAGGAATCCCTGCGCCTAATTAGAGAGGCTACTAATGTCTTAAACAGCCCCCCTGACGCAGAAGAGGCCTATGGCTGCTACATCGCCAGCCGTCTCCACCAATTAGAGATGGGCCAACGTCTCCACTGTGAAAGGCTCATTTTCTTGGCGTTACAGAAGGGGCTGAGTGGAGAATAATCGGCCAACAGCAATATTGTGGAGCAAGTTCCTCCTGTTCCTCCTCCTCCTCCTCCTCCTCCTGCCACGAGTACACCACCGGAGACACAGCCTCCCAGGAAGGCTACAGGGAAGTCTGCAGGGAAGGGTGCAGTGAAGGGTGGAGCGAAGAGAAGAAGGTGATGACCTGGCTTCACTCTGGTCCGACCAAAAAGACACAGCCTGTTGTACCACAGCCTGGGGACATATATACCATCTGATGCTGCTCTTGATGTCTGGGATTCTGGGACCATATTGGATTTCGTAATATTTGAATTTTCTTTTACACAGAGTTTCACGTTTGCCCTGGGGCCAAAACGCTACACAAATGTCACAATTTTCTCCAGTGTTGCCTTCATTTTTTTGTTTGTTCAACCAGAATAAATGGATATTTTTTTTTGAAAATATAATTGCCTATGTGTTTTTTGGTCAAATACCTTTCTATAAAAGACAATGTGAAATTAACAAGGGACACTAACCTCCTTGAGGTTATAAACAAAATAAAAATGTTATTGTGGTAACTTGTCACCAGAATAAAAATAAAAAGGTTATTGTGGTAATGAAAAAAAAAGAAAAAAAGTTTTTGGTGTTAACTTGACGGAACAATTAAATATGGAGATCACAATAAAACAAAAATGGTAAAGAATTCTACCAAAAATATGTTTGAAAAAAATTAGTCAACACCATTTTTTATTTATTTATTTATTTTTTTTTGGAGTAATTTTTTCATCAAGATTTTTTTGGGAATTCTTGAACATTTTTTTTCTTGTGATCTCCATATTTAATTATTCGGTCAAGTTACCAATTTTTTTTTTTTTTTTTTTTACTTGACAGAATAATTAAATATGGAGATCACAATAAAAAAAATGGTAAAGAATTCTACCAAAAATAGGGAGGCCAAAAATTAGTCAACACCATTTTTTATTTATTTTTTTTTTTTTTTTGGAGTAATTTTTTCATCAAGATTTTTTTGGGAATTCTTGAACATTTTTTTTCTTGTGATCTCCATATTTAATTATTCGGTCAAGTTACCAATTTTTTTTTTTTACTTGACAGAATAATTAAATATGGAGATCACAATAAAAAAAATGGTAAAGAATTCTACCAAAAATATGGAGGAAAAAAAGTAATCAAAAATAAAAACAAAAAAAAAAAAATATATTGAGATGGGGCTTTAAAATAAAAACAAGATCATCCATGAGATGAGGAGAAATAAAACAGAAATGTGTTTGGTGAGAACTCTGTGAGTGAATATGAGCAGCAAAGCAACTTCGTTCTTCTAGCATTATAAATAAAGACTTCGTTCTTCTAGCATTATAAAGAAGATGCGCTATACATTTAAACGAGCACAGAATTTGCAGCATGACGAATGTGCTACTTCCAATACGAACTGGAGTTTTACAAGACCGAGCACTTCCGTCTCGTACTTGCTTCAGAGCATGCGTCGTTTTAGGACTGTCGGAACAGCATACAGACGAGCGGACTTCTACATCAGAACTGGGTCCGGCGGAGTTCCGTCGGGAAAATTTGAAGCATGCTTCATTTCTAAAGTCCGTCAGACTTTTGCGAAGCTAAAGTCCGTTGCAGCCCACACACGATCGGATAGTCTGACGGACTCGGTCCGTCGGAGTTTGGATGTCGAAAAGTCCGCTCGTGTGTACGGGGCATAACAAGACTTATGGCCACTCATTAAAATTAGAAAAGAGGTTTAACCTTAAACTACGTAGAGGGTTCTTTACTGTAAGAGTGGCAAGGATATGGAATTTCCTTCCACAGGCGGTGGTCTCAGCGGGAGACATCAATAGTTTCAAGAAACTATTAGATAAGTGCCTGAATGACCACAACATACAGGCATATACAACGGAATACTGACATATAATCACACACATAGGTTGGACTTGATGGACTTTTTTTTTTTCGACCTCTCCTACTATGTAACTATGTTACTATGTAGGGTCACCCATATCTGTTCTTTATCTTTGTAATTATGGAATCTCACAATCATATCTCTTGGGACTTCTCCTGCTATCTCTGACAGTTTTCTGATCCTGTGTACTTTTTCAAGCTTTATTTTTTCTGTCTGTGAGAGTCCTATCAGAGGGCAAAATATTTTATTCATCTTTTCTTGTAGGTCTTCGCCCTGTAATTCCAGTAGTCCTCAAATTCTTAGTTTTTTTCTCCAATTGCAATGTTCTTGGTCTTCCATTTTATATCTCATGTACCTTTGTTCTCTCAGTACCTTCCATCCATCTGTTCTTTAGGGTCTTTTATTTCAGCTGCTTGAGAGTCCAACTTATTTTCTGTTTCCTCCACTCTTTTTAATAGCTGGTTCAGATCTCCATGTAGTGTTGCCATTTCCCCCTTTATGGACTGTTCCAACCTGGCAAACATCTCTGCATTTCACCCTTACTTGGTAGTTGCTTCTTTTGTCTTGGCTCTACTTCAATTTCTTCCTCCACCTCTTCATTTATATTTGTAGAGATGTTTATTCCTTCTGATTGCCTGCTCTGCCTGTTGTTAGCTTGCTCTCAGCCCCATCCTTTCCTCCTTCTTGTGTCATATACTTCTTAATGTTACTAGGGCTAGTGGTCACTTTAGGCGGGTTAGCTCCCGATCCCAACGCTGGCTTACCCCTTATATTGTTCAATGACTTATGGGATCTTCTAATAGTTTTATGCTAGGTAATGCGATTATTGTTGCTCACTTTAATATTGGGCTTAGACTTTTCCTAATACCCTTTTGAGACCTGTAGTTTGATAATAATTTGCGTCCTTCTCTTTTCCTGGTCTAATGATGGGGGAAAACCTATGGCTCCTAGTATGTTGTCCTGGCGAAAAAGGGGGTCAAAGCATCTGTGGGGTGTCCGGGCAGTCGGGCCCCTTAGCCTGGCTTCCCTTTTCTATATTTTCTGCCCCAACTCTTGTGTGTCCCATCTTCTTTCACCTGCTGTTAGTTCCCTTAACACAGGTACGACTTATACAGTTATACAAGCTTATCACGTTATTTGAATGTCCAAGTAGGTTATCCCAGACTCTCTCACGGGCTGGTAGTTAAACTGCCAGTGTTTCAAATTGTGTACGCCTGTCACATTTTTTATATTCACGTCTACTAGAGGTCCGTGACCAGGCTCAAGTCTGGGCCAGGGTATGTTTAACTTACCTTTTTTAACAGCCCCTTTAACAGTTCAAGTCTATGCCCATGTCTGCACCATGGTGGGAAAAAGAAAAAAGCAAAAACATCCAGAGCAGCCCACTGCATTCTGTTTTTATATAATTGTTTTTATATAATCCTGTTGTTTACCATCCTCTACCCCTATAGCTGAGGGGGTAGGGGGATAAACCACATTTATAAGAATGTCCCTATCCAGGCAAACAGTCAGAGAATAACAGTGCCTTTATTTCTTCTCTTTAGCAGTCAGGTTTTACTCTCTGTGTATCCCTGTTGGGGCCGGATCCTCCGTTATTCAGTCCTTCTCTGCTCAGTGAGGTTCAATTTGTGGTGCTTCCAGAAGTGTCCTGAGGGGTGCTGGGGGGGCAGGTTAAATTTCAGGATCAGCCTGTTCACAGGGAGGGGCTCACTTCCTGTCCCCTCCTTCGCCCGACCATGCCTGCTCTCTTCTCTCCTCCAGTGACTTAGACCAGCAGTCCGGGACCAACGCTCCACTCCACTCTCCTCTTCTGCCTACCCGACGGATGTCCAGGGTTTTTCCCCTTCCTCCGAGCACAGCGATTACTGCCCAGTTACTGGACCTCCTCAGCACAGGTATGCGCCAGGAGGGAGAAGGCTCATCCAAGCAGCTGCTTCTGTAATCGAAGGGGGACGGGGGGAAAGGAATACTATCCTCTGCACCGCATGTTGTGAGGAGCCTCGTGGACCTCACGGGACAGCAGCTGCTCCTTTCTGGCATGTGCATCTGGCCCCTCCCTCGCTACGTTGGATTTTAAAGTGATTCTAAAGGTTTTGTTTTTTTGTTTTTTTTTAAATATCAAGCATGTCATTCTTACATGCTATGTGCAATGGTGTTACACACAGCAGCCGCAATCCCTTTCTTCACAGTTTTCTCATGGTTGCTCCTGGCTCCTTCTCCCTGACCAGTGCACCCAATAGAAAGTCGCTTGCATGTTTGCTCCCAAGCCCTATTCTATGCATCCATAAGACACACACACAGCTACGGCTTGGCACCACCCTCCGTTCTCTCTGTATTGGCTCACTGGCTGTGATTGACAACAGTAGGGGCCAATGGCTGCCACTGATGTGTCTCAGCCAATGAGGGGGGAGAGATCATGAACTACAGACAAACAAATGTACAGATAAAATATAGTGTATATATGGTAGCTCTTTATAGTTACATAGTCAGGTTAAAAAAAAAATACATCCAATCCAACCCATAAAAAGAAAAAAAGAAAATAATATCATACAACCCCATATACACAATCCTATACCCACAGTTGATCCAGAGGAATGCAAAAATCCCAAGCAAAGCATGATCCAATTTGCTCCAGCAGGGGGAAACAAATTCTTCCTAATCCCCTGAGAGCCAAACAGATATTCCCTGGGTTATCCTGGCAAAGGATTTGTATTTTTGTAAATCCAGTTCTGAGATTCACGCTACTCTGTTATGTAGCACAACCCTGACTGGAAAAGCAGAAGACCTTTCTCTGCTGCAGTTATTTAACACTTAAAGGTTTCCTTCCACCCCAGCCTTTTACTAGATAGTGAAGTAGAAGCAGCAGACTGATGAATGCTACTTGTAAACACACAAACACTGCAGTACAACTGATAGCCTCCTGGCATTGCTTCTCCCTCACAGAATCTGAGCATTGCTATGCAGTGGACCACAAATAACACATAGACACCGGATTAAAAAAAAAAAATACATTTATTGAGTATTAATGATCACAAAGATATTCATATTTGTCCTGATAACAATTCTGCTTGAATCATTTGTTAGCAGTCACTTCACTTGCAGCAAATTGAAATCAGTGTGATTACACAAAATTCAAGATGTCAAGTAAGAGCAAGACAATCAATCAGAATTTGGCAAAGTAATTCCTGACAACCCCTTCCACATTTTGTTCACTGTAGTGGGATCTTTGAGGGAAGCACTCCCGGCACCCCAAGTGGGAACATACTGTGCCCAGGGGACTACCCCATTAACCCAGAAAGAAGGGAAAAGCCTTGTGGAGGGTAGTTAAGCACTAGAACCAAACCATAGAGCATAGTGAGAATTACCACTTGTCATACTCTCATTTAGGTGTCAAACCCGCAGGATCACTTGCTGTGTTAGAATGGACTACAGTGCAGTAGGAAAGGGAAAGAAAAGAGGAGAAAAGTTGCTCTAGAGAAGAGAAAGGAAAAAGAGGAATGCCAATCAACAGGAAGAGAGATATAAGCTAAACGAAAGCTAATGTTTGTCAGACCTGAGCTCCAGGTATGAAAGAAATGCCTACGTGCAGGGCCCAAGGTTCCCAGATGGTTTCCAATTCTCAAAACTGTATCCGTTAAGCTGCTAAGAAAGAGACCTTAGGTTGTTTCCATGCCTTGGCTATGGTCAGCTTGGCCCCTAGCAGCATAAAATGGATCAATTTGCGGTTGGCTTTGGAAATCTTTGGAAGGGTTGAGTTCAGGAGAGCAATGGCTGGGGTTCTTGGGAGTTGGTAATTTGTCATTTTTTTGGATCAAAGTAAACATCTTGTTCTAGAACGTACTTATTCTGGGACACTCCTACCAAATGTGGGTCATGGAGCCTATGAGTTGGCAACCATGATAACACTGAGGGTTTGCTGTGGGAAAAATGGTAGCCAGCTTTGAGGGGGTAAGTTACCATCTGGTCATTACTTTAAGGCTAGATTCAGGAGATGTTCTTAATCCCTTTGTAGGCCCTAGAAAAGGCAGTCTGCCACCTATCTAAAACCCAATGAATTAGGAGGTCATTTTTTCAAGCCTAAATATAAAGTGATTTGCAAGACGGGTGAGCAAGCAAATAGTAGATAATGGAGATTCCACCCCTTTGATCTATGGCCTGTCTACACCAAAGTTAAGGTGTGATTCTTCCATACCTTATGGAGAAAGTGTTGTATTTGTTGGAATCTAAAGTGCTCCGAGGGCGGAATTTCAAGCTTCTGAACACAGTAGCTCTGGAAAATTGGTCCAGAGGGAGTGAAGAAATGGCCGATGCGCTACAACCCCTTGCCCAGCCACCATTTAAAGGATTTAATGTCTGAATTGTGAAAGATATGTACAAGGGGCCAGCATTCAGAGGTCAGTGAGGTCTCAGATCTAATTTTACCCCAGAGAATCAGGGTTTATGATATGATGGGCGATAGTATTTGGGGCGCGATAAAAGATAATCTAAGGTGTAGGTGGGGACTGCCTGTCTCTATTTGAACCCAGGTTTTTCAAGTCTGGAGTAAACAGTGGATATTTCAGCTATTCTTGCTGCTCGAAAATACCACAACAGGCATGGCAGACCCAACCCACCCCATATCATAGGCTGGAATAGGGTTTTTTGGAGTATCCTGTGGCCTGAACCCCCCAAATGAATTTAGTGACTTTGCTTTGGAAAGATTTTAAATGATTCTTCATTATGCTGATTTGGGAGGGATCTGAATAGGTAAAGCAGTCTGGGGAGAAGTGTAATTTTATAGCATGTATTCTACCTAGCCAAAATAGCTCCTCCAGCCCAGTTTTCATGTCAGATTCTAGTTTCTGGTACATGGGTGGGAAGTTCGACAAGTACAAGTGTTCTATTTTGGCCATGAGAGTGATCCGCAAGTACTTAATAGAGGAGTCTCTCCATTCAAACTCAAATGAGCTTTTCAATGATGTAACCATCTCTGGTTTAAGACAAATGTTTAGAGCTTGGGATTTAGAGTAGTTTACCTGGAGGCTCAAGACAGCTGTGAAATCATTAAATAGTTTGCAGAGATTGAGAAGGGTTGTGATCGGTGAAGTGATAAATAGAATAATGTCGTAGGTGAATATTCTGCATTTATGGATTTGGGAGCCGCAAGTTACCCCTTGGATATTGGGGTTGCAGCGTATTGCGATTGCTAAGGATTGGTCAGCAATAGCAAAAATTAAGGGGGACTCTGGGCAGCCCTGTCTAGTGCCTTTAGCTATACATAAGGGTTTTGAGTAATGTCCGTGGAGGCAAATCAGAGCCATCGGGGAGGAGTAGAGGGCTTGGAGAATCCCCATGAAGCATTGATCAAATCCCCAACACTCCATGAGGGTAAATATATAAGGCCAGGCAACCGAGTTAAAAGCTGTATGCAAATCCAGAGAGAGTAGCATTCATTCTTGTTTGGGGCCCTTATCCCAGTTAGATTGTAGTAGGGAGATGATGTCTCTTGACCTTCTGATTTGGTCCAAACCCTGTCTACTCCCACTTGGCCCTTGTGGACGTATTGGCTTATGAAGAAAGCTAGGCAATTGGCAAGAATTTTTGTTAGAATCTTTAGGTTGTAGTTTATAAGGGAGATGGGTCTATAGTTCCCGTGTTGAGCTGAGGGTCTAAGAGAGTGCCTAGGGTTATTGTTTTGAAAAATGTTCCCATGTAGAGAGCAAGAGTACTGTCAAAAGCCTTGTAATAGGGTACTGAAAGACCATCAGGTCCAGAAGCTGATCCCTTTTTAAATTATTTTATGACCTCCTCTCCTCAACCGAAAAGGCTGCTTCTAACAAATTTTTGTGTTCAGTAGATAAGGTAGGTAAGGGAAGGTCTTTCAGAAAATTAGAAATGAATGGACCCTTGTCTGTGGAGGTTGTGCTGTATAGCTTAGTGTAGAAGTCTTGGAAGGCTTTGAGTATTTTGTTTGGATTGGCTGAAGGGGGTTGTCCTGCTATCCTAATTTTGGGGAGGGTATGAGTGTGATACCGAGGTGAAAGTTTTGAGGCTAACATAGAGCCAATTTTGTCTTTCTGAGAGTAGAATTTTGCCCCACTCCAGTGAATGTGTTTCTCCACTTTTGCCGTGAGAGCTAGAGAGCTGAGCTTAAGCCTAGCTGCATCTAACTGTTCTATTGAGGCCTTAGTTGGGTTTTTCTTATGTTTGGTCTTTAGGGTTTCAAAGGTCTTTTCTTATTTGATAATGTCCATCTGTCGCTCTCTCTTGATTTGGGTTGACAGTTGGATTATTTTGCCTCTCATGGTCACTTTGTGGGATGTCCACATGGTCTCTGGGGAAACACCATGGACATCATTCAATTGAAAGTATTCCTTTAAGGATTCATCTATTTCCTTAGTTTTAATGGGGTCACTAATGCCGCGTACACACGGGCGGATTGTATGGCGTACTTAGTCCGTCTAAACACATTTCAGCGGACAATCCGCTCGTGTGTGGGCTTCAGCAGACTTTTTCAGCGTGCAGTCCGGAGTACTAAGTATTTCGGTTTTTTCGAAATTCTGTCCGTCGTACTTTGGTTTCAGCGGACAATACGGTCGTCAGTATGCTAGTTCGACGGACTAAGAATGGCGCATGCCCAGAAAGGATTTACACGGCGGAAGGGTGCTTTGCTGTATCTTGGACTTCCTATTTCTAGTCCCGTCGTACGTGCTGTACACGTCATCGCGCAAGCTTTCGACGGACTGTTTGTGTATCCGTGTGTGGTCAAGTCCGTTCAGTGGAAAGTACGACGGACTGTCCGTCGGATTGTATGACGGACTAAGTACGCCATACAATCCGCTCGTGTGTACGCGGCATAAGGAGCGACTCATTTAGTCACCAGTGTGATCCAGGTTGTCTTGTAAAGGCGTTATGTAGGGAGAGTGTTACCATTGAGTGATCTGACCAGACTGTATCTTTGATGGTCGATTTCTGGGCGGACGGAATGAGATTTGGAGAAACTAGGATATGGTCAATCCTGGCATATGACTGATTGGGACAGGAATAGTGAGTATAGTCTTGTTTAAAGGGGTTCAAATCCCTCCAAATGTCTACAAGGCCTTATGAATTAAGGAGTCTGGCTATTTTAAGACTCGCTTTGACTTCCGGTTCCGGCGCCGCATGGAGTAGCTGTCTCCCCTCACAGCTCCCGCAAACTGCCCTCCAAATCGGCCTATAAACTCTGCGTTTTCCGCCCCAAGCACCTCAGCAGCCTTCCCCACGACCCCGGCCACGAGATGGACCGGTTCGTCGAGAAAACCGGGCCGCGATCGTACGCGGCCCCCGCCGCGCGGCCGGCCCCGCCGCAAGTTGAGGCCCCGGCTTTGGCCTACATGGATCCGGCCTGTGCGGCCCAGCCTGAGGAGATGGCGCCAGCGATGGAGGTAGGAGAGTGGCCCACACATCAGCCTACCCTGAGGGACACACTGCCTCCACAGCCCCAGGCCCCCCCTCCTCCATCCAGCCCTGAAACGTCTCCGTTTATGCAGCAGCCTCACATACCTTCACTACCACAGGATCACCACACAGAACTCCTGGCTCAGGCTGTGGCTGCTCTCCTCTCCCCTATGATTGCTGCATCAATGGAAAAGGCTGTCAGCTCAGGCATGCAGAAGGTTCAAGCCCAGCTGGGGGAACATGCATATAGACTGAATGAAGCAGAACACCGCATATCAACCATTGAGGAGGAACTCTACCAGACACAATCTCTGGAACATGCCCAGGACAGAACTAACAAGTATATACTAGAAAAACTCGACGACCTGGAAAATAGGTCCAGGAGGAGAAACCTGCGATTTGTAGGTCTACCTGAATCGCTTCACCAATCTGCTTTAACAGAATTATGTGCCCGTCGCATCCCTGAAGCTCTGGGTCTGGGAGGCCCATGCACCGCGTGGGAGCCTTCAACTCGGAACGCAAATCGCCGCGTCCGATCATAGCCAAGTATCTCAACTACTCAGACAAAGCCGCCATACTACAACAGTACCGGCAATCCAGATCCCTGCAGATAGATGGAGTCCGAATTCTGATCTTTGCCGACTAATGCCGACTTTGCCGATCTTTGCTCGGTGGACGTCTCCAAGAAACGCAAGGCTTTCCAGCATATCTGCGCAGAACTTCACCAGCGGCAAATCAAGTTCACACTGGCATTCCCGGCTACTCTGCGGATCAAAACGCCCTCCGGTGAACAACTGTCCTTCCAAGACCCTGATGAGGCGTCATCCTACTTGAAATCTTCACGCTCGGGCTCCCACCTCAGCCCCACACCCAAGGCCCTACCAATCAACCGAGCCCTGGATCAAAGGAGTCCGTGGAAAGACTCTCCCAAGCGCTTCAGGGCCTCGGGTCCAACTCAACATGGCTTGACCGCACGCTGAGGGGCAAAGATGGTTCCGTTGCTTCCACACACAAGTGCTTCTTCTTTACGGCCATGTTTAGCCATCCTCCCTACCTGGGTAAGGTGATCTGACTTTGGACTCTCCCTCCTGGACTGTCCACACCTCTCAGGTAATATCCGTTACTACTTAAACGGGTATGAGGTTCCGTTTGCCTACATACCGATCTTGACTTTCTGTTGATCTATCGTTATGTTCAATTTTATTTGTATTTTCTCTCTTCTTCAGTGGTTCGTAGCTATATAGTTATATTGCTTAACACGGTACTTTATGTTCAATGACCTGTGATGAATATATCTTTTCATGCATGCGCTCATGCCCTCTTCCCCCTGGGTATCTTTGTGCAGACCTGCTTACACGCACTGTTCTCCCGCCTGCCCTGCTGTTACTTTATATCCCATCTCCGAGGGGCGGAAGCCCTTGACTTGATACAGGGCTGTTTATGGGAACTGGTCTTCACGGTGATCCCCATGCGGAAAAAAGCGAAGTTGGTTAGTAATTATGTTTACCTCTGCTTACTCTATTTTTGGTTACTGCTCCAGTTCTATTCCTCCCCCTCTTCTCCTCTCCTTATCCCCACTAAACCTACTAATAGTACACACTTGTCCATCATCCCCCTTCTTAGGGCCTTACAAACATGCTCCAGTGTAGACTACTACTACTTACTGCGCCCAACTGCCCACATCCCAATGGCTTTACTACTTGTACACCATACCCCCGTCCTAATCTCACCATGCTGCGAATAATCTCGTGGAATGTGAAGGGCCTTCGTTCCCCCTCTAAGAGAATGAAGGTTCTTTGACATCTCAAACGGCTCAAGGCAGATATACACTACCGTTCAAAAGTTTGGGGTCACCCAAACAATTTTGTGTTTTCCATGAAAAGTCACACTTATTCACCACCATACGTTGTGAAATGAATAGAAAATAGAGTCAAGACATTGACAAGGTTAGAAATAATGATTTGTATTTGAAATAACATTGTTTTTACATCAAACTTTGCTTTCGTCAAAGAATCCTCCTTTTGCAGCAATTACAGCATTGCACACCTTTGGCATTCTAGCTGTTAATTTATTGAGGTAAGCTGGAGAAATTGCACCCCACGCTTCTAGAAGCAGCTCCCACAAGTTGGATTGGTTGGATGGGCACTTCTGGCGTACCATACGGTCAAGCTGCTCCCACAACAGCTCAATGGGGTTCAGATCTGGTGACTGTGCTGGCCACTCCATTACCGATAGAATACCAGCTGCCTGCTTCTGCTGTAAATAGTTCTTGCACAATTTGGAGGTGTGTTTAGGGTCATTGTCCTGTTGTAGGATGAAATTGGCTCCAATCAAGCGCTGTCCACTGGGTATGGCATGGCCTTGCAAAATGGAGTGATAGCCTTCCTTATTCATTTATTTAATGAAGATGCCAGTTGGGGACCTGTGAGGCGTCTGTTTCTCAAACTAGAGACTCTAATGTGCTTATCTTCTTGCTTAGTTGTGCAACGCGGTCTCCCACTTCTTTTTCTACTCTGGTTAGAGCCTGTTTGTGCTGTCCTCTGACGGGAGTAGTACACACCGTTGTAGGAAATCTTCAATTTCTTTGCAATTTCTCGCATGGAATAGCCTTCATTTCTAAGAACAAGAATAGACTGTCGAGTTTCAGATGAAAGTTCTCTTTTTCTGGCCATTTTGAGCGTTTAATTGACCCCACAAATGTGATGCTCCAGAAACTCAATCTGCTCACAGGAAGGTCAGTTTTGTAGCTTCTGGAAGGAGCTAGACTGTTTTTAGATGTGTGAACATGATTGCACAAGGGTTTGCTAATCATCAATTAGCCTTCTGAGCCAATGAGCAAACACATTGTACCATTAGAACACTGGAGTGATAGTTGCTGGAAATGGGCCTCTATACACCTATGTAGATATTGCACCAAAAACTAGACATTTGCAGTTTGAATAGTCATTTACCACATTAGCAATGTATAGAGTATATTTGTTTAAAGTTAGGGCTAGTTTAAAGTTAGCTTCATTGAAAAGTACAGTGCTTTTCCTTCAAAAATAAGGACATTTCAATGTGACCCCAAACTTTTGAACGGTAGTGTAGCTTTACTTCAGGAGACGCACCTTTCTTCACCCGACTTCGTCCGGATGAAGAAACTCTGGGTGGGAACGGTGGCTGGCTCAGAAGCCATAGGCCGTAAAGCAGGAGTCCTTATCCTCATTCACAAACATCTCTCATGTACCATCTTATCTACGGACACGGATACTCAGGGCAGATTGCTCTCTATTCATGTCCTCATAGGGACAAAAGAAATAGTGATATCCAACATTTATGCCCCTAACAGTCCCACGAAGCAGTTCTTCAATGCGCTAACCACTTGGCTCCTGCGCTACCCTTTACTTCCCCAAGTCGTTGGGGGGGACTTTAACTCTGTGATCCACCCGCTAGATGACAAATCTCCGAAACGACGACTTGACTCATCCTCGACTCTAACCAATGCCACATTGCTAGCGGCCACAATGGAATCCCTTCATCTCCTTGACTTATGGCGCTTACACCACCCGACTGATAGGGAATTCTCCTTTTACTCACATCCACACAATGTTTTCACCAGGATCGATTACATATTCAGCTCACATGATCTACTCCCTTTAATCCTGGACGCGGAGATTCATGATATTGCTATCTCCGATCATGCCCCTATTTCCGTGTCTCTAGAGACTCCTGATATCCATCCAAATCCCAAACTTTGGCGTTTCCCCTCCTTCCTCCAACACAACGCAGATTTCCACACTTACATTACAAAAGAATGGCGACTATACACACAAACGAATGCGGACCATGCGGATAACCCCAATCTGTTATGGGATGCAGGGAAAGCTTTCCTTCGGGGACGCATCATCTCTTATGCATCCTCCTTCAAAAAAAACGCGCACCTTAACTACAACACAGCCAGTTCCAGACTTCATCAGGCTCAACGAACACTCTATACCCACGATACACCTGAGAACCGGACTGCTTGGCGAATAGCCAAACAGTCGTTTGACACTTGGGCCGACACCCTGGAATCAATTAAGAGAGCTCACTTTGATGCCACTCTCCACAAATTTTGGGAATAAGGCCGGTAAACTGCTAGCCAGACTATGCAAGGGTCCCTACCGCCCAACTAATATCCCTGCTATCCGAGAGCCGGATGGCTCCATCAGGACATCGCAAAAAGGCATTAATTCGGCCATGCTGCGTTATTATACGGCGTTGTATGCGGCCGACCCTATCGACAAGCACACGGCACACGAATTCATAGACAGAGTGACTCTGACCCAAATATCCCCCTCGCAACTGGACTCTCTTAATGCCCCCATCTCTCTCGCAGAAATAACCAACACGATCCAGACTCTAGCCTCCTCGAAAGCGCCTGGCCCAGATGGACTAATGGGCGAATTCTATAAATCCCTAAACTCGCTCCTAGCACCCACACTTGAAAAGGTATACCAACACATATGGTTGGGTGGCCCCTACCTACCCACGGGCAACCAGGCAATAGTAAAACTACTGGAAAAAAAGGGGAAGGAGCCTACAGAACCGGGCTCATATAGGCCCATCTCACTCCTGAATCTCGATGTCAAGATCCTTTCCAAAATAGTAGCCACAAGACTAGCTGACATCATCCCTTCTCTGATTCATCCTGCCCAGTCGGGCTTTGTGAAGGGCAGAACGGCAACGATCAACATCAGAAAAGTGATGATGGCACTAGAGCACGCTAGATGTAACCCGAATGGGGACTTTTCCATTATTACTCTCGATGCCAAAAAGGCTTTTGACAACGTGAGTATCGAATGGCTGTCTATGGTTCTGAACAAAATGGGATTCACTGGCCCCTTTCTACATCTCATACAATCTATGTACACATCTCCGGCAGCCAGATTGGTTGCAGCCGGCCTGCTTTCAAATGAATTTCGCCTACATAAGGGCACGAGACAAGGCTGCCCTCTATCCCCTCTCCTCTTTAATTTGGCCCTGGAACCACTTTCTAGATATTTGCTAACAGTGGCCCCAATCCATGGCATTAAAATAGGGGAGCAACAATTGAAGACGTCTCTTTTTGCAGACGACGTCCTCATCTTCTCCGCCAATCCTTCTGCAGACATGCCCACGATAAAAAGCACATTTGATCTATTCAGAAAATGTTCCGGTTTACGCATAAACTATTCCAAAAGCGAGATATTGCCCCTCGGTCCCCTCCCACCTACGGCTTGGACTCAAAATTCCATCTTCTCGATAGCAAAGTCACATATCACCTACCTAGGTATCAAGATAGGGAAGCTCCCTTCCTCTCTCTACCATCTGAACTACCCTCCCCTCTTTGCCAAGATCACTCTGGAACTGGAAAACTGGATGGATCTGCCCCTTTCGCTCCTGGGAAGATGTCACTTGGTAAAAATGGTCAGTTTCGCACGCCTGCTGTACCTTCTCCAAATGATACCTTTACTTCTCAGACACAAGGATATCCAAATTTTGAATTCTACAATATCAAAATTTCTTTGGCGAGTCTCCTCCTTGCTCATCCAATCCCTAGTTTACTAACTCTACTTCACTGTTCTCCTCCATCTCATCTCTCCTCTTTCCCAATTCATCTTTTCTTTCTTTCCCCCCCTCTACCCTTGCTGATCATATGGAAATACACATTGTAGGCAAATTTCTTTTATTTTCGCAATGTAAGATTGGAACTTTGTCATTTTCATGTACAATGTGTTGAGTTGCTCACTGTATTACTCCTTCTACTATGTGATCATTGTATACTCTCTGTATTCTTACACCTGTTGTAATTATATTTCTGTTAAAACTCTTAATAAAAACTAATTGAAAAAAAATAAAAAAAATTCTTTGGCGAAACAAAAGACCACATATCGCTTTTTCAAAACTTCATCTTCCCAGGACCGAAGGTGGTATTAGTCTTCCAAACCTTAGATTGTATAAACTTGCCTGTCTTTTGCCTGTAGGCCTGGACTGGATTACCCAAAAATCCCAATGTTCCAACTATCGGCTGGAGACAGCAATGGTCCATCCCTATTCCCTTACTGCCCTTCTTCACTGCAAATGGAAATCTCTACCAACTCCGCACCAACACAATCTCTTGCTGAGAGACACCGCCATTGCCTGGAGGGAGGTAAGGAAAAGTCTCCGTCTCTCTCCATTTATTTCCAAATTCCTCCCGATACAAGGAAACCCGAGTTTTTCTCTGGGTCTGGAACGCCAGCCCTATGATGAGTGGCGCCAAAAGGGCCTCGTTACTTTTTTCTCCCTGTGTGATCCTGAATCATTCAGATACCTAGCCGCCAAATTTTCTCTCCCAGATGCTTCTGCTTTCCATTATGGTCAATGTGTTAGCTTCCTTCAAAAAACCTGCAGGAACGAATCCACAAGATTCACGTCATCGTTCCTTGAAACACTCATACAAAATGACACCTGCAAAATTTCCGACATATACAAACCTCTACTATTGAAAACTACCCCCTCTCTAGCTTCATCCTCAGTGTTAAATTGGGCAAAAGACTTTCCAGAAGAGGACATAGTGGACAAGATCCTGCAAGGCCTCAACTCTGTATACAACCTGGTTCCTTACGAATCTTGGAGGGAAACCCAGCTGAAAATCACTCACAGCGCCCTTATTCCTTTTCTTCCAACTTCTAAACAATCTTCAGCCTCGATCTCGCTCTCACTGTGCCCACTGTGCCATCAACCCAAGCCCTCTCTCGCGCACCGTTACTGGACTTGCACCTATATTTCTGCTTTTTGGGCTCAAGTCCTGGCATTTATATTCCGGATTACATTATTAAAGCTCCCCAAGAACCCGCTCCTCCTTATCTTTGGGCACTGTGACCCCACACTGCTCCCTTGGTTCACCACTCCCAGCCCACCGGGTAAAGACTGGACCTTGATCTGCCTCCTGCTAGCAAGAAGGGCCATACTAGCCAACTGGACCTCTACATCCATACCCTCCATCTCCCAGGTTCAAAGAGATCTCCTGCAACTCCTTTTTCGGGACAAAATCAACGCCAATCTGGACCACCAGAAAGCCTCACAATGCTTCCACGACAGATGGGACCCTTTTATTATGGCGCAGCTCTCTCCTCATGACCGAGCTCACCTTGATAAACTCTCCTTTGTCTACAATGATTCTTGTCGAGCATGACCCTTTCTACTACTGGATGCCTTCCTTCAATAGAACAACAGATCTAGGCCCCCCCCGCTTCCTCCCCCCCCCTCTCCCATCCTTCCTTTTGTTTTGTACCATACTTTGTTAGTCCTATGAGGTTAGTTTAGAGCCTTATGGCTAGCAGATCCATCCAGTTATAGCCTCCTCATGTTTTCTTAGTCTTGCTAGGGAGAGGATTACTTTCCGCTCTCGATTAAGATTTTTATGCCTTTAAGACATTGCGAGACCCGTCTTGTTGTTTTATTTTGACTTGTACACTGTACTTTATACACAAAAAAAAAACTAAAAAACACTTGTGCCTGCTGATGATGACTTTGTGTAATGCACTATTTTTTCAATAAAATTTTATAAAAAAAAAAAAAAAAAGACTCGCTTTAGTGGAGCGGGTTAACTGAGCTGTAGGGGGTCTGGACCTATCTAGCCCCAGGTTAAAAGCAATGTTTGAGTCCCCTCTAAAGATTACTGTGCCCTCTAAGCCCCTGTACACACGGTTGGAGATTCTGCCAACCAAATCCGTCGGATTTTGTCCGTCCGATTTAGTCCGATGGATTGTGTCCGAAACTGTTGCATACACACGGTCGGACTAAGTTGAAAAATCAGATCTTTCAGAACGTGATGACGTAATTTCGTTACGATAGGACTACATTCAGGCTAGTAGCCAATAGCTTTGATGTAGGAATTTGATCTGAGCATGCGTGGCACTTCGTCCGATCAAAATTTGCTACACATGATCGGAGTATGTCCGATCGAACCAGTTGGTCGGGAAATATTTCCAACATGTTGGAAAATTGGGTCCGACGGATATTCGGACGGAATCAGTCCGATGCATACCACACACAGTCGGATTATCCGATGACACGGTCCGATAGGACACATTCCGACGGATTATCCGACCATGTGTACAAGGGCTAAGAGGGGGTTTAGGGTTTTGAAGAGAGACTGGAAGAATTTAGTCTGTCCCTTATTGGAGCATAGTAGGATACTATGGAATATAAATGTCCCTCCATAGTACCTTTACTAGGAGAAATCTTCCCTGCGGGTCTGCTGGGGTATTTGAAATAGATCTGTGTTTAGGGCGAGTTTTGATCCAAAGCTAGAACCAGGCATAACAAAACCTCAAAACCTGAAGATTGGCTAGAAAAATATAAAAAGTTAGAGAAAGAGAAAAGGAGATATTCCTTTGTTCCAGATGGAGGAGACCAGGCTTGCTGGGGGTGGACGCTTGGTAGAGCCCACGGAGGAGTTGGTAAAGTCCATGGTTGCTTCCTGCCAGATGATCTTGAGGTTCAGGAAGATCTTTTCACCATGCGGCAAGTTTGAGAAAGATTATGTCTTGTCCTTCAGTGTGAATTTCACAGCAAATGGGAAGGCCCATCAATATTTAATGTCCTGTTGTGTGAAGAATGTCAGGAGCGGTTTGAGAGTTCTCCGCTTTTGAATTGTTGAGGGAGAGAGGTCTGCAAAAATGTGTATTTGATGGCCCTGGCATGTCACCTTTGGCTTGGAGCGTGATTGCCGCGTGACTTCTTCTTTTATGGGGTAAAAGTGTGGTTTCACGATTATGTCCCTAGGGGATCCATCATTTCCCAGGGCCCTATGAGCTCTGTCCAACTCCAGGCGGTGCAAAGGGGTTATTGGAGATTAGATCCTTGATGAGCTCCTGGATTGCTGGGGAAATGTCCGTGGTGGTCTCAGGAAGGCCTTAGATTATGAAGTTGTATCTGCTGGATCTATTTTCCAAATGATCAATTCTGGAAAGGGCTGTTTCAAGCTGATCCTGGAAGACCTGAATGTGGGCTGAATTCAGATTGGTTCTGCATACCGTGATGTCCAGTTTATTTTCTATGGCCTCCATTCTGGATCCCAGGTTCTGGAATTGTGATTTTAGCCACCGTGTTGGCTAGCCCCCTCTCTAGGAGGTCAGAGAGCTTAAGGAATAAGTTCACTGGTGGTGTCGGTGGGTCCTGGCCTGGGAAGCCTGAGGATGGAGTCACAAGAAGATGGGTTTGGAAAGGCCCGGCTGGAGAACGCATATAGTCCTCCATGGATCGGCCCAGCAGAGACTTTGTGGAGGCTAAAGAGGGAGCCAGGGGACCTGGGTACTCCCATGGATCACTGGGGTGTAGGTGAGGGTTGATGGGGCTATAACTTGCTTCTGGTCCAGGGATCCTTCTGTGTAGGCCGCTAATGGCTGTGTTGTTGTGGTGGCGGTGGCCATCTTGATACACCCACCCCACACTGAGGTATCTAATTGTAGCTCAAGATCACGCTTGGTGACCAGTCCAGACATCCAGGAGTGTACACAGGAGTCTTGGGGGCTAGGGCTTCCCATTGGTGTCAGTCCTGGGTGGCTGTGAGAGGAGCTATGTGCGCCTCTGGTCTGAGGTGATCTAGAGTTCCAGGCTTAGAAGGCCATCTTGGAGCTCCCACGCATGTGCCATCAATGTAATTCTTCTGAGATAACTATCAACATGCAGTTAAATCACTCAGTAGAGAGAGATCCACAACTGAAGCCCTTAGGCCTAGTCACTGGTATTGCTATAGTATGGTTGTATATGTGACAATTTGATAGGGATCAAACATTTTATTGCATTTTTTGTCAAAATTACAAAGCAGTTGAAAATAAAACAGAAGTTTTGATCAACAACAATGGGATTGGATGGCAATTTCCCTAATCGATAACAGCAGAAAAATCTGGTCACTTTCAATGAAATTGCTATTTTTTTTTGTTTTTCTTCTATTTAAATTAGATTTTTCAATAAACTCTACACTACTTAATAAACTCTACTGAAGCTGTCCTTTTTGATTTTCCAATCAATTAAATCCTGGTGATCAATCAAACTTGTGGCAATTACGATTTTATCTGTGAATCACAGTGGCTCAAAAGTGGTTAAAACTGACTATAAATTGCCAAGTGTACAGAATGTCCAGCTTATGGCTTATCCTTGCTTACAATGATGCAGTCATTTCAAATTTTGCCAATAAACCACTGACTTTATGTTTTTAAGGCAGAGGGTAGAATATTTTTTTAAATATACATAAAAATATTGTAAATCCATTTTTCAAAATGATAATCTGTCATACTATTAAGTGGTAAGATAGTGTTTATCATATGCTAAAAGAACGTGAGACTTCTTTATATCGATGATCACACTTAATATTTATTGTTCAAGCTTTTTAGTGTACTAACACTGTAATGAGGCATGAAATAGAATCTATTCAGCCTTCTAAAGCAATATTCAGTGAAAGGTTAGTATAATATAATGGAATGCATTCATCCAGTGGAATATATGTCAGCATTGCATCCCTCAAAGAGATTCAATATTATAGAGTATGTGTAATTATCTAAATTTAGAAATTCCTTAACCACTTTCAGACCGGACCATTTTGCTGGTAAATGACCAGAGGTCTTTTTACACTTTGGCACTGCGCTGCTTTAACTGGTAATTGCGCGGTCATGCAATGTTGTACCCAAACAAAATTTGCGTCCTTTTCTTCCCACAAATAGAGCTTTCTTTTGATGGTATTTGATTGCCTCTGCGATTTTTATTTTTTGCGATATAAACGTAAAAAGACCGCAAATTTTGAAAAAAAATGATATTTTCTACTTTTTGTTATTAGAAAAATCCAATAAACTCAATTTTAGTCATACATTTAGGCCAAAATGTATTCAGCCACATGTCTTTGGTAAAAAAAAAGTCAATAATTGTATATTTATTGGTTTGCGCAAAAGTTGTCACATCTACAAACTAAGGTACGTTTTCTGGAATTTACGCAGCTTTTAGTTTACGACTGTCTATCTCATTTCTTGAGGTGCTAAAATGACAGGGCAGTACAAAACCCCCCCAAATGACCCCATTTTGGAAAGTAGACCCCCTAAGGAAATTGATAAGAGGCATGTTGAGCCCATTGAATATTTTATTTTTTTGCCTCAAGCGATTGAATAATGACAAAAAAAAAATTTTTTTTTTTTTTTTACACAAAGTTGTCACTAAATGATATATTGCTCACACATGCTATGGGCGTATGTGAAATGACACCCCAAAATAAATTCTGCTGCTTCTCCTGAGTACGGGGATACCACATATGTGGGACTTTTTGGGAGCCTAGCCGCGTACAGGGCCCCGAAAACCAAGCACCGCCTTCAGGCTTTCTAAGGGCGTAAATTTTTGATTTCACGCCTCACTACCTATTACAGTTTTGAAGGCCATAAAATGCCAAGATGGCACAAAACCCCCACAAATGACCCCATTTTAGAAAGTAGACACCCCAAGCTATTTGCTGAGAGGCATGTTGAGTCCATGGAATATTTTATATTTTGCCACAAGTTGCGGGAAAATTACAAACTTTTTTTTTTTTTTTTTTTTTTTCACAAAGTTGTCACTAAATGATATATTGCTCATGCATGCCATGGGCATATGTGAAATGACACCCCAAAATAAATTCTGCTGCTTCTCCTGAGTACGGGGATACCACATATGTGGGACTTTTTGGGAGCCTAGCCGCGTACGGGGCCCCGAAAACCAAGCACCGCCTTCAGGCTTTCTAAGGGCGTAATTTTTTGAGTTCACTTCTCACTACCTATTACAGTTTTGAAGGCCATAAAATGCCAAGATGGCACAAAACCCCCACAAATGACCCCATTTTAGAAAGTAGACACCCCAAGCTATTTGCTGAGAGGCATGTTGAGTCCATGGAATATTTTATATTTTGCCACAAGTTGCGGGAAAATTACAAACTTTTTTTTTTTTTCACAAAGTTGTCACTAAATGATATATTGCTCACGCATGCCATGGGCATATGTGAAATGACACCCCAAAATAAATTCTGCTGCTTCTCCTGAGTACGGGGATACCACATATGTGGGACTTTTTGGGAGCCTAGCCGCGTACGGGGCCCCAAAAACCAAGCACCGCCTTCAGGCTTTCTAAGGGCGTTACAGTTTTGAAGGCCATAAAATGCCAAGATGGCACAAACCCCCCCCCCCAAATGACCCCATTTTAGAAAGTAGACACCCCTAAATTTAGGGGTACACTAGTGAGACTAGGTAATAAATGGCGGGTGCCCTGAAACTATAAAAAAATAACTAACCAACCAGCGTCACCTGTAACAGTTATATGGTGATCACTGGTGAAAGGGTTAACTAGGGGGCAATCAGGGGGCTTTATGCGGTAGTATATGGGGGTCCCTGGCGCTATAAAAAGCTGCGGCGAACCTAAATACCTACCTGCCTAACTAGCGTCACCTGTGACACTAATACAGCGATCAGAAAAACGATCGCTTATTAGGCTGGGTTCACACTGGAGCGATGCGGGAACGCCACGAATGCGCGGCGGGTTCCCGCATCGCATGCCTCCCGGCGGCAGTTCACACTGCCCTATGCGAACTGCTGGGAGTGTCAGTGAAATGTTAATGACACCCCCAGATCAGTTCGCATATCGCAGTGCGATCTGCAAACTTGGATCGCATGGTGTGAACACCCATGCGATCCGATTCTGCTGCGGACCAAAAAAAGGGTCCCGTGCGAGTTTGCGGCGGGTGCGGCGGGTGCGACACGAATTCAGCCATACTATCTGTATAGCTGAACTCGAATCGCACAGAGATCGGATGTGATTTGCACTGCAGTGCGGTGCGAATCACATCCGTTCTCATAAACCGCTGCAATGTGAACCCAGCCTTAGTGACACTGGCGACGGGGGGTGATCACGGGGTTAAACCTTTATTGGGGGGGTTAGGGGGGTACCTTAGAACTAAAGGGGGCTAACCCTAACTGCCCTAACAGTTATTAGTCACAAATGACACCTGCCGGGTGATCAGGGGGTTAAACCTTTATTAGGTAATAAATGGCGGGTGCCCTGAAACTATAAAAAAATAACTAACCAACCAGCGTCACCTGTAACAGTTATATGGTGATCACTGGTGAAAGGGTTAACTAGGGGGCAATCAGGGGGCTTTATGCGGTAGTATATGGGGGTCCCTAGCGCTATAAAAAGCTGCGGCGAACCTAAATACCTACCTGCCTAACTAGCGTCACCTGTGACACTAATACGGCGATCAGAAAAATGATCGCTTATTAGGCTGGGTTCACACTGGAGCGATGCGGAAACGCCGCGAATCCGCGGCGGGTTCCCGCATCGCATGCCTCCCGGCGGCAGTTCACACTGCCCTATGCGAACTGCTGGGAGTGTCAGTGAAATGTTACTGACACCCCCAGATCAGTTCGCATATCGCAGTGCGATCTGCAAACTCGGATCGCATGGTGTGAACACCCATGCGATCCGATTCTGCTGCGGGCCAAAAAAAGGGTCCCGTGCGAATTTGCGGCGGGTGCGGCGGGTGTGGCGGGTGCGGCGGGTGCGGCGAATGGCTGAACTCGAATCGCACAGAGATCGGATGTGATTTGCACTGCAGTGCGGTGCGAATCACATTCGTTCTCATAAACCGCTGCAATGTGAACCCAGCCTTAGTGACACTGGCGACGGGGGGTGATCACGGGGTTAAACCTTTATTGGGGGGGTTAGGGGGGTACATTAGAACTAAAGGGGGCTAACCCTAACTGCCCTAACAGTTATTACAGTCACAAATGACACCAATGCAAAAAAAAAAAAAAAAAAAAAAAAAATGACATTGGTGTCACTGTGACTGGGGGGCAGGGGTAATTGGGGGGGTGATCGGGGGGTAAAGGGGGGGTGTGAGTGTGCCTGGCATGTTCTACTGTGTGTGGGATGTGTTGGTGCAACTCACTGATCCGCTCTCCTCCGTGTCGGAACGAAAAATACCGACACGGAGGAGAGAATACATCACTTCCTCTCCTGTGTTTACATTACAGGAGAGGAAGTGATGTCACCGGGGATTTCCATTCGTCGGGAGCGATCGCGAGGGGGTGGCCATGAATGAATGGCCGTCCCCTCGTCCGGGATCGCTCCCGAACGAAAACCGACCGCCGCAGGCACCGGGCGGGGGCCCGATCGGGCCCCCGACCCGCGGGAGGCAAAGCGCGTACATGTACGTGCTTATGCCTGCCCGTGCCATTCTGATGACGTACATCGGCGTGAGGCGGTCGGCAAGTGGTTAAAATATAAAAATCTAACACCTCTTCAAAATAGTTTACACCTCTACATGGTGTATTTGGTAAATTGTTTTGATTTTCTCTGCAATTTCAACATTATTAGTATTATTATTATTACCATTAATATCATCATCATTAAAAAGCAAGTTAATTACCCACTTGAACTCCGGAAGATTTACCCCCTTCATGACCAGGCCATTTTTCGATATGGCACTGCTTTACTTTAACAATTGCACGGTCAAGCAATGCTGTACTCAAATGAAATTTATGTTCTTTTTTGCCACAAATAGAGCTTTCTTTTGGTGGTACTTGAACTCAACTGAGTGTTTTAATCTGTGTGCTAAAAAAAACAGAAAAAGACCAACAATCAAATTGCTTCATAAATTGAGGCCAAATGTATTCTGCTACATGTTTTCGGTAAAAAAAAAATCCCAATAAGCTTATATTGATTGGTTTGTGCAAAGGTTATAGTGTCTACAAACTATGGGATACATGCTGGAATTTTTTTTTTTTATTTTTTTTTAATACTAGTAATGGAGGCAATAAGTAGCTTATAGTGGGACGACTGCGATATTGCAGTGGACAGTCTGGACAGTGGACAGTCTGACACTAACTGACATTTAAGCCCCATACACTCAGGGGGTCATTTACTAAGAGGAATGTGCTGCGCTGGTTTATACTTTAATTGGTGAGCCAGATAAATCATTAATTGAGAGTGTGAACCGACGCACGTATAAGTGCAACAGCAATAATAATATGCCATTGATAATAGCGCACGCCGTATCATTAAGAGTCTATTCACACAGTGGCAACAGGACTTCCAGCGCGACTTTGGGAGGCAACTTGGACACGACTTGAGTATGAATCACAGCGCGACTTGGGGCGGCTTCAACACAACTTTAAGTTGCCCCCCAGGCCAGGTGACTTTAATTTTAAATAAAGAACCGGCATGGGTTCCCCTCCAAGAGCATACCTACCAGGCCCTTCAGGGCTGGTATGGATATTAAGTGCAACACCGCAGCAAAAAATTAAATAAAAATGGCGTGGGGGTCTCCTCAAAATCCATACCAAACCCTTATCTGAGCACGCAACCTGGCAGGCCGCAGGAAAAGAGGGGGGACAAGGGAGTGGCTCCCCCCTCCTGAACTGTACCAGGCCACATGCCCTCAACATTGGGAGGGTGCTTTGGGGTAGCCCCCCCAAAGCAACTTGTCCCCATGTTGATGAGGACAAGGGCCTCATTTCCCACAACCCTTGCTCGTTGGTTGTGGTCGGTTTGCGGGCGGGGGGCTTATCTGGAATCCCCCTTTAGCAAGGGAACCATCAGATCCCACCCCCATGTGAAATGGTAAGGGGGTACTAAGTACCCCTACCATGTCACTAAAAAAGTGTCAAAAAGTAAAAAAATGACAAGAGACAGTTTTCGACAATTCCTTTATTAAAGTCTTCTTCTTTCCATCTTCTTCGGGTCTTCTTCCTTCCTTCATCCTTCGGTTTCTTCCTCCATCTTCTTCTTCCTCTGCTTCTTCCTCTGATCCTCTGCTTCTTGCTCCTGTGTTCTCGCCTGGCATCTTCCTCCACAGTGTTTCTTCTTCCCCTCTTCGTTCTCGGGCCGCTCCACATCAGTGGGAGGCTCCTGCTGTGTGACGCTTCTCTTCTTCTGACAGTTCTTATATAATAAAGGGCGGGGGCATTCGGTGACCCCGCCACCTCTGATGCACGGTTCTATTATAAAAGTGTCAGAAGAAGAGAAGTATCACACAGCGGGAGCCTCCCATTGATGCGGAGTGGCCCAAGAACGAAGCGGGGATGAAGACGTCGTGGAGGACGAGGACACTGGAGCAAGAAGCCAAGGATTGGAGGGGAAAGCAGAGGAAGAAGAAGATGGAGGAAGAAACCGAAGGATGAAGGAAGGAAGAAGACCCAAAGAAGATTGAACGAAGAAGGCTTTAATAAAGGAATTGTTAAAAACTATCTCTTGTCATTTTTAACACTTTTGACACTTTTTTGGTGAAATGGTAGGGGTACTTTTGTACCCCCTTACCATTTCACACAGGGGAGGCGGGATCTGGGGGTTAGCCCCCTACCTGCAGACCCCCACAACCACCAGGCAAGGGTTGTGGGGATGAGGCCCTTGTCCTCATCAACATGGGGACAAAGTGCTTTGGGGGGCTACCCCCAAAGCACCCTTCCAATGTTGAGGGCATGTGGCATGGTACGGTTCAGGGGGGCACTCTCTAGCCCCCCTCTCTTTTCCAGGTTGTATGCTCGGATAAGGGTCTGGTATGGATTTTGAGGTGGACCCCATGCATTTTTTTTCTTGGCATGGGGTTCCCCTTAATATCCATACCAGACCTGAAGGGGGGCCTGGTATGGATTTTGAGGGGCACCTCACAACATTTTTTTTTTGGCGTGTGGTTCCCCTTAATATCCATACCAGACCTGAAGGGCCTGGTAGGGAATTTCGGGGGACCCCCACACATTTTTTTTCTTAATTTAGTTTTTTTTCTTAATGCTAACATGACCTGTGTGCAAATATCCTTAAAAAAAAAAAACATAAAAGTGAACCAGAGTAAAAAAAAAAAGAAGTCAAGCTGAGAGGTGCGCCCATTCAACCTATGCAAAAGCATTTACGTTGCTTGACATTTAATAACATTTTGCCGGCGCCGTGAACCAAAGCATATGAATGTGCGCAAATGCCTCTTGTGCATGCGCAGTGCATAAATTGACCTTATGCAGTTCTAAGTGTACTTTCAGGCGCAGCAGGCTAGTTCAGAAAAAGTTACTCACATCACCCCACATCACCCCCATAATATTGGCACTTCCAGCTTCTTTAAATTCTGAGTTGAAGATGCCGTGCCCCATGTCTATACTGGCGCACCAATCGCTTCCTCCCATGCGCCGAGAATACAATAGTAAATGGGGAATTGCACTGTGTTACAGGTGCAAATGTTTTGTAAATACGAAAACGGCCATTGCGCATCGGCATGCGCCGCAACTCCTGGCACAAACCATTCGTAAATCAGCCCCACTATCTGCTGATTTTTTTCCTTCAGATTTACCAAAACCATATACCATGAGGTCAGACCTTAATAGTTTCAATTTGTATGCAATCAGGCAGGCTCTTGCACTACATGGTTTTGGTAAATCTGAAGGAAAAAATCTGCAGAAAATCTGATAGTGTGTATGGGGCTTTTGTGGGAACCAGTAACACTAGCACAGTGATCAGTGCTAAAAATAATGCACTGTCACTGTAGTAATTAAAAACTAGCTGGGAAGGGGTTAAACATCTAGGACAATCAAAGGGGACAGTCATTGTGTCCCACAATAACATACGTATGGGTGTGGGTTCATTGACCCAATGGCAGGGAGATGCATGCAACAGGGCATAGAAGTAGGTCAGCAATTTAGTTAAAGCAGAACTTCAGTCATTTTCTCAACTTTCCATCTAATAAATCTTCTGTGCTTGTTTTTTTAACTTTGAGTAGTAAAACATTTTTTTTCTGCCAGTAAATACCTTATACAGCCCACTTCCTGTTTTCTGTCTGTAAAAAAGGGTAGGCTTATGACATCATGCATAGCTCTCTCTCTATCTCTCTCACTCTCGTGAGAGTTTGTCATGAAGGGAGGGGGTGAGTCATAAGTGGGTCAATGAGAACTGCAGAGCTGGAGGTGTGCCTCTTTGTGTCTGTGTAAATCCAGGAAGTGAACAGCCTGGGTAGAGGCTCAATCAGGGGTTCAAAGTATTTATACTTCAAACATGCACAGATGAGGCTGTCTATTGCCTGCTGTGTGCTGGTGGGTTTCCTGGGATTGTGTGGTGTCACCATAGACTGTAAGAAGTGATTCATACAGATAGCAGAAGGAGGAGATAGGAGATACGAACCAAGCTTTTGATAGAAGCACGTACATACTATATAGAGATATGCTTTGTTCATTTTTCATTTCAGAGGTTTACAACCACGTTAAATTACATCTCATTGATTAGTTTGCTGTCAAGTATGAAGTGCCTGGCATGAAGCTGAGTGCCTCCAAATTGGGGGCAATAATACTATTGTGTAAACAGTTCCCTCCAGTTGTTTAACTAGAGGTTTTTGTTTAGGTATTTTAAGGTACCTTAGAAATGCCCTCACTAATGATAAAAATAAGGAGTACAAGACTAATAAATTGGTTGGCTCAGCATATACACTTCTGTGGACCCCGTAGTAGCGCATGATAGGAAGGCTAGGGCAGAGTTTTTGTAGGAGGCTCGTGAATAATAAATGGAGGGCAGGGTTGCTGGTGCAAGAAATTAGGTTTCTTAGCAAAATTATTTGACATGGCTGCCTGTAAAAGGGAGAAGAGTATGGAAGTCTATGGAATAAAGGTGCTCCAAATTTAGTGGGGCTGGTTGAGATGATACCAAGGCTTCCATACAAGTTATACAGGACAAGACCAACTGAATAGAGGCCTGAGAGTACACAGACACATTTTCTGGCCTGAAAACCACCTTTGAAGTCCTCAACCAGGCAAATGGAAATCTGGATGTACTTGCTTAAAAAGCCATCCATACAAAATTAAGAAGAGTGAAAATGGATGGGTGGGAAAATTGTATATGTCAAAGGTCTCAAATTTGCATTATTAGAAATGTGCTATGTTTAATTAGTGAACAGTCATTAAAATCAATCAAACTATACTAAAAATGTGCACTGTAACAAATTCTTCTAATTAAAGTGAAGAGTGTAATGATATAGATGCAAAACTGGCAACATTATAACTATAATCTTCTATTCCGTAGAATTTATTAATTATATTTATGATATAATGCCCATTAACACAAATTAGTGCAGTTTTAAAAGTAGGACGTTTATGACTCTAGAAAGTGAAACTGATCAAGTCATATCCTGCCTTTAAGCAAAAGGCACAAAGAGATAAATAGGAAAATTTACGAAGGCACTAATGGTGCCTTATTAAAATCCTATTTACATAGCATTAACATAAATATGAGTTTATAAACCATATGCTGTCACATCTGCTACTATGTGTAGTAATAAGAATACAAATCTGCAAGGCTCTAAAAAAACAATAGGATTCATCTATCATTTTTTTTAAATAAAAATGGGTTTGTGTTATCCCTTAGCCACCAATCAGATTTAAACTTTTGTTCTCCAAGAGTCATACCCCATTGGAGTTGTTAATGAGATTGGTCAATATGAAACTACAAAAAACTGTTCTTGCATAAAACAAATGGTAGATTAAGTGGTACATAGTATTAATAATATACAGTATGTGCACAGCAATATAACTCTACTTACACTTTTGGTTTAGATTAAAGTGGTGAATATGATATACAGGTTTAGTTTACTAAAACTTTGGAGAGTGCAAAATCTGGTGCAGCTCCACTTAGAAACCAACCATCTTCCAGTTTTTTATTTATCGAAGCTTCATTGGACAAGCTGAAGTTAGAAGCTGATTGGCTGCCATGCACAGCTGCACCGAATTTTGCACTGTCCAGTTGTAATAAATCAAGCTTACAGTGATGAACACTTTTAGCCCAAAATGGGGTAGAGAACAACCCACCTAATAAGAAGTCTGGCTCAACACTCTTCCCACAATCATACAGTAGATTTGTTGCTTCGCCTTCTAGAAATCACTAAGATCTATCTTTGCTGTCATCTACTCATAGTAGTTATAGCAAATACATTATTACCCTGACTACTGATTTAAACAGCATAGCTTGTCTCAACTAAAGCCACACATGTTGCCCATAGACAAGAGATCGCAGTCATAATTTTCTAGATCTGGCAATGACTTTATGGTTATAGGTGCCTATAGACACCACCATCTAGTCAAGCAATCAATCAAACAGATTATCACAGATGTCAAACTGGCGGCGCTGCAGCTGTTGCGAATCTACGAGTCCCATGAGGCATTGCAAGGCTGACAGTTACAAACACGACTAGGTAGAAGCATGATGGGGCTTGTAGTTCCTCAACAGCTGGAAGGACACCAGTTTGATATCCCTGGCTTAGATAATCTATTGCAATCACTACTGAGCTGCAATAATAAGTCAGTGCCAGCAGAAATACTCATCTCTCTCAGAGGAGGATTTCTTGTAATTTTTCTGGATCAGCCTGAAAACTCTTAACAATGGTGTTACTCAAAGTGAACCACCTTTTTTTAAAGTGGTTGTAAACCCTTTACAACCACTTTTTACTACAGGTAAGCCTAATTATAGGCTTGCTACACTGGATATCTCCTAATCCCTGTATTTGCATGTGCTGACGTCATCGGCACATGCGCACTTAAGCAAACTAAGGCAATGGCACATAACCACTTTAAGTCTTTGGCACCTATCAGTTGAAAAGTAGACAAGGAAGAGAATAGTCAGGTAATATCGGTGATGTGTACAAGAGGGTAGTGCAGAACAATGCTGTTTTCAGTATAGTAAAATATAATGACTATCTAGGAGTAGAATGGTTTCCTCAAGTGCAAGAAAGCAATATAATTCACCAGCCACAAATTTAAAGCTGAGCTCCAATTTTTCTCCTTTTTTTTCATTTAGTTTGTTAGAGACCAAATATTTTCTGGAAGCACAGGATAAGTAGAATAAAAATAAGTTGCCTCTGAATTTGTAGGTCTCACATAACAATAGCAATGTTTTTTTCTAAAAATATACTAAAATCAGAAATAGTGGATGCAAAAACACAACATAACTTACAAAATTTCTGCTAAATCCCTACTAAATCTAAAAGCTAAAACTGTACTGAGTTAATAAAGAACAAATATTTGCAAATTTTAAATTGTGCCTTTCTGTGAGAATTGAATGTACTCAAAACTGTAAAAAAGGGTAGGGGTTCATGGCCCTGAATGCGCACAGGGTGAATTCAGGGACACAAACCTACACAGATGACATATTGGGTCACAACGGCTATGTCTATGCAGTCACTGTGTCCCAATAGACATGAAAGCGACTGCTGGCATAGGGATGCATGCAACAGGGCATAGCGGTATGGTAGGAATTCAGTTAACCTACAGTATGTACTATTTATGTACTATTACTACAGTACAGTATGTACTACCTTTGTACAGTATGTACTATTTAGAAAGGTAGCGGGTGTAAAATAAATTCATTTAAGGTAATATACATATTTGGGATTAGTATGTTAAAGAAACCTCCAAGTCTCTACAAGTCTCTTCTGCCACTATGGCAGGTGGTTTGTACACATATGAAGGTATGGGTACAAAGCTGGAGGATGTGTCCACAGGATCCTGACATTGCACCTATGATGATTTTTTTAATTCATTATTTAAGAAAAGTTACAGGTTTGAATAATATAACCTTAAAAAAAACAATATAGAAGGTCAGTCATCAATGGGAAAATATATGTATAAAACAGGACAGGTAGAAATAAGAACACAATTTCCGTAACTGTGTGAAGGCAAGGTAGTGAAGCAAAGAGAAATGACTAGGTTAGTCTAGCCTTTTGCAGCCCACCAACCATTACAATTTGTTCACTATTTAACCACTAGCCTATCGCCCACTGTCATATGATGGCAGAATGGTAAGGCTCTAGTTCTGGGTGGACGTCATATTACGTGAGCCTATTAAAACCGGGCATGCGTGCGATCGTGTGTGCGCAGCCCTGTATTGTAGGTGGCGGCTGATTACTAAATGCAAACATAGAGCTGTAACTATCTGTTACCAGCTCTTCTCTCCTCACACACCATTTCCAGTGTAAGGAGAGAAGAGCTAGGAGCAGTGAGTTACAGATCTATGTTTAGTATTGTCTACATCAACACCACATCTGTCCCATCACCCCCCCAATTGTCATCTGTCACTCAACAGTCGCCCCATAAAAGTGCACCTGTCACATAAGAGACTGCCATCAGTGGCCATTAGCGGTGCAACCGTCACCCTTCAGTGACATTCCCTGTCCCCCATCGCCCATCAGTGACCGCGCCCTGCCACCCATCAGTAACCATCAGCGGTGCACCCATCAGTGACCGTGCCCTGTCACCCATCAGTCACCGTCAGTGGTGCACTCGTCACCCATCAGTGACCATGGCCTGTCATCCATCACCTGCCACCCATCAGTGACCGTTAGTGGTGCACCCGTCACCCATCAGTGACTGTGGCCTGTCACCCATCAGCCGTCACTCATCAGTGACCGTCGCCTGTCACCCATCTGTGTTCATCACCTGTCACGGTCCATGGCCTGTCACCCATCAGTGACCATTGCCTGTCACCCATCAGTGACCATCGCCCATCACACCATCATCACCTATCTGTGAACGTCACCTGCCACCAATCGCACAGCCCATCAGTGACCGTCACCTGCCATCCATCTGTCACCGCACAGCTACCCGCCACACAGCCATGTCCAAAAGAGTATATATAACAGTGAGGAGGCATTCTAGATCCTCTCCATGACTGATGAGAGCACCAAAGAGTTCTCATCAGATTCCAATTTGATTTGATTCCAATTCTGATTCTGAATCAAATTTGCCATTTGAACCGATCAAGAGCAGTAATGATTCGGGTGAAGAATGGGTCCCTCCTAAAATGGCACGGTACTCTGGAAACCAGGCAGCTGCCAGCAGCCAGGATTAATTTCCCAAGACAGCAATGTATATAGTGAAAGTGCCAAAGTGATGACTGAAGTGACAAATACAAGTGAAAATGTGAGGATTGCCGAAAGTATCCGTGAGTATCCGTGAGTGCCCAAAAGACAGTTGCTGCTAAAAAATATTATTCAAAAAGAGTGAGAAAAGAAAAGAAAAAAGGGGGGAAAACCAAACCAACCACAAATTAAAACAACACAAACCCATGATGAAAACCAAAGCAAAAAGGTGTGAGAGAGAAGGAAAGGGGGGGGGGGGCATATTGCAATTGAATAGTGAGATCATATTGTGGGGGCAGAATAAAAATGAAGCAGGATAAAAATATATAGAAGGAAATGTGCCAAGTGCCATGGTGAGGCAGGAAAACACTAAATATGAATGTGGAAAGTGATGAATCAAATACCACAATACAATAAAGTAACTGTGAATTAAACAGAGACCGCAGTGAGACAACATGGCGTGATGACGTGAACAAGAAGTGAACACATGCAGCCACATAACAAATAAGATTGTTGCCTAAGAGTGGAAAAAATATATATTATATTGGCTTACACTGCTCCAAAGGCCAAAAATATAGACCGTAACTTTACCCGGGATTGGTCTCATTCAGCCTGAAAGGATTATGAAAATGTATTATATATATAGAGATATATAGAGGCCGCTAAGTGAAATGACGTAATTTCCATTGCAAATGCGTGATGTCCATGCATCCCGTGCACACGCGGGGCCCTGCGCATGCGACGTGAGGGATGGCGTCCGGAAATGTCCAGGGACACCGCCAGCAGGGGGGAATAATCTCTGCCTGGACCGCAGGACCAGTCCGCATATCCAGTATAGGGGACATAGGGAGGAGCACCGGAAAACCAGTGACCCCCCCACCGGTAAGGCATACTAGTAAGGAATCAGCCCATCCCGGGTGCAGCAGTCAGGGAGACACCGGAAATTCCCTGAAGGGACACAGAGAGTAAAAAGGGAATAAAAAAGAAAAAAAAAACAATATTTACATAATACAATAATAAAAAATACAAAGAAAATTACCTTTGAAAATATTATCAATATATATGTGGTCAGGTGCAAGATTGCATCCAACCCATACAATGCCTATCAAGTACAATTGCCTTAAACTTATGTCATAATAGGACATGTTCTGTTTACATGAAATATGTAAATACATGAGACAAATACTAGGTGAATTCTGGTCACAGAGGAAGGATAATGATATTATACTCAAAAACAAAAGGGAATTTTTGAAGCAAGAGGTTTACAGTATATCCCCAATATATTATGCAAGATATTGGGGTATTTTCAAAACAGTAGATTATTGTTTTTTACCGGAAACAAATCCTTTAAGAAAGGGGGCAAAGGAAATCGATTAATTTAGTCCCGGAGCAGAGATGGCACCTAATTTGAATATCCACCGCTGCTCATGTTGGAGTCAGGGGCGTAACTATAGGGGGTGCAGAAGTTGCGACCGCAACCGGGCCCTGTGATGCAGAGGGCCCATGCAGCCCCCTCTACATATGGCGGGCAGCAGCATAGGCAGCTAGGGGTACCAGTGCACCATGCACACGGGTGGCTGGAGGTGGAGGGTGACTAGCAGAGCTCCATGCTCAACTATCGCACTGGCTGCTCTTTAGTTGTGCATTCCCTGCATGACCTGTGTCCTCAGCCGGCTCCTCAGAGTACCCCCCTCCTGCTCCATGCATTGCCACTCAGTCTGATGTCTGTTCTCCCCAGCCAGACAGGGACAGTCCCCCAATGGGGCATCTAAAAATAAAAAAAAAACGAAAAAAAAAAACTACTGATACCAGTGGTGGAACTACGAGGCTCCCAAAGGTCATACCTGTGACCACGCCCTGGAGTTCCACCGCCGGACTCGGAGGAAAGGGCCCTGGCTGGGGTTCAGGGGGGCCCTTCATGGTTTCTTGCATTGGGGCCCTGAAGGTTCTAGCTACGCCACTGGTTGGAGTAATACTTTGTTCTAATCTCCCCCTCGATCTGGAATGTGAATTCAATAGAGTGCGGTAAAAGATACAATGGGCATCCTGTAGTTTGCATACTGTAAACATGTTTTGACATACGTCGATGGAATTCCTGCTTCGTTTTTTCAACGTAATATGTCCCATGTGGTCGTTTTTTCCCCCCTTTTTTCTTTTCTTCTTTTCTTTCTTTTTTTTTTTTCTTTTTTTTTTTTTCACTCTTTTTGAATAATATTTTTTAGCAGCAACTGTCTTTTGGGCACTCGTGGATACTTTTGGCAATCCTCACATTTTTCACTTTTTCACATTTGTCACTTCAGTTATCACTTTGGCACTTTCACTATATACATTGCTTCTGGCACGCCTCTATATACATTTTCCTCCTGGACATGGGGTTGTGCACATATGTGCACAACCCATGGGTGTAAAAATTCAAGTATAAATGATTTGACGCATATGCTGTGGCATGATTTTGCCCATACATATGCTCAAGCCATACTATATATGGCCTGTGTAATTCTGTATACATTACACTGAATAAAACGTTATTTTTGATCTCTTACCATAGGTGTCATCTGCCTATACCCGCACTACCGGGTGGTTGAGCCCCCTCTCTTTCCAGCAGGAAGGGGGGGGGAACCCTATAAGTGTGACTTCTTGTAAGCTATACTGTGGCCTCAGCCTGTCCCTGGTTGTGGCGTCTGTGGAGCAATCCAGAACCCCAGTTGGGGAGTCAGAGTTGTCTCTTTTTAAGTAAGAGGTTCTTCATGTAGGAATAAAAAAAAGTCTTCATCTTTTCGGATACATTTCATGGGGTAACTATATCAACTGTTTTTACTTCATGTACCTCATGATTATGACATGTCAATAGTGTGTGCAATAAGTAATTGTTATACATTCCTTTAGCAGAAAGTCCCTCTGAAGAAGACCCTAGTTGGGGTTGAAACACGTCAGGGCTGTGATTGGTTTACTATATTGACATTTATTATGTAATGCTGATATGTAACCATTGTCTGACAATATGTATCCATTTTTCTTTTTCTTTTATTATTATTCTCCCACTGAAGCTCATGTTTTAATCATCATGTAAAGTGTTTTTCTACATACTAATAATTACAGATTTTTCATATATTGTTTATTTATTATTATTATTTCCCCCTCTTTTTTGTTTGGCTGCCTAAAAACCCCACAATAGGGGAGTTCTTTCCATTTTGTGTTTTTTTGGGGGTGAGCAGCGCTCTCTAACCTTTTGGTATGTGTCTTTCTTTTGTTAAATCATATGGGACCTGGCTTATCCACTTCTGAAAAAAGGATATCATATATACCTTGACAACTTCTATACCAGCCTGCCCCTTTTCAAACATCTATACATCGAAAAAACCCTGGCCTGTGGAACCTCCATAAAAAATAGGAGGGGGTTCCCACAATCTATAGTAAACAAAAAGCTGCAAAGGGGGGAAAGAGCAACACTGAGATGCAATGAAGTGTTGGCCTTGAGGTTGAAGGATAACAGGAACATGCACATGATGTCCACCATTCTTGATGACACTACAGTTGTAGTTCAGTGAAGACGAGGTCCCATTGAAAAGCCGACATGTGTCCATATTATAATCTCTACATGGGGGTGGATTTCAATGATCAAATGATTCAGCCCTATTTGTCAATAAGGAGGTCCCAATTATGGTACAAGAAGGTAGCAATTTATCTCATCCATTTGGCCATTTATAATTCCTACATAGTCTACACCAAATCCACAGAAAGCCCCTCTCCCTTCCTAAAATTCATAGAAGAAGTAGTCACGTCCCTCATCTATCAACAAAGACCCCCCCCTCCCCCCTCCCCAGAAGACCTTTGCTCTGATTCTGTTAGCCTACTTCATGAACGTCACTTCCCGTACAACATTCCCCCATCTGAAGCAGACCGAAGACTGCAAAAAAGATGTCACGTGTGCAGCAGAAGAGGGTTTTGAAAAGATACCAGCTACCATTGTCCCCAGTGTCCCTCCCAACCTGGCCTTTGCATTGGTGAATGCTTCGAACTTTATCATACATTCCTAAAATATTAGCCCATATTTTCCCCATTTTCATCATCTAACCATAACCATGCCACTGCCGTCCACGTGAACTGACCCTGGCCTGCTTTTTGACTATGCCTCTGCCTACCGTTTGGACTGCTTCCACGTGAACTGACCCTGGTCTGTTTTGTGACTATGCCTCTGCCTATTGTTTGGACTGCTTCCACATGAACTAACCCTGGCCTGTTTTGTGACTATTCTTCTGCCCACCATTTGGACTGCTTGCACGTGAACTGACTCTGGCCTGTTTTATGGACTATGCTTTTGCCTACCATTTGAACTGATCTGTTGCCCTGTTACTGTAGTACACAGGGGTCTCACATATGTGAGGGGCTGCAGAATAGTTTTTCCGGATGGAGAAAATAATTTTTTTGTTTTCTGTGGATTTCATAATTTCCGAACTAGGATCTGGAGTCCGGAGGCTTCATAGAGATTTGGGTGGGTCGAAGCCTCTACCCCTGTGCCCCTGTGCACAGGTCTTACCCGATTGCAGGCTTGCCCTCAGCCTGCTGCTGACTTACTGCTATCATGCCTTTGCCTGCCGCAGAGACCACACCTCTGCCTGCTACCTGGACTATGCAAATAATTAGCTTTAGCAAGAGGCAGTATGTTTATGAAGGGCTGGAAAGCGGTACTGTCAAGTCACCTGAGACCAGGTGACAGATGCACTCCGTAGGAATCGGAAGTGCACCGCTAAGATAGTGGACCCAAGGACTGACTGCCTTGGATTGTACCCAGGGAGGTTCAGGAAGCAGGTCTACTGGATCATTAACACAGATCCCAGCCTGAGCTAGAGCATAGATTCCCCAGGGTGTGGAGTCTAAGAGCCAGCATGTATTCACCAGAGCCTCTAGTGGTGAGGATGGACCGTGCTGCAGTCTGGCTCCAGGTCATGGCCCCTAGGGTCTCACAGCTCACGTTTATGGTAGACTACAGGAGAAGGAAACTGCAGGCTGGAACTACAAGGATAGTAAAGGGATAAGGCAGAGGTCAAGGCAACTAGCAGACAGGAAAAACAGAGTACACGCCAAAGGTTCAGGGTCACAGGCAGACAGGTATAGTCGGGGACATGCCAAAAGGTCAGGGTCACGAGCAGACAGGAATAGTCAAGAACGAGCCAAGGTCGGTAACCGAGACAAACGTAGAGCACACGGCAAGCAGGAAACAGGAAGCTAAACACACAGTGAATACACAATGGTTGATCAGCCCCGCTGGCTTGCAGTGCACAGGTTAATATAGGGTTCCCTGATAGGGCCTGGGGTAGAGCCATGCTTAGAGGAGAGGTTTTAAAGACCACCAGGTGGAAGTGGCTGGCCTCTAGGCTGAACACATGAGGAGAGGTGGGCGTGGCTTGCGCGTGACCATAGATGACTGCCTGAGCAAAGAGCTCCGCACACCAAACCGGACAAACAGCACTTTAATGGGCTTAAACAGCACCATCCGCGGCACCGCTGGACTCCCTGACATCCCCGCAAGCTCCGCTGCCGGAATGTCCCGCAAACGAGGCCAAGAAATGGGCCCAAAGTGGCTTAATCCTTTGCTTACCAGCCTCACAATGCACAGCACAGAGAGCAAGATGGCGCCGCCGGAGGGACAGCGCACCATTCCCTGAGCTTTCCAGGGCTCCCTGGGGACCATCCACACGAAATGAGGCACAGATTACCTCCAGGACCCTCTTCAGACTCCTCACCCAGAGCCCAGAAAAATAGAGGATGAAGATGAATCTGACCAGTCAGGCTTCAGAAACTGTAAGTACAGGCCTACACAATGACGCAGCGATATCCTCCCTACAATCTTCAATAACTCAGTTTCCAACTCTGGGGCAACCAGTACTGGACACTACTATGAAGGATATGCTGATGTCACTACAATCCTCTCTCATGACAAATCGTTCATCATTGATTAATAAGTTTTCACTTGAAATGAAACATGTGGTATTGCCATGCTCAGGAGGAGCAGCAGAATGTATTTTGGGGTGTCATTTTTGCTATGTAATTGCTATGTGTTAGAAATATCTTATAAATGGACAACTTTGTGTAAAAAAAATAAGTTTTTTTTTTTTTCCACATTTTCCAAAAACTTCTGGAAAAAAAGAACCATTCAAAGGACTCATTATGCCTCATAGATTATACATTGGGCTGTTTGCTTTCCAAAATTGGGTCATTTTGTGGGCAATTCCATTGTCCTGGTGCTCCAGGGCCTTCAAAGGTGCAATAGGTGGTTGAGAAATATGATGTGCAATTTATGCTCGTAGATCGCCTGATGGTGCTGCTCCAATGTTGGGCCTTTGTATGTGGCCAAGCTGTGTAAAAGTCCCACACATGTGGTATAGCCATACTCAGGAGGAGTAGCAGAATGTATTTTGGGGTGTAATTTTTGTATTTGCTATGTGTTGGAAATATCTTATAAATGGACAACTTTGTGTAAAAAAAAATATGTTTTCATAGATTATACGTTGGGGTGTTTGCTTTCCAAAATGTGGTCATTTTGTGGGCAATTCCATTGTCTTGGTGCTCCAGGGCCTTCAAAATTGTAAGAGGTGGTTGAGAAATTAGATTTATGTGCAATTTATGCTTGTATAATTAACCACTTCCAACCCAGTCAATGTACATATACAGCCGGGTGGGAGCTCTCTACTTCTGAGAGGACGTTCGGGAACGTCCTTCAGAAGGAGGGGGATCGCGCACACACGTGCCCGCGCACACGCATGCCCACGCAGCGGCGCGATCCCGATGTGCTCGTGTCACCCGGACACAGCGAATCTCGGATCGGCAGGAGGGCTCTGTGATTGGCCCTCCTGATCATATGACGGCCGTGTCCAATCACGGCCGTCATGTGATGTAAACAAACAGACGGTTGCTAGGCAATCGGCTCCTCCTCTCCTCACACAGCACACTCCTTTTTACAGCTTTTTACTAACTGATCACCAGTCTAGTGTAAACACACATCACCACACAGTGTAAACACACATGTCACCACAATACACATGTCACCACACATGCCCCCAAAACACACATGTCCCAAATAATAAAAAGACATGTCTCCAAATAAAAAAACACATGTCCCCCACATATGTCCCACTAAAATCACATGTTCCAATGATTATCTGCACACATATGTACGTGATCACCTGCACACATCTGTACATGATCATTTGCGTACATATGTCCGTGATCACACAAACCAAATATTATACACTTAACTGAATTTTTTTTAAAATAAAGCTCTATTTGTGCAAAAAAAATGATAAAAATTTAATTTGGGTACAGTGTAGCATGACTGCGCAATTGTCATTGAAAGTGTGAGAGCGATGAAATCTGAAAATTGGGCTGGGAAGGAAGGGGGCGAAAGTGCCCTGTATTGTAGTGGTTATATGAAAAAAATTACAACTTAAAAAAACTCACCATGCTACTTACTTAATACCTTGGAATGTCTACTTTCTACAAAGGGGTCATTTGGGGGGTATTTGTACTTTTCTGACTTGTTAGTACCTCAAGAAATGAGATTCATCAGATGTACCGAAGGCCCGATCAGATGTTTTCAATTTTCAGTGATTGGCACCATAGTTTGTAGACTCTATAACTTTCACAGAGACCAAATAATATACACTAATGTGGGTTATTTTTACCAAAGATATATAGCAGTATAAATTAAGGCCAAAATTTATGAAGAAAAAATACAAATTTTCTAAATTTAATGACAGAAACAAAGAAAAGGCATTTTTTCACAAAATGTATGTTTTTTTATAGCACAAAAAACAAAAGAAACATTAGTGATTAAATACCACCAAAAGAAAGCTCTATTTGTGTGAAAAAAGGACACAAATTTCATTTGGGTACAGTGTTACATGACTGAGTAATTGTCATTCAAAGTGTGATAGCACAGAAAGTTGAAAATTGGTCTAGGCAGGAAGGGGGTTTAAGTGCTCTGTATTGAGGTGGTTAAAAAGATAAACTAAACTAACCACTTGCATACCGAGCACTTTAATCCCCTTGCTGCCAAGGTAAATTTTTAGCTTTCAGCGCTGACACATATTTAATGACAATTGCGCGGTCATGCTACACTGTACCCATATTACATTTTTATCACACAAATAGCGCTTTCTTTTTGTGGTAATTCAATCAACACTGGGTTCTTAATTTTTTGGCAAAAATAAACTAAAAAAGACTGAGAATTTTCATTAAAAAGTTATATTTTCAGATAATTTTTTTCATAGTTTGTTACAAAACTTTGCAAACAAGTCATTTTTCTTCTTAACTGATGTGCGCTGATAAGGCTGTATTGATGGGCACTAATAGGCTGCATTGATGGGCACTGATGAGACAGCACTGGTGAGGCTGCATTGATAGACACTGATGGACACTGATAGGTGGAACTGATGGGCACTGATAGGTGACACTGATAAGGAGGCACTGGTGGGCACTGATTTGCAGCACTGGTGGGCACTGATTGACAGCACCGGTGGGCGCTGATAGGTAGGGATGAGCCCGATGTTTGAGTCAAACAGCGAACATTATGCATTGTTCACGGCAAATTCGAAAAGCCGTGGAACACCGTTAAAGTCTGAGACACTCACGTGAAAAACTAAAAGTGCTAATTTTAAAGGCTTATATGCAAGTTATTGCCATAAAAAGGGTATGGGTCCACAGAAGGAGCAGGCAAAAGAGAGGTCAAACAGGCCGAGGTCAGATGCAGGCAGAGGTCAGCGGTGTCAAAGGAAAGCCGGGTCATCAGGAGATAAGCAAACAGGAACACAGGATACGAACAACGGGACAGGAACCGAGAAGCTGTTGATCAGGCAGCACCTGGGAGATGTCAGTAGCAGACCTAAATAGGCCGATTGGCGGCAAGCACTGCGCACGTGCGCGTGTCGACGCGCGCGGCGCGCACACGGGCGCGCACACGGGCGCGCGCATAGGCGCGCGCGCACCCGAACGCCGGCAGACACACCAGCGGTACCCGAAGTGCCCACCACAGCGCGCAACGGCGCGCGCTGACGCGCACCAGCGCCAGCAGGGGCACGTGAGGGCACACACCGACGCGCACCAGCGCCCACAGGAGCGCGCAACACCGCACGCACAGGAACACGCACCCCAGCACGCACCGCAGGACATCGGCGCGCACTGACACGGGCAGCACCGCGACCATCCAGGTAACGACCCTGACAGTGCCCCCTCCCTAAGGGCAGACTCCGGCTGCCCAGGTGAGCCGATCTGGAAACCTGGCGGTTCTTGAAGGCCCGCAAAAGTTCTTGAGCATGTAGATTGTCCTCGGGTTCCCAGGAGTTGTCCTCAGGTCCATAACCCTTCCACTTGATAAGGTACTGGGTTACATTACCCCTCTTCCTGCAATCAAGGATTGCTTCAACCTCAAACTCCTCTTCATTGTCCACTATAACAGGTTCGGGTGGGTCAGTAGTGCGGTCAGCAAAGGGATTTGGGGTAACGGGCTTCAGTAAGGTCACGTGAAAGACCGGGTGCACTCTAAAAGAGTCAGGCAGGTTAAGTTCATATGCAACTTTGTTTATCCTCCTCTTTACTGAAAAAGGGCCCATGAATTTAGGGCCTAACTTCTTGGAAGGACAGGCCATCTTAAGGTTGGCTGTAGATAACCATACTTGGCTGCCGGGAGCCAGAACGAGTTCTCCCCGTCTCCTCTTGTCAAACGCTCGTTTATAGCATTCCTGGGACCGGGCCATGATTTCCTTTAGGAGTTGGTTGTTTTTAGAAAATAAGTCCAATGTCTCGGAAACTGCCGGAACAAGGCATTCTGGGACTGAGCTGGGCAAGAAGGCTGGGTGGAAGCCGTAATTGGCAAAGAACGGTGTCTGGTTGATGGCGGAATGCAAGGAGTTGTTATAAGCAAACTCCGCCATGGGTAGTAGCGAGACCCAGTCATCCTGCGAGAAAGAAGAAAAACAGCGGATGTACTGCTCCAGGGACTGATTGGTTCTCTCCGTTTGTCCGTTTGTCTGGGGGTGATAAGCGGAGGAAAAAGCCAATTCAATTTCAAGAGACCCGCAGAGCGCTCTCCAAAACCTTGAGGTGAATTGGGCGCCTCGATCGGAAACAATACTTGCCGGGATCCCATGCAGCCTTACAACTTCCTTGACAAAGATCTTGGCCGTCTCCATAGCCGAGGGAGTGCCCCTCATCGGGAGGAAGTGGGCCATCTTGGACAGCCTATCTACGACAACAAAGATAGTAGAGAACCCCTCGGAAAGGGGGAGTTCCACGATAAAGTCCATCGAAATCATTTTCCACGGTCTCAGGGACAGGCAAAGGTTTCAGTAGGCCCCAAGCCCGTGTCCGGCTGTTTTTATTTCGGGCGCAAGTGCTACACGAGTCCACATAGTCCTTGCAATCCTTAAGAAGTTGAGGCCACCAAAAGGTGCGCTGAATCAGTTCGGCAGTCTTCAGGGTACCAAAGTGTCCGGCCATCTTATGGTCGTGGCAGAGTTCCAACACGTTCACCTTCAAGGCTTCAGGGACCACAATCTTGCCTTTATGCCAGAACAACCCCTCACTACAGCTGACCTCGGGGCTCGGGGGCATTCCAACAGAAGCCTGTCTGATCCGGGAGATAAGGTCCCCTTGGAGGAGCAGGAAGTTCCCAGAAGGGAGAATTGTATCAGGAGGCCGAGTCTCTTCAGGGATAGAAAACATACGTGACAGGGCATCCGGCTTGACATTCTTAGAACCAGGTCTATAGGTGATGTGGAATTGAAACCGGGAAAAAAAAAGAGCCCATCTGGCTTGCCGTGGTCTTTTGGCAGTTCTCAAATATTCCAGGTTTTTATGGTCGGTGTAAACCAGGATGGGATGTGCAGCACCTTCCAATAGATAACGCCACTCCTCCAGAGCCGCCTTAATGGCCAGAAGTACGACAGTTTGAGAGAAAAGAACGCCACCGGGAAAAGAAGGGCCTTGGCACCCTGCCGTTGGGATAACACCGCCACCACAGCGATTTCCGAAGCATCCACTTCAAGAACGAAGGGTAAGGCTGGGTCCGGATGTTTTAGAATAGAGGCAGAGGTGAACAGCATCTTAAGTTTTTCGAAGGCCAGCTGTGCCTCAGGGGTCCAAGAGAATCGGGTACCCTGCCTGGTCAGTTCGGTGATGGGAGCAATAATTGCAGAGAAACCCCTGATAAATTTCCGGTAGAAGTTGGAAAAACCGACGAAACGTTGTACGCCCTTCCTGTCCACAGGTGCAGGCCAGTCCAGGATGGCAGACACCTTTTGGGGATCCATCTTGATGCTCTCCACAGATATAACCAGGCCCAGGAATTGGATGGACTGGCGTTCAAACTCGCACTTTTCGAGTTTCGCGTAAAGCCCGTGTACCCTGAGGCGAGCTAGCACACTACGGACATGTCTACGATGGTCTTCCAATGATGAGGAAAAGATTAGGATATCGTCCAGGTAAGCAATTACGTATAGATCCAGGTAGTCGCGAAAGATGTCGTTGACAAAATGTTGAAAGGTTGCGGGTGCATTACACAGCCCGAAGGGCATGACAAGGTACTCGTAGTGCCCAAAACGAGTACGAAACGCTGTCTTCCACTCGTCTCCTTCTCGGATACGGATTAAATTGTAAGCTCCGCGAAGATCCAATTTCGAAAAGATGACTGCAGACCCCAGCCTCTGGAACAACTCGGGTACTAGGGGTAAAGGGTAACGGTTTTTGACAGTTATCTTATTCAATTCCCGATAGTCAATGCAGGGGCGTAAGGAATGGTCCTTTTTTTCGATGAAAAAAATGCCAGCACCGGCAGGGGAAGTAGACGGACGGATAAACCCTTTTTTTAGGTTTTCGTCAATATACTCCTTCAGCGTGCCTAACTCCTGCTCCGTTAATGGAAAAATTCTCCCAAAGGGGACTTCAGTACCTGGTAACAGTTCAATAGGGCAGTCATAAGGCCTGTGGGGGGGAAGAGTATCTGCGCCTTTTTTGCTGAAAACATCCGCAAAGTCCTTGTAGGGTTCCGGAACGGTCTGAAGCAATTTCGGATCGACATCCAAACAGAGAAGTTGAGAGGAGTTGCATGTTGGTTGGGCCAAGCAGTGTTGCTGACAGTAATCGGAAAGAAACTTGATTTCCCCTGTGGCCCAGTTAATGCTTGGATTGTGGGCCTGCAACCAGGGTATCCCCAGGATAATTGGAAACAAGGGGGAGGAGATGGCATCCAGACGTAGGTGCTCCTGGTGACAGGTACCCATAGTAGCCAGCAAGGGAACAGTCTCTTGAGTGACAGGACCGGAACTAAGAGCGGAGCCATCGGCAAGATGTACAGCAAGCCCCTGAGCCTTAGGTATGAGCGAGATGTGATGGTTGGCAGCGAACGTCAGATCGATAAAGCAGCTGCATGCTCCGGAGTCAATGATGGCTGACACTGGAAAACTCCCTCCTGGAAGCTGCAAAGTGAGGAGAAGGGCAAGGTGAGAACTGGGTTTTCGTAGAACAGAGGCACACATGAAGGAAGAGGAAACACACTTACGTGTCTTGTTGGGGCAAGCCCTGACATAGTGCCCAGGTTCACCACAGTGGAGACATAAGTTAAGGGTACGTCTGCGCTGCTTTTCTTCAGGGGTCAACGAGGGCCGAAGTAACCCGAGCTGCATTGGTTCCGGAGCTTCCAGAGCGGGAGCAGAAGAGGTAGAAGAGAACTGACCAGCAGAACTGGGAACCTTGGGGAGCACCCAGGTGGGACGGAAGTGGCTGGAGGACCTCTCCGACCGGCGTTCCCTTAACCGGCGGTCAATCTGAATGGAGAGGTTGACTAACTCATCCAGGGTTTGTGGTATTCCTACCCGTGCCAACTCATCCTTAAGGGGGTCAGAAAGTCCCATCCGGAATTGGTGGCGCAAGGCGGCGTCATTCCAATCCGTGTCGGAGCTCCAACGGCGGAATTCCACTGCATAGTCCCCGGCCGCTCTGCGACCTTGTTGGAGAGAGTGTAGTGCGGCTTCTGCAGTCGCAGTCAACTGAGGGTCCTCATAAAGCTGAGACATGGCCAAGAAGAAGTCGTCAAGGCTATCCAGGGTTCCAGATTTCTGCTCCAGTAAACGATGGGCCCAGGTTTGAGGCTCGCCGGACAACAGGGATATTACAAAGCCCACCTTGGTTGCCTCTAGAGAGAATGTCCGGGGCTGCAGTGCGAAGTACAGTTCGCAAGAGTTGCGAAACGCACGATACTTGGTGCGATCGCCGGAAAACCTCTCGGGTGTAGGTACCCTTGGCTCTGGAGGAAGCATCACTACGGAGGGTGCAGATGGAAGACCGGTGGGGGAGGTTCCTTGAGGGTTAGATGAGGAGGACAAGGCTTGGACTTGCTCCTCCAACCTTGAGTAGCCATCCTGGAGACTCTTCACGGCCTGGGTCAGACCGGCCAAATGTCTGCATAACTCATCCATAGGGGAGGCCCCCTGCCCGGACTCAGTCATGGCTGCCTGATACTGTCAGGCTGGCACTTACCGAACCGATGAGTCCGCTTGGGCAGAGGGTGGTCTCCCGTACGTGTCCGACTTACAACCCCTGATAGAGCATACAGGTGGCTGAGAGTGCGGAGTGGTAAGAGAGCCTGTGATATGACTCCAGGAGCAGGAACTTGCAGGAAGCTTCCGGCAGCAGGTGTGTAGGTAGGACACAGGCAAACTGGGTACAGAGCAGGAGCAGAGCAGGCAGGTCCGGGTGCAGGCAGGGTACGGCAACAGGCGGGCAGCAGAGGCACAGAAGGAGCAGGCAAAAGAGAGGTCAAACAGGCCGAGGTCAGATGCAGGCTGAGGTCAGCGGTGTCAAAGGAAAGCCGGGTCGTCAGGAGATAAGCAAACAGGAACACAGGATACGAACAACGGGACAGGAACCGAGAAGCTGTTGATCAGGCAGCACCTGGGAGATGTCAGTAGCAGACCTAAATAGGCCGATTGGCGCCAAGCACCGCGCACGTGCATGCGTCGACGCGCACGGGCGCGCGCGCACACGCGGGCGCGTGCGCACCCGAACGCCGGCAGACACACCAGCGGTACCCGAAGTGCCCACCACAGCGCGCAACGGCGCGCGCTGACGCGCACCAGCGCCAGCAGGGGCACGTGAGGGCACACACCGACGCGCACCAGCGCCCACAGGAGCGCGCAACACCGCACGCACAGGAACACGCACCCCAGCACGCACCGCAGGACATCGGCACGCACCGACACGGGCAGCACCGCGACCATCCAGGTAACGACCCTGACAATGGGGACCTGGGTCCTACTAAAAAAGTTTAAAAAAAAGAGCAGTGATTTTAATAATGCTTAAAGAAAAACAATAAAAATGAAATATTGCTTTAAATATCATGCCTGGGGGTGTCCTTAGTATCCCTGTAAATTAGCACATCTTTCCCATGTTTATAACAGTACCAAAGCAAAATTACATTTCTAAAGCAAAAAAAGTCATTTAAAACTGATTAAGCTGTAATGTATTGTCAGATTCCGGCAATATAGAAAAATCTAATTGAACAAAAATGCCATGGGTCCCCCTCCCGTGTCCATTACCAGGCCCTTTGGGTTTGGTGTGACTATTAAGGGGAACCCCTCACCAAAATATTTTTAAAAAATGCGTTAGGGTCCCCCAAAAATCCATACCAGACCCTTCAGGTCTGGTATGGATTTTAAGGGGGACCCTGCGCCAATTTAAAAAAATGACGTAAGGGGCCCCCCAAAATCCATACCAGGCCCTTCAGGTCTGGTATGGATTTTAAGGGGAACCATGCATCAAAATAAAACCGTTCCATCACGTTTACGTCACCGAGCGGCCCCGCCTTCCTCTGATGCCACGTGAGGTCAGAGGAAGGCAGGATCACCCGTTTACGTCAGCGGGTGGCCCTGCCCATAGCTAAATAACAGTTGTCATTGTGAAGAAGCATCAGTCAGGGGGAGCCTCCCATGGAGGCGGAGTTGTTGCATTTTTTTTCTTTTTTCAGTCCATCGGGCACTATCTTCGAAGATGGATTTTTTTTTAATAAAGGACTTGTCCCAAAGTATCTCCTGTAAGTTTTACTATTTTTGACACTTTTTTTGTGAATTGGTAGGGGTTCAATACACCCCATACCCATTCACATGGGGTGCAGGATCTGGGGGTCCCCTTGTTAAAAGGGGCTTGCAGATTCCGATAAGCTGCCCACCCACAGACCCCCACAACCACCAGGCAAGGGCTATGGGGATGAAGCCCTTGTCCCCATTAACTTGGGGACAAGGTGTTTTGGGGGGACCCAATGTTGAGGGCATGTGGCCTGGTATGGTTCAGGAGGAGGGCCACTCTCTTGTCCCTCCCTCTTTTCCTGCAGCCTGCCATGTTGCATGCTCAGATAAGGGTCTAGTATGGATTTTAATGCCACTTTTTTAAAATTGGCGCAGGGTACCCCTTAATATCCATACCAGAACCTGGCAAGGATTTTGGGGGGACCCCCATGCCATTTTTTCAATGATTTTTATCTATATTGCCTGGATCCGACAATACATTACAAGGCGCAATCGTTTTTAAAGTACTTTTTTTCCTTTAGAAATGTAATTTTGCTGTGGTACTGTTATAAACATGAGAAAGATGCGCTACTTTACAGGCATACTAAGGACACCTCCAGGCACAATATTTAAAGAAATATTTCATTTTTATTATTTCCCTTTAAGCATTATTAAAATCACTGCTCCTAAAAAAAAACGCCATTTTAAACTTTTTTTGCATTGATACATGCCCCCTGTCCCCAAACACTTTTTATGCCAATAACTTGCATATAAGCCTTTAAAAATAGAACTTTTGATGTTTCATGTTCGTATCCCATAGACTGTAATGGTGTTTGCTTGTTCGTATGCATTTTTTGCCTGTTCGTGTGTTCTGGTGCAAACTAAACCGGGGGGGGGGGGTGTTTGGCTCATCCCTACTGATAGGTAGCAATGGTGGGCACTGCTGGGACTGCACTGATAATCATGACACTGATAATCAGTACCCTGATTATCAGTGTAAGTCCCTTTCGCACAAGCCAGTTATCATCTCTCCTCTCCTCATGCTGTCAGTGTGAGGAAAGGAATGCCGCTAACTGGCTTGTGTTTACATCATGATCAGCTGCAGTGGGCACACAGTGGGCACGATCATGGAAGGACATCATATGATGCCCTCCCAGAACTGGACAACTGCACTGCAGCCATCATTTGGCTATTGCATGGTCAGAAAATGGTTAAACTTCTGTTAGACTATATTATTGCTTTTTGTCTCTTTCTTTTTGATTTTCATTTGTTCTACATAAACTACTAGCTGATCTTAATCTTTACAGCTCTGGCCAAAGTTTGTTCTGCCAGAAATGTGTCTTTTATTAGTTGACTGAAAATTTACAAGTATCATTCCCACTTCGTCTCAGTATAATGTATATAATTTAGATCATCCTCACCGTATTTTATAGTGTTGGACAAACTGTTCAAGCCAAGAGCAAAAATCCAGCCCACACATCGCCTGTTCGGTGTCTGGGGAACACCCAAATTTGTGGGGTGCACTTTGTTGTGCATTCTGGGGCCCTAATTGGATGAAGCCTTGCATCTGACTAGCACAGGGCACAGAGCACTGTCAGAGCCCCAATTGGACAAAGTGATGATGACTTTCTCCAATCACGGCTCAGTGTTCATAGTCCCACCCCACACAATAAAAGGATCCTTCCCATAAGAAGCTTTTGCAGTGAATTGGAGTAGGTGCAGGGTGCAGTTTGCTGCTAGCAAGTTAGTATATTCACTTATTGGTGAGTGGAGAGTTAGTGTAGTGTTAGTATAGTGTGTGAGTATAGTGTATCAGTATAGTGTAGTGTCAGTGTAGTGTGTTAGTGTAGTGCAGTGTTTAACACAGGATTACATAACATTTAATGCTATATACAGTGCTATATACCCTTTTTTTGTTTAATGCTTTGCTGTGCCCTAAATTTAAAGTGCACAAGACACCACTTTTCATAAAAAAAAAGTGCATCCAATCACATATTTCCCAGTTTTTATTCAATTTGGGTCATAAGCCCCCCATCATGTCTGGGAGGCCAACAAGGAGAGGCAGACGTTCCCATGCCACTATGAGGGGGCCAGCAGCGTCTGTGTCCACAGGCAAAGGTGGACATGGTTTGTCTTCAGGCAGGGCTCATTTGTCTCCGTTTAGTGATGTTGCCCATACTATCCAACCACAGAATGTAGAGGAGGTGGTGGATTGGCTTACTGAACCCTCCTCCTCCTCCTCATCCTCCTCATCCTCTATGACTCAAGCTGACACTAGTGTGCATTCCACTGCAGCTGCCAGAGTGGCTTATTCAGTTTTTTTCCGTTTCTGAATTCAAAAAGTTTTCAAATTCGAATAGTTTTCAAACTTACAAAGAGAATAAAACAAAATAGAAAATAAAGGAATAGAATAGAAAATATAGAATAGAATAGAAAAATATAGAATATAAGAGGAAATAAAAGAATATAATATACTGTAATAGAGTAAAACAGAACACAATAGAAAATAAAAGAACCAAAAAGAATATAACAGTAATAATATAATATAACAGCTTCTGAAATTCTAATTTCAGATAGAATACATCAAATAGAATACATTTGAATTTGAATAGAATATAAAGAATAGATTAGAATAGAATATAAAATAACAGAATATTATAGAAAAAAACAACAAAATAGAATAGAAAGGAAAAAATATAACCATCTTCCAAAATCAAATTTTGAATAGAATAAATATGAATTTGAATAGAAAAAGTTAGAATAGAGAAGGATAGAATTAACTAGAACAGAGTAGAATAGAAAATAGCATACTAGAATAGAAAAGAGTAGAATAGAATAAACAAATAGAAAAAAGAACAGCTTAAAAAAAGGAATAGTATAAAAGATAAATAAAGAATATAACCATTTCCCAAATTCAAATAGAATCAATTTGTTTTAAATAGAGTAGAAAAGAATAGATTAGAATAGAATCTATTAGACTTTTTTTATTTTGTTCTATTAATTTCTATTTTATTCTATTCTAGGCTGTTCTTTTATTTACTATTCTATTTTATTCTGTGTAACTCTATTATATTATATTCTTTTATCTTCTGTTATTTTTTTCTATTCTATTATATTTTTTCTATTCCATTCCTTTATTTTCTATACTATTTTATAGTTTTGGAAATTGGAAAATTATTTGAATTCGAAAACTATTTGAAAACTATTCGAAAACTAGTCAAATTTGAAAACTATTCAAATTCGAAAACCATTCAAAACTTTTTGAATTTGAAAACTATTTGAATTTAAGTACTATGTTTTGTTTTACTCAAATTTGAAAACCATTTCAAACTTTTTGAATTTGAAAATTATTTTAATTCAAAAAATAGTCACAACTATTTGAATTCGAAAACTAGTCAAATCTGAAAACTATTTGAATTTGAAAACCATTCAAAACTTTTTGAATTTGAAAACTATTTTAATTCAAAAATTATTTGAATTCAAAAACTTTGAACACTATGTTCTGTTTTACTCAATATAAAGAAATAAAGGACATCTATAGAAAATATTGGCACATTCTGCGCATTTAGGCATTTAGGGCAAATATTGCAAGTCCAACCGAAATCCATTTATAGGTGGGCCCCAAATTTCAGGGATCGAATAGTTAAAAAAATGCTGGATCCTCCAGACTGACAGGTTTTGAAAATTGACCTGAATGGGTTCTATGCCTGCAGAAAGTGTGTATGCTGTAGGACAGTCAATATTAGTAACAGGGGTAGAACTAGCTTCACTAATGGGGATGGTGAATCTTTTGACATTAAAGAGTTCATCACTTGTAATTATTCGTATGTTGTTTACCTCATGTGGTGCCCATGTGTTCTGTACTATGTGGGTAGAACTAAAAGACTGTTAAGAGTCCATATAGCGGAACACATGGGCAACATCAGGAAGGGGTTTCGATTTCATAGTGTCTCTCTGCACTTTAGAGAGAGATACAATCGTGATCCCTCATTGCTACAATTTTGTGGAATTGATAGTATTCACCAGTCTTGGAAGGGGTCCAATAGAGTTAGGGATCTTTCTCAAAGAGAGACCCGCTGGATTTTTCTGATGCATTGCTTGACCCCGAGAGGGTTGAATATTGAGGTAGACCTCAACTGCTTTATTAATAACTTTTGAGAGAGTATTATGCTGAGGAGGTATATATACCAGGATAGATTATGCTATATTAGGGACACAAGGATTGCTATATATATTCATGTTGACTATTGAGGATATACGTTTCATTGTATTTTTATTTTTATCTTTATATTTTCATTTTTATTTTTACTCTTATATTCATTTTCATTTACTTTTAAATAATCTATGGTGTATTGTAGTCCTAAAAAGCTACTACGCTATTTGCTTAGGGGGGATCCTGTCACTCCATTTGGAATACTGGTTACAGGAACCATGGGAAGTGATTAGTTTATTGATATTTGTATGTTGAAATTATATGTGAATTTGTTGATAATGAAGTTATTCAAAAATATGTATCTGTGGAGGAGTATAATAGTTATATAGTTTTTGGGATCTTTTTAGAGACAGATCATCCACTCTCAGTTTTTTAAATTAGAGTGCCACTAGGCTCATAATGTTCATTTTTAGAATGCAAAATATTGTCATTTTTATTTTGTTATTTAAATAGCATTGAGGAGATACTTATTACTTTCTCCTGTCACAGAGGTTGGTGCTTTACTGTCGCGGTAGGGACCTGTGTGCACAAGCATGGGTTAACTAGTGTGGGTAAAAAGCATAGAAGGAAGCGGGCGTTTGGATGGAATGTGTGCAGATGTGCATCATTTAAGTGGACCAACTAGTGTGGGCGAAAAGTATGGGTGGAAGCGGTCGGTTGGTTGGAATGCGCACAGGTGTGACTTCCGAGCTAACCATGACGTCCGGGAGGAAATTCATATAAGGGAGAGTTGGTGTCTGTGTGGCCAGCCCCTAGGAAGAAGTCGATATGACGAAACATGTTGGGGGCATGACCACACGGGCATCGATTTCATTGATATCGGACGGTACTGATCGGAGTGGTTTGGAAACGGTCAGAGCAGGTTGTAACTGGTTGGAGTGGAAGTTAGACTGCTCGGGATCCATAGACCTTCCCAACGGTGTACACGAAGTGGGTGAGAATTGAGGCACACTTTGGATCCACTGTGACCATAGTGCAGCACCACAAGTTGTTTGTACACAGTTTGCTGTGAGAGGTTTTGTTTTGCTGGCAACAAGTTTTAAAACATGTGAGTGGAAACATTGAAGTGTGGTTGTGGAATATTTTAATAAATCAGTTTTACAATATCACGCTATGTGGAGCACTTTTTTTGTTTATTTTTCACATATGGATATGCTTGGTTGGAAGTAATCGTGGTACTTACCCAGGTGGGGTTTATCTGCTCCTTTGCCAAACATGAGAGTGGGAGGCAACATCAGCTGGTGAGTGTGTTTTCATTGGGAGAGGAATCACAGACATGTCGGTGTGGTGGAAGATTGAAGGACTGGATGAATATAAATTTCTGCTGTTTTCTTGCACTTTATCAATGGACATTATTTATATAGCACGTCATCATGGGGCGTTATAGGTTTAGTGTTAATTTCGGTCTAGATCACTCATTAATAATATTAAGCACAACTTAAATTATTTCCTAATTATTATTTGCAGTACACATTTTTAGGTACAATTTACTCTATATTATTTCACGAAAGTAGCTGCTGTTTTTCACTGATATTTTGTTGTACTTTATTGTTTGCTTTGGCGCGGTGGTGGTATTGATAATTTTTTTGTGGAGGTTATTTTTCAGTACCAGCAGACTAGATACATCAAGCCTTAACAGATGGTTTTCCATCCTCTTAACCCTTGCTGGTAGTACGTGGCTGGGAGGAGGCAGTTCCAGATATTGTAATCCTCAGTGACCACGAGGATTCTGCTTCTCATGCTTCCACAAACTTGCAGTGCATGGGCTCCCTCATTCTTCAAAGCCTGTGAAAGGACTTCCACATCCCATTAGCAGCTTCTGCATCATATGGTGGGAGATTATCTAGGATCAAAAACAGACATGAACAGACTAGACCAGTGGTCATCAACCCTCTACTCAGGGCCCGCTAACAGGTCAGGTTTTATGCATTACCTTGGGGAGATGCAGACAAGAATACTGCAATCACTGAGCAGAAAATTATATCACCTGTTATGTATTTCAGTTATCTTGCAAACCTGGACTGTTAGTGGGCCCTGAGGGCAGGGTTGATGACCACTGGACTAGACCATTGGCCAGAACTTGCCCTGCATCCAGCATGCTTTTAGAACGGGTGCTGCCAGCGGGTTTATGACAGATAAAAAAGCGTGTCTGTCCACAGACTCCATTGACTGACTGACATTTATCAAAATTAATCATTCCTGGATTAGGAGCAGCTATAAAGCCCTTGAGGTCAATATCAGCAATTAAATGTTTTTGAGGTGGGGAATCTCTGCAATACTGCCTAGGCTGCCTAGCTTTGTGGGTGTTGATTTTATCTGGAAGAATTTTTTATTAGGTATAGATTTCATGGGCACAATTAACACCCAAGGACCAATTTTTCCTCACCTGTTTGACGGGTGCATATAATAAAAAAATGTATGCAGCAATTTTTATACAGCAAGGCCAGTTTTTGCTTTCATCAACAATTACCTCTATAGGGTTATGATGTGAAGGCACCGCCAACACCCAAAGCCCAATTTTTCCACAACTGTTACTTCTATCCAAAGTCTGCAAAACGGACACCTGCATTTATCCCAAAAATCTCTAATCTTGTTCAGAGTGCACTAAAGGACATTTTAATTTTTATTGTTTCACTTTAAGCATCATTAAATCACTTCTTATTTAAAAATTATCTTTTTTTAAAAAATTTTTTTGCATTTATACATGTCCCCCAGGGCAGTACCTGGACTCCATAACCTTTGTATATAACTTATATAAGCCTTCAAAATGGGCACTTTTGATTTTTCCAGTTCGGGTCCAATAGATTTTAATGGGGTTCGTTATTTGGCTCAGAACTTTTGCAATTTTTGAAAGTTCTGATGCAAACTGAACCGGGGGTGTTTGGCCCATCTCTATTCACCAGTTACCAAACATAAAAAAGTGGTCCCAAATGTCTTATGACTTTGTCATATGAATTATAATGCCACAGAATTAGACCCCTTGTTGGAATTCAAAATAGCCATTACAGCATTTTTCTGGTGGTAGTTCCCCTACGAGCTACCTTTGCTTAATTCAAGCAATCAATTTGTGCCAGCTGGGTTGATTTACTAAGTTGGAGAGTGTAAAATAAAGTGCAGCTCTGTAAAGAAACCAATCCGCTTACAGGTTTTTTTTTTTGTTAAAGCTTAATTGAACAAGCTGACGTTAGAAGCTGATTGACTACCATGCACAGCTGCACCAGATTTTGCACTCTTCAGTTTTAGTAAATCAACCCCAGTGTGTCAGCACCATAGTACCAGCTGTCAGGATAATATGGGCTGTGTGGCTAATGCGCATAGGCATAGGTGTGCACATTTCTATGAGCAGAGAAGACAGGCTACATGGTCTTTTTGGAAGAATGGATGGTGTCGTCTTTGTCGGGAATGACACCGACACATGTCCATTTGTTCCTTTCAGAATGTATGTTGAAATCATCTGTGGTTGTTGCATACAGTCATTGCCTAATGTGGAGAGGCTGTTACTTCCGGAAGTTAAAAAAAAAAAGTGTCACTTCCGGTTCCGGGGAAAATGACTTCATTTCCGGTTCCGGGTGAAAATGACGTCACTTCCGGTTCCGGCGGAAGATGACGCACCGGAAGTGCGACAAATAGCGGCAATAACGCCGCTGTTAGACCAATAATGGGTCTTATACTTGGAGTAATCTCCAAGTGACACCTCCAATCAAAAAAGATATTGCTAATAATGAGGAGGAGTTCTTTAAAGAACCTCCTATTAGAAAGATTTGCTGGATAGATGGGTGGAGTCACTATTCCCATTGGGGGACTTTTTGGCGCCAATCCACTCAATATGGGCTATTTAAGGCAGACGCCAGAAGCCCTATGCAGGTGGGAATTTTACTCATGTCCTTTAGATTCTCCAGATCTGATGATATCGGTAGGAAAACTGGGAAACACTGATCTAGGAACTTGGAACCTTGATACGGCGGTAAGCTATGATTTAGGAACCCCCTCTCTATGATAAATGCAACGACAGGGATTAGACTAAAATATTCCTTGGTTCTCTTTGTTTTAGGTTCCCTAGACAAGACTGAGGTTCATACAATATAACATTTTTCTATCGGATGGGCCATTGGACATATACGCAAAGGAATCTTCTATTCCCATCCTTTGTTGAGTCTGTTTGACTCCAGGGCTTTGAATGTGGTGACATTGTAACAGATCCCTACCATCTTTACCATCTTCACTTTTTTGGTTCAATCTTCTCCCTTTTGGCTTGTCTTTCCGTCTTTGGGACGGTCGCCAAAATAAGAGAAAATGCCTACTTTGGCATAAAAAATAGCATGTGAGTATTCAAGTATTGGGATTTAATGTATTATGTTATGTGTATAAATGTATTTTTTGAAATATTTATTGCTTGTTGTGTGTTCACAGACAGTGGCTTCCCTGAAGAAGAAATTATTAATACATATTTTTCGAAACGCGTAGGAAAAGAGCCGCCTATTTTGTTGTATAAAGTCCACGCATGTAGTATTATTTTATGCTATATACATATGTTAGCACAACACTGTCATTTTATGGATTTCTTTGTTATTGTAATGTTTTTTGATATTTGTAATAAAATTTATATTTTTTCATATCTATTTTAGTTTAATATTTTTTCCATATTGCCTTAAAAATCCCAAATAAATTTGAGGTGTCATTCAATTGTATTTACCATTTCCGGGATGATGGCAATAACATGCCACAGCTCATGAGTCCAACAATTATTTTCAACATGGTCCATCACTGCCAACACATATGAGTACGCATGCATGCACATGCGAAACATGCGCACAAGTCCACTTACATTGAACTGTACACATGTTCTTTGCAGTATGGTCTTCAGCCTTGTTCCTGTGTTCCAGTCTTCATTCGCATTTTTGATTCTGTTATTGACTCAGCTTTCTCATTTACCCTTGCCTGATCACGTTTGTTGTCTGTCTTCATTACTGACCCCAGCCTAGGCTACTAACCATGCTTTTGCCTAGTGACTCTGTATCCCTCTGCCAGATTGCTGCCAACTTCTGCCTGTCCTTACTATAATACTGCTCACATCCTGGTGTCCTTCAACTCAGCTGTTACAGTACTTAACCAGGTTTGTCACCTGACTCACACAATTCACTGGACTTGGTGTTTCCACATTGCATCATCTGCACCTTAACACTTGTGCTTTTCCTTTGCCCCTGCAGTCCCTTCTTTAACATCCATGGTTGCTCAAATGGGAACCGTGCAAGAGGCCTCTCTTGTCATCTCAGGCTCTGTGACGGTGTCAGAAACATTTAAGACATGTGTCGCAAATGTTCTTGGTACTGTCACTTTAAGAATCATTTGATATGGCTGCTATAGGTTCTTAGAAATTACTGTCAGTTCTCAGATCGGGGAATTGGTAATAATTAAGACCAACTCTGAGCATAATTCAGAGGATGCCTTGCATGTACTGAGAAGCTTCTCACAGGGCTGTATCCCTGGCCCCTGAGAGATTCCGTAGCCAAAAACTCATGTAAACATAAATGTGAACTGGAACAAGGATACAGGATATGTCATTATCTAAATATAAGCAATGCCTATATTTGGGAAAGGACTTTTCACCGGGTGGGCAGAGCCTAAGCTGGAACTGAGAGACTAGTTCCCCATCAGGTCCAATTTGCTTTTGATTGACAGCACACAGAAGTGGGCAGATTTGAAAGACGTTAATGGACTGAATAGTGACTATGGAGTTGCCCATGGCCGTGTTCTGTCAATAACAGTAAAGTAGACCTGATGGGGAGCTAGTCTCTCAGTTCCCAATCAGCCTCCTCCCAGCCCAGTAAAAAAACTCCACCCAGTGCCTCTCAGTGTAATGGGTGCAGTTTCCTAAGAGGGAGGAAGGAAATGTAGGAATGCACTGAGCAAGGAGTGTCCAGTTATTAAATGGACAATTAAATTGTTCAGCATTTTTGGCATCATGCCTCACTGTTTTCTTTTTTTTTTTAAGCAAATCATTTTTTCTGAATCGTTTTTGCAAAGGTTCTTACCTGAAGGTCCTGTCAAAAAAAAACATTTCCTGTTGCAGGATGACAATTGCCTTGAAATTAGTAGCAGCCTTGCCAGTGAGCTTATTTAGTTAACCATTGAGCTGTCTATTGGTAAGACTTGATCCTACTATTAGGCAAAAATGATGTTTTAGAATAGCTATTTACAGAAAGTTAATAGCTTGTGAGCGAGCCCAGATACTGCGGATACTACGGATGCTACTGGATACTGGATTAGACAGGTATCTGCTCCCCCTTGAAAAGTGCCAAATGTAACACCGGAGGGGGGAGGAACCGGATCTGCGGAAGTTCAATTTCTGAGTGGAACTCCACTTTAATGCAGGTATGCTAAACAAAATAGGTACTACTCTGATAAAATGCAAGATATACGGAAATAAGGTGCTTTGCTGAACAATAGAATGTACAACTGCATGCTGGTTTGTTATTTTAATGATTAAATTACTTTTGTAACTTGACACCACTGAAACTTCATAATATACACCCATCAGTACCATATTTCAGGATCATTCTGGGGCATTCCCATAGATGTAGATCTTGTACTCTTCTAGTATTCTAGCTCTAGTGAGCTGGAAACATTAAGACACACTTAGACCCTCCCAAATAGTGAGGTGGTTCACTAAATATTTGACAATGTTCATACAGAAATGTGTGTGAAGAGTCACTTTAATTAGCCATGTGAAAAGGAATCCCTCTTAGCTTATTTTATCTGCATATTATTGGGTAGTTGAAATTAATGTTCACAGTTTATTGTGTGTAGATTATCCAATCCTTTAGTTAATAAGCCTCAATGTCTTAGCCAAAGGATAAACACCAGAATGTGAGAACACGGTTTACAATAACACTCCAGTTAATTTATTCTCATACATGCACACATACTATATGGTATGTTTAATTTATTGTATTTGACAGGAATCATTGATAACAGGTTTTAAAATTCCCACTCATAAATTATAATTCATTTTATCTGTCTTTATCATTAGGCAGAAATCTAGGGCAACTTGAAGACTCTTTACCGATGACAGTAGTAAAATCTAAACAGTCACATATTAATCTGCTAATGGTTACCCATTATCAAAATGTTGTTTGCATATAATTACAATAAACAAAGTTTAATGAGCCATATGTGTTATCAGCTGCACTTTTGTGAATTTTAAGCAGGTTTGTCTCATAAAAGACACATGCAATATATGTATATTAGAAAATATACATTATTTGCTTCTTTTTTTTTTCTTATAATTTCTTTATTTTTCTTTTTATAACAGGAGAAAAATGAACAATCTTTCTGTATATAACTGTACATACACCCAGACTTAAAAAAAAACCCCAAAAAAACATAATACTACCTCATTCCATTCCATTCCATCTACTCCTGTATGTTTCTAATATACTATCCAATACAAATAAACCCAGGTAAACAAAAAAAAAAGAAAGGCGATGAAGACAGAAATAAGAAGAGTAAACTTCTTTTCTTACTTCCATCATCCCTGTTGTTACTCCATGTTGCGTCAGGAGAGGGATGCTTCCCCCAGACCCTGCTGGGACATTTCAACTACCTCTCGATATTCCAGCTGCTGTTTCTATTTCTAGTCCATTCATCCTTTCCTTACCCCCCTCCCCCAAAAAAATGAAAAAAATTCCCCTTTTTAAAATCCGAAACAATATTCACCTCTCCTCCCCAAAACCCCTCCTCCCTTTTAAATTGTATAAATTTGTTTTTTTACCTTCCTCTGAATAAATAAAGCAGTTCCATGGTATAGAAGGGAAGACACTGTATGAGAAAAGAAAAATGCTACGCACCACGATAAATGTCAAAAAAGAAGATGTCCCCCATGTGTTTTTTTTTTTAGCAGTGAATGGATGGAAAAAAATACTACAAAAATATCAAAAAATTACCAATGATGGTTAAAATATGAGCTGTGATACAGGAGATATAAAAGCATCAACACAAGTGAGACTGAACACAATTTACATAATATTCAAGTGCTAAAAATGTTAATAGTAAGCAAATTCTGATGCATTTCGACCCCGCCGGGTCATCTTCAGAGGATTAATATGCTGAAAAAAACCGGAGTTAGACTTACTGGTAACTCTTTTGCTAGGAATCTTCCAGGATAGCCTCTGAGATATAGGGCTCCTCCCTCCGGGACAGGAAACATATCTACCCAATCAGATAAAAAGGGTG